>NC_064617.1:680402493-681027493 GCF_023898315.1 Schistocerca nitens | reverse complement strand
AGGGAGTGAGACAGGGTTGTAGCCTCTCCCCGATGTTATTCAATCTACACATTGAGCAAGCAGTGAAGGAAACAAAAGAAAAATTCGGAGTAGGAATTAAAATCCATGGAGAAGAAATAAAAACTTTGAGGTTCGCCGATGACATTCTAATTCTGTCGGAGACAGCAAAGGACTTGGAAGAGCAGTTGAACGGAATGGACAGTGTCATGAAAGGAGGGTATAAGATGAACATCAACAAACGCAAAACGAGGATAATGGAATGTAGTCGAATTAAGTCGAGTGATGCTGAGGGAATTAGATTAGGAAATGAGACACTTAAAGTAGTAAATGAGTTTCGCTATTTGGGGAGCAAAATAACTGATGATGGTCGAAGAAGAGAGGATATCAAATGTAGACTGGCAATGGCAAGGAAAGCGTTTCTGAAGAAGAGAAGTGTGTAGCCATGTATGGAAGTGAAACATGGACGATAACTAGTTTGGACAAGAAGAGAATAGAAGCTTTCGAATGTGGTGCTACAGAAGAATGCTGAAGATTACATGGGTAGATCATATAACTAATGAGGAGGTATTGAATAGGATTGGGGAGAAGAGAAGTTTGTGGCACAACTTAACTAGAAGAAGGGATCGGTTGGTAGGACATGTTCTGAGGCATCAAGGGATCACCAATTTAGAATTGGAGAGCAGCGTGGAGGGTAAAAATCGTAGAGGGAGACCAAGAGATGAATACACTAAACAGATTCAGAAGGATGTAGGTTGTAGTAGGTACTGGCAGATGTAGAAGCTTGCACAGGATAGAGTAGCTTGGAGAGCTATATCAAACCAGTCTCAGGACTGAAGACCACAACAACAACATCCTGTAAGTTGGTAAGCGTGCTACAAACAGCGTGCAGAATGGCCTGTAGGTGGCAGAATAGTGCAGATGTGCACATACCGTCGCAGTAACAGTATAAAGATGGCCGCACCACTTGCGACTTGCACCAGGGAAGAACAGCATTCTGTTATTAGCATTTTGCGGAGTGAAGGTGTGAAACTTACAGAAATTCGTCGACGAATGAAGGTTCAGTAATGTGATGCATGTTTGTCACAGCAGCAAGTCTACGAATGGAGTAGCAAGTTCGCAAAATGTGTGACTTCAGTTTAAGATGCTCCTCGTCCTGGTCAGGCACGAGTTGTGACTCCACAGAACATTGCAGCAGTTGAAACCATAGTGAAGGAAAACCACCGAGTGACTCTGAATGACATTGCAGCATGTTTACAAATTAGTCATGGGTCAGCACCACACATTGTGGCCGGCCGGAGTGGCCGTGCGGTTCTAGGCGCTACAGTCTGGATCCGAGCGACCGCTACGGTCGCAGGTTCGAATCCTGCCTCGGGCATGGATGTGTGTGATGTCCTTAGGTTAGTTAGGTTTAATTAGTTCTAAGTTCTAGGCGACTGATGGCCTCAGAAGTTAAGTCGCATAGTGCTCAGAGCAATTTGATCCATTTTGAACCACACATTGTACTTGATGTGCTCCAGATTCACAAAGTGTCTGCAAGATGGGTGCCACGGCAGCTGACTCCTGAAATGAGAGAACGACGTGTTGATGCTTGTGAAGAAGTTCTTCGGCGCTTTGAAAGAGAAGGTGATGGCTTCCTTGCAAGAATCCTTACTGGGGCGAAACCTGGGTTCACTTCCACCAACTGGAAACGAAGAGAGCGAACAAGGAATGGCGCCATTCCGCATCACCAAAAGCAAAGAAATTTCGAACAGAACCATCAGCAGGGGAGGTTATGCTGACTCTCTTTTGGGACGAAAAATGCGTCATTTTGGAGCATTACATGCCTAGAGGGACCACTGTCACCAGTGCATCATACACAGAACTCCTAAAAAATCATCTGCGGCCTGCCATCAAATCAAAGCGAAGTGGATTGCTGTTAGCAGGTGTCCTTTTGCAACATGACAATGCAAGGCCCCACACTGCCCGTACAGCAGTTTCCACAATCACAGACCTGCATTTTTTCTTCCTCATCCACCATATTCCCAGACCTTGCCTCAAGTGAGTTCCATATTGTTCGACCACTCAAACACGCAATGGGAGGAAAGAAGTTCCGTTCTGATGAAAAGGTAGGCCACGCGGTGCATGAGTGATTGCGTGGACTACCAAAAGAATTTTTTCTAAAGGAATTTATACACTTTGTAAGCGCTGGAGGACTTGCATTGAGCTTGGGGGAGATTACGTTGAAAAGTGATACAGCTTTGTACCACTTCTGCACAATAAATAATATTTTAAAAAATGTGTAAGGTTTTCATTTGACTCGACCTCGTATTTCGCGGGCCCCAGTTTGCAAGGCCACGTTACTGCCTAGGATTATGACCATTTCGGCTGGTCAGATCCTACGCCAAGTATATTAGTTCTCCAATGATGACGCTGCGATCCAAGTTGACAGGCATCCTGTTCGCACAGCTCGCATCGTCTAGGTCTGGTTTTGTGAGCAGGAGAATGATCTTCCCTGGCCACGACAGTCTCCAGAACTCCATGCTATTGAGCCTTTGTGGTCTGCTTTGGTGAGAAGTACACGCGATCGCTATCCACCGAAATCATCGTTCCCTGTACTTTTCTCAATGTTGCAGGAAGAATGGTATAGGATTCATTTTAAAGCCATACAGGACCAGTATTTACCCATTCCGAGTCAACTGGAATACGTTTTTGGTGCCAACGGTTTCCTACGCCGTGTTAGGAATGGTAATGTGTTTCCATATAATGGGTGTCTACCCCCTGTATTTAGCGTGACGTCACTGCCGGTTCCCTACTGTCTATTCTCAATATAATACCAATCTCGATCCAAATAACGCAGTCTGTCACATCCCCGCATACAGTGAGGTGACAAAAGTCACGGGATATCGATATGCAGATATAAAGATGGCGGTAGTACCACTACACAAGATGCAAACGGGCAGTGCATTATGGCCTCACCACGGGAATTAACACACTTTGTATGCGGAATGGTAGTTGGAGCTACAGGCATCGGACATTCCCTCTCGGAAACCGTTAAGGAATTCAATATTCCGCGATCCACAGTACCAAGAGTGTGCCGGGAATGCCACATTTAAGGAATTATCTCTCATCACGGACAACATTGTGGCCGACGGCCTTCACTTGACGACCATTTTCAGTCACTCATGGGCCTCATGTGCCCAAACAACGATGTGATGTCATCAGGCCAAAATTGTTCGTGATTGGTTTGAGGAACATTCTGGACAGTTCGAGCGAATGATTGGGCCGCCCAAATCACCCGACATGAATCCCATCAAACATTTATGGGACTTAATCTAGAGATCTGTTTGTGCACAAAATCATGAACCGGTAGGGGCGGCTATAGAGGCAGCTTCGCGCTTTAATTCTGCAGGGGACTTCCAAGGACTTGTTGAGTCCATGCCGAGTCGAATTGCTGCACTGCGCCGGGAAAAAAGAGTTCCGACACGATATTGGGAGGTATCTCATTATTGTTGTCATTTTAGTATAATATGCGCCAATTATGGTAAATTCATCTGTACAGTTAGTATTTCTGCCTCAAAGCATTTATGCAAAGATAGCTATCGAATTTCATGCACTAAAGGGAAAACTGCCGGTTCGCTACATGGTCAGCTGCCTCTGACGCTGTATTTCTAACGAAAAGGTACCATCATATCTAGAATAATAATAATAAAAAAGTTATTATATAATAATAATAACAGAAATAAAACCCTAGATAAGAACGTACCTCTTCGTCATTCGGGTGCTGGAGGTGATGTTCATGTTATTCGCTTACCTTTCGGGAGATGTGTCAGTGATCAGGTAGCCAAGATGCTATGAAAAATTAAGCCTACATACCAGAGCGGCTTCAATTATCAAGGCCTACTAAGGATTCAGTAGATAGCCTCCACGCTGTAGGCGTTGGGGAACATGAATGTGAATGCGGTAAAGGTTATGTTAGTGAAACCAGGAGACCAGTCAGCACCAGCGTGTCGGGGAACGAGAGCTGCATAAGACTGTGACAACAGTGCAAATCAGCAATAGTGGAACACCTTCAGAACTACTGTCGATCTATCAGTTTTCAAGACTCTCGTGTACTTTCTTGGCAGCCATACGTGAAGCTGCGGAAAATAAGTGAGGCTATTCAAGTCATAAATCCTCCCCTCCTCCCCCCCCCTCCCAAAAAAAACAGCATGAACAGGGAGGCTGGTTACATGTTATTATTGATGACCTGGCAGCCAGCAATTCCAGTTCAACGGGCTGCGTGCATTCACCATGCAGTAGCTCCACGATATTCACGTTCAACAGCATAAACAAGCGACCACAAGAGAACTACCTGGGAGTATTGACGTGTTGCTGCAGGAAAACGCTGGCCTTGGGTAAAAGGTGTCGGTTCTCTGTTACGTAGCAGGCACTAACCCAACATGCAGCCAACCCTCCACAGTCTCTTGTCTTCTAGCGGTACAGTGACATAGCGGAATGTGACATCGGTATACACAGGGAAAACAATCCCCATAACCCAGTTCTTCAATGGCTCTGAAGGTAATTACTGCGAAGAAACGTCGGTTGTGTAGTTATTTTAGCGCTCCGTAACGACGCAGCCTGACATCCAAAAGCATTTTATTCATATTGACACTAAAAGCGGAAACTTACGAACTTAAATTATTTTTTAGGGTTCCATACCTCAATCAGAAGAAACGGAACCCTTATAGAATCGTTTTGTTGTGTGTCTGTCTGTCTGTGTGTCTATCCGACTGTTAAAAACCTTTTTTCTTTGGAGTAGGGAGGCGGATTAAGCTGAAATTTATGTCACATTCTAAAGCCCACGATCTCTTGGCGGTCTATAAAATTGAAGACTTTAAGTCAAAGCAGTCAAAAGATACGGCGTTGTCATATAACGTGATACTGCCAAACTCACTCATCAAAACCTGTAGGGTACTTTCCCTTGAACTATAATAATGAGGCCGGCCGCGGTGGTCTAGCGGTTCTGGCGCTGCAGTCCGGAACCGCGGGACTGCTACGGTCGCAGGTTCGAATCCTGCCTCGGGCATGGGTGTGTGTGATGTCCTTAGGTTAGTTAGGTTTAAGTAGTTCTAAGTTCTAGGGGACTTATGACCTAAGATGTTGAGTCCCATAGTGCTCAGAGTCATATAATAATGAGACTTGGCAAGAAGCAAAGTTTCACAACACAAGTAAAGGAGAAATCGGAAAACTGTTAATTTGTTGCTATATTAAACGAAAAACATATTTATTTTATCATGCGTTATCCGACGTCAAACTTGATATTAAAGAAACAATCAGCAGTTCTGCATTTACTCTGACTGCGCCGCAATGCTAAAGTCAAACATCAGGCAATGAACGACTTTATTGCTCGTATGGCGCGTTTTGGAATTTATCCATCATTAGATATACAGGAGCGATTGCAGCACGTAGATATGGCGTTTCAAATTGATCTGAGAGAAATATTCGCAGACAAGCAATGAAGTCATTCATTGCTTGATGTTTGACTTTTACCATTGCGAGCCAGTCAGTCCGAATGAGGAACTAATGATAAATGGTCTCCTGCTTCCTGCGTGACTTTATGTCACATTTGTATTATTGAAATAAAATCGTGTAATCCATGGCGCTGGTATTTTGTGGATATCAATATCGATAATAGGCAAAAATGATCGACATTGTTCTTGATACCAGTGTTTGGAAGTTGCAAGATCATAGATTACGTATTAGAACCTTTACCTACTTTCATGTGCTTGAAGATTCATTTAAAACACGTAATTATCTAAGGGATATATCTATTTATATGAATCTAGTACCGATTCCCCCCCCCCCCCCCCCCACCTCTCTCTTGTTTATTTGTAACCCTGCTGGCTCTTACCGTTCGTAAGTGTTAAATTATGTATCTGGAATAATCACACCCGCCAACAGCAGCCGTATTCCGATGTCTTATCTATTACACATCTACAGACTTAACTATACAGCAACAGGCAGACTTTCGTTACGGACAGAGTCATATTACACAGCCACAGGCCTACAATTCGCAAAATCATCAAAACTGGTGCCAACTGTCGGCGCTGACCGCGTAACGTGACACTGTGTATGTGGCTATCTCATCTACTTCCAACCGGTTGTCAATATATCTATACAACGAAAGTAGGAAGTGAGATTTCTGACAGTAAAAACTATGGAAATTCCCTAACGTTCACAAACATTCGACTACATCTCCGTGTATGAGTTTACTGTCCACTCACATTAATGTGACCACCTGTCAGAAGCCTGAATAACCACCTTTTGCAGCCGTACCGCTGTGAAACGCGCAGGAAGGGAATCAATGAGGTTCTGAAAAGTACCGAAAGAGATCTGGAGCCATGCCGAATTCCAGTGCCGTAACCAGCTGCGCCAGGTTTCTCAGTTGAGCATCCATGGCGATTGATGTGATCCCACAGATTCTCGATTGGGTTTAAATCCGGAGAGTTTGGTGACCGAGGGAGTACGATAAATTCATCCTAGTGCTCTTCGAATCCGCGCACGTACACTATGAGCCGTGTGGTACGTTGCATTGTCCTGCTGGTAGATGCCACCGTGTCGAGGAAAAACATGCTGCATATAGGTATGTACGTGGTCCCCAGGCATAGATGCCTGCCTACTTGTGTTAACCTGTTGTGGCTTCCAGGATGACGATATACCTAGGGAATGACTTCCAGCCTGGAAACATCGAGTGATTGTCGCAGAGGGTTTGATTTCAGACGTTTCACTCCGAACATCCCATCTTTTTTTAATGAAGTGGAGCCCCTCCACGCCCACACCGGCATAACGGCCAACTCAAAAGGTCTACTGCTATATCTGCATAAGGGTTAGTTTTCACTAAAGTGAGGTGTCGCAGGATGTGGGTACTGCGACGTTTGCATACGTCTGGTTAAGGTTAACCATTAATACTCGCTCATCTAGTGATAGATTGGGTCGAAAGTCGAAAGAAGGGTAGCGGTTTACAGTGCAGAAGGGAAAAAAGTGCCAAGGCTAAGGGAAAAAAACCTCTGCGATAGTTAGGTCGGGTAGTAAGAGCAGTAGCGGATGTCTTGCTGCCTGCGATAGGTCATGCAAGGGTAGGCTTTGTTAGTAGTGGGTATCATGCAGGTCGATACCTTTAACGTTGTACGGTGCTGTTGCTCGGTGGCCGCCGCTTGCTGCCGGTGTTGATTTCTCTGTCAGCGTCAGCATACCTGTAACAGTTACGTCCATCATCGTTTTGTGTCCGATAGATCTTCCCCCATGAACCATGGACCTTGCCGTTGGTGGGGAGGCTTGCGTGCCTCAGCGATACAGATGGCCGTACCGTAGGTGCAACCACAACGGAGGGGTATCTGTTGAGAGGCCAGACAAACATGTGGTTCCTGAAGAGGGGCAGCAGCCTTTTCAGTAGTTGCAGGGGCAACAGTCTGGATGATTGACTGATCTGGCCTTGTAACATTAACCAAAACGGCCTTGCTGTGCTGGTACTGCGAACGGCTGAAAGCAAGGGGAAACTACAGCCGTAATTTTTCCCGAGGACATGCAGCTTTACTGTATGATTAAATGATGATGGCGTCCTCTTGGGTAAAATATTCCGGAGGTAAAATAGTCCCCCATTCGGATCTCCGGGCGGTGACTACTCAAGAGGACGTCGTTATCAGGAGAAAGAAAACTGGCATTCTACGGATCGGAGCGTGGAATGTCAGATCCCTTAATCGGGCAGGTAGGTTAGAAAATTTAAAAAGGGAAATGGATAGGTTAAAGTTAGATATAGTGGGAATTAGTGAAGTTCGGTGGCAGGAGGAACAAGACTTTTGGTCAGGTGATTACAGGGTTATAAATACAAAATCAAATAGGGGTAATGCAGGAGTAGGTTTAATAATGAATAAAAAAATAGGAGTGCGGGTTAGCTACTACAAACAGCATAGTGAACGCATTATTGTGGCCAAGATGGACACAAAGCCCATGCCTACTACAGTAGTACAGGTTTATATGCCAACTAGCTCTGCAGATGATGAAGAAATTGATGAAATGTATGACGAGATAAAAGAAATTATTCAGGTAGTGAAGGGAGACGAAAATTTAATAGTCATGGGTGACTGGAATTCGTCAGTAGGAAAAGGGAGAGAAGGAAACATAGGTGAATATGGATTGGGGGGAAGAAATGAAAGAGGAAGCCGCCTTGTAGAATTTTGCACAGAGCATAACTTAATCATAGCTAACACTTGGTTCAAGAATCACAAAAGAAGGTTGTATACCTGGAAGAATCCTGGAGATACTAAAAGGTATCAGATAGATTATATAATGGTAAGACAGAGATTTAGGAACCAGGTTTTTAAATTGTAAGACATTTCCAGGGGCAGATGTGGATTCTGACCACAATCTATTGGTTATGAACTGCAGATTGAAACTGAAGAAACTGCAAAAAGGTGGGAATTTAAGGAGATGGGACCTGGATAAACTGAAAGAACCAGAGGTTGAAGAGAGTTTCAGGGAGAGCATAAGGGAACAATTGACAGGAATGGGGGAAAGAAATACAGTAGAAGAAGAAGGGGTAGCTCTGAGGGATGAAGTAGTGAAGGCAGCAGAGGATCAAGTAGGTAAAAAGACGAGGGCTAATAGAAATCCTTGGGTAACAGAAGAAATATTGAATTTAATTGATGAAAGGAGAAAATATAAAAATGCAGTAAATGAAGCAGGCAAAAAGGAATACATACGTCTCAAAAATGAGATCGACAGGAAGTGCAAAATGGCTAAGCAGAGATGGCTAGAGGACAAATGTAAGGATGTAGAGGCTTGTCTCACTAGGGGTAAGATGGATACTGCCTACAGGAAAATTAAACAGACCTTTGGAGAGAAGAGAACCACTTGTATCAATATCAAGAGCTCAGATGGCAACCCAGTTCTAGGCAAAGAAGGGAAGGCAGAAAGGTGGAAGGAGTATATAGAGGGTTTATACAAGGGCGATGTACTTGAGGACAATATTATGGAAATGGAAGAGGATGTAGATGAAGATGGAATGGGAGATAAGATACTGCGTGAAGAGTTTGACAGAGCACTGAAAGACCTGAGTCGAAACAAGGCCCCGGGAGTAGACAACATTCCATTAGATCTACTGATGGCCTTGGGAGAGCCAGTCCTGACAAAACTCTACCATCTGGTGAGCAAGATGTATGAGACAGGCGAAATACCCACAGACTTCAAGAAGAATATAATAATTCCAATCCCAAAGAAAGCAGGTGTTGACAGATGTGAAAATTCCCGAACTATCAGTTTAATAAGTCACAGCTGCAAAATACTAACGCGAATTCTTTACAGACGAATGGAAAAACTGGTAGAAGCGGACCTCGGGGAAGATCAGTTCGGATTCCGTAGAAATGTTGGAACACGTGAGGCAATACTAACCTTACAACTTATCTTAGAAGAAAGATTAAGAAAAGGCAAACCTACGTTTCTAGCATTTGTAGACTTAGAGAAAGCTTTTGACAACGTTAACTGGAATACCCTCTTTCAAATTCTGAAGGTGGCAGGGGTAAAATACAAGGAGCGAAAGGCTATTTACAATTTGTACAGAAACCAGATGGCAGTTATAAGAGTCGAGGGGCATGAAACGGAAGCAGTGGTTGGGAAAGGAGTGAGACAGGGTTGTAGCCTCTCCCCGATGTTATTCAATCTGTATATTGAGAAAGCAGTAAAGGAAACAAAAGAAAAATTCGGAGTAGGTATTAAACTTCATGGAGAAGAAGTAAAAACTTTGAGGTTCGCCGATGACATTGTAATTCTGTCAGAGACAGCAAAGGACTTGGAAGAGCAGTTGAACGGAATGGACAGTGTCTTGAAAGGAGGATATAAGATGAACATCAACAAAAGCAAAACGAGGGTAATGGAATGTAGTCAAATTAAATCGGGTGATGCTGAGGGGATTAGATTAGGAAATGAGACACTTAAAGTAGTAAAGGAGTTTTGCTATTTAGGGAGTAAAATAACTGATGATGGTCGAAGTAGAGAGGATATAAAATGTAGACTGGCAATGGCAAGGAAATCGTTTCTGAAGAAGAGAAATTTGTCAACATCGAGTATAGATTTAAGTGTCAGGAAGTCGTTTCTGAAAGTATTTGTATGGAGTGTAGCCATGTATGGAAGTGAAACATGGACGATAAATAGTTTGAACAAGAAGAGAATAGAAGCTTTCGAAATGTGGTGCTACAGAAGAATGCTGAAGATAAGGTGGGTAGATCACGTAACTAATGAGGAGGTATTGAATAGGATTGGGGAGAAGAGAAGTTTGTGGCACAACTTGACTAGAAGAAGGGATCGGTTGGTAGGACATGTTTTGAGGCATCAAGGGATCACAAATTTAGCATTGGAGGGCAGCGTAGTGGGTAAAAATCGTAGAGGGAGACCAAGAGATCAATACACTAAGCAGATTCAGGCTTGCACAGGATAGAGTGGCATGGAGAGCTGCATCAAACCAGTCTCAGGACTGAAGACCACAACAACAACAGGTCATATATCAGATGCACAGTGTAGGGTGCTGTTGGCGATTTGTTTGAGCGTCAGTGTCCGAGCTCATCGGTTTCCTTGTTGTAAAATGGCTCTGAGCGCTATGGGACACAACTGCTGAGGTCATAAGTCCCCTAGAACTTAGAACTACTTAAACCTAACTAACCTAAGGACAACACACACATCCATGCCCGAGGCAGGATTCGAACCTGCGACCGTAGCGGTCGCGCGGTTCCAGACTGTAGCGCCAGAACCGCTCGGCCACCAGCGGCCGGCTTCCTTGTTGTAGCAAGGCTTTATTAGCAGCTCGCATATCCAGTCAACATTGCTAATATGCAGGGGCTCGCCGACGTTTGTCGCTAGTTGGTGTATGTTAGCTTGCCATAGGTGGTTATGCCCTAACTAGTATTGTTTTTGAACGCTTATGGTTTCAAATGGCTCTGAGCACTATTGGACTTAACTTCTGAGGTTATCAGTCCCATAGAACTTAGAACTACTTAAACCTAACTAACCTAAGGGCATCACACACGTCCATGCCGAAGCAGGATTGAAACCTGCAACCGTAGTGGTCGCGCGGTTCCAGACTGTAGCGCCTAGAACCGCTCGGTCATTCCGGCCGGCTTTGAACGCTTATGCTCCCACCTATGGCTGTGATCACAGTTTCCCAGAGTAAGGATGAAAGGATTGTTCGAGGTTCTAGAGTTCCTGTATAATCGTGTGGCATGTTTCTTGCATATTTCCTTGAGGGTTTCAAGGTGGTATTCATTGTGAGGATCCACGGTGCCTGTGTAGCGTGTAGCGTTGCTAATGATGCGTAGCACTTTCTTCTGTATGATCTGCAGGCGGCGCTGGCGTGCATGAGCTGCATATCCCCAGACGGAAGCTACGTACGTCATCAGAGGTCTAATCAGTGTCATGAATATGGGCCTCGACACCCTCCTATTCAGTGTACTTTCCCTGATGAGCATTGGGTAGTTTGAGGCTCGCGTGCGCTCTGTTGGCAACGTATTCGATGTGGTCCCGCCAGACACCAAGATATCTGATTTTCTCTCGGGAACGTATTGGGCGTGTGTGTAGTGTTATCTGTCTACAGCGTTGATGTTTGCGCACTAGTTTCGGTCTGCGTGTGAACAGAACTGCTTCGCACTTGTTGACGTTCACTTTAATATGCCATCGTTCCAACCAATGCTCGGCAGTTCTGAGTGCCGTCTGTATTCGTGAATTAATGTTCTACGGTTTCAAATCTTGCGCAAGGATTGCTGTGTCATCCACGTAGATTGCTAACGTCGTGTTTTGTGTTGCTGAGAAGTCATTAATGTACAGGTTGAACAAGGTGGGCCCTAGGATGCTTCCTTGGAGTACTCCAGCTTGGATACCGTGTTGTGTCGATTGTTTGCCGTGGGCGTCAGTGTTGAAACATCTGTTCGTGAGATATGAGTGTATCAGACGTACGAGTCCGTCCAGGAAACCAGCTTCGCTTAGTTTGCGTATAAGGCCGTTGTGTCAAAGACGGTCGAAAGCTTTTTCGATGACCAGGAAGACGGCCCCTGTGCCTCTGTTCATGTTGTTGCCGTGTGTTATATGTTCGACTACGCAGAGGAGTTGTTAATTTGTTGAGTGGTTTTTCCTAAAGCCGACTTTCTCCGGTCTTATGGTGTCATTGGCGATGCAGTGCCTAGTGATGTGTTTTAGTATTACCTTCTCAACAATCTCGCTGACCGAACACAGCTGGCTCATGGGTCGGCAATTTTGTGGGCGGGAGTGATCTTTCCCTGGCTTCCTGAACATCAGGACCTTGGCCGCCTTCCAAAAGTCAGGAAAGTGTTGGTGTTTTAGGATGGCATTCGTTATGTCTGCAAGGTATTCTACGGCTCTATCCATGAACTCCTGGAGGACACTGTTTTGAATGCCTTCAGGCCCAGATGCTTTCCTAGCGTTGGTATGCTCGATAGCCCATGTAAATTCGTTTGTACTAGTGCGTCTAATTTTGTCGCGCGAGGGCTGGGCTACCAGTCGTGTAACTTCGTGGTCCGTTTCAAGTGTGAATACTGGATCTGAAGGAGTGATATTCGGCATGAAAGACGCTGCAGATGTTGTGGCCATAAGCTCTACCTTCTCTGTCGCAGATTAATCTGGGCCGCCTGGTCCTTGTAGAGTGGGAATATAATGTTTCTCCCTGGTGAAGGGTCTGGCTTCCACACGCCAGAACGTGTGGTATCTAGCCTTCCGAGTTTCTGTCCCCACTGTTCGTTTCGGAATGTTTGTATTTTGTCCCTTATCATACCCATTATACCCTGGACTCTGTTCACACGCAATTTATAGAACGGGCCCCTGGTACGCTGCCAGCATCTCCTGAGGCAGTTCCTCATTGAAATAAGGCCCAGGATTTCCTGAGGCAGGGCCGTCAAGTGTTGTTTTGGTGTTGTGCATAGAATGGCGTCAGTCACTGCGTCTTGGACGGTAGTAGTAAGAGCCTCCACAGCCTCATCAATTTGTTGCGTGTTGTTAATTTCGTGGTTGTCCAGAATACGACTATCAAGCGTTTCCTTGAACAGTGTCCAACTTGCGCTCTTGTAGTGCAGTATCTTTCGTGGTTCTGTGTCGTGCAGTGTTTCTTCCGTATGTAATATTACAGGCATGTGGCATGAGTCCAGAAAGTTTTTAGCCATAAGGCTGAGTGTGCATGTGATGCTCTTGATGAGGGCTATGTCTATCACGTCTGGCCTGTGTCGGGCCTGTGTAGGCATGTACGTGGGAACGTCTGGGCCAAGTATAATGTATTTTCGGCCTAGTGCGTGTTCGTAAAACATGCCATCTGTCCGATGGAGCATAAAACGTTGTTCATCTGAAAACGCCACTTAGTGGACGTGCAGCTGCGGCATTGGGGTGAAGAAAAAAATGGTTCAAATGGGTCTGAGCACTATGGGACTCAACATCTGAGGTCATCAGTCCCCTAGAACTTAGAACTACTTAAACCTAACTATCCTAAGTACATCACACACATCCATGCCCGAGGCAGGATGCGAACCTGCGACCGTAGCGGTCGCGCGGTTCCAGACTGAAGAGCCTAGAACCGCTCGGTCACTCTGGCCGGCACGGTTGGTAGTCTCTTGGTTCATCTGGGAAGTGAGTTGCGCAACAGTTGCACGTCTATTCCGCCTTACACATCTCCGCAGGTGACGTTCACCCCTGTCACCTATGTTGTGGTGCACTACTGTTGCCTCAGTGCTGATTTTGGGTAGCGTCATTTTGCCCACTGTAACAGTGACGGAACCCTAATCGTTTACAGATTTGGAAGTTTCGGAAATGCTTCCACCAATAGCTCGACACCTAATGATCATGGCGTTTTGAACGTCGAATAAATCTCGCTTTATTTATCCTCCACTGCTAGTGTTGCCACCTGCCGTTTGCGGGTGGTTATTGCATGTTGATGTCGAACATAGGCGGTGGTCGCATTAATGTGACTGGATCCATGTGTGTTCCTCAAGTTACCTTATAGTGCGTGGCGTGAGATAGTTTCTGTAGTATCATTCCTCTTTCCTGCCCCAGTCGTGGTAAGAACGATAGTTGGTGGGCCTCGGTGTGCACCAGAGTCTCCAATTCTGCAATCATTGACTTTTTGTGACGTAGGAGGAAGAAATACACTGGCCGACTTTTCCAGGGAAGTACGCTGTCGGAATTTTAGCAGTAAACCACACCGCGATGCACGACTCTCTTCAAGTTCTGCCATTGTAGCTGAAAGATCATTTTCGTCTTGCTTTCGCGCGTACTGACTGAGCCTGCGACGAAACGTGTATCTGTGCCTTGGATCTTCTCTATTCCCTCTGTCAGTCCTGTTTACTATGGATCCCAGGCTGACTAGCAACATTCAAGTATTAGACGAACGATGTTTCGGCAAGCTATCTTCTTCGTGGAGACATCACAATTGCTGAGGGTTCTTCCGATGAATTTCTGTCCGGGATCTGTTTTATCTGCTATTAATTTTATGCGGTAGTCGTTCCATTTGAAATCACTCCGTATGTATATTCCCAGATATTTTTGGATGTGACTGCTTCTGGTGCTTTATTTGTAGTCATCATTCTGCCTGTGTATGGGTAATATGTTACATTTGTGTATGCTGAGGACCAACTGCCAATTCCTACACAAAGATTCGATCTTTTACATTTCTTCCGGCCTGTCGATACAATTTTCTATCGTTGCAGCTCATCTCTGTTTAACAGCATCATACGCTAAAAGCCTCATGGAACTTGCGTTGTTATCCACAAAGTCGTTTATATAAAAGGTGGTTGTAATTAAACTTTAGCTACTTGAGATGGCCCTTATGAAAAACAAGTGATTGTATAGCAATGAAGCTTTGTAGAAACGTTTGTAATGAATGACATTCGGAAGAGAAATAATGAACAAACCGCTGAAATAAGCACATTTCAATTTCCTCGTGAGAGCGTTGAAATCTGGTGGTGGTGGTTACGCAGTTTTAATGGTCGGTCAATGATTGTGCTTGCTCCTGGGAGAGGTCGAAGGCCAAATGCGCCGCAAATTGTTGAAGAAGTTACTGTTGCCATCGCTGACGATGTTGGACGCAATGCGTGAACTTCAAGGAAATGCACGAGCTGTGTCACGACAGCTTAACATTCTATGTCTGCTGTTCGAAAAGTGAAGGGGGTGAAATAGGGCCAGAATGATTCACTGTCTCATCATCGTCCACCCAAAATACTTAAAGAAACTTGCAATTTGGAGACGCTGTTGATCTCACACTGTTGGCATCGCTTAAGAAGAGATAGTTCGAAATTCCATTCAAATGATGTAAAATAAGGGATGAAATACTTTTTGAAAATATGTTGCTTTTAAGACAATTTTTGAGCTAGAACTACGAAAATTGGTATTTGGCTTATCAATTACAAATTAAAATACGTGTTTCAGTAGTTTTAGTAATTCAACCACTAAACGGATAAAGTAGAAGTGCAAGTTTTTTTGAAAATAAACCGTTGTTAAAGAATTACCAAACCATTTTTAAAGCTACGTCTATGAAAACTGGTATTTCACTTCTCGGTTAAAAATTTAAAAAAATACTTATTGTTTTTGGAAAATCAACCCCGTAAAGGAGTGAAATAGAGGACGAAAAGTTTTATGAAATAATTTCATTATGAAAGCATTTTCAAAGCTAGATTTATGAAAACATGTATTTATTGTCTGTGTTAGAAGTAAAAAAATGACGTGTTTCACTGTTTTTTGGAAACAGAACCCCTGAGAGGATGAAATAGGGGATGAAAATTTTTAAGTATATATTTCGTTACATTACAAACCCTATAAAGCTAAATCTGTGTGTGTGTGAATTCCTATAGGACCAAACTGCTGAGGTCATCGGTCCCTAGACTTATACACTACTTAAAGTAACTTACGCTAAGGACAATACATACACATCCATGCCCGAGGGAGGACCCGAACCTATGGCGGAGGGGCCGCGCAGTTCGTGACATGGTGCCTCTAACCGCGCGGCTCTAAATCTATGAAAACTGGTATTTCACTTCTCGGATAGATGTAAAGAAATATGTCGTATGAGATGAAAATTTCTATGGAAATATCACCGTAACAACACGAAGTCATGTTAACAAAACCTTGGACTCCAGCTAGCAGAATCGCATTTCGGTCAGTAGGACATTCGGAAAACACTATTCTTATGTGACCTTAATTAGCTGTGAAAAGTCTAGAAGGTGTTGCAGCTTGTAAACAACATAAAAAATCGAATAAAGAAAACCAGAAACCATGCGAAGCGAAGCGGCCGGCGCTCAACTAGTGCTCCTACAACACTCCATTTGGGAAATCCCGAAGTTCTTTTTACATCTAAAGATTTTTCTCCGTTAAAAACGGCATACCCTATTCTGTCTCCTAGGATTTTTCAACCTAGTCACACACCTGGTCTGCTGTTCCGGACGCTAGTATTTTATTCGTTAGGCGACAGTGCGAAGCTTTATCGAATGTCTTTAGAAAGTCAAGGAACACACTATCTACTGGCTACATGTTATTTCTTAGTTCTACTTCATAATGACATCACTACTACGAATCTTGGCGTTTGCAACTTCCGTGAAATTAGTGTGACGGAATGCTCGTACTTATCGGCCCAGACACCAAGTTCCCTCTGGTACTCAACGACTGTTCTCCATTGCTTCATTCTGGCAGAAAAGAAGCGTGCGAGTATGGCACATTGTGCCTCTGCTTACATACCACAGGATGTGCAGTCTGACGTCGCACGAAGTACATTCTCGAGACTTGTAGCCACAGTGCACTTTCAGTTTGGGACTAGTATACAATAGTCTTTTCTGTGCTGAAAATTGATTTAATTTACTCAGAATGAAACTTTTGCTTTGCAGCGAAATTTGCGCGGTTTTAAAATTTCGTGCACTAAGAGTTGTACAGCCATTCTGTGTCTTGTGGACAGCGAAGAGAGACGAACTGCGTCGCAGGTCACTCATGTGTGTTGTAATGTCTCGTTCTAGGTTGCCGTCAGGCCCCCGCGCAATGCAGTAGCACTGAGCGAGTAAATGCAGTGGAAGTTGATTCATACGCCCTTCTTGTGTTCAGTACGTTTGTTCGAAGTGATCACCATTTGGAGATATATTTTCCGCAAATTTTCTTCATATCTGTATCTGTGTTTCTCTTGACACGTCCTTACAGGTTCCTTTTCCTTCTTAGGCCTCGCAGAATTAAGAAAACAGGAGGAGAACGCTACTTGGCCTTAAAAATTTTCTTTTCCTCAGACTGAGTTTTGTGCAGCTATGAAAACTTCAAGCTTTTCTCTGATGTTGTTTCTCCCGGGATATTCTGTAGATCGCGTAAATTAGCCGACATATTACTACTGAAATAGGGCTTATAAAATTTTGTTACGTATTGTGAAATTCGCATGTATCTCCGTCAAAGTGAACAGGGAACAATGTACAACTAAGACTAGCACTACCAGTCTTTGGTTGAAACAGCTTTAATCGCTGCAAAATTATTTCAGTGTTCATGTCAGTTTACGGTAAATCATTTCTCCACAGAAGTTAAATAATAGCCTTCCGACTTCTTCTCTAATACGTTTTTAAGTAACTTCAGACACTTCTTTCACTCATTGTATATACTAAAAAAATCCTGTTAATCAACTTCATTACATTCTTCAGAAGTAATTTCTCTCACTACACACACACACACACACACACACACACACACACGACAATACTTTCTGTCGTAACAAAATATAGCACTTTCAGTGTCGCAAACAGCTTACAAGCGACGGTACGATTTTCCTCTCAGCGATATGATTCTTGTTGACAGGGTGTGTAGAACACGACTAGAATTTCAACATATGTAAACAGGAAGGCGAAACTCTCAACCGTTTTCGAGAAAGTCGAATCTGAAAATTTTAGGCTTGCTTATGTTCTTTTTTATAGTCGTTAGAATTCAATCATACGGAGCCGAGAGAGTAGGCGCTAAATTTCATAATGCCCCGGTGTCTCTGTGGTATCTCGCTGCTGGTAGTATTTTTGTTTTTCGTTCCGACGTATACCCTTCAAAATGGAGATGGTCCGCCAGCGTGTAGTATTGAAGTAATTCCTCGAAAAAGCACTCCGCAGGTGCAACCTTCTGAAGTTTGTTTTTTACAGGCACGTGAAGAACCTTATAAAACGGCTACAAAATTGCGCGTACATCATCAAACAGAATAGAAAGATACCTTCTAGAGAAGTCTGCGTAAAGATTTCATCAATCGTACGCCTTCATTTGTCTGCACCAATATCCGGTAATATGCTTTGTTATGCGTTGTACCCTGCAAAACCGTGTGATGACTGAAACCGTCTATCAGCGATAGACACAATGAAAAAACCAAGCAAACGGAAAAATTCGGCGTTCATTTCCTGTACTGCGTACTGCCAAAATAATTTTATCCATTTTTCCACGATCAGTATCACACTGATTCGTGCTAGGCTCCATAGGCTACACATTGTACACATTCTGTTTGTTAATTAACTAAACAAACACTGTTTTTTGCCTTCTTCCACAAATTTTATTATGGTTACTGAAATGTATAATTCCATATGAAATTTGTTTAAAAACGGTCATTGAAGTAATTTTACATTAAGGATCGATACATTAAGGAACTGAGATGTTTATCTTTGACATATCATCATGTATATCTTTCTTTATCATCTTTGGAATCAATAATGAACTTGAAAACGGGCTTATAACCAGAAATTTAGGTTGTGCAGTAACCATAGTAAAATTTGTCAAACAAGGTAAAAAACAGGGTTTGTTTAGTTTATTTACGATATTTCACCAGTTTACAATGCTTCACCAAGAACCCACAGTTGATTCAATTAAAATGATATAGAATGCAAGCGAAGCAACGTCAATTGTGCTTTAGAGACGATTGCTAACCAAGAAGGCAATGTCACAGCAACATGTTTGGTTTAATAAGCAGTGCCTAAATTACGAAATAACACAAAAATACGCTATCATCAGTATCAAAGAGTACTCAGCTTCCACGAGACATGTGAAGAAGGCAGCGGAAAAACTAAACAGTGTCTAATTGGTACAGAATTCGTGATAATGTTAGTATGCACCTGAAACTAGTACATATGCACTTACTCACATGCTACATTCATGTTAATTTATGTGGTTGGACAATACTCTGAGAGAAACAGTTTCTGATATCATTTATAATTCGTTTTTGTGTCAAAAGAAGAAGTCAGAACAGTTATTATCACCGAATGACAGAACCCTAACCCCAAAAACGCAGATTCAGATTACAGACAGAATTGTGAATTTACACCCATTAACCCTTTCAGAACAAGAAGAGAAGTTATTATCAGAAGGCGGAATAGACGTGCAACTGTTGCGCAACTCACTTCCCAATCTGCACCACATGATCCATCGTCTCCTTTCTATCCCCATGTCCCGCGAGGGCTTTGACCAGGAACTTAATACAATACAAACAATAGCTACAAGTAATGAATTTGACCTCAACATCCTAGACTAAATTCCAAGTAAAAATATGAAGAAGCATGCCAGGTGTCTAATGTCCCCAATGAACAACACAGACAAGCTGGCAAAGAAATGGTGCAGTTTTCCTTTTATAGGGAAAACGTCAAACACGATACGTAAAATTTTGAAGCCAAAGGGTTTCTCTGTGCTTTTCTGTATCCCTCAGACAACAGGTAGTTATTGTTCAATGCAAAAGACAACTAACCAGCCATCACAAAAAGTGGGATTTATAACATCATATGCCAGGAGTCTCAATCTTGCTACACTGGACAGACTGGGACGTCAGTTTCCACCAGGCGTTGACATCATCATAGAAGACGGAGTTTGAAGAAGCTTTATCCGGCCATTGTGCAACATTGTCTTGACAAAAACCATAAATACGTAATAGGTGTAGATGTCTTACATGCAGAGGAAAACGGGGAAAAAGTCAGCCAGTTAGAAATTTTAGAAATTAAAAAAACCGATGTGTGAACCCCACATCCATTATTAAATGAGCTAACCCAATTCAATTATTCATCTCTTTTAGAAGATATTTCAACTCCTAGATAGAAGTAAGACCTTGGGCCCCATTCCGTAGATAAAAAGTTCTAGTCTGATGCATAACTTTATTCCTAGATATGTTAAGCCATGTTAGTGTAATTGCCGAATGGTGTAATTCCATATGTAATTTTTTTTTAAATGACCATTGAAATAATTTTACATAAAGCCCGGGATCGATACATTAAGAAGTAGAGACTTTATCTTTGCCTTATGGTCATGTTCATCTCTGCTTTATCATCTTTGGAATCAGTAATGTGTTTGAAAATAGGCTTATAACCCGAAGCCTGGGTTGTGCAGTAACCATAATAAAATGTGTGAAACAAGCAAAAAACAGTGCATGTTTAGTTAATTTACTATGTTCCACCAAGAACCCACAGCTGATTCAATTAAAGTCACTATGTTTGTCTCAAATGTAGGTACAATAATATAAATAAAATTATCATAGTGATCTGTATGAAAGTTCTAGTGTATCCTTTTCCTTATGTCCAATCTACTTCCAACTTTTTTCTCCTTTTTACTGAATGAAGATTATGAAAATAATAAATGATTGATTAGAAACTGACACTGAATAATCATAACAAACCCTTTGCTAGAATTATATGGAAACGAAAAAGAGCACCAGCATCGCGATTCGATATAAATACTTCGCGCTTACGAAATTATGCGCTTATTGGCTCGGCTGCGGACGCCTTCAATTTTAGCGACCATGCAAAGTGCGAGTATACAGAAACACCTAAAATTTTCAGACTCAGTTTTTCTGAAAATGGTTGAGAATTGCGTCTTCCTCTTCACATATACTGAAGTACTGCTCGTGCGCTACACACTCTAAGAAGGAAGGAAGGAAGACTGGATTTAAGGTCCCGTCGACATCAAGGTCATAAGAGGCGGAACACAAGCTCGGATGATGTCAAGGACGGGGTAGGAAATCGGCCGTGCCCTTTCAAGGGAACCATATCGGCATACGCCTGGAGCGATTTAGATAAATCACAGAAAACCTTAGTCTGGATGGCCGGACGTGGGTTTGAACCACCGACCTTGTGAAAGCGGATACAGTGTGCTAACTAGAGGTCTGCATTATCTCCGATTTTTACCGGCGAGTCCCGCTCGCCCCTCTGGCTCTCGGGAGTACGCGGCCGAGCGTCCTCTTCCGCCGGCTGTGGGCAGCCGATTGCCAGCGCTCGGCCGAGTGCACCAAACCCTCGGCCGGTCGCCAGTAACCGGTGGACTCAGTGCCAGCGAGCGGCGCTACGTCACACTCCTTCAGATCAGAGGCCACCGCTTCACATTAGCCACTCACTTATTTCTTCTACAAATGTCTTTCGTTGTTTACTACCAGTTCTATGACCTAAGAAATACACTTGTATATGTCATATTTGATGTTTGTTAATATGTTGAAGACTACTGGAGTTTCGCCTTTGAGGTTATCATGTATTCCAGTAATTGTAACGTTAAAAACTGTAATGTCTTTATTTAGTATTTTGCTCCGTTCGGTGGATAAACGGGAACACAGTAGTCTAATCATGGACTATGTGTAGCCTATCTCCAAACTCGTCCACGTATACGTTGTACTAACATTGAATGCAGGATCGGGAAGGAATGACGGAGTTAAAAGTAATACTGAGGAAATTTTGTTGCACAAACGTTAATTTCTGAACAAATTATGACCTGTAAATAACGTTACAGGTGAATCATGACTATACAATTCGTTTTTCGTCATTGGTGCTCCCTGATACACAGGCGTCATTTGTGTTCCTGGAGCTATTACTACAGCTGGCGGTTTGAACTTCTTCCTGTGAAGTCAATGAAAGTGGAACCATACATTTATAGAGTTTGAGGAATGTTTCCTTCCTCTTGATTACGTGGTATGTTGTGAATACTTACGTAATTGTGATGGGTCAATAAGAGATCTACCTTGTCTTATACCAGGCACGATCTTTTGCTGGACAGCAGGTGACCGGCCTGGCTACAATTTCTCTCGCTGGCAGCACTGGTGGCAGGAATACAGAGAACTCTTCTGGCTACTACCGACAGCCTTGGAAATAACCCCGCGTTCGTTTTCCACCACTGCAAAATTTGTCCTTCGGCACAGCTACAGTCGGATTTGGAGAGCGAGAGGTACCTGTCGAGTTCATTGGTAGTAACTGTGTGTCCATCTTCGTCGTCTTCATCCGAACTCCAATCCATCTTGGACTTTTTCATGGGAATAACTTGGTCACTGTTTGCTTGAATGGACTCTAAACACGAATGAAAACATCCGTAAGATATTCCTGTCACCTTCCAATATGTATACACCGTAGTTAGAATTACTGGTTACTAAACGACTATATTTACGGTGATATTTTATATATATATCGCACAAATTACAGCAAAACGCATTGTGGAATGTTTAAGCTGCGACACCTTTCCCGAATATCACATTGTAGTCGTAATAAATGTTGATCTAACGAAAGATGGCAGATTAGACATATAACCATTCGTTTACTAATTGGTTTCTGTGAATGAACCTTACCATTTACGGGCAGTTCCGAGTACATTCGTCGAACTTCAGAATACGCGGCTTGCTTTTCGTCTGCTGTGAGTTTCTTCAAATGACGCCGTGATGGCCATAGAACCGTGGCAACGTAATGGATAGCCTCAATTTTGCACTTCTCTGTGATGAAGTATGCTGCTCTCCTTTTTATTTTCGCCATGAGCTGAAAAGGAAACCCAATATACATAACTGCACTCTGATAATTCAACAGTTGTATAAAGGACCGTAACCTATAGAAAGTTTTCTTACCTCGTTGTCACTGTCTATTGGTTCACAATGATATAACTGACTCTTGTACCACGGCAGCACACGTTCCAGCGTTGTTACCTTTGGAGTTTCCAAGTCCAAACTCGCTTCTTTAAAGGGGGTTAGAAAAGCGACAACGTCTCGTACGAATCCTTATTGGAAGGTTTCTAAGGGTGTCGATTGCCCCCGGGATTCTAGTAGATCTCGAATATCGTCGATTTGACTTATGACGGAATTGAGCATTAACAGTACACTGTTCCACCGAGTTACAGCTTCTTGCTTCACAGAGTGCCGCAGACGCCCCGAGTGACCTGATCTCTTCAAATAGCCTACTATAGCTCCTGCTGATAGTAGACACGACAGTATTTCAGGGGCTTCGTCTTCTAAAAACGTCTCTTGAAATGTGTGACGAAGCGCAGTCATCAAGCAGTGATCAAAGCAAGGCAAACGGTCGTAAGATTCAAGTGCCTTATTCATATTAGCTCCTTGGTCGGTGACAAAGTAACATTTCTTGTTAATTCCTAACTCAAGCATCCGCTCTTCGATTTCGTGCCGTATGTTCTCTCCTGTCTTAGGTACGTCCGGAAACTCGGCTGTTATCAAAACAAGCGTTTCTAGCTGCCACTCATCATTCACATAATGCGACGTCACAGTCAAAACATTTCTCTTCTTGTAGTTATCAGACCACAGATCAGCGTCTAAAGCGCACATTTTGTTCCTAAGGCACATATTAGCTTGGGCACCATTGTCACCCATATTTTGTCTGCCTTTTCTTTAATATGCCGCGATACACTGGTAGGGTGTGGAAGAACATCTTCTATACTGACTTTGCCGTAAGTGGCGCCAACATTGATGAGCTCCTGCGAATAATTCTTGAAGCCATCTTACTACAAGTATTTAACGGTAGCAAATCTATTCCACTCATATCGACCAACCTATCAACAACTTTATTTATGCTACTTGGTACTGCAAGTGGCCGGTGGACTTCTGCTCCGCATTTACTTTTGCAGTGCCGAATCATACCTGTTGTGCTTGACTGGTACGAAAGTATGGTATCACATGTGGTACATTGCACGAAACCAGTAGAAGCCTGCGTGACAGGATCCACTACAAGTGCAAACGACTTCCAAGCTTCACTTTTCGCCTCCTCTTGCGCTATGTCTTTCTTCTTCAGGACTAATGAGCCGCTCCTCATTCTCTCCATAATAGTTCTCTTCGTTTCATGAATGGAACGTTTACCACGTATACTTGGTTTGTCCATAACGCTGTCTGCGCTGCTCAGAGCCAGGTCGTCAGCTGCGTTTACACACGGTTTCTAATGCGATTCGGCACTATAGAGCGCGCGGCGGTTGTACTGTCACCGGCCGAGATTGTGAGTACGCTCGAGCGGCCGGCAGTGCTCGACAGTCCAACCGATAACCGAGAGGTGGAGGACAACCGGCCACATGGCGCATTAGACGGCCACAGCCGTATCGCAGCGGCACGAAATGGGAAATGCTCGAGCGGTTGTTTTCATCGAAATGCAGAGCTCTAGTGCTAACCACTGTGCTGTATACAGTCTGGCAGTATAAATTAATTCGATGATGGGAGTAGATGAAAAAGACTTGAGAGTTGGGCACAATCTCACAAAAATTTAGGTACAAAAATATTCATTTCTATTTTCTCTGATAACGTACAATAAGTAGATACACTATGTGATCAAAAGTATCCGAACTACTCGCTGAAAATGACTTGCAAGTTCGCGATTATGCTGGAATTCAGTATGGTGTTGGTCCACCCTTAATCTTGATGACAGCTTCCACTCTCGAAGGCATACGTTCAATTAGGTGATGGAAGGTTTCTTGGGGAATGGCAGCCTATTCTTCACGGAGTGTTTCACTGAGGAGAAGTATCGATGTCGGTCGATGAGACCTGGCACGAAGTCAGCGTTCCAAAACATCCCAAAGGTGTTCTATAGGATTCCTTTCAGGACTCTCTGCAGGTCAGTCCATTACAGGGATGTTATTGTCGTGTAGCCACTCCGCCACAGGCCGTGCATTATGAACAGGTGCTCGATCGTGTTGAAGGATGCAGTCGCCATCCCAGAATTGCTCTCCAACAGTGGGAAACAAGAAGCTGTTTAAAACATCAATGTAAGCCTGCGCTGTGATAGTGCCACGCAAACAATAGGTGTGTCAGCCCCCTCCATGAAAAACACGACCACACCATAACACCACCGCCTCCGAATTTTACTTTTGGCACTACACACGCTGGCAAATGACGTTCACCGGGCATTCGTCATACCCACACACTACCATCGGATCGCCACATTGTGTACCGTGATTCTTCACTCCACACAATGTTTTTCCATTGTTCAGTCGTCCAATTTTTACGCGCTTTACACCAAGCGAAGCGTCGTTTGGCATTTACCGGTGTGATGTGTGGCTTATGAGCAGCCGCTCGACCTTGAAATCCAAGTTTTCTCATCTCCCGCCTAACTGTCATAGTACCTGCAGTGGATCGTGATGAAGTTTGCATTCCTGTGCGATGATGTGGATAGAAGTCTGTCTATTACACATTACGACCCTCTTCAACTGTCATTCAACAGACATGTTCAGCCCGTAAGCTTTTGTGATGTATGTGTCCTTCCACGTTTCCACTTCACTATCACATCGGAAACAGTGGACCTACGGATGTTTAGAAGTGTTGAAATCTCGCGTGCAGACGTATGACACAAGTGACACCCTATCACCTGACCACGTTCAAAGTCCGTGAGTTCCTCAGAGCGCCCCATTCTGCATTCTCACGATGTCTAATGACTACTGAGTTGGCTGATATGGATTACCTGGCAGTAGGTGGCAGCACAGTGCACCTCATACGGAAAACGTATGTTTTTGGGGGTGTCCAGATATTTTTGATCACATAGTGTGTCAACGACGCAGACGCATCCAGTGGCACCTTTTCTGTGGTCAGGCAGTCTGCTGGTAGATTTTCAGCGACCTGCGCTAATCAGACCCGTTACAAAAGAAATGCACGACGGTGGTCTTTTCTGTTCCCACTCTTTTACACGCAACAGACCAGATACTCATTTACTAGCCATAGCCCAGTACGTGGAAGGCATTACTTTGAAATAACATAAAGTCACAGAGAGTCACTCATCTCCGCAGAAAAGTTTTGTGCTGTCAAGTTTAGCACGCGTCAGGTGTGTGTGTGTGTGTGTGTGTGTGTGTGTGTGTGCGGAGGGAGGCCGGAGAGCCGCCCGGCGCTGGGAAGTGGCTATGACTGTGCCGGACTGCGCAGGCGCAGTCTCGGCGCCGCTTCCTGTAATGGCCGTATCGGCGCCTCCAAAATACGGGTTCGTTGCTCCCGCCACAGCAACAGGCGCAGATAAAAAGGAAGGAAAGGAGCGGTGACTCGAAACGACGAGCGGGGAAGGGGCGTGTGCCGGGCGGACAATGAGCGCGTGTGAACAAGACGGATACGGCGCCTACTGCATGTGCCGTGGCCCGCAGCCCACCTGCCGCCAAATCACAGTGCAGGGGGCGTAACGTGCTAAGTGAGTGCGGCTGGCCAGCGCTAGGTGACAGCCGCCGTGTTGAAGCCACTCACTGGCGCCTCTGCTGCATCGCGTTACTTCCCACCTCTTCTGATTACGGAAGAAAAGACACCGCACAGCCTCTAACGTTACAAGTCTTTGTGTCGCCCACGATCACGTATAAATCTTCTCGTGCAGAACGTCGGTCCTCTTTAGGAGCATTCATGACCAGGTATGAGCTATTAACAGTTTACTACATTCATAAATGATCGTACTGTGACGGGGATGGAAGGCCTTAGTCCCTAACACAAAAAGGTGTCTGCAAAAAAAAAAAAAAAAAAAATTCAGATTAATGTGGGTAGGACTTACGCACTGAGGGATTCGTACAAACTTTACTACAAACAACAAAAGAAGTTTTGCAACACCTCGGTTCCGAAAGTTCCGGAACCTGTACAGAAAATTGGAATAGAGATCAACAAAAACATCATGTAAGCAATTTTTTATTTTTTTTATTTTTTATTTATTTATTTATTTTTGCTCATGTAAACCACACATTCCATGTTGTACCACCACACAGCGGAGGTGGTGGTCCAGATTGCTGTACACACCGGTACCTCTAACACCCAGTCCTCGTGCATTGATGCATGTCGTCGTGGCATACTATCCACATTTTCATCAAGGTACTGTTGGTCCAGATTATCCCACTCCTCAACGGCGATTCGGCATAGACCCATCAGAGTGGTTGGTGGGTCACGTCTTCACTAAACAGCCATTTTCAGTCTATCCCAGGCACGTTGAGTGATGTCGTTACCCTGAAGGAAGTCATTTACAAAACGTGCACGATAGAGGCGCGAATTGCCGTCCATGAAAACGAATGCCTCGCCAGTATACTGCCGATATGGTTGCACTATCGGTCAGAGGATGGCATTCACGTATCGTACAGCCGTTACGGAGCCTTCCATGACCAGCAGTGGCGTGCGTCGGCCTCACATAATGCCACACCAAAACAGCAGGGAACCTCGACATTACTGCACTCCCTGGACAGTGTGTCTAAAGCGTTCATTCTGACCGGGTTGCCTCCAAACACGTCTTCGAAGATTTTCTGGGTGAAAGCATATGCGACACTCATCGCTGAAGAGAACATGATGCCAATCCTGAGCAGTCCATTCGGCATGTTGTTGGGCCCATCTCTATCGCGCTGCATGGTGTCGTGGTTGCAAAGTTGTACCTCGCTATGGACGTCGGGGATGAATTTGCGCATGATGCAGCCTACTGCACACAGTTTGAGTCGTAACACGACGTCCTATGGCTGCACGAAAAGCATTATTCAACATGGTGGCGTTGCTGTCAGGGTTCCTCCGAGCCATAATCCGTAGGTAGCGGTCATCCACTTCAGCAGTACCCTTTGGGCGGCCTGAGCGAGGCATGTCATCAACAGTTCCTGTCTCTGTGTATCTCCTCCCTTTCTGAACAACATCGCTTCTGTTCGCTCCGAGACGCCTAGACACTTCCCTTGTTGAGAGCCCTTCTTGGCACAAAGTAAAAAAGCGGATGCGATCGAAATGCGGCGTTGACCGTCTAGGCACGGTTGAACTACAGACAACACGAGCCGTGTACCTCTTTCTTGGTGTGTCGGACCCCCTCAGTCTAATAGGCGCTGCTCAAGCATGGTTGTTGACACCTTTGGGTGGGTTTCGTGACATCTCTGAACAGTCAAAGGGACTGTGTCTGTGATACAATATCCACAGTCAATGTCCATCTTCAGGAGTTCAGGGAACCGGGGTAGCCGGCCGCGGTGACCGAGCGGTTCTAGACGCTTCAGTCCGGAACCGCGCGACTGCTACGGTCACAGGTTCCTGCCTCCGGTATGGATGTGTGTGAAGTCCTTAAGTTAGTTAGGTTTAAGTAGTTCTAAGTTCTAGGGGACTGATGATCTCAGATGTTAAGTCCCATAGTGCTCAGAGCCATTTGAACCATTTTTGGAACCGGGATGATGAAAAACGTTTTTTGATGTATTTATTAACGCAAGATCCAGTCTTGCAGTTCTCGTGACAAGACTCAAATATTGTATACGATACGAGTGACGATAGGGAAATTCGTGAAATGTCTGAATGTATAGCGTGGACCACTGCAGTATGTTTGCGTTAAAAGTTACAGCTGTGATTCTTCGAGCGAATATAAGAGTAAAGGAAATAAATACCGAGAGGAAAAACCACGCCTACTCTTTTCTTTCTTTCTTTTTCCTCGTTCATCGGAGTTTGATTTAGTCCATTGATACGCAACTTGGTGTGTGAAGTACGTACGTGACATCGTTTCTTGATATCATGTTGGTTAAATCTGGTTGGCGGAATTTGTTTCTCCCACGAGGCTGCTACAGCTGCCTCTGGATATAGCAGCTCCACATCACCATAGTTTAAACGTCTCCATTTATAACTACATGTAAGTGAATAATGCCACCATAAAATTCTACGAACCTCTGCAGAGAGATATCAACTGTACCACAAGCACGACAAATAAATTTTTTCTCTCTGTAGTCCCTCCTTTATAGCACACATTTTTTTACCCAATCATTCCTAAATGGCTCATTCACTTAAGCTATGAGTATTCAGCATATACAGTGTGTAGTACCTCTCACATGCTCACTCTTATGATCGCACAATTTACTTGGAAAGCCAGTTCGAGACTGTCTTAGGATTTTTCTTATTATTTACAGATCGTGCAGACGGCGTCAAATACATCATTACACAGCACGAATAGTTTCCTTGACATTTAATCTGCAATAGTAGCTTCTCACATCCGTACCACATATTTTAGTTCTGTAGATATTATTAATTTCAGATCCTTCATATTCCCTCTCTTTGTGTCCCTTTTGATCAGCCTGACATTCTACGTGAGACTTATGTACAAGGTGTATGACAAAATACCAGAGTAAGGTAAAAACGGATAAATACATGGCCGAAAGTTCAAATGGTTCAAATGGCTCGGAGCACTATGGGACTTAACATCTATGGTCATCAGTCCCCTAGAACTTAGAACTACTTGAACCTAACTAACCTAAGGACATCACACACATCCATGCCCGAGGCAGGATTCGAACCTGCGACCGTAGCAGTCCCGCGGTTCCGGACTGAGCGCCTAGAACCGCTAGACCACCGCGGCCGGCTTCCGAAAGTCCTTCATTTATGAGATATTAATGAGGGGAAATTTTGGAAGGTTCTCAAGTAAAAAAGTGGTATCAAATGTCAAAAATGTACTGCGATTACTTCTGTTACTGATTGTGTGACTAGTGGCTAGAATGAAAGGGCGGTGCACTTGCCTCTTGGGTTTACCACACAGTCGGTTCTCTTTTATGACAATTGCTCTACGTACATGTTAGTATCAGACACAGCCTTCTAAAGGCGG
Organism: Schistocerca nitens; assembly: GCF_023898315.1. Classification (NCBI taxonomy): domain Eukaryota; kingdom Metazoa; phylum Arthropoda; class Insecta; order Orthoptera; family Acrididae; genus Schistocerca; species Schistocerca nitens. Next base: position 680,997,746 of record NC_064617.1, on the reverse strand, counting down.
TGTGTGTGTGTGTGTGTGTGTGTGTGTGTGTGTGTGAGTGAGTGACCCCACACTGTGCTCCATACAAAAGCAAACACATTCATCAGAACAACAGACGCGTTTTGTCAGTGATTCAACTGTAAAAAGTAAATGTCAGGAAGTAGTTTCTGAAAGTATTTGTATGGAGTGTAGCCATGTATGGAAGTGAAACATGGACGATAAATAGTTTAGACAAGAAGAGAATAGAAGCTTTCGAAGTGTGGTGCTACAGAAGAATGCTGAAGATTAGATGGGTAGATCACATAACTAATGAGGACGTGTTGTATAGGATTGGGGAGAAGAGAAGTTTGTGGCACAACTTGACTATAAGTAGGGATCGGTTGGTAGAACATGTTCTGAGGCGTCAAGGGATCACCAACTTAGTACTGGAGGGTAGCGTGGAAGGTAAAAATCGTAGAGGGAGACCAAGAGATGAATACACCCAGCAGATTCAAAAACATGGTTCAAATGGCTCTGAGCACTATGGGACTGAACATCTATGGTCATCAGTCCCCTAGAACTGAGAACTACTTACACCTAACTAACCTAAAGACAGCACACAACACCCAGTCATCACGAGGCAGAGAAAATCCCTGACCCCGCCGGGAATCGAACCCGGGCGCGGGAAGCGAGAACGCTACCGCACGACCACGAGCCCAGCAGATTCAGAAGGATGTAGGTTGCAGTGGGTACTGGGAGATGAAGAAGCTTGCACAGGATAGAGTAGCATGGAGAGCTGCATCAAACCAGTCTCAGGACTGAAGACCACAACAACAACAACCATTTCGGCCGCATGCGTGTCCGTTTCGCTGTTTGTTTAGTTCAAACAGCCTTTCATTTCACTTCACGAGGCTGAGTGAACGTCTTCCTTGACTTATCCATCAAAGATAAACATAAGGTGGCCACCAGGAATCAAACCCTGAACTTCCGTGATGTTAGGCATCAATGACAAACATTCAATTTCTACCTCTTCTTTATTGCCATTTCAGTCATGCGGTGCGAAGTATTCAAATGTACCAAAAGTACTGAATTTTATGAATCCATAAAAGGATATGCCAGTTGCATTTACATTGAAATTATTAAACAGTTAATGACAATTCATTCACGTACACAAGACAGTGAAAATATGCCATAAAAGATCATCAAGAGAAGTCACCCAATTCGATGTAATTCAACTGACATGAATTATATGCGCTACATCAAACTCATGGATGTCTCAAGAGTCTACTGGTGTTCACAATTACAGTGCGGTCTTTGTGCTCTGATTTGATGACTATTATTGCATTATACTATTTCAACCTTCTAGAAATAATTTCTTTAAGTATTATTGAAATTGTTCTTGTAATCTTTTCCTGTAATTTCACTCCGGTGCTTGTGAAGCGAAACATGATTTCGACAGGAAAAAATACACTCCTGGAAATTGAAAAAAGAACACCGAGAATTCATTGTCCCAGGAAGGGGAAACTTTATTGACACATTCCTGGGGTCAGATACATCACATGATCACACTGACAGAACCACAGGCACATAGACACAGGCAACAGAGCATGCACAATGTCGGCACTAGTACAGTGTATATCCACCTTTCGCAGCAATGCAGGCTGCTATTCTCCCATGGAGACGATCGTAGAGATGCTGGATGTAGTCCTGTGGAACGGCTTGCCATGCCATTTCCACCTGGCGCCTCAGTTGGACCAGCATTCGTGCTGGACGTGCAGACCGCGTGAGACGACGCTTCATCCAGTCCCAAACATGCTCAATGGGGAACAGATCCGGAGATCTTGCTGGCCAGGGTAGTTGACTTACACCTTCTAGAGCACGTTAGGTGGCACGGGATACATGCGGACGTGCATTGTCCTGTTGGAACAGCAAGTTCCCTTGCCGGTCTAGGAATGGTAGAACGATGGGTTCGATGACGGTTTGGATGTACCGTGCACTATTCAGTGTCCCCTCGACGATCACCAGTGGTGTACGGCCAGTGTAGGAGATCGCTCCCCACACCATGATGCCGGGTGTTGGCCCTGTGTGCCTCGGTCGTATGCAGTCCTGATTGTGGCGCTCACCTGCACGGCGCCAAACACGCATACGACCATCATTGGCACCAAGGCAGAAGCGACTCTCATCGCTGAAGACGACACGTCTCCATTCGTCCCTCCATTCACGCCTGTCGCGACACCACTGGAGGCGGGCTGCACGATGTTGGGGCGTGAGTGGAAGACGGCCTAACGGTGTGCGGGACCGTAGCCCAGCTTCATGGAGACGGTTGCGAATGGTCCTCGCCGATACCCCAGGAGCAACAGTGTCCCTAATTTGCTGGGAAGTGGCGGTGCGGTCCCCTACGGCACTGCGTAGGATCCTACGGTCTTGGCGTGCATCCGTGCGTCGCTGCGGTCCGGTCCCAGGTCGACGGGCACGTGCACCTTCCGCCGACCACTGGCGACAACATCGATGTACTGTGGAGACCTCACGCCCCACGTGTTGAGTAATTCGGCGGTACGTCCACCCGGCCTCCCGCATGCCCACTATACGCCCTCGCTCAAAGTCCGTCAACTGCACATACGGTTCACGTCCACGCTGTCGCGGCATGCTACCAGTGTTAAAGACTGCGATGCAGCTCCGTATGCCACGGCAAACTGGCTGACACTGACGGCGGCGGTGCACAAATGCTGCGCAGCTAGCGCCATTCGACGGCCAACACCGCGGTTCCTGGTGTGTCCGCTGTGCCGTGCGTGTGATCATTGCTTGTACAGCCCTCTCGCAGTGTCCGGAGCAAGTATGGTGGGTCTGACACACCGGTGTCAATGTGTTCTTTTTTCCATTTCCAGGAGTGTATATTCAATAATCATGCTGACATACAATGACTTATATATTGTCGCGACAGGCGTGAATGGAGGGACGAATGGAGACGTGTCGTCTTCAGCGATGAGAGTCGCTTCTGCCTTGGTGCCAATGATGGTCGTATGCGTGTTTGGCGCCGTGCAGGTGAGCGCCACAATCAGGACTGCATACGACCGAGGCACACAGGGCCAACACCCGGCATCATGGTGTGGGGAGCGATCTCCTACACTGGCCGTACACCACTGGTGATCGTCGAGGGGACACTGAATAGTGCACGGTACATCCAAACCGTCATCGAACCCATCGTTCTACCATTCCTAGACCGGCAAGGGAACTTGCTGTTCCAACAGGACAATGCACGTCCGCATGTATCCCGTGCCACCTAACGTGCTCTAGAAGGTGTAAGTCAACTACCCTGGCCAGCAAGATCTCCGGATCTGTCCCCCAGTGAGCATGTTTGGGACTGGATGAAGCGTCGTCTCACGCGGTCTGCACGTCCAGCACGAACGCTGGTCCAACTGAGGCGCCAGGTGGAAATGGCATGGCAAGCCGTTCCACAGGACTACATCCAGCATCTCTACGATCGTCTCCATGGGAGACTAGCAGCCTGCATTGCTGCGAAAGGTGGATATACACTGTACTAGTGCCGACATTGTGCATGCTCTGTTGCCTGTGTCTATGTGCCTGTGGTTCTGTCAGTGTGATCATGTGATGTATCTGACCCCAGGAATGTGTCAATAAAGTTTCCCCTTCCTGGGACAATGAATTCACGGTGTTCTTATTTCAATTTCCAGGAGTGTATAAGACCTGTTTTGAGCTTCAATATAACAAGTCAGAAATTCGTGGCAATAAATTGAAACTGAATTGAGTGATACACTTTAATATGGATCTATATGTCTCGATGCTGTACAGTTCTTTTTCCGTACAACAAAGTTTCCAAAATAACTATGTAGCCACAGAGCTATGTGATTCTTTCGCTGTGAAAGTAAATCACACCCGTAAGAATCAATTCCGTAGTACTTACTTATTTCACGTTGTTCCTTCTGAGAAAGGCTACATGATTCATTACTGAAGTCCATTTGTATGTTTACGGAAAGATTTTGACAACGTTCATTAGAATATTCTCTTTGACACTGTGAAGGTATAAAGGATAAAATACAGGAGCGAAAGGTTATCTATAAGTTGTACAGAAATCAGACTGCAGCTCTTATGACATGAGAAGTAGTAGAGAATGGAGCGAGACGGGGTTTTAGCTTATCCTCCACGTTTCTGCATCTAAAAAACTGGTTCAAATGGCTCTGAGCACTATGGGACTCAACATCTGTGGTCATAAGTCCCCTAGAACTTAGAACTACTTAAACCTAACCAACCTAAGGACATCACACACATCCATGCCCGAGGCAGGATTCGAACCTGCGACCGTAGCAGTCGCGCGGTTCCTGACTGAGCGCCTAGAACCGCTAGACCACCGCGGCCGGCTTCTGCATCCATTCACTGAACAAGCAGTAAAGGAAACTAAGGAGAAATTTAGAAACGGAGTTAAAGTTCAACATCATAATACTGTTCAGTGGTAGTAAAGGACTAGGAAAATCAGCTGAATCGAATGTGCAGTGTCTTGAAAAGAAATTATAAAATGAAGAATGACAGGAGTAAAACGAAGGTAATGTAATTCGGTCCAGTCGAATTAGATAAATTCGGTAATTAGACCCTGAAAGTAGCAGAGCGTATAGATATTTAGGGAAGGAAATAATTTTCGATGTCAGGAATAATGACATTAAACGCAGAGTTGTAACTGAAAAAAAAAATTACTTGAAGAGAAAAATATGTTAATTTCCAGTAAAAATGTCTTAGAGAGTGTTTTTGAAAGAACTTGCCTGGAATGTAGCCTAATAAGAAAGTGAAACGTGGATGATAAAGAGTACGGACGAGAAGAGAATAGAAGCTTTTGAAACATGGTACTACAGAAGAAAGCTGAAAATTGGCTATGTACATAGAAAAGCTCTAGAAGATGCACTGAATCGAGTCAGAGAGAAAAGAGTGTTATTGTGGAATTTGACTGACAAGAGAACGGTTGATAGAACTCACCATGCTGCATCAAAGTATAAATAATTATTATTTCGGTACTGGAGGGAAGCGTGTATGTGCTTGTGTGTTCGGAAAATTTTTGGAAATCTGTGGTAAGTTTCTATGGGACCAAACTGCTGAGGTCATCAGTTCCTAAATTTACGCACTACTTAATCTAACTTAAACTAACTGACGCAAAGTACACCACACACACCCATGCCTGAGGGAGGACTCGAACCTCCAACAGGGGGAGCCGCGCGAATCGTGACAAGGCGCCCTAGACCACGCGTCTACTCCGCACGGAGCTTGTGTGTTTATTGGAGGGGTGTAAAACTGTAGAGGAAGACGCGGGTTGGAATACATTAGCCACTCTCAAATTTTAGTACAGTGATTGGATAAAAATACCGAAATACCATGCGAAATGGACGCGTGAACATAAATGCAGATACTAGCCAAGCATGAGGTTGATCTATTGTATCTGACGAGGAACGGCACTTGAGCAATATCCTAATTACGTTCCAAGTGTCAGACGTGATCAAAATAGTTTTCTGATCATTGCATTATGTCGGACCCAAGTGAGTTGTGCTTGGGTAAATTTTTGGCGCTCGTATGTTGGGTGCTTCCGCAATCTAGGTAGCTGAAATGGTGGCACCGTATCGATGATTTATACAGCATACAGGAAAAACATAAAAACATCACCCCCTGAGCCAAAGCGTGAACAGAAATGTGTTCTGTGTTATTCTGACGGGCACTGAAGAGGTTCAAATGGCTCTGAGCACTATGCGACTTAACTTCTGAGGTCATCAGTCGCCTAGAACTTAGAACTAATTAAACCTAACTAACCTAAGGACATCACACACATCCATGCCCGAGGCAGGATGCGAACCTGCGACGTAGCGGTCGCTCGGCTCCAGACTGTAGCGCCTAGAACCGCACGGCCATTCCGGCCGGCGCCACTGAAGAGGATTGTGGCGGAAAAGAAGAGGACAACAACAGCAAAAGTCACTGCAGAACTACACTCATGCTCATAAATTAAGGATAGTTGCAGAATGTGGTGCCACACAACGTGGCACTACACAAAACTGGCGCTAATAGCATAGGAACATAGGGAATACACATGACACAGATTTGTATGTCCACGGTATTGGTGATAGGTTGAGAAAACCGACCCAAAACATATGTGCTACAAAATGCCACTGTTTCCTGGACATGCACGCCATCAATATGGGATACGACCACCATGCATACGTGCACAGGCCGCACAACGAGTTGGCATACTCTGGATCAGGTGGTCGAGCAGCTGCTCGGGTATAGCCACCCATTCTAGCACCAATCCCTGTCAGAGATCCGAAGTGTCCTAGGGGTTTGAAGACGTGCAGCGATACGTGGACCGAGAGCATCCCAGACGTGCTCGATGGAGTTTAGGTCTGGAGAACAGGCAGACCACTCCATTCACCTGATTCTTTTGTTTCAAGGTACTCCTCCACGATGGCAGCTCGGTGGGCCGTGCGTTATCATCCATCAGGAGGAAGGTGGGACCCAAGGCACCCCTGAAAAGGCAGACATGTGCAAAATGACGTCCTGATACTCCTGACCTGTTACAGTTCCTCTGTCAGAGACATGGTGGGGTGTACGTACACCAATCATAATCCCACCCTACACCATCAAACCACGATCTCCATACAGGCCCCTTTCAAGGATATTAAGGGGTTGGTATCTGGTTCCTGGTTCACGCCAGTTGCGAGAATCACTGTTCAGACTATACCTGGACTCGTCCGTGAAAATAACCTGGGACCAATATTCCATTGACCATCTACTGTGTTCTTGACAACAGGCTTTACAGTCTCTCCTGTGACCAGGGGTCAGTGGAATGCACCTTGCAGGTCTCCGGGCGAATAAACCAAGTCTGTTCAGTCGTCTGTAGACTGTGTGTCTGGAGACAACTGTTCCAGTGGCTGCGGTAAGGTCCCGAGCAAGGCTACCTGCAGTCTACGGGCTCTGATGGTGAGATATCGGTCTTCTTGTGGTGTTGTACACTGTGGACGTCCCGTACTGTAGCGCCTGGACACGTTTCCTGTCTGCTGGAATCCTTGCCATAACCTTGAGATCACACTTGTGGCACACGGAGGGCCCGTGCTACGACCTGCTGCGTTTGGCCAGCCTCCAGTCGCCCTAGTATTCTACCCCTCATAACGTCATGAATATGTGTTCTTTGAGCCATTTTCAACACACAGTCACCATTAGCACGTCTGAAAACGCCTGCACACGTACTCGCTGCACGTACTCTGATATGCACCAACACACCTCTGCATATGTTGACTGCTGCCAGCGGCATTGTGCGAGGACCGCAGGTCAAATGCACAGCATGGTCATACCGCGACACCGCCCACCAGAGCGTTGTTTCACCATGTATCAGCAGTATCTCTAATTTATGAGCATGAGTGTAGATGTCAAACTCGCGAACCCTATCGCCACCAAGAGAACACAAAGGGAGCTCCATAGGCAGGGAATTGCTGATCGAGGTGGAATTCCATAAACATGAGTGATGCAAATCACCGCTATAGGGAAACATAATGCCGAAGCCATAAAACGTGTGCTATGAAGCAATGGAAGAAAGTCATTTGATCGTAAGAGTCTTGTTTCACACTGTTCACTTTTGGCCAAGTTCACATCCTAAGAGTGAAACATTGCAGGGGTCGACGATCATTTGGGCAGCTGTATCGTGTTATTTTTTGAGCCCATGGTTACATTACAAGGTCGCATTACAGCCGAGGATTAAGTGACCGTTTTGGCTGATCAGGTCTATTCTACTGTGAAAAGTTTGTGCCGCAGTTATATATCTGTCTTCCAAGGTGACAGGGCCACTGTTCACTCATTTCGCATCTTTCAGGACTGGTTCTGCGCACGCGAGGATGAATTGTTGTATGTCCCCTGGCTACCACAATCACCAGATCTCAATATCATTGAGCCTTTGCACTCTAACTTGGAGTGTGGGGTGTGCGTGATCGCTACGCACTTCCATCATCGTTACCTGAATTTTCCGCTTGTTTTGCTCGAAGAATGGTATACGGTTCCCTTAAAAACCATACAGGACCGGTATTTATCCAGTCGGAGACGACTGGAAACTGTTTTGAACGCCTAAGGGCTCCCTGCACCGTACCATGCATGATAATCTGGTGTGTTATTGGTGTTTCCATACTATTATCCACCCCCTGTTGATTGCAGTAGTTAAGTAGAGGTGAGGAAACTTGCACAGGATGGACTGGGGCAAAAGCCTCATCAAATCAGTCTTCGGGCTGAAGACCCCACAGCAACAGTTATATACGTATATGAGCCGTTTAACCACTGAAAATATTGTAAGGACAGTTAAAGTAAATGACTGTATCTTTACTGTGGCTAGTAGCTGACTTGCAAGCGTACAAATATAATAGGTAGAATATTAAGAGTCCTACAAACTAGAAAGTGGTTATTCGTTGTGTGAAACGTCACTTTCGTATCTTTAACGCTGGTGAGCTATATGAATGTCAGCAGTCATGTGCAGTAATTTTTTTTTCCTTTATGGAGTCAACGCGCGCATCGTAAAATCTTAGACACAAAATGCTACGTTAGTTGTTACGTTTGACTGCCAGTTCACCCAACTTGCTCTGTAACTTCTGATAGAAGTAAGTCATTTACAAAAAACGATGGGATCGATTGATCCACAAGGTGTGCTATGAATTTTTCTGTAATTAAACTGCCGTATGCTGCACCACATTAAAAATGGGAAAGGATGTCTGCCTCTTACACACCGCAGCTTACTCCACCGACGTAAATTTACTACACATTTCATACCCACATGTGCGTTAGGCACTGAAAGGGAGCAAAGGCACGAATTAAAAATTTTAACTGTAAGCAATAAAAATATTACGAGAGTTGAATGAAAAGTAATGCCTCCACCTTCTTTAATTCGGTTTAGATGGGAATATTTTAATAAATCAAACGCAGAAATAATGTGATCTTTAATTACTAGTATTCACTTTTCCACATAATCACCAGCCAATCGGATACATTTCTGCCAACAATGAACAAGTTTTCTGAAGCCGTCACGGAAGAAGTCGACACTCTGTTTCCGCAACCACAGTTCCATGGTTCTCTCAACGTCTTCATCAGAAGCATAATGATGTCCCCGCAGATCGTATTTAATTATCGGGAACAGATGGAAGTCAGACGGTGCAAAATCTGGACTGTATGGAGTATGCCGTACGGTGGAGAGATTCAGTCTCTGAAGTTGTGCTGTGGTGGCATTGCCATGCTGCAGGAAAACATTTGCCTCTTCCTTTCGGACCCTTGTTAACCGTCGTTTCAGAATTCGCATCGTTGTGATGTAATTTACTGTTGTTCCGCGATCAAGGAAATCAACATGGATAACACCCTCTGCGTCCCAGAACACTGTGGCCATACAGCTGAGGGCTGGGTCTTGAATTTCTTTTTTGGGGCGAGTCTTTGTGTCGGTATTCCATAGACCGACGTGTCGTCTCCGGGTCGTAGTGGTGCACCCACGTTTCGTCTGGTGTCACAATTGAATGGGGAAAGGCGTCACCTTCATTCTCGTAACGTGAGAGGAGTTCCTAGCAAATTTCAAATTTGTGCGCTTTCATTTCAGGAGTCAGCATCCGGGGTACCCATCGTGGACAGATCTTCCGATAGCCAAGCAAAGCAATAAGGTGACGCACAAGTTCTTGTGAAATGCCGATTGTGCTTGCAATTTCTCCCCGAGTGATACGACGATCGTCCTGAATCAATCTGTCAACATTTTGCTTGTGAAACTTGGTCCTTGCTGTCACAGGACGTCCAACTCTTTGTTTGTCACGCAGGTCAGATGTTCCCGCCTCAACATCTTTAAACTTACTCGCCCAACGACGCACAGTACTCACATCAACACAATCACCATAAACTCCTTTCATTCTCTGATTAACCTCCTCTGGGGTGACACCTTCTGCTGTCAGGAATTCAATGACTGCACGTTGCTTAAATCGCATTGACCGACAGTCTGCGCGGGGTTCCGTTCTTTACACTTTAACAATACAAGCCTTCAATGCTAAGGCTTCTCGCCATGTGGAGCTGTAGAGAAGAGGCTACGGAACAAGCCAGTACATGCCGCATACCAATGCTGCCAACTGTTGAAGAGTTACGAAGGTGGAGGCATTACTTTTCGGTCAACCCTCGTATTTGTTTAAAAATGTGAAATTGTTTTGTTCACAAGGAAGCAAATTTTTTTTCTTTGTATTGGACTTGTCTATATCACCAGGTCATAGGTTCTGTTTTCAACCGCTGTAGAAGATTCTGTCGACTGCTAATAAAGATTTTAAGACCTACATGTTAATGCTGAAAAGACCCTCTCAGCTAAACCACTCAGAAATGAACCATCCTATGTTCATATCGCTTCTCAACCAGGTAAATGTCAATTTCTGGAAGTATTTTTGCAGGAGTATACGTGATCCCTAGCTGTGTAACCGTCCTCTCATTCTATCAAGAATTTCACGGCGGGTTAGTTCATCTGCATTTAGTTCGCGACTGACATGTTCCCACACTTCTTGAAATTGAATAGTAGTTGCACAGCATCATTTCTTTGAATTCATTCACTTAATTAACAGGATGGTGAACGTCACGATCTGTATTTCATAATTCCTTATATCAGACAATGTATCAGTAATTGGGAAAACACTTGCAACAGGAAAGTCGAGAAAACTGAAGCATCGTGCACGTTGATTTCAAACTCATGATTTGAGGTATTTGTTTCTTCTTTGCTTATTTCGTCTACGTCTATCATTCCTAAAATTTCACCAAAAGAAAATTTCAGCTATGGAGCATCGGAAACTCATTTAAATGCCAACGTTTACCAAACAAAGAAGATACAATAAGTTGTACTTTTTAAAGTGAAAAACAAATTCTTTCGGGTGCTAACTGCGTCCAATATTTTGTGTATTTGTGTATCTGTAACTGCCTGTCACCTGGAACTTACAAATGAAACCCGTATTTTTCTGCATCTGTTCAGGAAACACTCTCGGTGTACAGCACACACACGCTTCAGCGCTTCGTCTAATTTCGAAAGGAATGTCCTCTGGATTACGTAGCTGACTTTTTGTAAGGTTTTTTTTAGAACTTGTGGTGAACTTACCACGAGTTTTCTCGGGGTTCTGCATTTATTGAGAGTCAAACTTTAAAAAATTTAATTTAAAATTGGAACAAAAATATTTTGTGTGCTAAACCGTCTTATTGTGAAACGCTAAAAAGCTACTGCAAGACGGACGTTCCGACAGTGTTTCCAGCGATCTTCTTCATGGCAGGTAAACTCATTTGAGTCGCCCTGAAGCGGATCGCTGCAGTTTTGAAGAAAAAGGCAGTTTTATAATTGTTTTAGTGTTTCATAATGTCGCAGCATAATTAACTGACGTTAGAGTTCTATGTACGTACATTAAATTATAATGTGCTAGATCTCTGTTAACTTCACGCCGAGACTAACAGCTTAACTGCGGCACACGGTGGACGAGTTCGCAGTCAGCCCAGAGATTTACAGTACAGGTCGCTAATGGGGACACGTAGCGTAAAGTGGAGTGTGACACGCCTTGAGGACAGCACATTCGATCATTTATTCAGCTGTAGCTTCACTTCTGTTTCCTATTTCCCACAAGATGCATTTCACATGTGCATATACTGGCGCACTGGTACCCATCAAGGAAAAATCATAAACGAAAGAAATTTTGTCAAGTATGGCAAGGTGCACGTAACGTGTGAAGCGTAGGATTCGAAATTAATAATACAGAGGAACAGTTGGATACGATTTGTGGTCGAGATCAGAAACTGAAATGTACTAAATCAATGTGTCAATTTGAATCAGCACAAGTTATTTCAGTCAGAAGTGACCTTACCGCAAACAGGCACTCTTAAGTTAGATCAAAATTACGTATCGTATGAGAGTAGATACCAAGTCTGTCTGTGCTGGTTGATCTTCGAGGGGAACTGGCATTGGCTAGCTATTGTAGCAGTGCATATTGACATTAATGTGAGACGTATGCTGTTGCTCCACCTTTCTTGATATTCAGGTAAGAAAGCGCTTTTATTGGGATCAAAAGTAAAATATGCTCAACGTAATTTAAATGGTTTTAATCAAACATCCACTGAAGTTTAATTTAGTTGTTTAGTTTGTATTGTATTGAACTGGGGAGCTAGAAACGACGGAGAGGCTTCGTCCCCGCCGTAGCCCTCAGTGGTTCACAACCCTACAACAGGCTACAGCAGTCCAGTCACCCCACCGCCGCCCCACACCGAACCCAGGGTTCGGCACCAGGCACCAAGTGGAATGCCCCCCCGTCTCACACCAGACTTGAGAAACCCCAACTGTTTGGGTGGTAATTGTCGTGTACACGTACCTGGAGACAGTGTTTGCGCAGCAATCGCCGACATAGTGTAACTGAGGCAGAATAAGGGGAACCAGCCCGCATTCACCGAGGCAGATGGGAAACCGCCTTAAAAACCATCCACAGACTGGCCGGCACACCGGTCCTCGACACTACTCCACCGCGCGGATTCGTGCCGGGGAACGGCACGCCTTCCCGCCAGGAAAGCAGTGCGTTAGACCGCGCGGCTAACCGGGCGGGTTACTGTTTAGTTTACTTGGTACTGTTCTCTTAAACACACGCTAGGTGCTGTTTCTCATATGATGTGATATAATGATACATTTGTCAGCTAGTGAATTGTTGGTGGTTATTTAGAAGCTGCCAAAAAGCAACAGCAGAGAAGACTGCATTGACCTAATAGGAATGTGCCTACACAATCGTATGTTTATTTGGCGGAGAATTTCACCCTTTTTCGTGTAACAGCAGGAAACGAAGCTGCATTTCAGAACATAACACAACTGCAGACAGTGACCCAATGAAGGAAACCAAGCCAGAAACTGAAAAGGATATTTTTTAGTAACGTGGACGTATTGATCAATGTATGCAAACATTTGTTCATTTTCTAATCTTACTGTGTAAGTGATCTCTTCTGTTGTTAATATATTACTCGTGATGGACTGTAGAATAATATAATGTGTATCATACATGTAAAATATTGTCTAGGCTGTAGCTATAACATAATTTGAAAATATTATTCTGTATTTAACGTAACACTGCGGCCTTGTTAGATGTATATTTTATCTACGTTAAATGTTGTAGCTACTGAAATCCTTGTACGTCAATGTTTATTTACGAATATGAATTTCACAAATACATTGGTAGGAAGGTTATCACTTTCGAGAAACAACTCGTTTGTAGTTAAACATAAAAAATAGCTCATCAACTGTGAAAAGTTAAGTAATGTAAATAATCAACATTTGTGATTGTTAATGATACACTAATGGCCATTAAAATTGCTACACCAAGAAGAAATGTAGATGATAAACGGGTATTCAGTGGACAAATATATTATACTAGAACTGACATGTGATTACATTTTCACGCAATTTGGGTGCATTGACCCTGAGAAATCAGTACCCAGAACAACCACCTCTGGCCGTAATAACGGCCTTGATACGCCTGGGCATTGAGTCAAACAGAGCTTGGATGGCGTGTACAGGTACAGCTGCCCATGCAGCTTCAACACAATACCACAGTTCATCAAGAGTAGTGACTGGCGTATTGTGACGAGCCAGTTGCTCGGCCACCATTGACCAGACGTTTTCAATTGGTGAGAGATCTGAAGAACGTGCTGGCCAGGGCAGCAGTCGAACATTATTTGTATCCAGAATGGTCCGTACAGGACCTGCAACATGCGGTCGTACATTATCGTGCTGAAATGTAGGGTTTCGCAGGGATCGAGTGAAGGGTAGAGCCACGGGTCGTAACACATCTGAAATGTAACGTCCACTACTCAAAGTGCCGTCAGTGTGAACAAGAGGTGACCGAGACGTGTAACCAATGGCACCTCATACTATCACGCCGGGTGATGACGAATACATGCTTCCAATGTGCGTTCACCGCGATGTCGCCAAACACGGATGCAACCATCATGATGCTGTAAACAGAACCTGGATTCATCCGAAAAATGACGTTTTTCCATTTGTGCATCCAGGTTCGTCGTTGAGTACACCATCGCAGGCGCTCCTGTCTGTGATGCAGCGTCAAGGGTAACCGCAGCCGTGGTCTCCGAGCTGATAGTCTATGCTGCTGTAAACGTCGTCGAACTGTTCGTGCAGATGGTGGTTGTCTTGCAAACGTCCCCATCTGTTGACCCAGGGATCGAGACGCGGCAGCACGATCCGTTACAGCGATGCGAATAAGATTCCTGTCATCTCGACTGCTAGTGATGCGAGGCCGTTGGGATCCAGCACGGCGTTCCGTATTACCCTCCTGAACCCACCGATTCCATATTCTGCTATCAGTCATTGTATCTCGACCAACGAGAGCAGCAGTGTTGCGATACGATAAACCGCAATCGCGATAGGCTACAATCCGACCTTTATCAAAGTCGGAAACGTGATGGTACGCATTTCTCCTCCTTACACGAGGCATCACAACAACGTTTCACCAGACAACGCCGGTCAACTGCTGTTTGAGTATGAGAAATTGGTTGGAAACTTTCCTGATGTCAGCACGTTGTAGGTGTCGCCATCGGCGCCAATCTTGTTTGAATGCTCTGAAAAGCTAATTATTTGCATATCACAGCATTTTCTTCCTGTCGGTTAAATTTCGCGTCTGTAGCACGTCATCTTCGTGGTGCAGCCATTTTAATGGCGAGTAGCGCATTTAGCAAGATCTCTCTGAAGTGCTCTATCACTACAGCTCCTGATCAAACCAGTCAATAGAACTACCCGTTTATCATTTTTGACCGATCTTTAATGCTTAACTTCCCCCTGCTTAATTCACATTCGGAATAAGTGATAACCTCGCTAGGTATGTCGAATTCTTTCGTGCAATAAATACTACGCCACCACTGGCGACTAGCCCAGGAACCGATGGAATGCCCACCACACTCTATACCCAGCTTGAGGCTCAGTTAGCCCCTCTGTTAACTAGAATTCATCGTAGAGCCATCGAACAAAAATCCGTGTCTTTCCTTTGCTTTCCTTGTGTTCTGCCGTGTCAGAGTCGTGTCTTCTTACGAGTTAAAGCGAGGCAAACGACCCAATCCAAAAATAATTTACATTACAAAGACGTTATTCGGTGCTACAGCTGTAACCATACTCTATAAAACCTCTGATGTGCGTATCAGAGGTTTCTTTCCACGGTACCTCGCTTAAGAGTTCCTTTCCCTCTCATTCGCGCCGAGCGACGTGGTGCAATGGTTAGCAGACTGGACTCGCATTCGGGAGAACGACGGTGGAAGTCTCCATCCGGCCATCCAGATTTAGGTTTCTCGAGGTTTCCCTGAACCGCTCCAAGCAAATGCCTGGATGGTTCCTTTGAAAAGGGCATGGTCGATTTCTTTTAGTAACCCGAGCTTGTGTTCCATCTTTATCGACCGTGATGTCGACAGAACGTGTTAAATCCTAATATTCCTTTTCTTCGTTTCATTTGCCTATACAGTCGAGAAGAATTTGTGCATCAGTGCCCATGAGCGTGCCGTAATTAGTCGAATCTTTTTTTTGGGATCCCTACCGAAGCGGTACGTAGACGATTGTAATATTCCACAATTTTGGTTACTAAAATTTAATAAGTAGGCTTTCACGGCCTATTTTCTGGCATATACAAGCCCCGGTTTTTTCAACTTTTCCCTGACGCTGTCACGTGGATCAGTTACACTAGGGACCTTCTATGCTGCATAAGGTCAATATACCCTGCAAGCCATATTCAGGATTTATGGACCCTGAGCTGAGGTAACCAACAAAAATAATTTTCACGGGAACTACGCGGTGCAACAATAACCATTCACAGACGGCAGGTGGCAGCACTAGCAGTGAAGGATATATAAAGCGTGTCGGGGGGACGCCAGAAAGAGTGCAATGGTTGTCGTAATGTGGAAACGGAGTGATTTACCTGACGTCTCTCGTTTCACTAAATTCCTTGTTTTTTTAATAACTTTTCTTAGTAATTTTGAGTAGTTTCTGTAGTGTGCAACTACTGCAGGATTGCTAGTTCTTCTTGACAACATATACATAAGTTGAATGTGTACAGGTGATGGCTACAAAACTGATTTTCTTCAAATCCAGCAGGTTTCAGATCCAAAAGCATAATGCTCTTAATACCTTACGTTTTGTCGATGACCAAGCTGCTATCGCCTCCTCTGAATATGCGAAAAGCAGTCCACCTTCAGCATAACATAGAAACAAAAGAAAAAAAAAGAGGAACTGGGGCACCTCGAAACCTAAAACTAAATCTACGATCTTTAAGCGAAAATAAATTGTATCAAAAAATATACTAATATGGGTTCTGCCTCTAACAAATGTCAGATTTTAATTACTCAGTCGGCGTGTCAATTAAGAATACGACCGAGATATCGAGAGGAAAGTGATTCGTTTCTCGGGTGAGTGTGGCTCTGTCAGTTGAACTATATGGAAAACCTACCATACAGAGACTCGGTTGACTTTTTCAACGTAATGGCTTTCGCAACTTTTCTGTATGGCAGTAAAGTAAGGTTGCGAAAGGCTAGCGACAGAAGCAGGATTCAAGCAGCAGAAATTGTTTGGAAGGAAAGGAACACTTGTAAGAGGCTGGATCACACCCGAAATGGAAAAATCCAAGGAGAATTTAAGATCTTTTGAGTACTAGAAGAACTTCAAAACAATGGAAGCTACCATACAAAACCGTATTTCCGAAAAATTCGATCGATTTCTTCTACTCCAATGAAAATAGAAACTTCGAGTTAAATTTTTTTATTTATTTTGAGCAGAACCACCACAGTTGAGAAGAGTATATCAGTTACAGGCAGGCACGTATAATGTTGGGGTATTTCTTACGATTACTTTTAGGATCAAAATTGTTTCCTACCTTTCACAAATAGTCACGGTACCCTTGACCAGGGCCAAGGTACACACCTAGACGATAGTCACACTCGTCTCATACTTTTGCGAGCATGTCTTGAGTTAGTGCATTCGTTGCATTCGCTATGCGGCACCGCGTTTCAACCAAAGTTGTTGAAAAAGGGTGCATGTAATTACAGTCTTCTACAGTCTGACAAAAAAAAAAAAAAGAAAAGGTTACCTTGAGATAAGGAGACCTTCGGCGATCCGTATGCCAATTACGATCGATCCAATGCTGAGATAGCTCGATGTTAAGAACCGCTCTTACATGCGGAGCAGTGCATAGTGTTCCGTCATGTGGACAAATAAAATTTTCGGCGTGTTCTAACAATTGTGAAAATACTGAGACCTGTAAAATATCCGAGTACGTGATTCCTGGAACCGCCATTTCTGCAAAAAGGTACGGACCACAAATAGATTCTCGGGAAAGTCACAAATCACACAAAGCTTTGGAGAAGTTCCCTCGTGCTTGGCTACGGTATGTGGCCTTTGCGTTCCCCATGTTAGTACGCTGCAATGGTTCACTTTTCCACTTAAAAGGAACATAGCCTCTTCTCTAAACACAAAACGTGAAGAACTTTTGTTATCTTACATCTCCATGCCTATAATGAATTCACGTATCTCTACACGTCCTTGTTTATCATCATCATGAAAGGCTTATTGCAATTCGAATTCTAAAAAAATGGCTCTGAGCACTATGGGACTTAACTTCCGAGGTCATCAGTCCCCTAGAACTTAGAACTACTTAAAACTAATTAACCTAAGGACATCACACACATCCGTCCCCGAGGCAGGATTCGAACCTGCGACCGTAGCGGTCGCGCGGTTCCAGACTGTAGCGCCTAGAACCGCTCGGCCACCCCGGCCGGCCAATTCGAATTCTGTATGGTTATGGAACAATTTCCGTTTGTAAACTGTTTACGTGTTGCCGTTGATACAAATTGTGCCCGGCAAAGTGGCACTACCCAAAACCGGCGCCGACGCAACTGCGGTCCACAACCAGTCGCAGATAGCAGGGGTGAACGCCGACTGCAGAGAAGTGTGTGGGCGAATAGGCGTGCAACTGTTGAGTAACTGACCGCCCAAACAAGAGACTACCATCAGTGTCTAAACTGTTAGGTCTCCGTCATGGTTAGAGTGGGCAAAATGACGCTACCCAAAATCAGCACCGAGACAACAATAGTGCACCACGACGTACATGAAAGGAGTGAACGTCACCTGCGGAGATGTGTAAGACCGAATAGACGTGAGCAACTCACTGCCCAGATGAACCAAATGTCTACCAACCGTGCTCTTCAACGGCCTTTCAGCGAACGTTGCTGCATATGGGTCTTCTCAGCAGACGCCTGGGTCATGCACCCATGCTGACTCCTGTTCACCGGCGACGGAAGCTGGAATTTGCACCTAAATATCGCAACTGGACGTCCATTGAGTGGCAAGAAGTGGCCTTTCCGGGTGAACCACGTTTTATGCACCATCGAACAGATGGTCGTTGGTGTGTTTGGTGTGAAACGTCTGAAAGTAAACACTCTTCGACAATCGCTGGACGGTCCAGGGTGGAACACATTCCTTGGGAGACTTCGTAATTCTGGAAGCCACAACGAATCAATACAAGTAGGCATCTATCCTTGGAGAGCATGTCCATCCCCACGTGCAGTATGTTGTTCTCCGGCACGATGGCATCTACCAGCAGAACAACGCAACGTGTGACACGGCTCGCAGTGTACGTGCGCGGCTTCGATGAGCATCAGGATTAGTTTAGCGTAATGCGCTGGCCACAAATTCTCCGGACTTAAATCCAATCGAGAATCTGTGAGACCTCCTCAATCAGGCTGTTCGCGCCATGAATACTCAACCGAGAAACCTAGCGCAGGTAGCTGCGGCACTGGAATTCGGCATGGCTCCAGATCTCTTTCGGTACCTTTCAGAACGTCATTGATTCCCTTTCTGCACGTGTCACAGCGGTCCGGCAGCAAAAGGTGGTTACTCAGGCTTTTGACAGGTGGCCACATTAATATGACTGCATAATATACAATCGCTGGACAGATTAAGAGGTGGAGGACAGTCACTGAGTTAGACAGAGACGGGTAGTCCATGAGAGGTGAAGGTCTGGAAGTGACTGTGGTCACCGGTCTATGCTACAGTGCATGGATTCGGAATGCATCCACCATGAATGATGAGCACTGCAGCGGTGATCGACTAGTCTGCGTAATCAAACGGTATGTTAACCATGGGAATCTTTCTTAAGGCGTTCTGAAGATTTAAAGCAAGCGTATCGCTGTTACACAACGCTAGTAGGAATATGGACGTTCGAGAACATAACTGATTGGATTACGGGCTTGTTTTCGTATAAAAGTAACATAGCTGACAAAGAATTAAGGCGCTCGATCTAATAATAATTAACAGGTAGTAAGGTGACTTACTCTGAACATTGGTTCTTTCCACTACTATGCCTCGTTAATGCTAAGATCAGAGAGAAACGAAACTAGAACCGTCGGGAACCTGACCGATCGAAAAGGGAAGGTAGATATTAATAAAAAATGTCTCTGAGCACTATGGGACTTAATTCTTAGGTCATCAGTCCCCTAGAACTTAGAACTACTTAAACCTAACTAACCTAAGGACAATACACACACCCATGCCCGAGGCAGGATTCGAACCTGCGAGCGTAGCGGTCGCGCGGTTCCAGACTGTAGCGCCTGGAACCGCTCGGCCACCCCGGCCGGCGGTAGGTATTAATAGGCCACGTTAATGTTTTATTGGGCAACTGCCTTGCCGCAGTAGATACACCGGTTCCCGTGAGATCACCGATGTTAAGCGCTGTCGGGTGTGGTCGCCACTTGGATGGGTGACCATCCAGGCCCCCATGCACTGTTGCCATTTTTCGGGGTGCACTCAGCCTCGTGATGCCAATTGAGGAGCTACTCGACAGAATAGTTTCGGCTTCGGTCAAGAATACCATCATAACGACCGTGAGAGCGGTGTGCTGATCCCACGCCCCTCCTATCCGTATCCTCCATTGAGGATGACACGGTGGTCGGATGGTCCCGGTGGCCACTCGTGTCCTGAAGACGGAGTGCTTTTTAATTTTTTATTGCATAAGTTAAGGCTAAAGGCAGAATGTATATGTATGTATTGACATTGGGCATAAGCCTATCAGTAACAAAAATCATTATCGAATATTCTGTTGTATAGTAACAATAAATGTGTTTGTTTTGAGTTCATTTCTTAAAAATATTTTCAACTTCCATATTTTAAAAAAGACAGATAAATCAGTTCAATAAATTTTTCATTATGAAAAGGTTTTTGTGTATGTGAAGTTTGCTAGTTTTATGTGATGGCAGTTGTGTAGTGAGGTTTAGTAGTTTCTCATGCATCTGCGTAGTCCAAGGTTAGTGCACTATGTAAGGTATCAAATTAAATTCATTAAAAGTTATGGGCAGTAATAGTGACGTGGTAGAGAACGGCTAAACTTTTCAGTAGTGCTGTACTTATGTTGGGCTGCTGAGTGTCAAATAAAGTGTTTAAAGTTATTTCTTTGACAACCAGTAATAATCCAGTACATTCCACTTCCCAAAATCCACGTCTCTTCCGAAACTAGTTATCACCATCAAGACTCAAGGCTCCTTCGTCTCTGAACAGGCAAACGAGCTAGTTGCAGCAGAGGATTCATGGCATTGAGTAGTGGTCTAGGTTTCACTTCTCCAATTGGTCGGTGAACGGTGCCAATGTTCCAAAAAGTGGCTCGTGAAAACGCGTCATATCTCGGGACCTATTGATCACAGAGATAAGCGGCCAAGTGCTGTGGATAGCTTTTGGCCTAGCGACCGTTTGTATACCTGTCGGAAGAACGGGCGTACTGTAGCTAGCCTACAGGTCAGGGTCAAAATTTAAACATTACTCGCCTCCTCCAGCCAAGCCAAATTGAGAAAATCGGTTGGTTCTTTTGCATTAGTTGTGATCTAAGTTAGACATAACGCGGCTTATAAAAGCACAATTTGTTCATGGGCGGGTTCCTGAGAAAACCCCGAAAAAATACGACATTTGGCCATGAAGAAAGTACCAGTTGTTGGGATGGCTGGTTTTTCTATTCATGGCAGGTAGTCGAATTTTTTACCATATGTTCTTAAGATGATATTGTCGGGGAACGTTGAAACTTCTTTCGATATCATTATCCGTTACCAGGATAGAGAAGTTCGAAGTTACCGTACCTACACAGAAAATTGTGAAAACCGGTTTTTGCCGTCATTACACCTTGGGCCGCAATTCTCTAAATAATTAATCGTAGCAAGTGGCTCACATTTTAAGAGTACATTCGTTAGACATTCATCTGGAAACTCAATTCTCTCGTTTTCGAAAATGCATATCCACTACCAAGATATATGATTTTTGGATACCTGAAGTCTCAGTTGGGAAGACGGCCAGGTGCATAATTTCTTCTCATGGAAAATCAGCGAAATTTTTACATGATCTTACGATGAATTTCTCGGGGAATATTGATACCTTTTTCCGATATTCCGTTACTGATATAAAGAGATGCACGTGATATCCGGTCTGGGGGCGTAAATGTAGTTCTAACTGACGTGGTGAAAACATGGCAAGGATTCCAGGGTCATCGCAAGGGTTCTGGGGCCACCAAACTATGTTTCTAGGCAGCAGTTTTCACCAATTAAACATTATGAACCACCGTCTCTCTATAACAATGAGAACTTCATGCCTAAACAAAAATACGCTAAGTGGAACTGCAGTGACAAAAGAACGGGCCAAAAACGGTGTGTATATGCCTGAAAATAACTTAAAATGGCTTCTAAAAATTATGTAAAACTGGAAAGACTGAAAATTCAGAATTATGTTTTTAATACAATTTTTACTCTTTTAAGATACGTATCATTTTCAATGAATTGCGATTAATGAACAAGTATACAGAAAAAATTGTAAAGCAAACGACTTTATGTTAGCCTTCTTTTATACGTACTTATCTGTAGCTTTTAAGTTTCAAAGTATACAAGTGTGTCTAAGTGTATAAATAAACGGTCAAAATTTTACTTACCTGTAGCATTCGTTTTGTATAAGTAGCACAACCTGGTGCAGTAGACAAAAGAAGGGAACCAGAGGAAAAATGCTCACGTGAACATGTGTGGCATTGTAAGTCGGGAGGCCCCATCCGGGGAAGTTCGGCCGCTGAGTTGCCAGTCTTATTTCAGGTGACGTCACGTTAGGAGACTTGCGTATCGGTGATGATGAGACGGTGATGAGGGCAATATAACACCCAGCGCATGAGCGGAGGTAATGTCCAATCAGGCCGGGAATCGAATCCGGGGCTGCTGCATGGTAGGCAAACACGTTACCACTCAGGTAATCAGGCGGTCTGTACGTTTTGAGAAGGAGTAGCAGAGAGGCAGCGACGGTGGAAGAGAGAGAAGAGAGGACATAGTGATGGTGGGAGATAAAGTGGCAATCAAAGGGACAGAGGGAGACGGTGAAGTCAATAGCAGTGAGTATTAAACGTCAGGAAATGTTGACGGTCAGTGGTAGTAAAAGAGAAAGAGAGATGGATGGAGACAGAATCAGTGGGAGAAAAAGAGAGAGAGAGAGAGAGGAGACAGTGGAAATACAAAATACAGGTGAGTGGAGACCACACGTAGGTCTTGCATCTGCACACTAACAGACCAACGAGGTTTAACTCGTAGATACAGGTGAGGGCGCATTTTAGACCGAAATTCTGAACATGTGATTATAGAGAAAAAAATTAAGTTAGACCTCCTAGAAGTTTTGAGACGCCGAGATGTGGTGGTGACAGCCCGCATCTCGTGGTCGTGCGGTAGCGTTCTCGCTTCCCACGCCCGGGTTCCCGGGTTCGATTCCCGGCGGGGTCAGGGATTTTCTCTGCCTCGTGATGGCTGGGTGTTGTGTGCTGTCCTTAGGTTAGTTAGGTTTAAGTAGTTCAAAGTTCTAGGGGACTTATGACCACAGCAGTTGAGTCCCATAGTGCTCAGAGCCATTTGAACCATTTTTTTGTGGTGGTGACAGTGGCAGTGGGAAAGAAAGATAAATGGAGACAGTGTAAATGAGAGAGTAGTCAGTGGCAGTGGGATATGTCGTAAATCAATGGGAGGAAAAGGAGACAGTGGGACAGAGACATACACTGAAGTGGAAAAAAATGGGACAGCGATACGCACATATTGAGATGGTCATAATATAGCGTACACAAGCTACAAACGGGCAGTGCATTGGTGAGCCTGTCATTTCATCTCAGGTGATTCCTGTGGAAAGGTTTCCGATGTCATTATCTCCCACGACGGGAATTAACAGACTTTGAACGAGGAATTGTAGTTGGAGCTAAACGCATGGGACATTCCATTTCGGAAATCGTTAGGAAATTCAGTATTCCGAGATCCACAGTGACAAGAGTGTGCCGAGAACTCCACATTTCATTTCAAGCATTGCCTCTTACAACGGTCAACGCAGTGGCCGGCGGCCTTCGCTTAACGATCGAGAGCAGTGGCGTTTTGTAGGAGTTGCCAGTGCTAACATACAAGCAACACTGTTGTGGCGTAACAAGACAGCCACGCCACTCTGAAGTAGCCGAAAGGCACGCGTTAACTCACGCAGGCTAGTAGATAGGTCTGAAACAGGATACGTAATGAATGCTATAAAGAAAAGTACGCAGCTCCTGGAATACTTAACTTTAATCCATCCTTGTGGTACATCGCTCTTGACGATACAAGTGAGACTCTTTAGATAAAAGCTATGTAATGCTAATGGCGCCTTGCTAGGTCGTAGGCATTGAGTTAGCTGAAGGCTATTCTAACTATCTGCTCTGCAAATGAGCGAGGCTTCGTCAGTGTGCATCGCTAGCTACGTCGTCCGTACAACGGGGGCGAGTGCTAGTAAGTCTCTCGAGACCTGCCGTGTGGTGGCGCTCGGTCTGCGATCACTGTCAGTGGCGACACGCGGGTCCGACATGTACTAATGGACCGCGGCCGATTTAAAGCTACCACCTAGCAAGTGTGGTGTCTGGCGGTGACACCACAAAGACTGCGTGAAATAACCGCAGAAATCGATGTGGAACGTACGATGGAGTATCCTTAAGTACAATGCGGCGAAGTATGGTATTTATGGACTACGGCAGCAGACGACGAACGCGAGTGCTTTTACTAAGAGCACGACATCGCCTGCAGCGTCCCTCTTGGACCCGTGATCATACCCGTTGGACCCTAGACGACTGGGCTGTGTTTATATGGTATGGACTGGGTCTTCTGGTCCAAATGAACCCGACTGGAAGTGATTACGCAGCCATTCGTGGATTTCATGATTAAAAAAAAACTATGGAATTTAATGGATTACGATGCGCCATGTCGCCGGCCACAGTTGTTCGCGATTGGTTTGAAGAACCTTCTGGACAGTTCGAGCGAATCATTTGGCCACCCAGTTCCCCAACAATCCCATCGGAAATATGTTGGACACTGTCAAGAGGCCATTTCGTGCACAAAATCTTGCACCAGCAACTCTTTCGCAATTCAGCTATAGAGGTAGCAAACCCCAACATTTCTGCAGTGCGCTGAGCGGGATTATCCGAGTGGTTTGGGGCGCTACAGTCATGCACTGTGCGGCTGGTCCCGGCGGAGGTTCGAGTCCTTCCTCAAGCATGGTTGTGTGTGTTTTTGTCCTTAGGATAATTTACGTTAAGTACTGTGTAAGCTTAGGGACTGACGACGTTAGCAGTTAAGTTCCATACCATTTCACACACATTTGAACATTTTTTTCTGCAGTGCACTTCAGTATTGCTGAGTCCATGCCACGTCGAATTGCTGCACTACTCCGGGCAAAAGGAAATCCGACACGATATTAGGAGGTGTCCCATGACGTAAGTGTATGTAGACAGTGCCAGTGACAGGGAGATGCTGAGTACGAAGAAATGGTTCAAATGGCTCTGAGCACTATGGGACTCAACTGCTGTGGTCATCAGTCCCCTAGAACTTAGAACTACTTAAACCTAACTAACCTAAGGACATCACACACATCCATGCCCGAGGCAGGATGCGAACCTGCGACCGTAGCAGTCGCACGGTTCCGGACTGCGCGCCTAGAACCGCGAATCCACCGCGGCCGGCTGAGTACGAAGACTAAACTGCTAGAGGGACTGGGTAAAAGCATACAGAATGTTCAGTGTTAAAAGAGAACAAATATGTTCGAGTACTAACATTTTTGTTGAGGTATCTAGAATGAGGATTGTGGCAGCTGTTTCCCCACTTTTCTGTCACAATCTAAAAAAAAAAAAAATTCTTGGCCTTTTCTGTGCTACGATACGGGCGTTTTACCACTGGTGATTTTATCACTGATAATTCCCAAGGAACGTTAAGCCGTCGGCACAAGGACCGTGCATTCGAGCATTGAGCGTGCCGAGTTTCTGACGTCATAGCGTGGAATAGCAGAGCAATATCTGCCATGTCAGATATTCTGAGCGTGCGTCTGAGCGCTGACCAATGAGATGGCACAACGTCACCTACGTCACACGCACGCCGTCTCCCCTCAGTACAGTGTTGTGAGGCGCCATATTGGCATTCAGTTCAAGCCTATATGTATATATGCCGTTTCTGAACACCAGCAAATTGAGAATCATACGAAAACCCGTTGTTAACTGTGTGATTCGTTCCAATAAAATAATGAGAAACATCATATTCGTGGCAAAAGAATTATTGTAATTTGCGTATTATGAGAGCAGGCTGTTTGAAGGCAGCTACCACACCGAATATCCACCCAAAACGCATTGTTCTTGGTACAATTTGTTATAATTAAATTTCATTTAGTAACATATCTACGATTAAGGTTTTCAGCAAGGGGTAGCATAATATGATTAGATGCAATGTGTGGGTTGTTGATTTATCGTAGCCGGCACGGTAACTCAGTGTGTTCGGTCAGAGGGTTAGCTGCCCTCTGTAATAAAAAAACTGAGTTAATGGGTCAACGACGAACTGAAACGGGTGTCTTGCGACGTCTGCCCCGAGCAGATAAAAAAAATAAAAAATAAAAAAATAAAGACGGGACGTAAGCTCAGCGTGTTCGGTCACAGGGTTTAACTACCCTCTGTAATAAAAAAGAAACTGAGTGAACGGATCAACGAACAACCGGAACGAGTGTCTTCGGACGTCCGCCACGAACAAATTCAACGAAGAATGTAGAACAAAATAAGATCAACAACAAAAAAAAATTGAGCCGGTTGGCCTCTGTAATAACAATAAAAAATAAAATAAAAAAAACTGAGTGGAAGGATCAAAAAACGAACTTGAACGGATGTCATGTGACGTTCGCAACCACCAAACACAACGATCAACAACGAACAAAACGAAAAAAAAATCGTAATGAGTAGCGTCACTATTCTGAATTGAGTGGTTGGTTGGGGCGGTGGTTCGCGTCTTGACACTTCCAAATTTTTTTTCCTCACATTCGCGTTTTTATTAGGTTCTGATACTTTATTATTAGTTCAATATAGGTATATACTGTAATATTTGATCTTATGTAAATATAAGTTCACCCCATTTTGAAGGGTGGTTTATTTTTGAGGACAGTTTGCTCTACTTGTACAAAGATAATTTGCTCACTTTTCTTTTACTCTTCGTAATTCACATGTTACAAAGATTCTGCTACTGGGTAGGAACAGTGATCAAGTAAGACTGACCTTGGGGTTTTACTAACATGTGGGAATGATGAAATAATGTTTATCTTATGCCGAGAAGTATTCCAAATTTGTACCGCGCTGTTTGTAATGGAACTTTTATAAGCCTGTGTCCTTATTGATTGGAAATGGTACTTCCCTTTTCGTGAACGAAGGAGGAAATGTGCGTTGTAATAGGGCTAAAAATGTTCAAATATGTTTGAAATCTTGTGGGACTTAACTGCTAAGGTCATCAGTCCCTAAGCTTACACACTACTTAACCTAAATATCCTAAGGACAAACACACACACACCCATGCGCGAGGGAGGACTCGAAACTCCGCCGGGACCAGCCGCACAGTCCATGACTGCAGCGCCTCAGACCGCTCGGCTAATCCCGCGCGGCTCAATAGGGCTAACGTGGGAATTTTACGCACGCCCGTTGAGTAAACAGTGTGATTTACGAACTAGAAACTTCCCTCAACTGCCGCCGGAGTGCGTTGCGATCGCGAATACCACGCTGGGGCCCACGTACCGTATGCACAAGTCGCTTCGTTCCTGAGCGTTCAGCAGCACGCTGAACTTGGCACGCTCAGCGTTAAGGTTCGACAGCACGGTCCGTGTGCCGACAGCTTTAGATATGCTCCCTGTCTCATTTGATCACAAGTCTTTCAAAGCTGTGTTTAACTCTGACTGGATCCCCTACGTCTGTCATATCGATTTGCGTTTGTTGTTGTTACGGTCAGTAAACAGCTGTGCGCGCGGAATACGTATGTGCGCGGAGACGCGCGCTGAAAGTGAGAGTGCGTGCAGGGAGCCGCGCGTCCGGCGGAGCGCTCGTGGCGCGGAACGAGGAAGACGGCGGCGTGGGCGCCCGAGCCTGCTCTTCCCAGAGCGGCGGAGGCAGGCTGCGGCGGCGCGTGGGAGGGTGAACGCTCGCCGGCCAACGACTCGTGTGCCACGGCGGCGGCGGCGGCGGCGGCGGCCGGGCCGCCTGCGCACTCAGCGAAACGCACGCCAAGTGTCGTCTGCCCGCCGTATCTGCCTACAGCACGGGCCGGGCAGGGCCACACCACTGCTGCTTTGGATACGCCACTGCTCAAACTCGCTGTTCGGCGATATTCCTGCCAAAATTCTTGACGAATTTTCCACCCAAACATACAGCAGTATTTTTCTAATAATGTGTTATTTGGTCTTCAGCACGAAGACTGGTTGATGCAGCTCTCCATGTTACTCTACAGGGTGGTCCATTGATAGTCACCGGGCCAAATATCTCACGAAATAAGCATCAAATCAAAAAACTACAAAGAACGAAAATCGTCTAGCTTCAAGGGGGAAACCAGATGGCGCTATGGTTGGCCCGCTAGATGGCGCTGCCATAGTTCAAACGGATATCAACTGCATTTTTTTTAATAGCAACCACCATTTTTATTACATATTCGTGTAGTACCTCAAAAAACACGAATGTTTTAGTTGGACCACTTTTTCGCTTGGTGAGAGATGGCGCTGTAATAGTCACAAACGTATAAGTACGTCGTATCATGTAACATTCCGCCAGTGCGGACGGTATTTGCTTCGCGATACATTACCCGTGTTAAAATGGACCGTTTACCAATTGCGGAAAAGGTCGATATCGTGTTGATGTATGGTTGTTGTGATCAAAATGCCCAACGGGCGTGTGCTATGTATGCTGCTCACAAGGGAACCTCCCCATCGCACCCCCCTCAGATTTAGTTATAAGTTGGCACAGTGGATAGGCCTTGAAAAACTGAACACGTATCAATCGAGAAAACAGGAAGAAATTGTGTGGAACTACGAAAAAAAATTAGTAGAATATACAAACTTAGTAGTCCATGCGAAGATAGGCAACATCAAGGGCAATGGGACTACAGGAGCGCCGTGGTCCCGTGGTTAGCGAGAGCAACTACGAAACAAGAGGTCCTAGGTTCAAGTCTTCCCTCGAGTGAAAAGTTTAATTTTTTATTTTCAGTTTATGTGAGAAACTCTTATGTTTTCATCACTTTTTTGGGAGTAATTATCACATCCACAAGAAAACCTAAATCGGGCAAGGTAGAAGAATCTTTTTACCCATTCGCCAATTGTACAAGTTAGGTGGGTCGACAACATATTCCTGTCATGTGACGCACATGCCGTCACCAGTATCGTATAGAATATATCAGATCTGTTTTCCTGTGGAGGAATCGGTTGATCTATGACTTTGCGATCAAATGTTTTCGGTTCCCATTGGAGAGGCACGTCCTTTCATTTACTAATGGCACGGTTTTGCGGTGCGGTCGCAAAACACACACACTAAACTTATTACAGTGAACACAGACGTCAATGAACGAACGGACAGATCATAACTTTGCGAAAATAAAGAAAGTAAAATTTTCAGTCGAGGGAAGACTTGAACCAAGACCCTCTCGTTCCGCAGTTACTCAAGCTAACCACGTGTCCACGGCGATCCTGAGCCCACATTCTCCTTGATGTTACCTATGTTGCGCATGGACTACTCAGTTTGTATATTTTACTAATTTTTTTCATAGTTCCACACAACTTCTTCCTGTTTTCTCGATTGATCTGTGTTCAGTTTTTCAAGGCCTATCCACTGTGCCAACTTATAACTAAATCTGAGGGGGGTGCGATGGGGAGGTTCCCTTGTCAGTATCCAGGACGACATCATCCAAGAGTCCAGACTGTTCGCCAGATGCCGGCCGCGGTGGTCTCGCGGTTCTAGGCGCGCAGTCCGGAACCGCGCGACTGCTACGGTCGCAAGCTCGAATCCTGCCTCGGGCATGGATGTGTGTGATGTCCTTAGGTTAGTTAGGTTTAACTAGTTCTAAGTTCTACGGGACTGATGACCTAAGATGTTAAGTCCCATAGTGCTCAGAGCCATTTTTGTTCGCCAGATCGGAGTGGCCGTGCGGTTCTAGGCGCTACAGTCTGGAACCGAGCGAAAGCTACGGTCGCAGGTTCGAATCCTGCCTCGGGCATGGATGTGTGTGATGTCCTTAGGTTGGTTAGGTTTAAGTAGTTCTAAGTTCTAGGGTACTGATGACCTCAGAAGTTAAGTCGCGTAGTGCTCAGAGCCATTTGAACCATTTTTTTTAGAATGCTACATCAACATCGATTGCACCCGTACCATATTTCTATACACCAGAAATAGCATGGCGACGACTTTGAACCTCGTGTACAGTTCTGCCACTGGGCACAAGGAAATTACGGGAAGATGACAGATTTTTTGCACGCGTTCTATTTAGCGACGAAGCGTCATTCACCAGCAGCGGTAACGTAAACCGGCATAATATGCACTATTGGGCAACGGAAAATCCACGATGCTGTAACAGCATGCGTTCTCAGAAATGATAAGTTCACGAAGGTACATGCATCACATTGGAACAACCGAAATAAAATGTTCAAACGTACCTACTTACTGTATTTTAATTTAAAAAACCTATCTGTTACCAACTGTTCGTCTAAAATTGTGAGTCATATGTTTGTGACTATTACAGCGCCATCTATCACAAAGCGAAAAAAGTGGTCCAACTAAAACATTCATATTTCTTGACGTACTACACGAATGTGTAATAAAAAACGGGGGTTCCTATTTCAAACAACGCAGTTGATATTCGTTTGACCTATGGCAGCGAAGCGCAATCTAGCGGGCCAACCATAGTGCCATCTGGTTTCCCCCTTCAAGCTAGACAACTTTCGTTCGTTGAAGTTTTTTCGTTTGACTCTTACTTCGTGAAATATATGGCCCGGTCACGATCAATGGACCACGCTATATACTGAACAAGCCTCTTCATCTCAGAGTAACTACCACATCCTGCAACCTTCTGAAACTGCAAACCGTTTTCATCTTTAGATCTCTCTCTCTATGATTTTTACCCCACACTTCCCTCTAATGCTAAATTGGTGATCGTTGATGTCTCATAATGTGTCCTATCAACTGATCCCTTCTTCTAGTCAGATTGTGCCACAAATTTCTTTTCTCTCCAGTTATGCTGAGTACCTCCTCATTAGTTATATTTTCTACCTATCTAATTTTGAGCGGTCTTCTGTAGCACGACATTTCAAAAGCTGTTATTCTTTTCTTGTCTAAACTGTTTAAGCCTATTTTTCACATCCATACATGGCCACACTCTTTACAAATACTCTCAGAAAAGTCTTCCTAACACATAAGTCTATATTCAATGTTAACAATTTTTTCTTGTTTGGAAAAGCTTTACTTGCCACTGCCAATTTTAAACTTGCATCTTCTCTATTTCCGCCATCATGAGTTATAGGCTGCCCAAACAGCAAATCTCATCTTCTACTTTCAGAGTCTCATTTCCCACTCTAATTTCCTCAGCATCAACTGATTTGATCCCACTACAGTCCGTTATCCTTGTTCTGGTTTTGTCGGTCTTCATATTATATCCTCCTTTCAAGACAGTGTCCACTCCGTTCAACTGTTCTTGCAAGTCCTTAGCTGTCTCTGACATGTCTCTGTCATGGCTGGCTCTGCCAAGGCAATCAGTAGCTGTGACGTAATGTCGTCTACTTCTGGAGCCTTGCATGGGCTTAGGTCTTTCAGTACAGATTCTTTTCGCAGTATCACAACTTCCTTCTCATCTTCATCTATGTGCTCATCCATTTCTGTAACAATGATTTCGGGTAAATTTCCCTGGTTACACCCTCTATATACTCTTTTTACCTTTCATTTTTCCCTTCTTTGCTCAGGACTGGTTTCCCATCATAGCCCTTGATATTTAAATATTTGCTTCTCTTTTCTCCAAAGGCCCCTTTAATTTTCATGTAGGTGGTATCAATCTTTCCCCGAGCGATAAATGCTTCTAAATCCTTTCATTTGTCCTCTAGACATCGCTGCTTAGCTATTTTGCACTTCCTGTCAATCTAGTTTTTCCCTTTCGCCTCCTTCATTTACTTCATTTTTATATTTTGTCCTTTCATCAATTAAATTCGGCGTCTCCTGTG
This sequence comes from Schistocerca nitens, assembly GCF_023898315.1. Lineage (NCBI taxonomy): Eukaryota > Metazoa > Arthropoda > Insecta > Orthoptera > Acrididae > Schistocerca > Schistocerca nitens. The sequence continues at coordinate 680,966,215 of NC_064617.1, read as the reverse complement.
TTATCTCAGGATTTCATCTAGACCTTTTCTTTTTACCTATTGTAGCTTCTGCTGCCTTCACCATTTCATCTCTCAAAGCTAGCCATTCGTCTTTCACTATATTCCTTTCCCATGTTCTTGTCAGTCGTTGCCTAATGCTCCCTCTGAAACCCTCAACAACTCCTGGTTCTTTCAAGTTATCCAGGTTCCATCTCCTTAATTTCTTACCTTTTTGCAGTTTCTTGAGTTTTATCTACAGTTTATAACCAATAAATTTTTCTAACAGAACAGTGAAAAATGAAAGATGTTCACTTTGAGGCAATATTCCCACACAAAAGTTTTATTCAGGGATTACATTGGTTTTACACACTGTTGTCACGGTCTTGAGTCCTAAGGTCGGTTGACGCACCTAACTTCCGCAACCTACATCCATTTGATCCCACTTACTGTAGTCAACTTTTGGTGTTAGTCTACAGGTTTTACACCCACTCTCTGCTCTACATTAAGAAACTCATTCATCTCTTACGCCTCAGGATGTATTCTGTTAACTAGTCCCCTGTTTTAGTTAAATTGTGCGAAAACTTTATTTTGTGCCCACTTCGCTTCAGTACCTGGGAAAAGCGTTCGACAATGTTAAATGATGCAAGATGCTCGACATTCTCAGGAAAGTGGGTGTAAGCTTAAGAGATAGAGGGGTCATATACAGTATGTACAAGAAACTTGACAATCAAACGAGATTCTCTCATTATAAAGGGTAAAGCTAACGCAAGGAATCATTGGCCCGTACTGTTCAAAGTGTACATCGAAGAAGCCATCACTGAAAAAAAAAAAAAAAAGACCCAGGAGTGAGATAAACATCCAGGGTGAAAGGCTATCAAATGGTGAAATTCGATGATGACATTCCTATCCTCAGTGAAAGAACTGTGAAGGAGAGAGACGTGTGGAAAGGGACAGGCTGATGCGGCAAGTGTTAAGACATCAAGTAATAATTTCCATTATGGTGCTAAAGGAAACTGTAGAGGGTAAAAACTGCAGGGGAAGTCAGAGATTGAAAACATCCAGCAAATAGCTGAGAACTTAGAAAGCGATTTCTACTTTGGGACGAAGTGGTTCACATAGGAGATAAATACGTACCAGATAGCACCAAGATAGATAAAAAAAAAAAGAAAAACTTCGTTAGTTATTCGGTCTGCTGTGTAATCTACAGCATTCTTCTGTAGCATCACATTTAAGAAACCTGTATTCTCTCGTTGTACTTTATGTACAAGCCTACTCTCACAAAAATTCTCACACTTAACTTTATAATAAATGTTAGTCAACCTCGTTTTATTGCTATTTACAGTCCGCATTTTACCTTTTCGTGCTATTTTGAGTCTGCAGTATGTATCCTCTCCATTTGGACGATCGTTACATATTTTGCTGCCAAATACCACAACCACTTTACTACTTCGAGTGCTTCATTTCCTAACCAAATTCCCTAAGCATTGCCTGATATAATTGGACAACATTCCATTACACTTGTCTTACTGTTGATAATGTTATAACCTGTTTTCAGGGCACTGCCTTTTGCCGTCTCTGGCAGAATTACAATGTCATCGGCAAACTTCAAAGTTTCTGTTTCTTGTTCCTCAATTTTATTTCGCTTTACAAATTTCTGTTTGGTTTCCCTCACAGCTTGTTTCGCCACTTACCTTCCGGCGCCAGTTCCTCATGATGGATCAAGCGTGTAAGTTCCTCGCAGCTCCCACTTCACCCACTCACCATGCTATTGCTCGTCCGCCTCTGGAGCGCCTTTTTTCCAACCGTCCACGAGGCACAATACCGTTTTTGTTTCGCGTGCAGCATGTACTGGATACTGAAGTCACTTGGTGTAGAGACAGTACGACCCCAAATCCTGGGTTTTAACCGTCTGCCGCCCTCGTTACTGGAGAGACACAGAGTGATTTTAGATTTGCGGTAGAAGATAGCACTCCTGCTTCCGTTTCTAATGCGATATTTTCTGAAATTTTATCTGAGCACCACGACTATGTCGCTGTTTTTACGGATGGGAAGAAACAGGGGGATTCTGTTGGTTGCTCTATGGTTTTCCCTACTGTGTTCTCAAGGTTCGACTGCCTCAACCCTTTACTGTCTTTGATGCAGAATAATATGCAATCTTGTAGGCAGTAGAACAGATCAGACTTTCTTCAAGTGCTAAATTTCTTGTCTGTTCCAATTTTCTGAGTGCTCTTCACTCTCTGGAATGTTTGTACCCAGCACATAAAGTAGTCCACACTATCGAGGATAGCCTCCTCCACCTACAACGGCTGGGGAAGGAGGTGTCTTTCTGCTGGGTACCAGGGCACGTGGGAATTGTGGGGAAAGACGGATCTAGCAGCCAAGGAGGGGGGGAGGAGGGGGGAGTCTTGGTCCTCAGGTATTTCTGTGCGATCCTCCTGTACGCCATGACCTCGCTGTTGGAGTCCTCCCTCGGGCATGGGTGTGTGTGTGTGTGTGTGTGTTGTTCTTAGCATAAGTTAGTTTAAGTAGTGTGTAAGTTTAGGGACCGATGGCCTCAGCAGTTTGGTCCCTTAGAAATTCACACACACATTTGAACATTTGAACCTCGCTATTGAGCTCCAGTGTCTTGCGTCGGTGGGAGAATGAGTGGCTGGAAGCGGCCGACAATAGGCTCCGTTTCGCAAAGCCCACAACTAGGCCCGGGATATCTCCTTCCAGTCACGTCGACAGGACTCGCCTTCACATATGCCACAGCCCTACGACTCATGGCTTCATGCTCCGCCGACAGGACTCTCCAATGCGTAGCGCTTGGGGCGTACAGATCACTGTGCGCCATATTTTATTAGACTGCATTTTATTTTCGGACCAGCGGGTCGCGGCTGATTTGCCGACGGATCTGCAGTCTATTTTAGGTAATAGGAAAACCAATAAGGTTCGAGTTTTAAAGTACTGTGCATTGTCCAACGTTATTATTAAGATTTTAGAGAGATGGTTCTAATATATTCACGGGGTGACTGGCTAGCCGATATTTTACGTAAATAGTCAGCCAGTGACATTTTCCTGTGTCATCCTTTTAACGCCATTGTTGTTTTACTTGTGTCTTAGTCTCCTGTAGAACATCTTTTATTCTTTCCCGTTGTCTTAACGTGTATGGCCACATTTTATTACTTTTCTTCACAATTGTTACTTTTAATTTGAGTAAGGGTGCTGATGACCTCGCAGTTGAGCGCCCGTAAACACTACACACACACACACACACACACACACAAACACACACACACACACACATACACAGCTTGTTCAGTGTACAGACAGAAGGACGTCAGGGATAAAGCGCAAACTTGCCCCACTCCCTTCTCGACTACTCTTTCAATGTCTTTTGCCTCGTACAACTGCAGAACGGTTTCTGTATGAATTGACATAAACTTTAGCCGTCGGCACACGGAATAACGCAGGTAACATTGACTTGCACGCAGACGAGATATCCAGCGTTACGTGACACAGCGCCGTCGGCACACGGAATGACCTGGTTAACATGTTTTTGCACTCTCAGCGCTCTCCAGAGGCAGTTGTCGGCATTATTTGGCTCTCAAACCATACAATTTGTTCACAAAAATTTATACATATAAGATTCCTACATTATCTCTAGTCATTTTGTTCTGCCTGTGGTATACGTAAATAAAAACCGTAATATCCGTGAACAGGTAATAAGACAAAAAGGAAAGGTACTTGCCCAGTCAATAAGCACATTAGGTTATGAAAGTCCACCAAATCGAAAAGGCACACTGTTGTTAGAGAACGTATTATATTTAAATGACATCAAGTGTTACTGAAATTATTTCTACTAATTTCGTAAGAAAGTCTAACAACCTTTTTGAAAACGCGAAGGCGAAAAAAAGAAGTTGGTCCAGCATTACTCGAACCATCTGTCGTTTTCACTTCTACTCTGAAGGTGGTGATCCTACCCACTACACTAGGATACAGCCTCGTTATATGTGTTTAAATTCAATATTACGGTCTTTTATAAACGTTAATCGCTGAAATGTCATTAATTTACATTTAATAATACCAAATCCTAACAAGAAGACAGGTTTTTCATGAATCTTCACTGTGCCGCTGCCTTAAAACGGCATGCTCTCATAACATGTGAGTTGCAACGTGATAATAGCTAAACATGAAAAATTTTTAACCACCATTGTGACGTTTGCCGTCGTTTTATTACAACAAACCTGCCAATAACGATTCGTTCTCGAGACATTCAGTGTAAGGTGTAACATGTAACATTCAATGTAAGGTGAAACATAAAACATAAAGTGTAACATAAAATGTAAGGTGTATCATAAAACCCACCGAATTTGCGATTCAATTGAACACGACAAATACAATATGGCGTCTTGCCTTCTGTGGGCCTCACACATTCTGCTTGTGACGTAGGGAGCGATCTTGCTTCTTACTGCTTCTACTTTACTTGACACATTGGCGTAATATCGCAGACGCAGAACTTATTTAGTGTTTCACGTGACGAAACGGTTCCTCAACGTGAAATGGCAAGTTGTGATGTCACAAATCTCGTAGAAAACGTCAGCGTCCCGCGTGCTGACTACTTTTCATTCCCTTTAGAATGTCGACGAGAATGCTTCACTCAGGATTGTCAAAAGCTTTAGTTAACTGTAGAAATGGTTTAATCGTAAGTTTGATTTTCTCCTATCCTCCTCCTAAGATCAGTCGTAGTGTTAGTATTGCCTCACCTATTCCTACATCTGTCCAAGATCCACACTGATCTTCCCCGCCGTCAGCTTCCACCACTCTTTCAATTTTCCCGTATAATTCTCTTCAGTATTCTGTAACTACTACTTATTAAATCTTTAGATAAATGCACCTATCAGCGCCGGCCGTAGTGGCCGAGCGGTTCTAAACGCTACAGTCTGGAACCACGCGACCGCTACGGTCGCAGGTTCGAATCCTGCCTCGGGTATGGATGTGTGTGATGTCCTTAGGTTAGTTAGGTTTAAGTAGTTCTAAGTTATAGGGGACTGATGACCGCAGCAGTTAACTCCCATAGTGCTCAGAGCCATTTGAACCATTTGCACTTATCAGCACCTGCCATATTTGGAACTGTATCTATTACATTCTTCTTCAGACCATTATTTGACATATCTCTGATATTTTCAATAGCAGATGGAACAGTGTCGTCATCGGTGACTCCTCCATTGACCTAAATAATTATGAGGAAATTTTGTCTGCGCCAGGTGCCTTGTTTCGAATTACGCGTTGCAATTCTTCTTCTTCTTTTTTGCCTGTTCGCTTTCTCTGTGAAATCGGCATAGTTATGTGGGTTGAAGAAATGTGACAGATGGTGGCCAGACATCCTCTTACCCCTCCCCCACCCCCTCCATCCCCCGGGACGGAATTTGCGCACCCCATCTCTCTGTGTCTATATGAAATCTCATGTTTCACTGAGAGACCATTTTCCAAACGTTTGCGTAGTATACATCTGAAGTGGGACGTTGGTAACCACCCGGTGTTTACCTAGCTGGATGTGGGAAACAGCCTAAAACCACATCCAGGCTGGTCAGGGCATTTACCTAGTTGGATGTAGGGAACCACCGAAAAACCACATCCAGGTTGATCAGCCTACCAGCCTTTGTTGTTAATCCCTGAATAGGATTATTTCCGGGCACGCTGGCCTCCCAGAACCCGAAAGCAGAACATTAAAGCTCTCGGCTACCCGTCCTCCTCTTCTTATGCCTTTCAATGCTCTGTTTAGTATCATAATAACCGGGGTAAAAGCCCCTATGTACAGATTGTTTAGGACAGGTAGCTTGCGCTCTACAGAGTGTAACAAAACATACGGCACAAATTGCAACACATAGTTCTCACACGTGGACGAAGAAATATGTTATATGAACATGGGTCTGGAAACTCTTTGTTTCCAAGTTACAACTCATTTTCTCCAACTTTAATCGTGGGAAATACACGCGAACAGAACACCTCAGCATACCAGATGCGACTCTTTCACAGAAGATGTTCAATACAAATGGTTCAAATGGCTCTGACCACTACGGGACTTGACATCTTAACATCTGAGGTCATCAGTCCCCTGGAACTTAGAACTACTTAAACCTAACTAACCTAAGGACATCACACACATTTGTGCCCGATGCAGGATTCGAACCTGCGACCGTAACGGTCGCGCGGTTCAGACTGAAGCGCCTAGAACCGCTCGGCCACAAGGGCCGGCATGTTCAATACACTTATCTGCACTGATGTATCCCCAAAGTATTGCGTATGGTTTCGCAGCCTTCCATAATACGGGCACGGAGACTCTGAACATCTTGTACTGGGGTTCCATAGACAAGATATTTCAAATGCACCCACAAATAAAAGTCCAATGAGCTTAGGTCCGGAGAGCATGGAGGCCAGGCAACTGGCACGTCGCTATCGATCCTACTGTCGCCGAATCTGTTATTTAGAAGCCGACGGACATTAAAACCGTAATGAGGAGATGCACCATCGTGCACGAAGTACAAGTTTTGTCTCACAGCTGAAGATTCATCTGCTAACATGCTAACATATCACGCAAAGCATTCTCTACGAAATTATGGTAGCTCTGTCCGTTGAGCCTGGGTGGCGTGAGGCCCTACCATACAGTCACCAACAATGTCCTCCACCGAGCGAGGTGGCGCAGTGGCTAGTACACTGGACTCGCATTCGGGAGGACGACGGTTCAATCCCGCGTCCGGCCATCCTTATTTAAGTTTGCCATGATTTCCCTAAATCACTTCAGGTGAATGCCGAGATGGTTCCTTTGACAGGGCACGGGCGACTTCCTTCCCTAATCCAATGTGACCGATGACCTCGCTGTTTGGTCTCTTCCCCCAAATCAGTCCAGTCCAATTCCGGCCCAAAGATTGACATAAAATCTTTGCTGATGACTTTCTTCAGCAGTTGTGTGATCACTGACGTCTGCCGTTACATCCCGGTTGTGAGAATATACATGATCTCGTTGAAACCCGGAGAAAATGAGTTGTATTATGGAAACAAAGCGTATCTTCGTCTATGTGTGAGGAATGTGTCCTGCAATTTGTCCCGTACATTTTTGTTGAAGTCCTGTACTCGTGCACAGGGACTTTCATGGAAGCATTTAATGTTTTTTAGGGAGACAGTGTTCCAAGACACTTCCACTTTTCATGGGAGTTGATGGACACACGTTGGCGATAAGATGTGGGAAATCCCATTACATCTGACATATGCTCCATAGGGGACCAGTATGATACTCGAGCTGGTAGGTAACAAGTAATTTGTAGACTTATTGCGTAACGCAAATAGTAAGTGCACGTGGGCTGTCCTACAGGAAAAAACCACCAGAAACATATAAATGATGATAACAGCATTGGATGAATGATGAGCTGGACATGTCCTACTTTGTTCATTGTTCCTTCAACACCAAAAGTGGACGATCACTGCTCGTAGCTCAGGTACCACTATACAGTTTCTAATGGTCTTTGAGCTGTGCACGGCTTGCGTTTATCCCATTTATTGTTTGTCATCCTCTATTACGGTACTGCCGCCTCGTTTTCTTATTATATTTACTGGCGTCACTAACTCCCTGCCTTACTTGCCCATGAGCGGCGCAGCAACGCGTATCGTTAAGGGCACTGTCGTACCATCTCTGGAGCGACCGATAGTATTTCCAGGTCGTCGTGTGTCTGACAGTCAGTTGGAGACGTTCCAGCAGTGCAGTCAGGACGCAGCAGCAGTGAAGTCGGGGACGGAGCGCCGGGGAGGCGATGACAGCCAGTGCTCGCCGACCGCTGGCGACACACATGAACTGTCCGATGGAGGGAGATTGGAACGGACGACCGTTGGTTGGTCGTTAGGTTGGCGTGGAGCAGCGAGGAAATCTCCGCGGCGTGTAGTTTGGCTGGGCGCGCTTGCGGCCTCTATGCGGTGTTGTAGTGTGTGGTGCTGTTCCCATTGCTACGAGGTTCGTGGCTCACCGATCCTGGACGTGGAAGTTGAGTTTTGAGTTAATCTACCAGCAAGTCACGACTGTTCACATTGTGTCCTTAGGAGTTCGTTGTCGGCTGTTGGGATATTCCCGCGAGCAGCAACATGTGTTTTGAAGTTGGAAAATTTTAGCCACCCTCCGGTGGAGTTTAACTGTACTTGGCTATTTGAATTGAAGTCCATCACCGGAATCCTCTGCCTTGCGGCCGTTATCGTTCCGATTACCTGCCCTGGCCATTGACGTAAATTTAGGCAGTGTATTTTCCTCATCGTGTTGTCGCTGTCCACCACGGTGTGTAGTTTGACAGCTGAATGTGTAATTGTTTGTGGGCGCCAGTACCTTCTAAGTTGTTCCATTGAACTCTCTGTTGTGTGCTGGTCGAGTGAGGCGGAGGTTATCTTGTTGGTGCGTCCATTGACTGTTTGTCGGTTGGGTTGTCGTCGGATCGACAATGGTGGGCCGACTACCTGTCTCACGTAAGCGAACGTTCGAGTTTGAATTTCAAGCCGACACTCGGAACTTCTGAGCGCCCTTGGGTTTACTGCCTTTTCTTGTTTGTTCTTGTTATTTGCACTTGTATGGCCTCTAGCCGACTTTTAGATTAAATTTGTTTTGCCTTTAAGGCGTCAGATGGTTTGGGCCATCAGCCTAATTTAAGAACTGTTTTACGTAAAACCTTTGGCATTTTTAAAATAAATGTTATTGAATTTTAAGTGTTGGGCATTCAGCCGATTTTGAATTTAAGTTGTTTTCTTCAGTTCTCTGGGCCTTCAGCCTAATTAAGGAACTGTTTTAAGTTAAGGCTTTGCCTTTTAAATTTCTGATTTTGATTGAGCTTTTAGTTATTGGCTTTCAGCCGTTTTTAAATTAAAGTGGTCTTGCCCTTAAGGCATGAGTTTGTATGGCGCATTCAGCATTCCAAAACTAAAGCTGTGTGTTTTTAAAATTTTTCTTGGCTCTTGTAATGTTTGATCAAATAAAACGTTGTCTCTTCGAGTGTAACTGACAGCTGCTTATTTTGACCCCTTTCCACAACCTAAACTGCCTGTCCTGTCCTGCGAGTTTAGCAGGGCGTTTCGGCTGACCATCTTCATGCAACATCGGTCCTAATTTATACTGAGTTCGCTGTGAGGTCTCTGATGGCTGCTCGTGCAATGTGAAAGTCGAACTCTAACCTGTACGATGCTGCTGCTCAGAACTTCGTCGAATGAAATGTTGCGACTGCATGGATAATATCACTGTCGATAAGTTGTTGCTTGGAAACAAATCTGTTGTTGCCAAGAAACTGTGCTGCAGAATTTATCTCGTGAGCTCCCAAGTGCAGTTGGACGAATGATAAACTGAAATTCAGCTGTAAGTCACTGTTCATAGGGCCTCCAAATGCATGTTCGGAATTCTAAGCAGGCTACACTAAGTCTAGCGGCCAATCAATTCATCTGCTGTACTTAGCCTAAAAATCTAGCAAAGTTACAATATGTACAGGCAGGAACTTGCGGTGAAAAAGAATGTTCACTGCTCAAAGTGATTTTATGACCTAACAAAACTGTGTTCATTAATTTTTCTTTGACATTTAACACAGGTTAACAGATATCTAGCACTGAATTAATGATTGTCTGAGCGAGCGCTTCAACGAAACCGGAGTAGTATCTCGCAGTACGTATCACTTAAACTTCCGAAAAAATCTTGGAGGATAACTCAAAGTTCAGCACGAGTTTAAAGCTAATGTGCCACTACAGCGATCTAGTTAAAGTTACAAGTTGAGATCACACGCAAATAGCCGCGGTAAAGTCTCAGGGCTCAGACTAGTTCGTCTAACGTGAAATATTCAAAGTTCCCCACAACTGAAGATATTACAGAGTGTTTGTTAGCAACACGTAATTCAACACGTAGAAAAATCTCGTCACACTCTAGACGCTATCTGCTGTCGCTCAAGTCTACTGCACTCTCCCGAAAGACGACTACCGATCGACTGCTCGTGAAAGCATCGATCCACAGACTGATAATAATCGCGGTCGATTATTATCAGCCGGTGGATCAACTGCTCTGAGCAAGAAGGCTGCCAGCTATTTAAGCTCTCGGTCGGTTGTGAATCAACCTCACACACTTCCGATTCCCGGATCATATTTAAAACTATGAATTTTGTATTATACACATCTGTCATATATCAGTTTGTATGAAAATTTCCTCATCTTTCCACTGCTGTTAATGTTTTTCACAGGTTACATAGTTCATTTAATAATTACGATTTTGATAAGGTAAACATACCTTACAATGTTTTGAAGCTAACTGTTATAAACAATTAAAATTAAGTACATTAATTTCTTCCTATCTACATTTATTTCGTAATGCTGCTGCTACTTTCAACTTTTCAAGTTATTAGTCTTCCGACTGGTTGATGTGACCTGCCCCAAATTCCTCTCTTGCGCCCAGTTTTTCATCTCAAAGTAGCACTTGCAGCTTACGTCCTCAATTATTTGCTGGATGTACTCCAATCTTGTAGCATGCCCTTACGCGCAGTGTCACAGAAATTTCATTCATAAAATGTAAACAAACGCACCCCACAGGTAGAAAATTCAATGCTGTGCTGCAAACGTGCATTCTCAGAAATTGCTTCTTCAAAGAAAGGCCTATGTTTGAGACCAGTAGATTTCTTTTGGTCAAGAATGTCCTCTTTCCCAGTACCAGTCTGCTTTTTATGTTCTCCTTGCTCCTTCGTCTGGGTTATGTTGCTGCCTAGGCAGCAGAATACCTTAACTTCATCTAATTTGTGTCCACCAATTCTGATATAAGTTTTTCGATGTTCTCATCCTGCTACCTCTCTGTACTTTTGTCTTTCTTCGGTTTACTTTCAGTGCATATTCTATACTCATTAGAACGTTCATTCTATTCAATACCTCCTGTAATTCTTCTTCACTTTCACTGTGGATAGCAATGTCATCAACTAATCTTATCATTGTTATCATTTCATCCTGAATTTTAATTCCACTTTTGAACTTTTTATTTCCGTTATTGATTCCTCGACGTATATCTGGAACAGTAAGAGCGAAGGACTGCATGCCTGTCCTGCACCCTTTTCAGTCCGAGAGCTTCGTTCTTGGTCTTCCATTCTTATTGTTCCCTCTTTGTTCTTGTACAAACTGAATATTACCCTTCTTTCCTTACAGATTACCCCTGTTTTTCTCAGAATGTCGAAGATGCTGCACCATTTTATATTGTCGAAGACTTTTTTCACATCGACATATCCTATGGACGTGTCTTGTTTTTTTCAGTCTTGCTTCCATTATCAACCACAACGTCAGAACTGCCTTACTGATGCCTATACCTTTCCTAAAGCCGAACCGATCGTCATCTAACTTATTATTAACGTGAAAAATCAGGTTTTTACGCATGGAATGCACAATCCGGCTTGTAATTTAAAAAATGTAATGTTTATAAGAAATCTTCTATGATATTCCAATAGTGCTCATTGAGACCTAGCGGTAGAAATATAGAAACATAATTTGTGAGAACCCCTTCACACGTTGTCAAGAAATTAATTTTAGAATTTGGTTTTACTTACAAACTACTTTCATCGTCGAGGAAGCGTTTTATTCTCGTATTCGTCTTATTTTTGCCTTTATAACCAAGTTACTGGCTTCTCTGTACCCAGTCTGATTCAGTTTTTATTGAGTTCAGTCTTACTTAACATTTATGCCTGTCACTTATTTCAGCCATGACGGTCATTATTATAGGGATGTATCCTCAGAACGTGCACCGTCATTGGATCACAAAAACCAGATGTACACCTGATATTTCAAGTCAAAGAGCTGGATCAAGCTTATGGTAAGACCCTTCATCCTCTCATAGACCCGCAACACGTCTGCGCTGAAATTTAATTAACAGCACAAAATATGCTGTTGGATGGCGTTCAGCTATATCAACAATAATTACTAAGCGAGTCGGTCGGAAAACAAACGTTCGGTTTTACGGATTCGACGTTTAGGTCGTGATAGCGTGGTCCCTAAAAAAATGTTCAAATGTGTGTGAATTTCTAAGGGACCAAACTGCTGAGGTCATCGGTCCCTAGACTTACTGCTTAAACTAACTTACGCTAAAGACAACACACACACCCATGGCCGAGAGAGGACTCCAACCTCCGGCAGGAGAGGCCGCCCGATTCGTGACATGGCGCCTCAAACCGCGCGCCCTCTCCCCGTGGCCGCGGTCGCTAGTCAATCTACAATACAAGACTGTATATCTGTGAGTACTCCGTGCAAAAACTGGATTTTCTACCCAAGTATTCTTTTTTATTGTGCGTTAGTGTATACAATAATTGTTTCAAGAAATCGGAGAGTTACAAAATGCATATTGTGAATATTTCACTTCAGGAATCATAATATTACGTTTTTCTACTGAGGCCTTGAATCAATCGTTATTTTTAAAAACTGCATTTACATCTTTACTCAACAATGCGAAGTGTGAGGCGGACGTGTTTTTGGTTGCATCATGTTGATGTTAAGGTCTTCAGTCCGAAGACTAGTTTGATGGAGAACTCCATACTAGTCTACTGCTGAATAACTGACGAAACCAACAATTTGAAACTACTTAGTGTATTCATGCCGAAGTGTTCTTCTACGTTTTTGCTCCCACACTGACTCCGTTTCCAAACTGGAAATTTCTTAAAGGCTGATTCTTGCAGAGAATGGCGTTCAGCTATGTCAACAATTATTACTAAGCGAGTCGGTCGGAAAACAAACGTTCGGTTTTACGGATTCGACGTTTAGGTCGTGATAGCGTGGTCCCTAAAAAAATGTTCAAATGTGTGTGAATTTCTAAGGTGTGCTCCCTGCCGCTGTTGGATAAGCAGCTGCAGCAGCAAGTCGTATACTCCTAGCTCACTCATTTGTTACATAGTTTAATTCTTAATTTCTTTGCGTGTTTTTGGTACTTGCATTGTTTAATTCATAAATTTCGGGCGTATTATAGTATTTGAGAGTTGTAGCATCGCGTTTTAGTATCTGAATAGTGTAAAATCGCGTAGTGTCCTTCCGCTGTCGAGCAGTGTGTCAGCAGTGCGCAAGTAGCAGCACTACTGCATTTACTAGGCAATCTTGTATTTTAATAACCGTTTAAATTTTGTCGATTTGTTTGCGCTCTCTGTAGATTAGTTCAGAAGTTCTTTGCAAAACAGTTTTTAGCATGGATAGGGACTGCAACTGCTGTGTTCGGATGCAGGCTGAGTTGGCATCCCTTCGCTCCCAGCTTCAGGCAGTGTTGGCTTCGGTCACACAGCTTGAGGCTGTTGCCAATGGGCATCACTGTGGGGGTCCGGATGGGGGTTTGTCGGGGACGGCCAGCTCGTCCCACGCATCCCCCGACCGGACTACGACTGTGGTTGCCCGGGATACTGCCCGCATTGAGGCTGATCCCCCACCTGTGGTAGAGTGGGAGGTCGTCTCAAGGTGTGGCCGGGGGCGAAAGACATTCCGGAGGGCTGAACGGAAGGCCTCTCCAGTTTGTCTGACGAACCGGTTTCAGGCTCTGTCTCAGGCTGATACTGATCTTCGGCCTGACATGGCTGCTTGTCCTGTTCCAGAGGTTGCCCCTCAGTCTGCAAGATCCGGGCGGTCGCAGAGGGTGGGCTTACTGGTAGTTGGGAGCTCCAACGTCAGGCGCGTAATGGGGCCCCTTAGGGAAATGGAAGCAAGAGAGGGGAAGAAAACCAATGTGCACTCCGTGTGCATACCGGGGGGAGTCATTCCAGATGTGGAAAGGGTCCTTCCGGATGCCATGAAGGGTACAGGGTGCACCCATCTGCAGGTGGTCGCTCATGTCGGCACCAATGATGTGTGTCGCTATGGATCGGAGGAAATCCTCTCTGGCTTCCGGCGGCTATATGATTTGGTGAAGACTGCCAGTCTCGCTAGCGGGATGAAAGCAGAGCTCACCATCTGCAGCGTCGTCGACAGGACTGACTGCGGACCTTTGGTACAGAGCCGAGTGGAGGGTCTGAATCAGAGGTTGAGACGGTTCTGCGACCATGTGGGCTGCAGATTCCTCGACTTGAGCCATAGGGTGGTGGGGTTTCGGGTTCCGCTGGATAGGTCAGGAGTCCACTACACGCAACAAGCGGCTACACGGGTAGCAGGGGTTGTGTGGCGTGGGCTGGGCGGTTTTTTAGGTTAGATGGCCTTGGGCAAGTACAGAAAGGGCAACAGCCTCAACGGGTGCGGGGCAAAGTCAGGACATGCGGGGACCAAGCAGCAATCGGTATTGTAATTGTCAGCTGTCGAAGCTGCGTTGGTAAAGTACCGGAACTTCAAGCGCTGATAGAAAGCACCGAAGCTGAAATCGTTATAGGTACAGAAAGCTGGCTTAAGCCAGAGATAAATTCTGCCGAAATTTTTACAAAGGTACAGACGGTGTTTAGGAAGGATAGATTGCATGCAACCGGTGGTGGAGTGTTCGTCGCTGTTAGTAGTAGTTTATCCTGTAGTGAAGTAGAAGTGGATAGTTCCTGTGAATTATTATGGGTGGAGGTTACACTCAACAACCGAGCTAGGTTAATAATTGGCTCCTTTTACCGACCTCCCGACTCAGCAGCGTTAGTGGCAGAACAACTGAGAGAAAATTTGGAATACATTTCACATAAATTTCCTCAGCATGTTATAGTCTTAGGTGGAGATTTCAATTTACCAGATATAGACTGGGACACTCAGATGTTTAGGACGGGTGGTAGGGACAGAGCATCGAGTGACATTATACTGAGTGCACTATCCGAAAATTACCTCGAGCAATTAAACAGAGAACCGACTCGTGGAGATAACATCTTGGACCTACTGATAACAAACAGACCCGAACTTTTCGACTCTGTAAGTGCAGAACAAGGAATCAGTGATCATAAGGCCGTTGCAGCATCCCTGAATATGGAAGTTAATAGGAATATAAAAAAAGGGAGGAAGGTTTATCTGTTTAGCAAGAGTAATAGAAGGCAGATTTCAGACTACCTAACAGATCAAAACGAAAATTTCTGTTCCGACACTGACAATGTTGAGTGTTTATGGAAAAAGTTCAAGGCAATCGTAAAATGCGTTTTAGACAGGCACGTGCCGAGTAAAACTGTGAGGGACGGGAAAAACCCACCGTGGTACTACAACGAAGTTAGGAAACTACTGCGAAAGCAAAGAGAGCTTCACTCCAAGTTTAAACGCAGCCAAAACCTCTCAGACAAACAGAAGCTAAGCGATGTCAAAGTTAGCGTAAGGAGGGCTATGCGAGAAGCGTTCAGTGAATTCGAAAGTAAAATTCTATGTACCGACTTGACAGAAAAGCCTAGGAAGTTCTGGTCTTACGTTAAATCAGTAAGTGGCTCGAAACAGCATATCCAGACACTCCGGGATGATGATGGCATTGAAACAGAGGATGACACGCGTAAAGCTGAAATACTAAACACCTTTTTCCAAAGCTGTTTCACAGAGGAAGACCGCACTGCAGTTCCTTCTCTAAATCCTCGCACAAACGAAAAAATGGCTGACATCGAAATAAGTGTCCAAGGAATAGAAAAGCAACTGGAATCACTCAACAGAGGAAAGTCCACTGGACCTGACGGGATACCAATTCGATTCTACACAGAGTACGCGAAAGAACTTGCCCCCCTTCTAACAGCCGTGTACCGCAAGTCTCTAGAGGAACGGAGGGTTCCAAATGATTGGAAAAGAGCACAGGTAGTCCCAGTCTTCAAGAAGGGTCGTCGAGCAGATGCGAAAAACTATAGACCTATATCTCTGACGTCGATCTGTTGTAGAATTTTAGAACATGTTTTTTGCTCGAGTATCATGTCATTTTTGGAAACCCAGAATCTACTATGTAGGAATAAACATGGATTCCGGAAACAGCGATCGTGTGAGACCCAACTCGCGTTATTTGTTCATGAGACCCAGAAAATATTAGATACCGGCTCCCAGGTAGATGCTATTTTTCTTGACTTCCGGAAGGCGTTCGATACAGTTCCGCACTGTCGCCTGATAAACAAAGTAAGAGCCTACGGAATATCAGACCAGCTGTGTGGCTGGATTGAAGAGTTTTTAGCAAACAGAACACAGCATGTTGTTATCAATGGAGAGACGTCTACAGACGTTAAAGTAACATCTGGCGTGCCACAGGGGAGTGTTATGGGACCATTGCTTTTCACAATATATATAAATGACCTAGTAGATAGTGTCGGAAGTTCCATGCGGCTTTTCGCGGATGATGCTGTAGTATACAGAGAAGTTGCAGCATTAGAAAATTGTAGCGAAATGCAGGAAGATCTGCAGCGGATAGGCACTTGGTGCAGGGAGTGGCAACTGTCCCTTAACATAGACAAATGTAATGTATTGCGAATACATAGAAAGAAGGATCCTTTATTGTATGATTATATGATAGCGGAACAAACACTGGTAGCAGTTACTTCTGTAAAATATCTGGGAGTATGCGTGCGGAACGATTTGAAGTGGACTGATCATATAAAATTAATTGTTGGTAAGGCGGGTACCAGGTTGAGATTCATTGGGAGAGTGCTTAGAAAATGTAGTCCATCAACAAAGGAGGTGGCTTACAAAACACTCGTTCGACCTATACTTGAGTATTGCTCATCAGTGTGGGATCCGTACCAGATCGGGTTGACCGAGGAGATAGAGAAGATCCAAAGAAGAGCGGCGCGTTTCATCACAGGGTTATTTGGTAACCGTGATAGCGTTACGGAGATGTTTAATAAAGTCAAGTGGCAGACTCTGCAAGAGAGGCGCTCTGCATCGCGGTGTAGCTTGCTCGCCAGGTTTCGAGAGGGTGGGTTTCTGGATGAGGTATCGAATATATTGCTTTCCCCTACTTATACCTCCCGAGGAGATCACGAATGTAAAATTAGAGAGATTAGAGCGCGCACGGAGGCTTTCAGACAGTCGTTCTTCCCGCGAACCATACGCGACTGGAACAGGAAAGGGAGCTAATGACAGTGGCACATAAAGTGCGCTCCGCCACACACCGTTGGGTGGCTTGCGGAGTATAAATGTAGAATGTAGATGTAGATGTAGAAGAAAACAGCAACCAGCTGCTTTTAATAGTGTTATTCATCCACGTAATAACGTCGTTACAGGTTTCGAACTGAAGTGTTCATCTTCAGATGGCTGTTCACGTTAAGATACACATTTGGCTCTGAGCACTAGGGGGCTTAACATCTGAGGTCATCAGTCCCCTAGAACTCAGAACTACTTAAACCTAACTAATCTAAGGACGTCACACACATCCATGTCCGAGACAGGATTCGAACCTGCGACCGTAGCAGTCGCCCGGTTTCAGAGAAGCGCCTAGAACCGCTCGTCCAGAACGGCCGGCGATACACATTTGTTTTTGTTTACATTAGTTTTAATTTTTTACGTGTACCATCACGTAACAGCCGTCTGATGATGAAACTATCAGTTCTATATCGGTAACGGCCCTTTTTCGTGAATAAACATGAGTATTAAGTGTTTGATTGCTATTTCCTTCTCTGGTAGAACCAATCTTTATTTTGTGCACAGCCACGGTCTCAAAATGTCAGTTTTTGACAAAACAGCGTGAATATTCCTGGATGCCTCAGGATGTGTCCTATCAGTTGACTCCCTCTTTATTCAAGGTGTGCCATAAATTTCATTTTTCACCAATCCGAATCGTTATCTGCTCATTCGCTGCTCAATCTACCCAATTAATCTTCAGAATTCTTCCGTAGCACCAGCTTCTATTCCTTTGTTGTTTGAACTAATTATTGCTTCTCACGTTTCACTAGTGTACAAAGCTGCACTCCCGACAAATACTGTGATACAAGAGTTCTTAACATTTAGAATGTAAATTTAAATGTAAACATGAAAGGAGGACGCAGCCCGAAGAAATTATCCTAATGGGACGGAAGTCAATAGATGTACATGTACAGATAAACAAATGATTAAAATTTCAGAAGAATTGGATTATTTGTTCAAGAAAGAGAGCTTCACAATTTGAGCAAGTCAATAACGCTTAGGCTCACCTCTGGCTCTTATGCAAGCAGGTATTCAGCTTGGTACAGATTGATAAGCGCTGTGCAGCGCGGAGTGGCCGCGCGGTTAGAAGCACCATGTCACTGACTGCACGGTCCCTCCCGCCAAGGTTCGAGTCCTCCCTCGGGCATGGTTGTGTGTGTGTTCTTAGCGTAAGTTAGATTAAGTAGTGTGTAAGTCTTGGGACCGATGACCTCAGCGATTTGGCCCCATAGGAGTTCACACAGAATTGAACATTTTGTACTTTTTGATAGAGTTGTTGGATGTCGTCCTGAGGGATATCGTGGCAAGTACTGATCCACTGACGCGTTAATCGTCAAAATTGTGAGCTGGCTGCAGGGCCGCGCCCATAATGCGCCAAACGTTCCCAATTGGGGTGACATCTGGCGCCCTTTCTGGCCAAGGTACGGTCTGGCAAGGACGAACACAAGCACTAGCTGTTCTTGCTGTGTGCGGGCGGACGTTATTTGATGATATGGTTATGAACTGCAGATTGAAACTGAAGAAACTGCAAAAAGGTGGGAATTTAAGGAGATGGGACCTGGATAAACTGAAAGAACCAGAGGTTGTAGAGGGTTTCAGGGAGAGCATAAGGGAACAATTGACAGGAATGGGGGAAAGAAATACAGTAGAAGAAGAATGGGTAGCTCTGAGGGATGAAGTAGTGAAGGCAGCAGAGGATGAAGTAGGTAAAAAGACGAGGGCTAATAGAAATCCTTGGGTAACAGAGGAAATATTGAATTTAATTGATGAAAGGAGAAAATATAAAAATGCAGTAAATGAAGCAGGCAAAAAGGAATACAAACGTCTCAAAAATGAGATCGACAGGAAGTGCAAAATGGCTAAGCCGGGATGGCTAGAGGACAAATGTAAGGATGTAGAGGCTTGTCTCACTAGGGGTAAGATAGATACTGCCTACAGGAAAATTAAAGAGACCTTTGGAGAGAAGAGAACCACTTGTACGAATATCAAGAGCTCAGATGGCAACCCAGTTCTAAGCAAAGAAGGGAAAGCAGAAAGGTGGAAGGAGTATACAGAGGGTCTATAGAAGGGCGATGTACTTGAGGACAATATTATGGAAATGGAAGAGGATGTAGATGAAGATGAAATGGGAGATATGATACTGAGTGAAGAGTTTGACAGAGCACTGAAAGACCTGAGTCGAAACAAGGTCCCCGGAGTAGACAACATTCCATTAGAACTACTGACAGCCTTGGAAGAGCCAGTCCTGACAAAACTCTACCACCTGGTGCACAAGATGTATGAGACAGGCGAAATAGCCTCAGACTTCAAGAAGAATATAATAATTCCAATCCCAATGAAAGCAGGTGTTGACAGATGTGAAAATTACCGAATTATCAGTTTAATAAGTCACAGCTGCAAAATACTAACGCGAATTCTTAACAGACGAATGGAAAAACTGATAGAAGCCAATCTCGGGGAAGATCAATTTGGATTCCATAGAAATGTTGGAACACGTGAGGGAATACTGACCCTACGACTTATCTTAGAAGAAAGATTAAGGAAAGACAAACCTACGTTTCTAGCATTTGTAGAGAAAGCTTTTGACAATGTTGATTGGAAGAGTCTCTTTCAAATTCTGAAGGTGGCAGGGGTAAAATACAGAGAGCGAAAAGTTATATACAATTTGTACAGAAAGCAGATGGCAATTATAAGAGTCCAGGGGTATGAAAGGGAAGCAGTGGTTGGGAAGGGAGTGAGACAGGGTTGTAGCCTCTCCCCGATGTTATTCAATCTGTATATTGAGCAAGCAATAAAGGAAACAAAAGACAAGTTCGGAATAGGTATTAAAATCCATGGAGAAGAAATAAGAACTTCGAGGTTCGCCGATGACATCGTAATTCTGTCAGAGACAGCAAAGGACTTGGAAGAGCAGTTGAACGGAATGGACAGTGTCTTGAAAAGAGGGTATAATATGAACATCAACAAAAGCAAAACGAGGATAATGGAATGTAGTCGAATTACGTCGGGTGATGCTGAGGGAATTAGATTAGGAAATGAGACACTTAAACTAGTAAAGGAGTTTTGCTATTTGGGGAGCAAAATAACTGGTGATGGTCGAAGTAGAGAGGATATAAAATGTAGACTGGCAATGGGAAGGAAAGCGTTTCTGAAGAAGAAAAATTTGTTAACATCCAGTATAGATTTAAGTGTCAGGAAGTCGTTTCTGAAAGTATTTGTATGGAGTGTAGCCATGTATGGAAGTGAAACGAGGTCGTTAAATAGTTTGGACAAAAACAGAATAGTAGCTTTCGAAATGTGGTGTTACTGAAGAATGCTGAAGATTATATGGGTAGATCACATAACTAATGAGGAGGTATTGAATAGAATTGGGGAGAAGAGGAGCTTGTGGCACAACTTGACTAGAAGATGGGATCAGTTGGTAGGACATGTTCTGAGACAACGAGGGAACACCAATTTAGAATTGGAGGGAAGCGTGGAGGGTAGAAATCGTAGAGGGAGACCAGGAGATGAATACACTAAGCAGATTCAGAAGGATGTAGGCTGCAGTAGGTACTGGGAGATGAAGGAGCTTGCACAGGATAGAGTAGCATGGGGAGCTGCATCAAAGCAGTCTCAGGACTGAAGACCACAACAATAACATGTAAGCCCTGGAGGACTTGGCATGAAGAGCAACAAAACGGGGCGTAGAACGTCGACGAAACACCGCTGTGCTGAAAGGATGCCGCAGATGACAACCAATGTGGTCCTGCTATGAAAAGAAATAGCATCCCATGCCATCACTCCTGGCAGGCGAGCCGTAAGACGGGCGACAGACAAGTTGGTATCCCAGCGCTACCCAGGGCGTCTCCAGACACGTCTTCGTCTGGGGACTCATTGAATGGAGGAGAACTGTCTTCAGCGATGAGTCGCATTTCGAACTGAGCCGCGATTACCAGCGAAGACTGGTCTGGAGATGCCCAGACGGCAGTGGGATATCAACCTAATAGTCTCCCCTACAACGCCCGGAATCAGGAGTGATGGTCTGGGGCGCCATTTGTTTTCGTGGTAGTACCCCTTTGGTCGTCATCTACGGCTTCCTTACTGCACAGCGGTAGGTCGACGATATTCTACGCCCCGTTTTGTTGTCCTTCATGGCAAGCCACCGGGGCTTACAATATTTCAACAAGATAATGCTCGCCCGCACACGGTCAGAGTTTCTACTGCTTGTCTTCGGTCTTCGTGCTTGTCAAACTCTACCTTGGATAGCAAGGTCACCGGATCTCTTCCAAATTGTGAACATTTGGCGCATTATGGACAGCCCCCCCCCCCCCCACCCCCAGCACTCCCACCGCTCCGCAAAGCAACTGGGGATTTTAACGATCTAACGCACCAACTGGACAGAATTTGGCACAATATCCCCGAGGAGGGCATCCAACAACTCTGTCAATCAATGCCAAGCCAGTAACTAGGACCAGAAGTGGACCAAAGCGCTGTTGACTTTCTCAACTTGTGAAGCTCTTTCTCTTGAATAAATCATCCAGTTTTTCTGAAACTGTAAAATTTGTTTGCCTGTACGAGTACAGATACCGATTTCTGTCCCATTCAGATAATTCCTTCGCGGTGAGTTGTTTTTATTGTCTCGGAGTGTATATTAGATTTTAACAAATTCCGCTCTTCTGGCTATGGCCAGTCTGCGTTTTATCTCCTATTTCGGCCATAATCAGTTATTTTGCTTCCCAAACACTACAACTTATCTACTACTTTTAGTCTCTTATTTCCTAATCTAATTCCCTCAGTATAGCCTACGTAACATTACCATTGTTTTGCTTTTGTTGATGCTCATAATTTTAAACCACTATCCATTAAGTTCCGCTGCACTTCCAAGTCCTTCCAATATCGTCAGCTTACTTTTTTTATTCTCTTTGTACTTTAATTCCCTTTCCAAACTTCTCCTAGGCTTCCTTTGCTTGCTCAGTATAGAGATTTCATAACAATTAGCAAAGGTTACATCATAGTCTCATTCCCGTCACAACAACAGCTTCCTTTTTACGTTCCTCGACTCTTAAAATTTTCTGTACAAATTCCTAATGACCTATCGCTCACTGTATTTTATTCCTACTGTCTTCAAAATCTGAAGGGGTGTAGTCCATTCGACATGGTTAAAAATGTTCCCTTAGTTTACAAATCCTGAGAGTGTAAGTTTGTCTTTCTTCTATGTATCTTCTAAGATAAGTCGTACCGCCAGTATGGCCTCGTGTGTTTTTACATATCCACCATATGTTAAGGTGTCCTCCATTCCCAGGTTGTAATGAACATTGTTGGAATGCAAGCTTAAAGCATACTTTTTTTCCACTGTCATGATACGTTAGTACTCCCGAGGTATGATGAAATTTCGCAGCTTACTTCTATCATTTCTCGTTGGCCTATGAAATTCGCTACGATGTGCGTAAAGGATGACTGACGGAACGCCTTTCTGTTAGAATATCTCTTATGTTGAAGTCATAATCATTACCGAACTTTTATGTGGCAGATGGTAGTACGTTTCTCGTTTCGGAATATATGCTCTCAGAAGCTGCTGTCAGAAAATATCTTTCCTGTAGCGAGTCCTATTGGAGATACTTAGGGTTCCTGTCACACTCTTGCGCGTATCAAATATATCTGTGACGAATCGTGTATCCCTTATTTGAAATTTTTTCACGCTTTGTTTTGTTTCGAGCTTAACGTTCCTTCCCGACTGACGATCACCGTCAAAAACGTATTCATTTCATGAGACTTTGGGATATAACACAGGTCAGTGGTGTGATCATGAAGTATAAATCAGAACCAGTCGTCCCCTGCGGTCGATGATAAAATTTTCAGTTAGTGTGAGGCTTTGAACCTGACGTCCTTCGATAGCTGCACATGTTACAGCGCCGGTTCTGTGACGGGGCCCCGGATCGAATCTGCCCAGAGGATAAACAACGAGGGTCGGGGCGCCGGTCAGCCTGGATGTGGTTTTCAGCGGTTTCCCACATCCCATTACGCGAATACCGGCCTGGCACACATGTGCCTCCTCAGTTACATGATTCGCAAATGTAAAGAAAACTGTCAATCACTTTCTCATGAATAACACTACACACAGACAGTTGGGGCAGATATATTCTGTCTAGTAGGGGGTGGGTGGGAGAGGGGGGTAACAGGGTGTTGAGACCACTTAAATTAACCATGCCAAATCCGTTCCTTACTAGCCAACTCTGCTCCGATGAGGGACAAAGTCACAAGAAAAAGAAGAAGATGACGATAAGGTTTTGAACCAATCGAGTACGAACGCATAAACGTGACATCTGCTACTCCAGTGCTTTAATGTAATTGAATAAGAAATACGTACATTCTGGAAGAGAACGCAATGCAGTTCTTGTAGGTAAGTAAATCGGCAGTGCTGCTTACTCTTGCGTATTGCATTTTCAGCGTTGATCTTACGGAAGAACTCAGGTAAATGAAATGTAAATTTAATAAGGAAGTGTAGGAGGCGACGTCGAAACCTTACATCATGGAAAGAAAGGATGTGAAGCCAAGGTTGGTTGATAACCTTGAGGAATATATGTGACTGAAAATCGACAACTTAATAAATATAACCGAAGGTTTCTTAGATTCTTCATTTATCAACACAGCAATTAGTGGACTTACGACATTCGTTCTAGGGTGAATTAATCGTGTGAAGCCATCCTAAAAAAAAAGGTAATAAGAAAGGGAGGCGGGATGTAGGAATATTAGGGTTTAACGTATCGTTCACAGCGGGGAAATTCAAGACGGATCATGGATGTGCTCCATCTTCAGTGATGACAAACATTTTCTAACGGCTAGTCTCATTGTACACGAGGGTCACATTTCTGTCCAGAGGAAATATGAAATTTCACTGGGCTGTAAGGCAGATGAGGTGTTACACTGACCTCCAGCTAATTAAATTCGTCCGTAGTGATGTCAGAAGTATGTAGTGCACTGTTAGCGTGTCGTGTCAGTACATTACTCTGAATGTATTCTACATAAATGATTTTTCAAAATTTCATACTCAGTATTTGCGCGCTACACGACAGAACTATGCAGGATAGCACGTAACAGTCAAAATGATAGCATCTAACACGTAAGAAGCCATTTTAGCACAAGTGCCCATTACAGTGCAAGATGTTTACGGTTTCTGGACAATGAAAGCCAACGTAATAGCTTGCTGGCCATAAATTCAGCCCGCAGTAGACGGCGTCGAAGGGTCGACGCAAACAGATGCTTACGCGCCAGTTCTAAACAATGGCCGGAACTGTGCGTTTCAATAAGGCCGAGCAGAGAGTTGGTTGTCATACAGCATTTTCGGCAACTGCACGTCACTCCGTACGACTCTGTTTTGCCTGTTAAGCTGCACAAGCGCTAAAATTCCTAGCAGCAAGCCCTGTACATACAGTGCGTGAGGCGGTATATAAACGCCGATCCTGACAAATCTTCGAAGTGGTGTAAAGATCCACAACTTGGTTTAAATGCTGAGCTCTATAAAACTGTGCACTTCACAAAATGAAAAGAATGAAGCGTCCAGTGACAACAATATGGATAATTCGCAATAGCAATGAGTCAACTCGTGCAAATATCAGTGTGGAATGATCAAATTTGCTCCACCGAAGGTAAAACTGGTGGTACACTACGGTACTCTAGTAGGGTACTACGTAAATACAATCAGTCTACAAAGGAGACTCCTTACAAAATGCACGTGAGAATCTAAGAATATTGCTCAAATGCGTGGGTCCTATACCATATAGGACTAATAAGGGATATCGAGCGTATATAAAGAAGGGCAGCACGAACGGTCACAGGTTTGTTTGACCCACGAGAGAGCGTCACAGAGATGCGGAAACGGCTGAAGTGGCATACACCTGAAGACGGGTATTAACCATTGCGCAATGCTCTACTTATAAAGTTTCAAGAATCAGTGTTAAATAGAAATATACCCGCAAGACGATATTAGACTAATTACAGCGTAAAAAAGACACGTAAACAAGCAATCATTCTTCCTTCTCTAAATACCAAGTGGAATGGGAAGAAATTTTGATAGATGTTACAACGACACGTACCCTCTACCATGCACTTCACAGTGGTATATCTAGATGTAGTTTTAAGACAAGATATCTATTTAAACATCAGTCACTTTGTCCAGTTCACTCACATGCTAATACTGTGTCCTCTGTCGTGAACGAGGGGTTCTATCAGTGGCCCTCGCATTACCGCTCTCAACTGAATGAGCTTGATGTACACGGAAGAGACAAAGAAACTGGTATAGGCATGAATATTCAAATACAGAGATATGTGATCAGGCAGAATACGGTGCCGCGGGTGGCAACGCCTACATGAGACTACAAGTGTCTGGCGCAGTTGTTAGATCAGTTACTGCTGCTACAATGGCAGGTTATCCAGATGTGAGTTTGAACGTGGTGTTATAGTCGGCGCACGAGTGATGGGACACACCATCTCCAAAGTAGCGATGAGTAGGGTTTTCACCATACGACCATTTCAAGAGTGTACTGTTGTAACACCCCAAATATGGAACCCCTAATGAAAGCCCTTTGGTAGCAAAAGAAATAGCAAAATTAGTTATCCTGACATTAACGGGAGCTACTGATAACAAAATTAACACTATTACAAGTTTGACTAACAGAAATATTATGTAACTAATAACGTTTATTATAAAGAACGGATCAAATGAAAGACTATTAGATGACATGAAGCCTGAAACTTTAAATAAATAATTCAAAATATATTCTTTATGAAGGTTAAATCCCAGACCATACATAGATCAGAGACAACATTTATGCAAGAAGAGAGTTGTAGCCGTATCGAGCTATAAGTTAACTGCGACTATAAAGTAACACTGCAATGGAGATGTTAATTCAGTCTCTCTTGTAGACGTCGCAATAGTAGTAAGCCTTTCGAACGCCATTAGGTTGTTTCAAACTGATCTGAAGTTTTAAGACTTATCTCGTATCGACTTGACGTACTAGTCAGAATTTCGAACTGAAGTAAACTAACGTGTAAGGTTTAGCCAGACAACGGAGCAGTTATTATATATGACAGAAAAGTAAATCGTGTGATACATGATTAATGCTGGGATTTAGCCTTCGTGATCTGTGATTGTCACGAACATCAAAGGACACAGCAATATACCAACCGCCCACGTAAACACTATTATTAGCCTTGAGTAGGAAACAGCTACACGCGATCACGAAGAACTTACAGTTACGCCGTGTTGTCGGAAGCTGTAGTCAATGTCAGAATCGCTGATGCAAATAGATTCAAGACCCTGAATGACAGATCGTTGTGTTTTCAATGCAGGTTTAAATAATTACGAAGTTCAATAAACTCCAATATAACCCTAATGCTTGGTGTCGTCTACGCCATTTAATGGAAATTTACTGTGTAGTTGTGGAATTAACTATTTCTTGAGAGAACGCAGAGGTTAAAGGTGATTTAGTGATTTTATTAACAGTGAACATCAAGTTTACATCGAAATACGACGCTTTCTTCACGTTGTCAGAAGAGTATTTTATCTCTGGAATTAAGTCGTGTTAGTTGTTGAATTAACACCGTAGCGACGCCTTGACGACGCTATATTAATTAATAACTCAACATCCTCGCAAAACTATGATGTGGCATCGGTTTGAGTGATGGACTTCATAATTCAAGATATCCTATTATCTGCGTTTGAACACTCATTCGCAAATCGGGCAGCTTAGCATATTTGGTTAATTGTTTCAGATCAAGGGAGTTGTTGCGGTACCGTGTGGTGCGGTCGCTGTGGGTTCGAAGTAAAGAAGACCGACAGATTTCGAACACCGGTGCTTCAGTTTTAAACAAGGGCCGCTTACACATTCCGGCGTGCTGCTACATCGATACGCTATCAGTCTAGGGGAGATAGTGTCTGAAACTAATTAACAAAGCAAGGATTTGTTTTTAACAATTACAAATCGGAGTCGTCGAGATTGACAGGCGCTGTTCCATGTCAACCAGTCTGGGACAACCATCACCATCGAGCCGACACACATAAAACGCCACAATGAGAATATCATGAATCTGCTAAAACATCAAATCTCCGACATAGCTGCATCCGGAAAAAGATCCTGCAAGAAATGGACCAACGACGATGAAGAGAATCGTTCAACGTGACAGGAGTGCAGCCCTTCCACAAATTGCTGCATATTTCAATGCTGGGCCATCAACAAGCGTCGGATTGCGAACCATTCAACGAAACATCATCTATATGTGCATTCGGAGCTGAAGTACTCGTGTACCCTAAATGACTACATGACACAAAGATTTACGCCTCGCCTGGGCCCGTCAGTACCGATACTGGACTGTTGAGGACTGGAAACATATTGCCTGGTCGGACGAGTCTCGTTTCAAATTTATCGACCGGATGGACGTGTAAGCGTATGGAGACAACTTCATGAATCCATAGACCCTGCATGTCAGCAGGGGACTGTTCAAGCAGGTGGAGGCTCTGTAATGGTCTGGGATGTGTGCAGCTATGAGACTCCTGGTACCCCTAGATACGACTGTGACAGGTTGGTTGGTTGGTAGATTGGTTTAAAAGAATGGAGTGGGGGGAGGGGGGGGGGCGGGAGAGACCGAACTGCTACGTCATCGGACCCTCGTTCGGATTAAAATAATTCCACAAGAGTGGGAGTAAAATAATCGAGACATACAAAACACAGCTGGAAGGAAGAAGAAAACCACAAGAATGTTAGAAGGGCAACAAACACTAAAATGGACAAAATCGGACAAGAAAACCACAGATAGACGCAAGGTAACATTTTTTTTTTTTGGTCATCAGTCTACTGACTGGTTTGATGCGGCCCGCCACGAATTCCTTTCCTGTGCTAACCTCTTCACCTCAGAGTAGCACTTGCAACCTACGTCCTCAATCATTTGCTTGACGTATTCCAATCTCTGTCTTCCTCTACAGTTTTTGCCCTCTACAGCTTCCTCTAGTACCATGGAAGTCATTCCCTCATGTCTTAGCCGGCCGCTTGTGGCCGAGCGGTTCTGGCGCTACAGTCTGGAACCGCGCGACCGCCACGGTCGCAGGTTCGAATCCTGCCTCGGGCATGGGTGTGTGTGTTGTCCTTAGGTTAGTTAGGTTTAAGTAGTTCTAAGTTCTAGGGGACGTATGACCTCAGCAGTTGAGTCCCATAGTGCTCAGAGCCATTTGAACCTCATGTCTTAGCAGATGTCCTATCATCCTGTCCCTTCTCCTTATCAGTGTTTTCCACATATACCTTTCCTCTCCGATTCTGCGT
The DNA here is from genome assembly GCF_023898315.1 of Schistocerca nitens. NCBI lineage: Eukaryota > Metazoa > Arthropoda > Insecta > Orthoptera > Acrididae > Schistocerca > Schistocerca nitens. Next base: position 680,937,920 of record NC_064617.1, on the reverse strand, counting down.
AGAACCTCCTCATTCCTTACCTTATCAGTCCACCTAATTTTCAACATTCGTTTATAGCACCACATCTCAAATGCTTCGATTCTCTTCTGTTCCGGTTTTCCCACAGTCCATGTTTCACTACCATACAATACTGTACTCCAGACGTACATCCTCAGAAATTTCTTCCTCAAATTAATGCCGGTATTTGATATTAGCAGACTTCTCTTGGCCAGAAATGCCTTTTTTGCCATAGCGAGTCTGCTTTTGATGTCCTCCTTGCTCCGTCCGTCATTGGTTATTTTACTGCCTAGGTAGCAGAATTCCTTAACTTCACTGACTTCGTGACCATCAATCCTGATGTTAAGTTTCGAGCTGTTCTCATTTCTACTACTTCTCATTATCTTCGTCTTTCCCCGATTTACTCTCAAACCATACTGTGTACTCATTAGACTGTTCATTCCGTTCAGAAGATAATTTAATTCTTCTTCACTTTCACTCAGGATAGCAATGTCATCAGCGAATCGTATCATTGATATCCTTTCACCTTGTATTTTAATTCCACTCCTGAACCTTTCTTTTATTTCCATCATTGCTTCCTCGATGTACAGATTGAAGAGAAGGGGAGAAAGGCTACAGCCTTGTCTTACACCCTTCTTAATACGAGCACTTCGTTCTTGATCTTCCACTCTTATTATTCCCTCTTGGTTGTTGTACATATTGTATATTACCCGTCTCTCCCTATAGCTTACCCCTACTTTTTTCAGAATCTCGAACAGCTTGCACCATTTTATATTGTCGAACGCTTTTTCCAGGTCGACAAATCCTATGAAAGTGTCTTGATTTTTCTTTAGCCTTGCTTCCATTATTAGCCGTAACGTCAGAATTGCCTCTCTCGTCCCTTTACTTTTCCTAAAGCCAAACTGATCGTCACCTAGCGCATTCTCAATTTTCTTTTCCATTCTTCTGTATATTATTCTTGTAAGCAGCTTCGATGCATGAGCTGTTAAGCTGATTGTGCGATAGTTCTCGCACTTGCCAGCTCTTGCCGTCTTCGGAATTGTGTGGATGATGCTTTTCCAAAAGTCAGATGGTATATCGGTAGACTCATATATTCTACACACCAACGTGAATAGTCGTTTTGTTGCCACTTCCCCCAATGATTTTAGAAATTCTGATGGAATGTTATCTATCCCTTCTGCCTTATTTGCCGTAAGTCCTCCAAATTCCGATTCTAATACTGGATCCCGTATCTCCTCTAAATCGACTCCTGTTTCATCTTCTATCTCATCAGACAAATCTTCACCCTCATAGAGGCTTTCAATGTATTCTTTCCACCTATCTGCTCTCTCCTCTGCATTTAACAGTGGAATTCCCGTTGCACTCTTAATGTTACCACCGTTGCTTTTAATGTCTCCAAAGGTTGTTTTGACTTTCCTGTATGCTGAGTCTGTCCTTCTGACAATCATATCTTTTTCGATGTCTTCACATTTTTCCTGCAGCCATTTCGTCTTAGCTTCCCTGCACTTCCTATTTATTTCATTCCTCAGCCACTTGTATTTCTGCATTCCTGATTTTCCCGGAAGATGTTTGTACTTCCTCCTTTCATCAATCAACTGAAGTATTTCTTCTGTTACCCATGGTTTCTTCGCAGCTACCTTCTTTGTACCTATGTTTTCCTTCCCAACTTCTGCGATGGCCCTTTTTAGAGTTGTCCATTCCTCTTCAACTGTACTGCCTACTGCGCTATTCCTTATTGCTGTATCTATAGCGTTAGAGAACTTCAAACGTATCTCGTCATTCCTTAGTACTTCCGTATCCCACTTCTTTGCGTATTGATTCTTCATGAATAATTTCTTGAACTTCAGCCTACTCTTCATCACTACTATACTGTGATCTGAGTCTACATCTGATCCTGGGTACGCCTTACAATCCAGTATCTGATTTCGGAATCTCTGTCTGACCATGATGAAATCTAATTGAAATCTTCCCTTATCTCCCGGCCTTTTCCGTGTATACCTCCTCCTCTTGTGATTCTTGAACAGGGTATTCGCTATTACTAGCTGAAATTTGTTATAGAACTCAATTAGTCTTTCTCCTCTTTCATTCCTTGTCCCAAGCCCATATTCACCTGTAACCTTTTCTTCTACTCCTTCCCCTACAACTGCATTCCAGTCGCCCATGACTATTAGATTTTCGTCCCCCTTTACATACTGCATTACCCTTTCAATATCCTCATACACTTTCTCTATCTGTTCATCTTCAGCTTGCGACGTCGGCATGTATACCTGAACTATCGTTGTCGGTGTTGGTCTGCTGTCGATTCTGATTAGAACAACCCGGTCACTGAACTGTTCACAGTAACACACCCTCTGCCCTACCTTCCTATTCATAATGAATCTTACACCTGTTATACCATTTTATGCTGCTGTTGATATAACCCGATACTCATCTCACCAGAAATCCTTGTCTTCCTTCCACTTCACTTCACTGACCCCTACTATATCTAGATTGAGCCTTTGCATTTCCCTTTTCAGATTTTCTAGTTTCCGTACCACGTTCAAGTTTCTGACATTCCACGCCCCGACTCATAGAACGTTATCCTTTCGTTGATTATTCAATCTTTTTCTCATGGTAACCTCCCCCTTGGCAGTCCCCTCCCTCCCGGAGATCCGAATGCGGGACTATTCCGGAATCTTTTGCCAATGGAGAGATCATCATGACACTTCTTCAATTACAGGCCACATGTGCTGTGGATACACGTTACGTATCTTTAACTCAGTGGTTTCCATTGCCTTCTGCATCCTCATGTCGTTGATCATTGCTGATTCTTCCGCCTTTAGGGGCAATTTCCCACCCCTAGGACAAGATAGTGCCCTGAACCTCTATCCGCTCCTCCGTCCTCTTTGACAAGGCCGTTGGCAGAATGAGGCTGACTTCTTATGCCGGAAGTCTTCGGCCGCCAATGCTGGTTATTTATCAAAATTTAGGCAGTTGCGGGGATCGAACCCGGGACCGAAGACGTTTTGATTATGAATCAAAGACGCTACCCCCCTTTTTTTATACAAATGGATAAAAGGAAGGCCGTTCCTCTTTGGCTACATAAACGGAATAATAGGAAGTCGTCCCGTTACGACAAAGGATGCTCCATACTATAGCCCGCTGCGAATTTTTCGATGACTGTCTTCTCGTTGCTGTGTTGTTTCCGTTGTTTGTTCAATCTCATAAAAAAAGGAACTGGGAAGAGGTGCTATGGTTATCTTCTCATGTCATCGATAACCCAGCTGCGAGGCAGATTATGGAATGCGCTCCAAAGAAAATTAGAAAAATATTGCCTATATTTAGGGTTCTTGACGATCGCACAATGTCGTTCGTTGAGGTAATAACAAAAATCGGGTACTGTCTTTTCGCCATTACCGAATAGGTAGTGAACAGCGTGGCCGCTGATCCACGTCACAGAGTTCGTTTTTGCTCTTAGGGAAATAAATCTTATCGGGGAAAAGAAGTGATCGGGTAGTTATCCTGTCGGGAGTCGTGCGGGTGAGAAAAGCCAATATCTGACGCACCAAATACCAAACGTCCTTTGCCGACCCGCATTCGAAACGATGTTCATCCGTGTCAATCACTTGGCATGTGGCACACAAGGGTGAATCAGCGAGGTGGATGTGATGTAGGCGGGACTGGCACAACTGTTTCCCATTAACAGTGACGTACCATGCAGATTGCACGTTCGTATCAAGGGTGGTGGCATTCACTGCCTGCCACACAGCGCGCCACTTTGTAGTGGGGTGTTTGCTTTCAATCACATTCGGCGTCCTGTTCATTTGCATGGCAGCATATATCACCCTCGTCATCATCAAGCGTGTGGGTAGTAGTGCGGTGCGGATGTAGCTTAATTCAAGGAAGAATTGGCTAATGTAGAAGAAAGGTGCTGGGATGTCCGATATCATCACAGGGGGTGCGAGTGAGATTGGTCCTAAGGCTTCCAGTAAGAGACTTGTGAGGCACGTCGGACGTCGTCGCCACAGTTGCAGGTGACAGCTGACGAACAGGGCCTTCGCTCTGTTCTGAACATGACAAAGGCCTAAACCCCCTCTGCTCTTCGGGAGGTTTAGAAAAGACGCTACCCCTAGACCACGGGTAACATGTACAATAGATCAAAACAAGAGAGCAGATTACCATGGCTGGCTGACCATGAGAATAAAAAGGAGAAGCCAGTAACTCAGCAACACATTAAAACCTCCACCCTAAAAGCACTAGGGTAAAGGACACAGAGGGACAAAGGACAGGCTCTAAAACTTAGATAAAATGATAAAACCCACCCTCACGAACAAAAGAAGCTGCTGTTGAGGCACTGTCGCCCAACACCGAAGGTAGGGTGCTGGGAAAGTTAAAAGTCCGCCGAAGAGCGGCTAAAAGGTCCAGCAAGAGGTGGACGCCCGTCATTTGTGAGCCACAGCGACACCAAGATGGATCCTCACGAAGAGGTAACCATGCGTTAGTCGTGTATGGCCAATGCGGAGCTGGCAGAGTTCATGTGAGAGGACCACATGGAAGATTTCTACACATTTGTAGTCAACTTAATGACACGCACTTTGTTTGCGTACTGTTAAGCCATTCCGTCTCCCGAAGCCGAAAAACCCTGCGGCGTAAGACAGAACGCAGGTCAGTTTCGGAGATGCCCACCTCCAGAAGCGGTAGCCTGTTTGGCCAACCTGTCGAAAAGTTCGTTTCCTCGGATTCTGACGTGTCCTTTGGACCACATAAACACCACTGAATGACGGTACCATTCCAGGGCATAGATGGACTCCTGAATGGACGCTACCATAGGACGGCGAGGGTAGCACTGGTCGATAGCTTGTAGGCTACTCAAGGAGTCAGTACACAGGAGAAATGACTCGCCAGGGTATGAGCAGATGAGCTCAAGAGCACGAGATATGGCCGCCAGTTCTGCAGTGAAAACACTGCAGCCATCTGGCAAGGAGTGCTGTTCAATATGTCCTCCATGAAAATACGCAAAGCCAGCCATCGAACCGTCGGTGTAAACCACTTCATGGCCCCAGTACATGTCGAGAATCGAGGGGAAGTGATAGGGGAGAGCCACAGGTTTAACGGAGTCCTTAGGCCATGTGAAAGGTTCAGAAGAATCTGCGGCCTAGGTGTACACCATGGAGGTGTACGTGAATGGACCTCAAGGAGAGGTGGTAAAAGAGATGTTAAAGGTTCATACGGAGACATGTAGGCGTTATTTTAACCGCGCACTATTTACAAGTGGAACAGAAAAGGAAGTGACTAGTAGCGGTACAAGATACCCTCCGCCACACATAATACGAGGGCTTGTGGAGTAAGTATGTAGCTATAGATATGGATCCCATGGTTACTCCCATGGTCGCATTATTGCTAAGGATTGTGTGACTATTTTGACTGGGCCGCTGATGCGGGAGACGGTAATTCGGATGCGCAGGAGAACTACGAACGTGTGCAACGTAACTGGCGAGCAGTTGTGCACGCCTAACGTTCAATGGAGGGACTCTATCCTCCACCAGGACATTGGTCACCAGACTCCCATAGTCAAGGCGGGATTGAACAAGCTAAAGCAGCGTAGAGCTATCTGCACCCCAGATGGTGTTGCTCAGGCAGCGGAGGGCATTGAGGTGCTGCCAGAACTTCCACTTAAGCTGACGAAGGTGAGGTAGCCAAGTTAATCGGGCGTCGAAAACCAGTCCTAGGAATCGATATGTCTCCACTACAGTGAGTGGATTGTCATTAAGGCGAAGTTCTTGTTCTGGATGAAAAGTGAGACACCGACAGAAATGCATGTCACACGACTTCGCGTCTGAAAACTGGAAGCCATGGGCTAGAGCCCATGATTGTGCCTTGTGGATGGCTCCCTGTAGGCACCACTCATCAAAACCAGTATTGGAGGAGCAGTACGAAATGCGTAAGTCATCCGCATACAAAGGTGAGACAGACGGCCCTACACTTGCTGCTAGACCGTTAATAGCCACTAAAACCAGAGAGACACTCTATACGGAGCCCTGTGGAACGCCATTCTCCTGAATACGGAGGGAACTATGGGAGGCACCAACTTGGACACGGAAAGTACGGAGTGACAGGAAGTTTTGGATACAATCGGGAGGGGCCCCCAGAGTCGCCACTCATACAATGTGGCAAGGATATGATGTCGCCAGGTCGTGTCGTATGCTTTACGTAAGTAAAAAAAAGACGACAATCAGATGTTGGCGTCTGGAAAAGGCTGTTCGGATGGAAGACTAGAGGGACACAAGATTATGAGTGGTAGAGCGACCCTGGCGGAAGCCACCCTGACATGGAGCCAGTAGGCCACGAGACTCCAGGATCCAACCCAGCCGCCGACACGCAATACATCCAGCAGCTTGCAACGAAGTTGGTGAGGCTGAAGGGCCAGTGGCTATCCATATCAAGCGGGCGTTGACCGAGTTTGAGCACCGGAATGATGGTGCTCTCCCGCCACTCCCGCCATTGCGATGGAAAGACGCCACCGCACCAGGTCCGGTTATAGATGACGAGGAGATGTCGATTGTAGCCAGACGAGAGATGTTTAATCATCTGATCCATCCCAGGAGCTGTGTCAGAGCAATGTGCAAGGGCGCTGAGGAGCTCCCACTTTGTAAATGGGGCGTTATAGGGTTCACTGTGGTGTGTAGTGAACGAGAGGATTTTACTTTCCGGCCGCCGTTTGAGGGTGCAAAAGGCGGGGGGGGGGGGGGGGGGGCGTAGTGTAGTTCTCCGACGCAGAGGTTCGAACATAGTGCTCAGCAATCGCGTTTGGGTCGGTAGATAACACGCCATTGATGTTAATGCCAGGGACACCTGTTGAGGTCTGGTATCCAAATAGACGTCTGATTTTCGTTCAGACTTGGGAAGGAGACTTATGGCATCCAATGGTCGATACGTTCCTCTCCCAACACTCCTGTTTCTGGCATATTATAAGCTGACGAACGCGGGCACGGAGCTGCTTAAAGGCTATTAGGTGATCTAGAGAGGGTGCCTCTTATGTCGCTGTAGAGCTCGCCAACGCTCTTTAATTGCCTCAGTGACTTCCGGCGACCACCAAGGGACTGTCTTTCGCCGGGGCGCCCTAAAGAACGGGGGATCGCGTTTTTCGCCGCAGAAACGGTTGTTGTAGTGACCTGCTCAACGACAACATCGATGGCACCATGTGGGAAACATCAGCGGTGACAGCAGAGGTGAACGCTTCCCATTCTGCCTTGTTTAAATCCCATCTGCGTAGGCGTCCATGGGCATGACGCCAGGGGAGTGACGGGAAGATGGGGAAGTGGTCACTACCACACAGGTTGTCATGTGCTCTCCAGTGGATAGATGGGAGAAGGCCAGGACTGCAAACCGAGATATCAATGGTCGAATTTGTGCCATGTGCCACACTGAAATGTGTGGGGGCACCTATGTTTAAGAGGCAGAGGTCGAGTTGTGACAGTAAATTTTCGTTCTCCCAACCTCGACCAGTAACCATGGCGCCACCCCACAAGGGGTTATGTGTGTTAAAATTTCCCACATGTAGGAAAGTTGTACCGAGTTGATCAATCAGTGCAGCCAGTTCGTTCAGGGATACTGCACCATCTGGAGGAAGATATACATTGCGTCGTCCTTATCCTGACAGCCACAGCTTCAAGAGGGGTTTGAAGGGGCACAGGTTCACTACATACCTGACACTCTAGTATAGCCGGTGTAGTTCCTGTAATATCACTTATAGCCACAGAGGGAAGGGGTCCACATTGCTGGGAACCAGATTTCCTAGAGGGCAATGCAGAAAGCAGGTGTAAAGCTTAACAGTTGCTGTAGCTCAGCCAGGCGGAAAAAACCGAAGCAATTCCACTGGAGGATTACGCAATAGTGAGAATGGGAAGCCATGAAACACTCAATGAGGCAGTCTACACCTCAGGGTCACCTGCTGCCACCAGATGAGTACCTGTGCTATCAATATTCATTGTCTCTAGAATGAAATTTTCACTCTACAGCGGAGTGTGCGCTGATATGAAACTGTGTGCCGGACCGAGACTCGAACTCGGGACCTTTGCCTTTCGCGGGCAAGCGCTCTACCGACTGAGCTACCCAAGCACGACTCACGCCCCGTCCTCACAGCTTTAATTCCGCCAATCGGTAGAGCGCTTGCAAAGGTCCCGAGTTCGAGTCTCGATCCGGCACACAGTTTTAATCTGCCAGGAAGTTTCATATCAGCGCACACTCCGCTGTAGAATGAAAATTTCATTCTAGAAACAACCCCCAGGCTGTGGCTAAGCCATGTCTCCGCAATATCCTTTCTTTCAGGAGTGCTAGTTTTGCATGGTTCGCAGGAGAGCTTCTGTAAAGTTTGGAATGTAGGAGACGAGGTACTGGCGGAATTAAAGCTGTGAGGACGGGGCGTGAGTCGTGGTTGGGTAGCTCAGTCGGTAGAGCGCTTGCCCGCGAAAGGCAAAGGTCCCGAGTTCGAGTCTCGGTCCGGCACACAGTTTTAATCTGCCAGGAAGTTTAATATTCATTGTGTCTGAGGGCCCAGCGAGGTCAAGGTCCTCAGTGGACGCCAGAATCTCCACCTGCTGTTTTGATCAAGACCGACCCTGACCGCATTTTGGACAAGCACTTCACCTCCCCAAACGTGTCCTCTAAATGCTCCACAAAAACTGAGGTTTCACTGGCGAGAAAGATTAAACATCAAATCTACTACATACGAGGTACCGGGGTGAATAACCTTCGCTGGCATCCTTCTCCTGGCATTTCTCCCATGGTGTGGACAGGGGTGGGCTGGGGGACGATTTGGGGTCGTATTTCTTAGCACTGAAGTTAGACCTTGACCGCTTAGAGACTGCTGGTGTTTGACCACCAGCAAGAGATGATGTATTTACGCTTCATGGTGTGTCATCCACCATGGGCGCCACCCACTGCAGCAAAGGCCAGCATGGCCATTGCCAGGAGTCCCGATGCCCTAGGGTGACATACGTGGGGAGTCAACGGCGTAGACATCAGAAGAGCAATGCCTGTGTGGTCAGGGGGCTACAACCAACAGGGCGGCCCCACCACAACGGACTGACTACCATGCTCGATATTAGGCGCAAATGAGCTAAGAAGTCCTCTATCGGCGACAGTACAGAAAGCGATGTTGCACAGAGGATGGAGGAAAACGCACCCAGTAGAGTGACGTCGCCCAGCAGCTGGAGAATGAGCGGAAGTGCAGATCCACGTCGACGAAGGACGCGAGAGGCCTCAGCACATGATGGACACTATGCACTATGTAAGGCGCCCTTCCTCTACTGGCTCGCTCTTCGGAAAATTTTGAAAAACGGAAGTCAAGCTCTACAGGGGACCATCACATAAAGGCCGGAACGTGTGAGACTCCTTTTAGTCGCCTCTTACGACAGGCAAGAATACCTCGGGTCTATTCTAACCGCAGGGGGGGGGGGGGGGAGGGTAACTCTGACAGGTGACAGGTACGTAAGCATCCTGTCTGATCACCTCATCCATTCATGTCCATTGTGCATTCCGATAATTCACCAGGACAATGCGACACCTGACACGTCCAGAATTGCTACAGAGTGGCTCCAGGAACACTCTTCTAGTTCAAATACTTCCGCTAGCCAAACATGAACTTTATTGAGCATTCTGGGGTGCCTTGCTACGTCTTGTTAAGAAGAGATCTCCACCCTCTCGTACTCCTACGGATTTATGGACAGCCCTGCAGGATTCATGGTGTCAGTTCCCGCCAGCACTACTTCAGACACCAGTCGAGTCCATGCCCTGTCGTGTTGCGGCACTTCTGCGTGCTTACGAGGACCCTACACGAAAGTAGACAGGTGTACCAGTTACTTTGGCTCAGTCGCGCTGGGTAGCCGCATGGTCTGAGGCGCCTTGTCACAGTCTGCGTGGCTCCCTCCGTCGGAGGTTCGAGTCCTCCCTCGGGCATGTATGTGTGTGTGTGTGTGTGTGTGTGTGTGTGTGTGTGTGTGTGTCGTCGTTACCGAAAGGTAGTTTAAGTTGGATTAAGTAGTGTGCAAGTTTAGGGACCGATGACCTCAGTAGTTTGCTCCCACAAAGGTGAGACAGACACGACAAAAATTGCTTTGACCCTTCAGTGTAACAACGGCCTTTCCGGCCATTTGATAGAGAGCGCTACTGGGCTACATGTATGAGACCTTCATGCAACCTAAATCATTTATTACTAGTACTCTATTTTATACATCTTCCGTGTTCAGATTCATTTCAATTTCCTACCTAGGTGTTATAATTTTCAAAAACGCTAGTGCGTATAGGCAGATTTTACCACCTGATGCCCTGGACGATGGTAGACCGGACCGAACATTTTGATTGCTTGGATCAATTTACTCCCTTAGAAAAACTAAAGTTTTGTGGAATTGACGGCCTTACAAACAACTGATTCGAATTACACTTAAGAAAGAGAATACAATAAGTTTTGTTGATTGAGTCAAAAAATATTGGAGGGAGAGAAAACTTCACAAACTAGGAAATCTGGGACAACACACTATATTCAGTTCTGTAGAACAGATGCATACCAACGATTGATATAGCACATTAACACGAGCCAGTAAACAGTGTAAAATGCTTCAAGTGTTTCAGTTGTATATATTTCAAATGTGAACATTTTTTATCAGAGTTTACCGTGACTAATTGATATCGCGTGAAACAACAAATTTATGGTTACAAGTCAGAATTTATTCATTTCCATGACACATTTCAGAGATCTAAACTTCCATTATGAATTGAATTTATCTCGATTAAACAGACGACTGTGGGATAACCTGTGGACCTGTTTAGCAGAAGACGACAAAAACAAAACACTATTTCAGACTTCTTCTACTAGACGGTGCCACAGATGATGCCAAAGTCGTAACTTAGTACTTAAATGGTTCGCTGCAGAGTACCATTTTGAATCAGTACGTCATACACTGAGGCGACCAAAGTCATGGCGTATCTCCCAAGGTCGTGTCGGACCTCCATTTGTCCTGCATAGTGCAGCAATTCGACGTGTCATGGACTCAACAAGTCGCTGGAAGTCCCTTTCAAAATTAATGAGACACGCTGCTTCTATAGCCGTCCACAATTGCGAAAGTGTTGCCGGTGCAGGATTTTGTTCACGAACTGACCTTTCGATTAAAGCCCATAAATGTTCTATGTGATTCATATCGGACGATCTGGGCTGCCAAATCGTTTACTCGATTTGTCCTGAATGGTCTTCAAAATGGTTCAAATGGCTCTAAGCACTATGGGACTTAACATCTGAGTTCATCAGTCCCCTAGACTTAGAACTACTTAAACCTAACTAACCTAAGGACATCACACACATCCATGCCCGAGGCAGGATTCGAACCTGCGACCGTAGCAGCAGCGCGGTTCCGGACTGATGCGCCTAGAACCGCTCGGCCACAGCGGCCGGCTAATGTTCTTCAAACCAGTCGCGAATAATTGTGGCCCACCGACATGGCCCCTTTTCATCCATAGAGTCTGCTTCAAATGCCGTTTCTCTAAATGTTCTCAGTAGTATTTCTAGGAAAGAACGACGCCTCTCCTCCATGGATTCCCATCTGAGTTGCCGAAGAATCTCCGTAACACTGTCGTGTTGTTCAAACTTACTGGCAACAAATCTAGCAGCCCCGCCTCTGAATTGCTGCAGCGTCTTCCTACAATCCTACCAGGTAGGGAAACCAAACACACTAGCAGTACTCAAGCATAGGTCGCACCAGTGTCCTACATGAGGTCTCATTTACAGATGAACCACTCGTTCCTAAAACTCTCCCAATGAACCGAAGTTGACCATTCGCCTTCCCTACCACAGTCGTCAAATGCTCGTTCCATCTCATATCGCTTTGCAACATTACGCCCACATATTTTAGCGGCTTGACAGTGTCAAGCAGCACTCTAGCAAAACTGTATCCGACCATCACAGGTTTGATCTTCCTATTCATCCGCATTAACTTACATTTTTCCACATTTTGGGCTATCTGTCATTCACCATCCCAATTGGAAATTTCCTACAGTCACTCAACTCTGTCGCCTCACCTCACACCACGGCATCATCAGCAAACAACCGCTGATTGCTGCCCACCCTGTCCACCAAAGAGGTCCTGTCACACTTCCCTGGGGCACTCCTGACGATACCCTTGTCTCTGGTGAACACTCGCCGTCGAGAACATCATACTGGGTTCTATTATTTAAGGAATTTTCGAGCCATTTACATATCTGTGAACTTATTCCATATGCTCGTACCTTCGTTAACAGTCTGAAATGGGGCACCAGGTGATACGCTTTCCAGAACTGTAGAAATATGCACTCTGCCTCTTGCCGTTCATCCATAGTTCTCAGTATATCATGTGAGAAAAGGCAAGCTGACTTTCGCACGAGCGATGATTTCTAAAACCATGCCGATTCGTGTACATAGGTTTCTCAGTCTCAAGAAAGTTTATTATTTTCGAACTGAGAATATGTTCGGGGACTCTGCAGCAAATCTGCAATACCCAGAACAAACACCTCTGGCCGTAATAAAGGCCTTGATACGCCTGGGCATTGAGTCAAACAGAGCTTGGATGGCGTGTACAGGTACAGCTGCCCATGCAGCTTCAACACGATACCACAGTTCATCAAGAGTAGTGACTGGCGTATTGTGACGAGCCAGTTGCTCGGCCACCATTGACCAGACGTTTTCAACTGGTGAGAGATCTGGAGAATGTGCTGGCCAGGGCAGCAGTAGAACATTTTCTGTATCCAGAAAGGCCCGTACAGGACCTGCAACATGCGGTCGTGCATTATCCTGCTGAAATGCAGGGTTTCGCAGGGATTGAATGAAGGGTAGAGCCACGGGTCGTAACACATCTGAAATGTAACGTCGACTGTTCTAAGTGCCGTCAATGCGAACAAGAGGTGACCGAGACGTGTGATACACCAGTATGGCGATGACGAATACACGCTTCCAATGTGCGTTCACCGCGATGTCGCCAAACACGGATGCGACCATCATTATGCTGTAAACAGAACTTGGATTCATCCAAAAAAATGACGTTTTTCCATTTGTGCACCCAGGTTCGTCGTTGAGTACACCATCGCAGGCGCTCCTGTCCGGGATGCAGCGTCAAGGGTAACCGCAGCCATGGTCTCCGAGCTGATAGTGCATGCTGGTGCAAAAGTCGTCGAACTGTTCGTGCAGATGGTTGTTGTCTTGCAAACGTCCCCATCTGGTGACTCAGGGATCGAGACGTGGCTGTACGATCCGTTACAGCCATGCGGATAAGATGCATGGCATCGCGACTGCTAGTGATACGAGGCCGTTGGGATCCAGCACGGCGTTCCGTATTACCCTCCTGAACCCACCGATTCCATATTCTGCTAACAGTCATTGGATCTCCACCAACGCGAGCAGCAGTGTCGCGATACGAACAACCAGAATCGCGATAGTCTACAATCCGACTTTTTTCAAAGTCGGAAACGTGATGGTACGCATTTCTCCTCCTTACACGAGGCATCACAACAACGTTTCACTAGGCAACGCCGGTCAACTGCTGTTTGTGTATGAGAAATCGGTTGGAAACTTGCTCACGTCAGTACGTTGTAGGTGTCGCCACCGGCGCCAACCTTTTGTGAATGCTCTGAAAAACTAATCATTTGAATATCACAGTATCTTCTTCCTGTCGGTTAAATTTCGCGTCTGTAGCACGTCATCTTCGTGGTGTAGCAATTTTAATGGCCAGTAGTGTATTAGAGTCACGGGCGCCTTTTTCCAGACACTTGGAACTTTGTGGTGAGTGAGAGATTCGCTATAAATGCAAGCTAGGTAAGGAGCCAATGCCGTATCAGTACTCTGTGTAAAATGCGACTGCAATTCTATCTGGACCTCGTGATATAATTACTTTCAAATCTTTCAGCTGTTTCCCTACGCCAGAGATGCGTGTTACTATGTCGTCCATACGGGAGTCTGTCCGATGGTCAAACGACGATATGTTCGTACGACTAACCATTTCTTGAACGTGACATTTTAAAGTTAGGCTTTCATTTTGCTATCTTCAGCTGCCTCACAAGACTGGTCAACAAGGGACTGAATGGAAGCCTTAGACCCGCTTAGAAATTTTATATAAGACCAAAATTTCCTCCGGTTATCTGCCAGATTTTTTGCTAAGTTGTGCCGTGGTAGTTGTTGTTTGCTTCGTGCATACATCTTTTCACAGACGCCCGAATCTCTACTAACGTTCGCTTGTCGTCATTTGTGCGTTCCCTTTTGGGCCGAGAGTGCAACAGCCTCTGCTTCCTCAGTATCCTCCGAATTTCGTTACTAAACCATACCGGATCTTTTCCATTCTTTATCCACTTACTAGGCACGCAGCTCTCCAGACCACGATTTACAATCTGCTTAAGCTTTGCCCATAATTTCTCTACACCCATCTTACTGGAATTAAGTGATGCCAGTTCACACTGTCTAAGTGAATACTAATAGCTGCTTATCTGCTCTATCTAGGAGAAACACTCTCCTAGCCTTCTTGACTGATTTATTAACTTTCATAATCATACTTCCCGTTTCTGTATTGATATTGTCGATAGGGTCCGGCCTATTTGTAGCTACAGAGTCTTAAGATATTTCCATTGCGCGTGGGCTGCCGAGCTAACTGCTCAGGACGGTTTTCAAGTAACGTGTTCAAAAGTATTTCGCAATGAATCAGCAGACACCCCAGTCCTCACTCGGTATCGGTAGGTTAAATTCGCCTGCATGATCTTTCTCAAATATTGCCGCGTATGCCGTCCCCATTTTAACCAATATAACAACAGTCATGCACCAAATAAAAGGAGACACTTCCACGATTCCAACAAGTTATAATACATCGATGATGGTCTTGCGATGTGACCAGAATATGAGCTCAAAATCTAGGGTCAATCATTATGAAATGGATAAAACTTTTTGCTTGAAACCACTTCGGACGACTTGCGCACTTCGGACGACTTGCGTGTCGATGATGAAGAAAACACAACACCATGGCCCGGAGCGGAAAAGTCTCCGACCGGGTGAGGATTCGAACTCTGGCCCGTCAGCCGCCCTGACAGGCGGACAGGGCTTAACAGAATGAAGAAAGACTCAGTATCTTCAGTCAAGTTGATTTACCACCTAACGGATTATGTAACACGCTTACAGGTGAAACACGCTCCTATTAGAAAGTGTCTATCAATAGTTTAGCCACATGGGGTGCGTAGTTACACTGAAAATGAAAGTTCATGGTAGACATAGCGTCTTTTCCGGTCTCGCAGAGTGATTAAGGTGCATATGATGTTCAATGTGTAACGCAGCCGTCGGGCTATTAATAAAAAAAAATGTTAATTCACTGAAAATGTGACCGTGAAGGCACTGGAATATTCGACGACGAGCTACAACTAAATTTCGGTACGTGCTATAATATTATCCTACTTTCATGCATACTAACTGACAACTAGTAATTAGAATGTAAATGAATGTTGCTAAAAAGCTACGACAAACAGAACACTGAAATGGAGTAGCTAACAATGTGTTACAATACATCACTGAATCACGTAATAATCTAGTAATGACTACGATAATCATGCACACCATCATACACTCACATTAAAATACCTTTCAACGAATAAGAAATATAACTACTAATACAGTGCAGCTCTTAAGCTGAATAATTTACTGCAATGGTTGAAACAGCACGCTCGTGTGCCAATACAACTAGTAATAAATGGTTGTGAAAACAGTTAAATAAATAAATCGGTTATTTACACTGTGTTTAACTCTTTATGGTCTGAATGGTTTGTAAGAAAATTCACTTACAAGTAAATATCACTTAGCTGGTTTGTTGCTGGGACTTTGCTGCTTAGTGTAAGGTAAATAATTTCCATACTCTTCATAGCTCATTTTACAGCCAAGCTACGTTAGTTACCACACAGTAGCACACCTCTTCTTGTAGTATCTCCATATGTATTTCTTCGGTCACCACATGATACAGTTGCACACAGAGCACACGCCATTGCTACAACGAACGAACTGCCACAGACCACTACTCTCAACGTTGTTACAAACAGAAAGACTATTAGGAACTAGTGCAGCTCTCGTACAATTATAATAAATGTTTCACGTACTTTGTTTCTTGTTAATACACATTCTACTTTTAGTATACATAAACTTTTGAAACAGGTGATTACGCAAATAATATTACGCACAAATTCTAAAGACCTCAGACAGAATTGACAATGTTTGCGCAAACAGTTTCCTGCGCTACCAACAGATGGCGTTGCTGGTTTACAGTTTCGAACACTTGCACTTACTCTGAAATATCTCAGGTCGAATTATGAATTGAAGTTAACAAACCGACAATTGAAAATTATGCTGTGCTTCTATGTTACACCAGTGAATGACTGTAAGTGTATGTTACTGTCTTGACGTAACTGTGTCGTTACAAGTGATATAAGGGTCGATCAAAAAGTTTCTATTTGAGGACATAAGGAGAAATAAGCACCGAAATGTAGGCTAGGGGTTAGATTGGTATTCGAGTTTTTCGAACGTGTACTCGGTAAATGTGGGAAAATGAACTATGGCAACGTTATTACCAAGTGCGTCCACACAGGACCAACGCGCTGTTTTTAGTTTTTTGGCTGCCGAAGGACAAAAACAGGTAGACGTGTATCGGAGAATAAAGAATGTGGATAGAGAAACATGTATGTGGAAAACCACCGTTGCGGAATGGTGCGCCAAGCTCTGTGCTCGTGGTGGTTCGACCCAAAACGCCGGTCAATCTAAGAGGCCAGCCTCATCCATTACGCACAAGTGGGAGACACTCGAGCGCGTGTCCTGTAGTCCTTATCTCTCCCCATACGATTATCACTCCTTCGGTCCTTTAAAAAAGGCCCTTAAGTGTCGACGATTCCTGTCGGACGATGAATTACAGCAGGCGATTATGGAATTAATCACGCAACAGGACACGGTGTTTCACCAAACGCGTATTTTCAACATGGTGTGTCGGTGGAATGGCCTCCGAAAGCAGACTTTCTGATCGTGCCTTACAAATTTCGTAGAATGGACTGATGTGATATTTAGTTAGTCTTCAGGAAAGTAACGACATTGCACAATATCTGTTTGGGTAAAATATCGCGTGAGACTGCATATTTATATTAATCGTAATAAGATCCGACATTATGATCGTAGCAACTCAACTGAAATGTCGTGTTTTATTTTATTCCTATCTGAAATATGAAAGGGCGTTGCATTCACAAAGAATGTGTCAGATTTGACTGCAAGACGAAATCTTGCGTACTCACATCTTTATTACATTCGTGCTTTATTAAACAGAGTAAGACAAAGCAGAAAGTAACAAAGTATGTTTAGCTTCACGGAAAGAACCTCAGTGAATTTCAACGTCCATACGTTCTTGGTGAAATGTAGTTTCCCGTTTGCCTCTCGAGCTGACAGGACATGGATAACAGGTAAAGTGGATGGTGGATTATAGTGACACTCTGGATATAACGCTAGTGTAGGAAGATAAGAAAGACGTTGACCTGTATCCGGGAGACAGTAGTCACAGTCGAGATAAGTTTGTTGGCAGAGGAATGTTACCAGGTGTGAAGTGACGCGGATGCAGTCCAAAGAAATGTCGTATAGCTCAATCAGAGATAAGAAATCCTAGACTTGTTACATATTTTCCCATATGGTATCCATCTTCAATTGAGTAAAGCTAATGGGTTTATTTTCATCGGTCTTTCTAAGTGCTTAAACAGTATCACCCTGAATGGATATTCTTAGTAGCCTAACTAATAGTGGTACAAAGCACGTCCAGAGATGAAAGATTACCAGAATACAGGAAGAAACTACCGAAATATCTCAAATTCTGCATGAAACGAACTGACTAAATACGTGACATTAGTTTAAAACCATCAAATCAAACGCACTTGTAATTCTAAAAAGCAATGATGATAAAAACAGCAAAAGATCTAGGACTAGATTTGAATAATGGAACTCTGGGTTATGGTGGCGGCACTGAAACACATGTGCAAAGTAGCAAAGAAGAATAAACGGATTTTGCAGAAGGTTATGTTCTAAAACATATTTTTATTGTTTAAGCAACAGGGACGTTGTAAGCGAGCATACTGAAAAAAATTTCAAGGTGTTCGCATTAATTTCTTGTAGAAATCCTTCTCTTTACATACATATAGCGTACTATAGTTCATGAGGAATCTCAGTATGGGTCAGAAGGAACGTCGGGTGCAAGTGATTGAATGTAGCACCCTATTTACAGATGTACAGAAAAAAATCTATTAAAAGTATTGTCACAATAAAATAAACGACGATACACTGCATTCTTCGTAACATAAGCCATCTGCGGACCACAATACGTCGTACGTCGTGTGCCTGAGATTATTTGTGCACTACTACCATTTAATCCTCTGTATATTCCGCTCGCGGACTGTACACGGGGGCAAGGACTTACTGTAAGCCTCCGCCGTTGAAGACTGACCTATCTGTTACTTGAGAGGTTTCGCTTGGCCGATATTTTCAAAATCCATACTGGCTGGCATGGAGCAGGTCGTTCCAAGATATCTCATTACGCTTCATCTCAGAAAATGATGAAATATTTTATAAGACATTGACGTCAATGATATTTGAAGGTAGTTATATGGGTCACTTCTTTTCCCTTCTTGTACACCCTCCAGTCACCAGCGCCTAAGTTCGATGTCTACGTGCAATAACAACACACAGACGGCAGGTGTTAGCATTAGCAATGGAGGGTGTATAACGATTGTCGGCGGGAATGGGGATTACAGTATCGTCGTAGTTGTAATGCGGAAAGGGAGCGATTTATCTGACGTCCAAAAGGGCATGATGAATGGGTTTTGGGCTAATAGTGGAAGCATTTTCGAAACAGCCAATTTTGTTAAACCGTTCGCGTGCCGCTGAGGCTAAAGTGCAGTCCCTGGCCATATTATTAGACACTCCACATATTTAATGTGATTTGTCATAATTATTACGTTGTTGAATTTTGTATCTATTGTTGCTTCGTGACATTGGATTGTGGAGTTACTGTAGGTATCAATGTGCA
This sequence comes from Schistocerca nitens, assembly GCF_023898315.1. Classification (NCBI taxonomy): domain Eukaryota; kingdom Metazoa; phylum Arthropoda; class Insecta; order Orthoptera; family Acrididae; genus Schistocerca; species Schistocerca nitens. The sequence continues at coordinate 680,918,850 of NC_064617.1, read as the reverse complement.
GAGCATGGCGTACAGGAAAGGAACTGTTCAGTGGCGTTTCTCGTGTAACTGGTGTAATCCTGGAGCCGCACTGTTCGCTTTGACCCGTGGTGCTGGCGTAGCGTCTTTGATTCATAATCAAAACATCTTCTGTCCTGGGTTGGAATCCCGCCGATACTTAAATTTTGGCCGGCCGGTGTGGCCAAGCGGTTAAAGGCGCTTCAGTCTGGAACCACGCGACCGCTACGGTCGCAGGTTCGAATCCTGCCTTGGGCATGGATGTGTGTGATGTCCTTAGGTTAGTTAGGTTTAAGTAGTTCTAAGTTCTAGGGGACTGATGACCTCAGATGTTAAGTCCCATAGTGCTCAGAGCCATTTGAACCATTTGAACTTAAATTTTGAATAATAATCAGCATTGGCGGCCGAAGACTTCCGGCATAAGAGTGAGGGTCATTCTGCCTACGGCCTTGTCAATCAGGGCAGAGGAGCGGACAGAGGTTCAGGGCACTCTCTTGTCCTAGGGGTGGGAAACTACCCCAAAGACGGAAGAATCAGCAATGATGAACGGCATGAGGATGCAGAAGGCAATGGAAACCACTGCATTAAAGACAAGTAACGTTTATCCACAGGACATGTGGCCTGCAATTGAAGAAGTGTTATGATGATCTCTCCATTGTCAATTGATTCCGGAGTAGTCCCCCATTCGGATCTCCGGGAGGGGACTGCCAAGGTGGAGGTTAGCATGAGAAAAAGATTGAATAATTAACGGAAGGATATCGTTCTACGAGTCGGGGCGTGGAATGTCAGAAGCCTGAACGGGCTAGGGAAACTAGAAAAGCTGAAAAGGGGAATGCAAAGGCTCAATATAGATATAGTGGAGGGTCAATGAAGTGAAGTGGAAAGAAGGTCAAAAAATGGTCCTGAGCACTATGGGACTTAAGTTCTGAGGTCATCAGTCCCCTAGACTTAGAACTACTTACACCTAACTAACCTAAGGACATCACACACACCCATGCCCGAGGCAGGATTCGAACCTGCGACCGTAGCGGTCGCGCGGTTCCAGACTGAAGCGCCTAGAACCGCTCGGCTGGAAAGAAGGCAAGGATTTCTGGTCAGATGAGTATAGGGTAATATCAACAGCAGTAGAAAGTGGTATAACAGGAGTACATGAATAGGAAGGTAGGGCAGAGAGTGTGTAACTATGAACAGTTCAGTGACAGGATTGTTCCCATCAGAATCGACAGCAAACAAACACCGACAACGATAGTTCAGGTATACATGCCGACGTCGCAAGCTGAAGATGAAGGTATGAGGATATTGAAAGGGTAACACAGTATGTCAAGGGCTATGAAAATCTAATAGTCATGGGGGACTGGAATGCAGTTGAAGGGGAAGGAGTAGAAGAAAAGGTTAGAGGAGAATATGGGCTTGGGACAAGGAATGAGAGAGGAGAAAGACTGAGTTCTGTAATAAATTTCACCTCCCAATAGAAAATATTTTGTGCAAGCATCACAAGAGGAGGAGGTCAGTTAGATTACATCATGGTCAGACAGAAATTCCGAAATCAGATACTGGATTGTAAGGCGTACCAAGGAGCAGATATAGACTCAGATCACAATATAATAGTCATGAAGAGTAGTCAGAAGTTTAAGACATTAGTCAAGAAGAATCAATACGCAAAGAAGTGGGATAAGGAAGTACTAAGGAGTGACGAGATACCCTTGAGGTTCTGTAAGGCTAAGATACAGAAATAAGGAATAGCTCAGTAGGCAGTACAGTTGAAGAGGAATGGACACCTCTGAAAAGAGCCGTGATGGAAGTTGGCAAGGAAGACATAGGTACAAAGAAGTAACTTTGAAGAAACCGCGGGTAACAGAAGAAATACTTCAGTTGATTGATGAAAGGAGGAAGTACAAAAATGTTCCGGGAAACTCAGGAATACAGAAATACAAGTCGTTGATGAATGAAATAAATAGGAAATGCAGGGAAGCTAAGACGAAATGGCTGCAGGAAAAATGTGAAGACATCGAGAAAAAATTATTGTCGGAAGGACAGACTTAGCATACAGGAAAGTCAAAACAACCTTCAGTGACATTAAAACTAAGGGCGTTTACATTAAGAGTGCAAAGCGAATTCCTTTGTTAAATGCAGGGGAGAGAGCGGATAGGTCGAAAGAATACGTTGAGAGCCTCTATGAGGGAGAAGATTAACTGATGTGATAGAAGAAGAAACAGCAGTCTATTTAGAAGAGATAAGGGATTCTGTATTATAATCAGAATTTAATAGAGCTTTGGACGACTTAATGTCAAATAAGGTAGAAGGGATAGATAACAGTCCATCAGAATTTCTAAAATCATTGGGGGAAGTGGCAAGAAAGCGACTATTCACGTTGGTGTATGGAATATGAGTCTGGCGGCATACCATCTGACTTTTGGAAAAACACCATCCACACCATTCCGAAGACGGCAAGAGCTGACAAGTGCGAGAATTATCGCATAATCAGCCTAACAGCTCATGCATCCAAGTTGCTTACAAGAATAATATACAGAAGAATGGAAAAGAAAATTTAGGATATGCTAGATGACGATCAGTTTGGCTTTAGGAAAAGTAAAGGCACGAGAGAGGCCATTCTGACGTTGCGGTTAATAATGGAAGCAAGACTAAAGAAGACTATAGACACGTTCATAGGATTTGTCGACCAGGAGAAAGCGTTGGACAATGTAAAATGGTGCAAGATGTTTGAAATTCTGAAGAAAGTAGGGGTAAGCTACAGGGAGAGAAGGGTCATATACGATATGTACAACAACCAAGAGGGAACAATAAGAATGGACGACCAAGAATGAAGTGCTCGTATTAAAAAGCAGATAAGACAAAGATGTAGCCTTTTGCCATTACTGTTCAATCTGTACATCGAGGTAGCAGTGATGGAAATAAAAGAAAGGTTCAGGAGTGGAATTAAAATACAAGGTGAAAGGATATCAATGATACGATTCGCTGATGACATTGCTATCCTGAGTGAAAGTGAAAGAGAATTACATGATCTGCTGAACGGAATGAGCAGTCTAATGAGCACATAGTATGGACTGAGAGTAAAGCGAAGAAAGTCAAAGGTAATGAGAAGTATTAAAAATAAGAACAGCGAGAAACTTAACATCATGAATGATGGTCACGAAGTAGATGAAGTTAAGGAGTTCTGCTACCTAGGCAGTAAAATAACCAATGACGGAGGGAGCAAGGAGGCCATCAAACGCCGACTAGCTATGGCAAAAAAGGCATTCCTGGCCAAGAGAAATTTATTAATATAAAGTATCTGCCTTAATTTGAGGAAGAAATTTCTGAGAATGTACATCTGGAGTACAGCATTGTATGGTAGTGAAATATGGATTGTGGGAAAACCGGAACAGAAGAGAATCGAAGCATTTGAGATGTGGTGCTACAGACGTACGTTGAAAATTAGGTCCACTGATAAGGTAAGCAATGAGGAGTTTCTACGCAGAATCGGAGAGTAAAGATGTGGAAAACACTGATAAGGAAGAGGAACAGGATGATATGACATCTGGCTCAAATGGCTCTGAGCACTATGGGACTCAACTGCTGAGGTCATTAGTCCCCTAGAACTTAGAACTAGTTAAACCTAACTAACCTAAGGACATCACAAACATCCATGCCCGAGGCAGGATTCGAACCTGCGACCGTAGCGGTCTTGCGGTTCCAGACTGCAGGGCCTTTATATGACATCTGATAAGACATGAGGGAATGACTTTCATGGTACTAGAGGGAGCTGTAGAGGGCAAAAACTGTTGAGGAAGACAGAGACTGGAATACATCCAGCAAATAATTGAGGACGCAGGTTGCAAGTCCTTCTCTGAGATGAAGCGGTTAGCACAGGAGAGGAATTTGTGGCGAGCCGCATCAAACCAGTCAGAAGACTGACGACAAAAAAATTACTAATTGAGACCTGTAAAAATGGGTAAAAGTGGGGACATTTCACCATGTAAGAAAGCTGAGGTCAAAGCCCTCCTTAATACGAAAATGTATTAAAATCGGGAAACTTCACGAAGGTTGGAAATGTCAGAAGCTAGAATGAGGCGCATGAAGAAGAAAATTGATTCAGGTGAAGAACTGAGCCCTAGAAGAAAGAATAAATGTGGAAGAAAACCAATTTCTACCCCAAGGTCAGAAAGATTTATCAAAGGAATTTGCCTAGAAAACAGATTTGCAACAACAAAACAGATAAAATCTCAAAGAGAAGAGATTAATGTGAAAGCATCTCAACGCACTGTTCGCAGAAACTTGAAGGATATTGATTTCAAGGCCTGTCGACCCGCTAGAAAAGCGAAGTTAAAGCAAAGCGTCTGAAATGGAGAAAACAGTGGTGTGATAAGGACGTGGACTTCTGGAGGTCGGTAATTTAAGTTTAAAATTATTATTTATGATATAATATAACCTACCTGCATTTATTCATAGTACATTAATTATGTTTGTTGATTTTTACAAGTATTCTTCAGTGATGAAAGCACGTGAAATGTTAACTAACAGATCTTAGTATGTGCGACGTCGAACAGGAGAAAAATTTCATCGTGGCTGCATTATTCAGACCGTAAAACACGCAACTATGGTGATGATTTGGTCTGTCATCTGTGGCAAGGGTACTGGAAGTGTGTACGTGGTTAACGGTATAAGGAGGCAAGACCAGTTCAAGGAAGTCCTACAAAAACGGTTAATACCACAGCTCAGAGAATGGTTCCCGAATACGGAACCATTCATTTATTTTTATGCAAGATGGAGTTCCCTGTCACACAGCCAGGTCAGTTAATCCTTTCTGAAGGAAGAAAGCCGGCCGCGGTGGCCGTGCGGTTCTAGGCGCTCCAGTCCGGAGCCGCGCTGCTGCTACGGTCGCAGGCTCGAATCCTGCCTCGGGCATGGGTGTGTGTGATGTCCTTAGGTTAGTTAGGTTTAAGTAGTTCTAAGTTCTAGGGGACTGATGACCACAGCAGTTGAGTCCCATAGTGCTCAGAGCCATTTGAACCATTTTTTTGAAGGAAGAAAATTTCTCTGTGTTAAACTGGCCAGATAATATTCCCGACACGAACCCCATAGAAAATGTATGGGAACTAATGAAGATGGAGTTGGCAAAAGATGTCATCACAACAAAAACACAGAGAAGATCATCCATGTGTGGTATCATAAGCCACAAATGCAGGACACAGAACAGTCCTGCATCGACAATATGCTACGTCGTATGAAGGATCCCTTAGCTGCAAAAGGTGGCTCAACAAGATTTTAAAACTAAGGTTTCACATTCACAGTATTTTAATTTTTGTAGTAATGGTCGAAATAAAAAAAATTCAACAAGTACTAAATTTTATTTATTTGTTATATCACCTTAGTTATGAAGTAGACTACACAAAATCATTCTATCACAAATTGTGTATTAAACAAACAAATTTCATTAGGCATAAATCAAAATTTGTTTAAAAACTGTAGTGTGTCTAATAAATTGGCCGGGGTCTGTATACCGTGCATGGCAAGAAGGCACTATCCAAAACATGCACCAAGGCATATGTGGTGCACCGTGGGCCATAGGTGAATTTTGTCAACAGCAGCTGCGGAGATGTGTTATACGGGTAAATAGACGTGCAACTGTTGTGACCACCCAGATGAAGCAAGGGGCTACCAACAATGTCTCATCAACGACCGTTCAGCGAACGTGCCTGCATATGGGTCTCCGAAGCAGGCGCTTGGTTCCTGCCCCCATGTTGATTACAATTCGTCGACGACGGAGGCTGGAACTTCCACTCCAATATCGCAACTCCTCTGGCCACCAATCTCTGGCGTTAAACCGAGTCGGCAGTCTGTGGTTCCACGTTGGTCAGGTTGTACGTGTGATGGATCCTCAACCGAGAAGCGCGGGTGGTGACGGCACCGGAGTCGGACTGGCTCCACGTGCCTGCTGGTACCTTCCAAAAACTCGTTGACTCTCTCCCTGCACGTCTTGCGGCGGTCCGCCCTGCAAAAGGGGCTATTCAGGCTTTCGAGAGATAGTCACATTAATGTGAATGGACAGTGTAGCTGGGCGTGAACAGTGCTTTCTTCCATGTGTTGCGAAGACTCTTATGTTCGAGGCATCTACGGAATATTACGGTTCAAAGAGTAGCCAATTCAGTCACAAGTTCCCCATAGAATCTAATAGAGGCTACATAAGACCGTGGGGTTTTGTTCAGTTCTAGTAATTTCAGCTCGAAGTCAATGACACGATTATTTATGTCGCTCATCTGTGTAGTTGTGCTATGATTAAACTGGGCAGTACTTCTGAATTTTGCTGTGTAAGGGAATTCTTGAAAATGGAGTTCAGCATTTCTGCTGTAGCTTCGGTATCCTCATCTTCATTGGCAGTTTGCATAGGAACTATCCATTAGCGATTCATGACAAATGCGGATGGAGATCTGAACCACCGCCCTGCCAAATGCGATTACAGTGTTTCAGCAATGCGTGACTTCACTCACAATCAGTAGTACTGCCCTTAGAACAAGGCCCCTGATTTACCAAGACGTCTTAATATTTTATCCCTACCACCTCAGTAGATCCAGAAAAACAAGAGCATTAGCCTCACATGTGACAGCACTCCGACATGAAGCGCCATGAATTAGACGGCGGATGACACTAACCCTCTTCCCCCAACACCTCTCCAGCGCTGCTTGTGTATGAAACCTCTTATCCTGAATGAGATTTTCTCTCTGCGGCGGAGTGTGCGCTGATATGAAACTTCCTGGCGGATTAAAATTGTGTGCCGGACCGAGACGAGGTCGTGGCGGAAGTAAATCTGTGAGGTCGGGGCGTGAGTCGTGCTTGGGTAGCTCAGATGGTAGAGCACTTGCCGGCGAAAGGCAAAGGTCCCGAGTTCGAGTCTCGGTCCGCACACAGTTTTAATCTGCCAGGAAGTTTCATATCAGCGCACACTCCGCTGCAGAGTGAAAATCTCATTCTGGAAACATCCCCCAGGCTGTGGCTAAGCCATGTCTCCGCAAGTATCCTTTCTTCCAGGAGTTCTAGTTCTGCAAGCCTCGCAGGAGAGCTTCTGTGAGTTTGGAAAGTAGGAGACGAGATACTGGCAGAAGTGATGCTGTGAGGACGGGGCGTGAGTCGTGCTTGGGTAGCTCAGATGGAAGAGCACTTGCCCACAAAAGGGAAAGTTCCCGAGTTCGAGTCTCGGTCCGGCACACAGTTTTAATCTGCCAGGAAGTTTCAAACCCCTTATCGTTCAGATTTTCACCAGTTTCCCATCACCAATATCCCAGAAATAGGCCTCCCATTTTGCGAGCTTCAATAGATGTTAGAAATTCATTATTATAAATAAAATCTCAGTAACTTTAATTCCTATCACCCCGCTGATTTCTGCGCCTAAATCTCATCCAGCCTTCCGAAAATCAGCCTACACAGAACTCACCTCCCATTCTTACAGTAAAACTCTTATTCTTATACACAACTAGGACCAGCAGTTATGTAGGAACAGAGGGTTGCAAGTGCCACGAGAGGGCGTTACTGTCACGTGTGGGCTAGCATCGTCGGAGACTTTAATGGGCCGTACATTCTCCCGGATAGACTAGACGGTCACACGTATCTCGTATTCCGGCGACAGCTTCTGCCGCACGCTGAATGATCTTCCCATGCGTTTTCGTCCACGCATTCGATTTAAGCTTCCACTCATTTCAGTAGACTAGTGAGGGCACATCCATAGGCAACCCTTTCTGGCCGCTCGACTGGTCACGGTGGGTCATTCGCATGGCCACTACAATCGATTTTTTCCTGTGGAGGAATATGGTCTTGTGTGTGAAACACCTGTTACTTTGCCGGAGAGCCTAGTGGGCAGAAGTGCTGCGGCAGCAGGATGCTTTCAAGATATACCAGGTACCTGCTTTGAGAGCGTGCGCCATTCAATACAGCGTCAATGTCAGGTGTCTGGATGCATGTGGACAAAACTTGGAGAATCTCTTGTAGTGGACGTCCATTTGTAGCATGCGTGTAAGTAAGTGCAATCCCATAGAGAGGCACCCACATGCCTTGCTCATACTTTGGCATCAAGCAGTCAGGCCTACTAGATGAGTGGTCTGCCAAGCGAGTGGATTCATTCTTATTTATCAAGTAACATGAGCTCTAGTACAATTAAGTTACAAATTAATCTCCTGTTTGAATATTACGCAACGAAAACGGAAACGCTCATCTGACTATTAGTAATTTTACACAACTCTGACTGTTCACTACGCACTGGCAATACCACATTTTCTTTCTTGTTTAACGGGTTTGATCAACACGTGGCCATCGCACTGAATATGAATGGCGCACACATTATAAATTCTGGGTATCATGACAACATAATATTCGAAGGAAACGGCCACCAATATTTTTCTTTTCACTATCTTATTTATTCCGATAAATTCTATAACCTAAACACACAAATTCTATAACCTACAACAATAACACATGAGAAATTCCGCCCAGTGGGCATGGCTTTACATTGGTGATTCTCTATCTTATGGTCTCGTAATTATTTAACGCTACAGTGCACTTTATGGATAGGATGGTGGATCTTTTGCTCTATCTCACACTTCGACTCTCACACCCATCATCACGAAAATTTCCTCCAGACCGAGTGGTACAAAAAGGAACACTCATAACCCACTGCCTCTGAAACTATCTTGTTACTCTCCCATGCCAACCACAGATACTTAAATTTCATGAAATATATCACACTGGCAACATACAATACAAAGAATAGTCACAACGTTATAATCACACCACTTTCAGCTTTCCCACTTCAATTAGTATTTATCCCAGTTTCACACGACACTGCCCCACTTCGTAACTCTTCTTTCCTACTATGAACTCTGGAGGATATATGCACGTTTTCCTGTGCAATGCAAGCCAAGTGGCGTTGCTGGATAGGCGGCTGACTCAACTTGCTTCTCTCTCAGAGTATTACAGTTTGAATCAAGAGTCACACGGAAACGTAACACGCAAAGTAATATTCATCACACACTCGAGTCCTCAACTGATACCATGGACGAGTACTTCTCTTTATCCTTTGTCTCATACACAGATTGAGACTCACACAGTACTCCCCACGTGGAAGTACTCGTCTCTAATTTCAAGTCCTGCACACGCCATTTCTTAAATATTTCCAACTTATAGTACACACGCTAGTAATTCAGCTTAACTTAAGCACTTGGAAGTATTTCAACTTATTGCTACACGTGGTTTCATTGTGACCGTTGGTCACTTCCGAAGATTACTACGATCCCCTTAATATTACCTGCCTGACATTTAATTCTCCCCACAAAAGTCCCTGAAATAGAGAAATTATTATTCCAAACTACGCTTAAGTATTTCACATGCATACCATGTCTCCACTCTTTTGTCTTTACGGAGCACACCTAAGACAGGTCTTACCAACACTAGGTCCAGCGGCAGAGTGCTGAAGCATGGCCGTTCTTCAGGTCATCTCGCACCTCTGTCGAGGTGGGGCAGCACTATGCTACCGTATTGGTCAGCCACATGTCAGGCGCTCAAAGCTCAGGTAAATTTCATCTCTTTGGTTCCACCAAAGGTGACCAAAGGACCGTCTCAAAGATGATCATATATTGCACATTCACTATCTGTGGTTAGCAGACGACCATACATTCATTCATTTCGCAGACCTCACCAAATTGGATGTACGGATTTATTTTGTGGGAGTGCACATGTAATCAATTAAATAAATAAATTGTCATTCTTTCCTACACTGGTATCCGGCTTCGCTGTATTAATTGAAATTGCATTATTATTAGAAAAAATATGTTGTTATGACTAACGAAGAATGTTTTACCTATTTTCAATGTCGGGCGGTACTGTACCCTTTCACTATTAAGTAGCCCCAGATGACCTTTGCGATTCCCGATTCCTGTGTGATTACTGATCTCTGTTGAATGACTTACGGTGTAGGATCTAGATTTGAGTTGGTAATTAGGTCATTACTTAGGGAGCCCTAAAACAGGGATGTGTGTTGGAGGAAATAGTTTTATAACTTGTTGAAGAAACGATGCACATCTATATCTACATGTTGAGCAAGCCACCACACGGTGCATGGCGGAGTGTACTACCTTCTACTACTGCTATTCATTTCCTTTCCGATCCTCTCTATGAGAGAAGTATGGTGATGGCTGTAGGATCGTTTTGCAGGCTGGCGCTTATGCCGGTTCTCTAAATTTTCTCAATAGATGTTAAACATTTTGGGTTTATGGACCAGTGGTAGGCACGTTTGCTGACAAAAATTGCTGGATTTCAGGTTCGTCTTTTATGCAAATAGCTGTTTTTTATCAACCCAAACATATTTCAGCATCTTTTTGCCGTCCTCAGTGGACATTTTTATTCAATTTTTAGTTTTTACATCGTTAGGTTCTGCACGATCTTCGTCACATTGCTGTATTTTGGTAGCTAGTCATAGATTCGAAATATCCGTTCTCATCTGTTGTGAAGATTCGCACACAACCGCAATACATGCTCTTGTGGAACTTCACTCACGAGTTATAGTTTTTCGCTTTGAGAAACATAGTAGTTATGTTGCTGCTGTGTGTCCCGTCCCGGTTGATATTCACCTGTCAACCGTTAAATTTGCTTGGGTGAATTTATGCTGTTGAATCACTGGACATGGAACTGTTGACTACTTACTTGTCACCCAAACTAGCTTCTGTGACTGAGTACAGTGCTAAACTGCCAATACGTACTACGTAGAGTCATGATGGAAGATTGGCAACAGGAATGGGAAGAATCAACAAGAAACAAATGTGAGAAGTACGCAATAATTCAGTCGTCGTTTCTCAGTTTCTCGAAATCCTATGCATATTCAATTTCTAGATTACTCGTTTTTCTAGCAACCTGACTCAGATTTAATTACGGATATTTTCCTAAACATCTTCACTGGCAGCACATTGTCTTTCCGCTCTTGCGAGAAGAAGAAGGTGCAGATCACCTTTTCTTTGAGTGCCTCAGGAAGTACTGCAGTCCTTTTACATGTACTTGTGAAGCTTGGCCATTCGTCGTCAACCTGTGTGACAACTCTCAGACATTTCAACGCGTTGTACAGATTTAGAGTTGTTTCAGGTACCCGTATCTATCGCGAAAAAATGACTGTGTAAAAGTTTTTTTCCTACTTTGGATTTAGAATGATTATACCGTATTGGTCTATCCGCAACTATGTATTCCAAGATGCTACTCCAGGCGAGTGTAAAATGAATATGCGCAACGGAAAATAATAGACGCTAAAATTAAGATTTGGCCCTGTCTGACTACCCCGTGAAGCAGATCTTAGGATCTCTTAATTCTATAAATTACAATCTAAACATAAATGAATGATGAAGGCAACTAATCCTACTAAATGATTTTAAACGTTGTTCCTGCTTATATATTTATTATAGATTGAAAGAAAACCTTTAAATTACAACGTTTATATTTCCTAAGTGAAATTACTAATCAGTAGCCCAACTCTGCCCCTTATTATGACTGCGTGGTCTATTATCAATAAATGACAGCCATCATCTACGTACCAAACACTAGAAGACACTACTTTCAAAGATGATCTACGGTGGTGTGGAACCTCAGTGGAAATAAACTAACGTGATCACAGCTGTATAGCTTTTACAACACTAATAAGTCGAAGCAATTTGCGATATCACCGTATGTACTGCGTCCGGTGCGTCGAAGTGATGGTTCTCGTACTCGTCTGCAACGATGGAAGAACTCCAGCCACAAATAAACTCTTTCAAACACTAGGACGGCACAAGGCGGTCCTCTGGAAATGGAAATGCCGTGTGGCTAGGGCCTCCCGTCGGGTAGACCGTTCGCCTGGAGCAAGTCTTTCGAGTTGACGCCACTTTGGCGTCTTGCATGTCGATAGTGATGAAATGATGATGAAAGACACACTACACCCAGTCATCACGAGGCAGAGAAAATCCCTGGCCCCGCCGGGAATCGAACCCGGGAACCCGTGCCCGAGAAGCGAGAACGCTACCGCACGACCACGAGCTGCGGACGGGCGGTCCTGTGACTAATATACTCTAATACTGTCTTCTCCTCTCTGTGTTCTACAGACTAGAGACGCCAACTCACAGCCACAAGGACGTCTCAACGTAAGTATAGGCAGAGGAAGTGTTCTCAATTACTGAACGCTGCGTACTCAACGACGACTTCCAACCCGGAGGTGAAGTCCAGAATCGCATAGGTTCGGAACAGTACAGTGCGTAACTGTTCTAACTGTTAACTCTCCTGAGAGCAAATGGTTCAAATGGCTCTGAGCACTATGGGACTTAACACCTGAGGTCATCAGTCCCCTAGAACTTAGAACTACTTAAACCGATCTAACCTAAAGACATCGCACACATCTATGCCCGAGGCAGGACTCGAACCTGCGACCGTAGCAGCAGCGCGGTTTCGGACTGGAGCGCCTAGAACCGCTTGGCCACAACGGCCTGCTCCTGAAAGGAAAGACAGCAAGTCCCTCCGTACCAACAAAGCTGATATCGAACGACCGTTACACACGGGCGCTCACAACGGAAGACCTCGTCTCTCCACTGCTGGTCTCCCAGCAAGGCTCAGCTCCCCACCACCGTAATTCCAAAAACGGATCATATTCCCAAAACCACGGGGTATTCTCCCTCTCTACAGATTCTTCCGAACGCCGACCAACCATATTTTAGTCTTTTGTCGTCCAGCGCGGAAACTTTGCGAGGAGAAACCTATACTCGTTCAGTGGTACGCTTCCGAATAAAAATCCTTGGAAATAACCCAGCCTGTGTGGTTTCCGAGGTGCTGCTTCTTCGTTCCTCCCACCTGCGTCCAAAATTCGCAGAGTTCAGAAGTATTATCCGATTACCCTTCTGGAGCTACTACAATAGAGGCCGATAGCGGCCGGTCGCCCCTGTATTGTGTCTTCGCGCTCAGGTGTCACGACGTCCATCTAGCTACTCCCTGTGTTTAAGCAGGACCAACACACCTGTGTGGGCCTTCCATCCTGTGCTTGAGTTCCGCCTGTCGTTTCACCTGCACTGGTGCTCCAACGTCTACTGGTATAGGCAATCATTCATTACGCCGTTCTGATAATAAAGACACCCCGTCACCTTTCATGGAATAAACGCTAGCAATTATTTACAAGGCGTACGTGACAATGTCAGTCTCCTTTATGTATTCATATATAAGATGTACAACTTATCAAATGAAACCTAATTGTGTTTGTAGATCACGGCAAAGTATGTTGAACGGTGCTTGTAAGGTGAGAAATTATAGCCACCTTACAGTATGTACTGTCTTGAACACATGCGGTGTGTGTGTTCCAAAAAAGAGAAAAATATTGCAAGAGTAATTTCATATCGTATCTATTAAAATTTGTCAGAGGGCATGCTGAAACGCAATGCTTTCGACTTGTTTATCTGAAAGCTCTTAAAGCTTTTTAAACTAAACAAACGTTATTATTATTCTACATCTTTACCCTCGTCTCTACATGTTGGCAGTTCTCTATCGCCAGAGGGCTCCGAATTGTAGCATGTAACATGGCGACGTATAAGGTAACTAGGCCGGAGAATGATAAACAGTGTGTTGTAATCGAGTCAACACATGGAGCGCCCTCTCCTCCAGCACGTCAATGCCAGACCACACACGAGCGCAGCGACATCTGCAACAATCCGACGCCTTCGGTTCACTGCCATCGATCATCCTCCATACAGTCCCTTCTTAGCCCAATCCGATTTTCACCTGTATCCAAAACTTAATGAACGCGTTCGATGACTTCATTTAAAAACTGAAGAAGCAGTGAAGGCAGGGGTGAGGTTGTAACTCCGTCAACAAAGTCAAACATTCTACAGTGACGGTACCGGTAAACTGATCTCTCGTTGGGAGATGTGAGTTCGCCGCCGGGATTATTATGTTCAGAAATAAACATGTAGTCATGAAGAACAAAAATGTCAAGAACATTTGTTTTATTTAAAAATTTTAAGGAGTTTTCACATAAAAAAATTCGGAGACATTACTTTTCAGCACGCCTCTGTACATTTTATGTAAGAATAAGCTGGCTGTCCGATGTGAACAATAGCTAAAAAGAAAAAAAAAATGTTAGCCATTTGAGCAGAGCAAACATTTAGTAACACTTGCTTTCTGCTTCACAATGCCGATTGCAATTACGCTGAACCCTCCAGATGTCGCTGGCAAATGCGCGACGTGTGAGTCGTTGGTCCCATATACTCGGGGCGCGTGCCTTGGCCCGTCACGAACCTGTTTACCGATTACTCGGCGGCCGGAGAACACTTGTTTAAACACCGCGCAGGCGGAAGTCCTGCGGCAGCCACCCTCCACAAGGCACCTGCCTGACGGATGCGTGATGCAGGCAAGCGCAGCCAGCGTCTTCTCTCGTTTAATTAGCCAACTAGCTACAGCGTAATGGGGATAATGTCCGAGAAGGATTTGTTTCTTTAAATGCTTGACCTACAATCCAGATAACCAAGTTACGTAACATCGCGTCAGCCACACAGTAAGGCCGTAGCTTTTTTCGCCTCAAATTGCTACTGCCAGTGGCAGTTCTGCCCCAAGTTTTTTCAAAGCATGCTGAAGCGTAAATTTGAGAGCAACACGTACACCGTCCAGTCACGCCAATGTGACGATCCGTCAGTGAGCTTGGATAACCACGTCTTGCAGCGTGGATCGCTGAGGGACGTGCAGGAGGAGATAAATGAGATTCTGAAAGCTGCCGTCAGGGGTGTGCAGCCGTTCAAATGGTACAAATGGTTCTGAGCACTATGGGACTTAACATCTGAGGTCATCATTCCCCTAGACTTATAATTACTGAAACCTAGCTGACCTAAGGATATCACACACATTCGTGCCCGAGGCAGGATTCGAACCTACGACCGTAGTAGCCACGCGGTTCCGGACTGAAACGCCTAGAACCGCTCGGCCACAGCGGCCTGCTGTGCAGCCGTGTAGGCTCCGGTGGCGTGGCCATCTGGGCTAGGCATCTCGGCTGAGGCTCGAATCGCCCAATCGAGGTGATCCCACAGATTCTAGATTTGGTTTAAATATGGAGACTATGGTGGCCAGAGGACTATGGTTAATTCATGCTGGTGATCTTTGAACCACTCATGTACACTGCGAGCTGTGTGACACATTGCATTGTCCTGCTAGTAGATGACATCGTGTCGAGGAAGTATCAGACTGCATGTAGGGGTGGAGATGGTCCCCGAGGATAGATGTATATCTGCGTTGATCCATTGTGCCTTCCAGAATAACAGAATAATCCAGGGAATGTAACGAAATTATTCCCAAGACCATAGCACTCCCTCCTCCGGCCTGGAATTTTACGGCCGGAGATTATTGCCTTCTGTTATCTATGGCCCGTGGTGCACCGGTTTTAGATAGTGCTTCGTTGGCATCCACCATATACTTAAACCACAGCGGCACGTGAATAGTTTGCAGGCTTAGCCGTTTCGGAAATGCTTTCACCCTTGAGGCAAAAGCCAATGATGATGTCCTTTTGGACGTCAGACAAATCGCTCCCTTTTCCGCCTTTCGACAACGACTGTACTGCTATCAGCGTCCGACCTGCTTTTTATACCATCCAATGCTAGTGCTGCCATCTTCCGTCTGTGAGTAATTATTGCTCGTTCACGTCGAACACAGCTGGTGTTGAATGGGCCCTGATTAGTAATAACAGTTGTAACAGCTTGCCTGATGCAGACATTACGAGTCAATACGTGAAGTTTATGACTCGGCTGTCATCAGAACGCAGTATCTACCACCTTAAACACTTTATAGAAGCAACTTCTACACGGTAAGACTTACAGGGTCAACGGAGCTTTCCATACAGACCGTAGGTGTCGATCAACGATGGTATCCAAATGGCAGACGTAAGCGACTTATAGAAATCCAATGTGCCTAACACAAACACCATGACATAGTTATTCTTATGACATCACAATCGTTTGCTACGTCAATTCGCAGTCAGAATCTTAGCCTCCAACATAACCTAGACGTCGGGCTACGATACAGATCAGTCTGTCGCAGCAACCTACGTCCAAACAATAACATATATGCAAGAGAAATTTTATTAGCTTTCTTTTCTGTTTGCCCACGTATGACGTCACGCGGCTCATCATTAAGTCATGGATCACAGCCGACATACACTGCAGATATGTGCGCTTTGGCTCGACTTCTTTCAGTGACAGCTGGTAAACAAATACTGTAATTGTCTTAGATAATAGGTTGTAATTATATACATCTGCAGAAACTGAAAAGCCAAAATATTATCACTACCTGGTTAGTAGCATGTACACTGTCGTCTTCCTCAAACCTCTGCAGCGCGATTTTGGCCTTGCAACAATGTCAGTTGTCCTGCTGGAAAATGCAATCGGCATCGGGTAAGACATTAAGCATGAAGGAATGTAGGAGGTTCATAATAATGTTCACGTAGTCCATAGTTGTCATGGTGGCTTCTATTACTATTACAGATGTGATGGAGGTCCAAGACAATAACATCCTCAGTGTAACACAATCCCCAGTGGCCTGCGTCCGTAGAGCGCTGCGTGTCTGGAGCAGCGATTCGCCTGGATGAGGGCTCATGCACACACGCCCAGCGGAAAAGTGATTCATCCTACCTGATGACATGTTTACATTGATCCACAGCACAGTATCGATGATTCTGTTCCCACTACAATTGTAACTGACGATGCCGTTGGTCGTTATGAGAACACGTAGAGGTCGTTTGCTGCGTAGTCTCATGTTCAACAAAGTGCTCTGATCCGTGAGCTTCGAAACACTTGCGCTTTCACCGGCTTTGTACCCTGTCGTTATGTCTGTCACAGGTCTCCGAGAAACTTACTTTACAGAGCGGGTAAGCCAACAACTTCCGTGCTTCGTGATGAGGCACTGACCTCCAATACCTTGCCGCCTATCCGTGGTTACACTGTCCTTAAACCACTTTTCACAGATGCTCACGACAGTCACAAACAGTTGAGCAGCTCCGCCTGTTCCGAGATGATTGTGCCCAAGCGCTGTTCCGTAGCATTCTGGCCTTTATCAGAGCCTCTTATGTCAGTGCACTTCAACAAGTGTGGCCCATATCGTCGCTAGTATGATTCATCTTTCAGTTCTGCTGCGCTGATATACACTCCTGGAAATGGAAAAAAGAACACATTGACACCGGTGTGTCAGACCCACCATACTTGCTCCGGACACTGCGAGAGGGCTGTACAAGCAATGATCACACGCACGGCACAGCGGACACACCAGGAACCGCGGTGTTGGCCGTCGAATGGCGCTAGCTGCGCAGCATTTGTGCACCGCCGCCGTCAGTGTCAGCCAGTTTGCCGTGGCATACGGAGCTCCATCGCAGTCTTTAACACTGGGAGCATGCCGCGACAGGGTGGACGTGAACCGTATGTGCAGTTGACGGACTTTGAGCGAGGGCGTATAGTGGGCATGCGGGAGGCCGGGTGGACGTACCGCCGAATTGCTCAACACGTGGGGCGTGAGGTCTCCACAGTACATCGATGTTGTCGCCAGTGGTCGGCGGAAGGTGCACGTGCCCGTCGACCTGGGACCGGACCGCAGCGACGCACGGATGCACGCCAAGACCGTAGGATCCTACGCAGTGCCGTAGGGGACCGCATCGCCACTTCCCAGCAAATTAGGGACACTGTTGCTCCTGGGGTATCGGCGAGGACCATTCGCAACCGTCTCCATGAAGCTGGGCTACGGTCCCGCACACCGTTAGGCCGTCTTCCGCTCACGCCCCAACATCGTGCAGCCCGCCTCCAGTGGTGTCGCGACAGGCGTGAATGGAGGGACGAATGGAGACGTGTCGTCTTCAGCGATGAGAGTCGCTTCTGCCTTGGTGCCAATGATGGTCGTATGCGTGTTTGGCGCCGTGCAGGTGAGCGCCACAATCAGGACTGCATACGACCGAGGCACACAGGGCCAACACCCGGCATCATGGTGTGGGGAGCGATCTCCTACACTGGCCGTACACCACTGGTGATCGTCGAGGGGACACTGAACAGTGCACGGTACATCCAAACCGTCATCGAACCCATCGTTCTACCATTCCTAGACCGGCAAGGGCACTTGCTGTTCCAACAGGACAATGCACGTCCGCATGTATCCCGTGCCACCCAACGTGCTCTAGAAGGTGTAAGTCAACTACCCTGGCCAGCAAGATCTCCGGATCTGTCCCCCATTGAGCATGTTTGGGACTGGATGAAGCGTCGTCTCACGCGGTCTGCACGTCCAGCACGAACGCTGGTCCAACTGAGGCGCCAGGTGGAAATGGCATGGCAAGCCGTTCCACAGGACTACATCCAGCATCTCTACGATCGTCTCCATGGGAGAATAGCAGCCTGCATTGCAGCGAAAGGTGGATATACACTGTACTAGTGCCGACATTGTGCATGCTCTGTTGCCTGTGTCTATGTGCCTGTGGTTCTGTCAGTGTGATCATGTGATGTATCTGACCCCAGGAATGTGTCAATAAACTTTCCCCTTCCTGGGACAATGAATTCACGGTGTTCTTATTTCAATTTCCAGAAGTGTATTTTCCTTCCTGCGTCACACACTAGCAACGCCGGAAGGCGGCATTATATTTCGCTCTGGGGAGTGGTCATAATGTCTTCGGTGTATAATCTCAGCAAGTTACTACGCAATGAACGGTAGAGCGCATTTGGAACAGCCATTAACCACTCTCTGTTCTACCATGCAAGGAGTGAGGGAGAAGTAAGTGTGGCTGCTTCTTGTATTATTCGTACGCATGCGACAGTACGCGCTACCAGTATGTTCCAAAACGCCCAGCATAAAAACAGTATTTTCCAGAGTTCATACCTTGGGTTCTATTCGTGATAGAAAAGTATGATAGCCCTTGGACCAGGGCCTATTTGTATACCAAACGGAAGATCATCTTACTCTAACTTACAGTACAGGACCACAGTTTGAATGTTACGAACTTAACTCAGCTTAGGTAAATTGAAAAAATCGTTTGGTTCTTTTTGCATTAGATGAGGTCTACGGAAAGCTTTAAGGGGCTTGTGCAGGCACTGTGTAATTCATGAGCGGTTCCTGAGAAAACTCGAAAAAAGATTTTTCACTATTTTTTCGCCGTCAGCAGCGGATATCTAAATAACTAACCGCAACAAACTGCTCAGATTTTAACTGTACGAATATACAGTTAAAATTAGGCATTTATCTAGAAGTGCCATTTTCCCGTTTTCAAATATATGTATCCGCTGTCGAGCAACATCCAAAAAATGTAATCTTTGAGTTCCAAAACCGAGCTGAGGATTCCAAGAGGGCTATGCGTTACAAATGTCTGAAATTTTTGCGACATATTCCTAAGATCCCGATCTCGAATAACCTTGAAGATTTTCTTGATACGTTTATCTGTTTACGAGATACAGAGACTCGCGAAGTTACTCTACTTGTACACGTAAAAACATGTGTGAGTTGAATACGTAGTGTATAAAGAGACGCATAATCAACAATATGCTGAAAAAGTCTCCGTTATCATCCGAAGGGTTCTGGAAAAAACATGTTGTGGCACTGATACCCAAGAAAAATTTTTGTGCTCGTAAAATCCTGTCTGAGGTATGAAATTAGTTTTGCGTGATTTCAATTTCACATAAGTTAACTGTCAAAATTTTACTGACACGTAAGTTCTTTTCGCATGCTTGATAAAAGGAACAAGAGGAAAAATGCTTCTATCGAAGCACAAAAAAGATGCACACGCTCTAGTGTAAAAAACTTAGTGGAAAGTGGGCTATCTGCTGCCCCAATCTACCTTCCTCAACACCTTCGAAAATGTTCACAGAAATTTTGGCACGAAAATATAATTGCGGTTTTTTATGCTGAGAGAGAAGGAGACAGTGCCAGTGGGAAAGAGATGGAAAAGTAATAAATACTGGAAGTGTAGACAATGGTTGTGTTACAGAAAGAGCGAAGGAGAAAATGGCATTGTGACAGAAAGGGGGCGCACAGGGCAGAGGAACATAATTTACGGTGACAGAACAGTGCTAAGAAAAGCCTGAAGGAGACGGTGCCAGTGGGAGAGGAATAAGGTGAAGCACATAGGAGACAGCATCTATGACAATGGCAACGAGGAAGAGAGAGATACAGGGAGAAGAGTCAGCACCAGTGGGAGGGGCTGAACGAGATAGTAAGCAGTAAGAGAGAGGAGACAGCAGTAGCAGAACAGAATGAAGGAGGCTGTGGCTGTTAAACAGGGGACAGTGACGGTTAGAGAGACACAGTGAGATAATGACAATGAATTACACTGAATGAGTGAATAAGAATGGGCAGGTGGGAGTGGATGGGTATGAACGAGTTACAATTAAGGTACCTTGCATGATAATACTAGCGAAAATATGTTCGAATGCCAAAACTCTTGGGAAAATGTTTAAAGGCGCTGAGGAAGATAGAATGAAACAGCGGTAGCCCACTTTTTTCAGTCGGAGTCATTTAAACTGGAGCAGATTCATCTTTTTGTGCTCTATTAAGATCATTTTTCCGCTCTTTTCTTATTATCACACCGTGATGGAGGCAAAAGAACTGACATACATTTTAGCCTCGTAAAAAGGTTCTCTAAATTTATTACACAGGGTTTCGTGAGAACAACGACATCCTCCTTTCACAGTTTCCCCCCAACAGTTCCCAGAGATATCTCTATACATTTTCATGTCGGCCATATCGACCTGTTACGGCTTTAGCAGCGAGTCCCCGAATTCCTTCGTTGAATACCATCTGGCCTACTGGATAAGAAGCCATAACATTTGAACGATTATGTAAAACTGGCTTCACTAGCGTCTTGTATGTGTTTTCCAAACCTTTCTTCGCAGAATTTTAAGAACAACCTTTCCATTAAACTTAGCTACTGTTGATTAACGTCTTTTTTGTTTTCTGTGATTACGCACCTTTGCCCCTAGACAGGTGTGTGGTGAATGCGATTTCTACAACAATGGCATTATGAGAGAAAGAGAGGGAGGAACATAATTTACGGTGACAGAACAGTGCTAGGAAAAGAGAGAAGGAGACAGTACCACTGGGAGAGGAATATGGTGAGGCAGAAAGGAGACAGCATCTATGACAATGACAACGAGGAAGACAGAGGAGACAGTAGTAGCAGAACAGAATGAAGGAGACTGTGGCTGTGAAAGAGGGTTTTGATGGATATTTTGCTACAAGGAACGTTCAGTTGCCTATGGCTCTTTACAGAGTATATGCATTTCGTTTGACTTCTTACAGTCACTGATTATTGTATCAGTATTTAGTGACACTGCCTTCACAAAAATACATATGTTATCGGTAGAAATTGTATATTTTGTTTGGAAAATCAAGATACATTTACTCACAGAGCTTACAATTGACAACACTAATGTCCACTTCGATAAACTGAAAGAATCAGAGGTTGTACAGAGTTTCAGGGAGAGCATAAGGGAACAATTGACAGGAATGGGGGAAATAAAATACAGTAGAAGAGGAATGGGTAGCTTTGAGGAATGAAATAGTGAAGGCAGCGGAGGATCAAATAGGTAAAAAGACGAGAGCTGGTAGAAACCCTTGGGTAACAGAAGAAATATTGAATTTAATTGATGAAAGGAGAAAATATAAAAATGCAGTAAATGAAGCAGGCAAAAAGGAATACAAATGTCTCAAAAATGAGATCGACAGGAAGTGCAAAATGGCTAAGCAGGGGTGGCTAGAGAACAAATGTAAGGATGTAGAGGCTTATCTCACTAGGGGTAAGATAGATACTGCCTACAGAAAAATTAAAGAGACCTTTGGAGAAAGGAGAACCACTTGCATGAATATCAAGAGCTTTGATGGAAACCCAGTTCTAAGCAAAGAAGGGAAAGCAGAAAGGTGGAAGGAGTATGCAGAGGGTCTATAGAAGGGGGATGTACTTGAGGACAATATTATGGAAATGGAAGAGGATGTAGATGAAGATGAAATGGGAGATACGATACTGTGTGAAGAGTTTGACAGAGCACTGAAAGACCTCAGTCGAGACAAAGCCCCAGGAGTAGAAAACATTCCATTAGAACTACTGACAGCCTTGGGAGAGCCAGTCCTGACAAAACTCTGCCATCTGGTGAGCAAGATATATGAGACAGGCGAAATACCCTCAGATTTCAAGAAGAATACAATAATTCCAATCCCAAAGAAAGCAGGTGTTTACAGATGTGAAAATTACCGAATTATCAGTTTAATAAGTCACAGCTGTAAAATACTAACCCGAATTCTTTACAGACGAATGGAAAAACTGGTAGAAGCGGACCTCGGGGAAGATCAGTTTGGATTCCGTAGAAATGTTGGAACACGTGAGGCAATACTGACCTTATGACTTATCTTAGAAGAAGGATTAAGGAAAGGCAAACCTACGTTTCTAGCATTTGTAGACTTAGAGAAAGCTTTTGACAATGTTGACTGGAATACTCTCTTTCAAATTCTGAAGGTGGCAGGGGTAAAATACAGGGAGCGCAAAGCTATATACAATTTGTACAGAAAGCAGATGGCAATTATAAGAGTCGAGGGGTATGAAAGGGAAGCAGTGGTTGGGAAGGGAATGAGACAGGGTTGTAGCCTATCCCCGATGTTATTCAATATGTATATTGAGCAAGCAACAAAGGAAACAAAAGACAAGTTTGGAGTAGGTATTAAAATCCATGGAGAAGAAATAAGAACTTTGAGGTTCGCCGATGACATCGTAATTCTGTCAGAGACAGCAAAGGACTTGGAAGAGCAGCTGAACGGAATGGACAGTGTCTTGAAAAGTGGGTATAATATGAACATCAACAAAAGGAAAACGAGAATAATGGAATGTAGTCGAATTAAGTCGGGTGATGCTGAGGGAATTAGATTAGGAAATGAGACACTTAAACTAGTAAAGGAGTTTTGCTATTTGGGGAGCAAAATAACTGATGATGGTCGAAGTAGAGAGGATATAAAATGTAGACTGGCAACGGGAAGGAAAGCGTTTCTGAAGAAGAAAAATTTTTTAACATCCAGTATAGATTTAAGTGTCAGGAAGTCGTTTCTGAAAGTATTGGTATGGAGTGTAGCCATGTATGGAAGTGAAACGAGGACGTTAAATAGTTTGGACAAAAACAGAATAGAAGCTTTCGAAATGTGGTGCTACTGAAGAATGCTGAAGATTAGATGGGTAGATCACATAACTAATGAGGAGGTATTGAATAGAATTGGACAGAAAAGGAGCTTGTGGCACAACTTGACTAGAAGAAGGGATCAGTTGGTAGGACATGTTCTGAGAAATCGAGGGATCACCAATTTAGTATTGGAGGGAAGCGTGGAGGGTAAAAATCGTAGAGGGAGACCAGGAGATGAATACACTAAGCAGATTCAGAAGGATGTAGGCTGCAGTAGGTACTGGGAGATGAAGGAGCTTGCACAGGATAGGGTAGCATGGAGAGCTGCATCAAACCAGTCTCAGGACTGAAGACCACAACAACAACAACAACAATGTACACTTTGCCCTGAAACGGGTCTGTTTTCTGGCGGAGCTATTCGGACATTGTAAGGGCTCTTTGTGAGCCCCTGCGTGAGATTTTATTTAAAATAAACTAATTTCAATATCTCTGGCACCTGAATTTATGGTGCAGTTAGTATATTTCCTCCGGTATAAAAAGAATGAACAGCTGAGGGCGTTCGTATCATCCACAGTTTATACATTTTTCATATTTTATGTTAAACTGTGTGCTGATTGTCCGATTTACATGCACTTCTGCAAATCCCATTAACTTTTACTGCTTCTCTGAGTCCCACAGCCGGCCAGAGTGGACGAGCGGTTCTAGGCGCTTCAGCCTGGAACCGCGCGACCGCTACGGTCACAGGTTCGAATCCTGCCTCGGGCATGGATGTGTGTGATGTCCTTAGATTAGTTAGGTTTAAGTAGTTCTAAGTTCTAGGGGACTGATGGCCTAAGAAGTTAAGTCCCATAGTTCTCAGAGCCATTTGAACCATATTTTTTTGAGTCCCACACTCATGTTTACAATGTCTCATGCCATATTCCACTGTACCTGTCCGTTCCTTTCCCTTAGTGTGTGTGTGTGTGTGTGTGTGTGTGTGTAGCTACAAATTCTATGTGCATCATCGTGTCATTCACGTAGTCTGTTACTGTGACATTATGGCTAACTTTGGTAAATGCTGGGCGGGTAGCGAAGAGGTTTGTTTTGGCCTTGATCAACACGTTGTGTAGGTTGACACAACACAGTAGGCCTGCTCTGTTGTCACTACCGTTGTAGCTCTTCACTGTCCGCTGCGAGTTTGGTAAGAAAAAAACTGTTCAAATGTGTGTGAAATCTTATGGGACTTAACTGCTAAGGTCAGCAGTCCCTAAGCTTACAAACTACTTAACCCAAATTATCCTAAGGACAAACACACACACCCATGCCCGAGGGAGGACTCGAACGTCCGTCGGGAACAGCCGCACAGTCCATGACTGCAGTTTGGTAAGATCAGTCGCTCGTAAGACCTTCGTCTCGATAGTGTGATTAATGCTTGAATTTGTCCAAGTCCTAACGCTTTTCTCTTACAACTATATAATTATTTCGTGTGACGAATTTTATTTTAAGATCGCGAGTGTTTAATACATTGAAATTTATGTGATTTCCTAGACTATCGTTTGAGTCCACTAGTCACGTGACTCCACTAGTCACGTGAACACGTATAGATGTGTTACATGGGTAAGACTCAGATCAATCAGTTTCTCATTTTTCTATCTGGAGTGCATACGCATTATATGATACCACTATGATTTTTTACTGACTTTTAAGTCAGTTTTTTTTCCGTACCATTTATTCTTCCATACTTGCCTTTGTTCGTTACCATCACGTGCTAGTTTTCATGTTTAAGAGCTTTCAGCTCGTACGTCTTATTATTTTTGCGATAAATTCAGTGCATTTCCAATCCGTTTATACTGAGATTTCCTATGTGTTCGGTACTTGGTCAAATGGCTCTGAGCACTATGGGACTTAACATCTGTGGTCATCAGTCCGCTAGAACTTATAACTACTTAAACCTAACTAACCTAAGGACATCACACAACAACCAGTCATCACGAGGCAGAGAAAATCCCTGACCCCGCAGGGAATCGAACCCGGGAACCCGGGCGCGGGAAGCGAGAACGCTACCGCACGACCACGAGCTGTTCGGTACTTACTTTGTTTGTTACGACCATGTATTCGTATCTTGGATTAAGCGCTTTTTGTGCTATAGCTTCAATAATGTTCCTCTTACACGGTATATTTAAATTCAACGTGTTTTTAGTTCATGTTAGTTTATTTCAGTGGTAGCTTTACATATTCATCCTGCATGTTAAAATCGACAGAGCAGGACCTCTTTGTTAGCCACGTGTGGTCGTCGTGCAGGGCCTTTCTTCTTTTCTTTTGTCCGCTGTGTAAACGTCACAAACTGAATGCGGGTGTTGAACGCTGGCATGGGTAACCCATCCTTTGATTATTCCTGTTACACAAAAACCACGAATTTAGTTGTGGATTCAGACGTAAGGTTTAAGATTTGTCAAATATGGAACTAAATAGACCAGGCACCTGCAATCGTCACATTTTATTATGTTCACAAGTGTTTCAATTAATATATCGATGTCAAGACATGTTGTATTCAGGCTTTCAGGCACTCAGATACATCCCAGCCCCATCCCTCTCTGATCCAGGAAGCATTGTACTGCACTTTCTAGTGCTGGAATTGAATACAGGCCATTGTTTTTCATGGATGATGTATTATTTAAATTAGGCCAAGATTAGATAGGTTGGAACTTACATTCTTCAGTGCACAGCCTTAACTACCAAACCAGAGCCAAGACTATTTAGGCTGCAGCCGCAGTCATTAAGTGCGCAAATTCCCTCGAAGTAGGCGAGCTAGCAGTAGCGGCAGCGATCACACTGTTTATCTGTTAAATACAGTAACCTTTTACATGTAACATAGCAACCAGTTAACGTTAACAGTGGCATAGTGCAATATGCATCTGTTTACTGAGAAACAGTTCACTAACAGAAGCCACATCGTGTTATGGTGATTGCATAATGCAGCCTTTTCCCCCTTTATGAAGGTATTTACGCAGAAAAACAGATAATCAGTTTAGAAACCGAATAAATGAAAATTACTTTATTACCCTGTAACGAGCCACCGGAGACCACGGGTCTTTCATACCAAAATACTTTAATATTCCTGCACATATTCCAGTAGTTTGGATTCGCCTGGTATAAAAGTGTGATAGGCTCCTTCCAGAATATGTCATACTTGAGTTTTAGTTCGATAATATTCCCGGAAAGAAGACGATGACCTGATCAAGTGATTACACACAGTTTGTAAAAGAACGTCATCCACAGCAAGAACCTTTTCCGGGAGGATCGTGTGACGTCGACAGTGATATAAAAAGGAAGTTCATCCCAAGCACAGAGGTGAACAACCTGTGATAAACTTCTACGCAACGAACTACGCTCATTACAGGACAACTGTACCTTGACACCGAATTTATTTTCTTACAAGGGGACCCTCCATACTGTAAATCACGGAGTTTGATGCGCTTCAAATATGTTGTAGAGGCACTTACCCTGAGTACCTAGCTATCCGGTTTTTTAGAGATGGGCCTTGGTTTTTGAGAAAATCGATTTTGAAGTTCATTGCCCGCTTCGTATACACGTAACATTTCCTGTTTTCCGAGCAAGTCAGGGTAGCGCAGCGGTAAAGGTTTACGACTATTTCGCTGGAGGTACTGTGTTCGAATCCAGGTCGTGTACCTTTTTTTTCAAAATCGACCGAATTTTTCAATTTTATTTCATAGAATATCAACAAACAGTGTAAGGTGTGCGAAATTATGAAGATATCTTCAGTTATTAATTTTTTCTTTCATACAATATTACAAAATCATATTTTTTATCGTCCACATTGCTTGATGTGCCAGAACAATATTGTGGGCGATACTTATCATAGAAACAACCGAAGCACAAATTTTCGCAGAACCACTCGCATTTTATGAAAGCAACCGTCTTGCAGGCGCTCGGTTCCTTCATGGGCGATACTGGGAAACACAATTCTTTTGCATTCAAAAAGATTTCTCTTTCATCCGCTAATTTCGATGCGAACCATGCGTATCTAATCATGCTTTCAAAATTAGGTACGCTGAATTGATGTAGGAATAGCGAATGTAATTTTGCCGAATCTTCCATAGAAGCAATCTCTCTACCGTCTTTTATCAAGTCTACATCTACATCTATACTCCGCGAGCCACCTTACGGTGTGTGGCGGAGGGTACTTATTGTACCACTATCTGATCCCCCCTTCCCTGTTCCATTCACGAATTGTGCGTGGGAAGAACGACTGCTTGTAAGTCTCCGTATTTGCTCTAATTTCTCGGATCTTTTCGTTGTGATCATTACGCGAGATATATGTGGGCGGTAGTAATATGTTGCCAATCTCTTCCCGGAATGTGCTCTCTCGTAATTTCGATAATAAACCTCTCCGTATTGCGTAACGCCTTTCTTGAAGTGTCCGCCACTGGAGCTTGTTCAGCATCTCCGTAACGCTCTCGCGCTGACTAAATGTCCCCATGACGAATCGCGCTGCTTTTCGCTGGATCATGTCTATCTCTTCTATTAATCCAACCTGGTAAGGGTCCCATACTGATGAGCAATACTCAAGAATCGGACGAACAAGCGTTTTGTAAGCTACTTCTTTCGTCGATGAGTCACATTTTCTTAGAATTCTTCCTATGAATCTCAACCTGGCGCCTGCTTTTCCCACTATTTGTTTTATGTGATCATTCCACTTCAGATCGCTCCGGATAGTAACTCCTAAGTATTTTACGGTCGTTACCGCTTCCAATGATTTACCACCTATGGCATAATCGTACTGGAATGGATTTCTGCCCCTATGTATGCGCATTATATTACATTTATCTACGTTTAGGGAAAGCTGCCAGCTGTCGCACCATTCATTAATCCTCTGCAGGTCTTCCTGGAGTACGTACGAGTCTTCTGATGTTGCTACTTTCTTGTAGACAACCGTGTCATCTGCAAATAGCCTCACGGAGCTACCGATGTTGTCAACTAAGTCATTTATGTATATTGTAAACAATAAGGGTCCTATCACGCTTCCTTGCGGTACTCCCGAAATTACCTCTACATCTGCAGATTTTGAACCGTTAAGAAGTCGGTGGCATTTACAATTTCGCACACCTTACACTGTTTGTGGATATTCTTGGAAATAAAATTGAAAAATTAGGTCGATTTTGAAAAAAAAAAGACAGAAGTACACGAGCAGGATTCGAACACGGTACCTCCAGCGCGGTAGCCGTGAACGCTTACCGCTGCCCTACGTTTACTTGCTAGAAACATATTTTTATACAAAGCACGCGATGAACTTCAAAATCGATTTTCTCAAAACCAAGGCCAGTCGCTAAAAATCCGAATGCCTGGTACTCAGTGTAAGTGCCTCTACAACATATTTGAAGCGGATCAAAATCCGTGATTTACAGTATGGAGGGTCCCCTTGTTAGATCATCAGATCGACGTTTGTGTATTTTCCAATTACGACTGCTGTGCGAGCACAAATTTAGCCCCTAAGTCAGCAGGCTACAGTAGCTTGTGCACAGTGAGTTACTTTCAGTCACTTAAACATCTCGTGACATCATGTTGGTTTCCTAGCACTAGTCGATGAGAAGGTACTGTCCATACTGAAGGAACGTTTGCGGCATTCAGCGGGAATCATTAATTAACGACAGAAAACGACAATCAGAGAATATGAACCAACTACCCCTGAAGTCGACTCGACCCTGTTTGTTGTCATTAGTGGTCACAATATTCAAGTCGAGAACATTCTTCATTTCCTAAATAAATTTTTCACTGGGGGAGTTGCTAGTCTCCTACCAGGCGCCTCCCCAGGTGGCGGATAGGGGAATGCTCACCAGATATGGTGGGTACCGGGGAAATAAAATACCCGGGGTGGACCAAAACTAGCAAACTGGGGCACGACGGTTCCACATGTCAGTGGCGGTTTCCCGACAGCGTCTGTTCCACATGTTAGTGGCAGCTGATTTGTGTTTCAAGGCTCCACAACCTTGATCCTACCAACTGGCACATGTCAGACCAAAATACAATTACAAGTAAAATCATGGTTCGTGTATGTAATAACAAAAGTACCCCAGGTGGTGAAATCCACCCACCTAGCAGAAAGGTGGCAACCGGTCTATCGGATTCTGGGGAGACCGGACCTACACGACTTGTGAGTGGATCGGAGCACTCTGGAAAACTTCCCAAAAATGAAGATTACATTGGAACAGTAAACATACGGACACTAATACAAACCGGAAAATTATACACATTAACAGAAGAATTAAAGAAGCTGAAAATCCAAATCCTAGCAGTACAAGAGACCAGATTTCCTGATAATCAAATCACTGACTACAATGGCTTCAGAATTTTTAAAAGTGGAACGGACAGAAAAATTGGTAAAGGGGCAAACATGCTTGGTATGGCCTTTATGGTCGAAAAATCCTCAGTTAAATTTGTAAAATCTGTAAAAACTATTAGCAATAGACTAATGTTTCTTAGGTTGAAACACAAGAATAAATATTACACCCTAATTAATGTTCACGCACCCTGCAACGTTGACAATAGAAAGGACCTAGACAATGTGGATAAATTTTGGGAACGATTAGAACTTGAAATGTCAAAGATACCGAGGAATGATGTCAAAATACTTCTTGGAGATTTCAATGCACAGATTGGCAGAGAAAAGAAATACAGGAAGACGGTTGGGCTATACCCAGCACACAAATTGACCAACAAAAATGGCATGCGACTAATCCAACTTTGTCAACAATTCAACATGAAAATCAGCTCAACGTCGTTCAATAAGAAACCAAGAAAACAGAAGACCTGGAGATCCCCTATAAGCCAATTGGGAGAATTTCAAATTGACCATGTGGCCATCTCATATAACTTCCAAAAAGACATCAGAGATATCCAGGTTAGGAGAGGTGCAAATATTGACTCAGATCATTATCTCACAAGAGTTCGGGTCCAATTCACCCCAAGAAGGAAAACACCAAGAATTCCACCAGCAATCCCAAAATTTGACCTACAAAAACTAACAGAATCAGAAACAATTAAAAAATGGGAAAATTCTCCCGCAAACAACTGGGAAACATTCAAGGAAAAAATCACAAAAATAGCGAAGGAGCAAATACCACTGAAGAAGAAGCACAAACATCCATGGTGGAATATGGAATGCGAAAAGGCAATTCAAGTTCGTACAGAAGCCTTTGCGAAGTACAGTTCAAATAAAAATGAGAAAACTCTTCAAAACTTTTTAGAAACACGGAAACTTTCAAATAAACTTATTAGACAAGAGAAGAGAAAGTATGTAACTCAGCAACTGGAATCAATAGAAGCAGATTTTAAAAATTATAATACGCATGGATTCTACAAAACTTTTGCAAACCAAATTAAAGGGTACATCCCTCAAAATGTCTGTTTTCGGAAATCAGATGGGAATCTGGCACTAAGCGACGAAGAAAACTGTGAAGAATTAGCAAAATATTTTGAAACGCTACTAAACTGTCCAGAACCAACAGAAGCTCTTCCAATATCCAGCACTAAAGCCCCGCAACAGCAAGACTCTGTACCGCCAACTGAAGAAGAAATTATCAAACACATAAACAAACTCAAAAATAACAAAGCATCAGGAGAAGATGGAATTGTAGCCGAATTTCTCAAAAGTCTAGGGTCTAACTCAAGAAATGAGCTAGTTAAAATTATTCAAAACATATGGGTTACTGAAGAAATACCAGAAGATTGGAAATGTGCCCTAATACATCCGTTGCATAAAAAAGGGGATAAATCGGATGTGAACAACTATAGAGGAATCTCCTTACTTGCCGTCACATACAAGATATTATCAGCTTGTCTTCTTGAAAGAACACAAAAACTGCTATAACCCAAAATCTCAGATTTCCAAGCTGGTTTCAGACCAAACAGATCATGTCCAGAACAAATTTTAAACTTGAAATTGATTACAAGGATGAGACAAATGCGAAGGAAGCCTACAGTATATGTCTTTGTCGACTTTAAAAAGGCATATGATTCAATTCACAGACCCACACTATTTAAAATTCTTGAAGAACAAGGACTGGATAAGAAGACACGGAACATCATAGAGCAGACATTAACAAATACAAAATGCAAAGTGAAATTCATGGGAAAACTTTCAAAATCATTTGAGATAAAAACTGGGGTTAGACAAGGTGATGGATTATGACCTCTGTTATTTAACTTAGTTCTGGATAGAGTCATGGCAGAATGGGAAAAAGAACTCAAAAAAGAAAAGTACTGGAAACCAATATCACTGGGAACCAAAAAAGATGACCTACAAATCCCCTACTTAGCCTACGCGGACGATCTTGCAATAATGGCAGATTCTAGTGAAATGGCAGCCAAACAGATAGAAACCTTAAAAGAGTGTGCAGGAAAAGTTGGCCTACAAATATCTTTTGAGAAAACGGTGTTTACAACAACAAATCTAGAAATTTCTAAGTTACAAACCAAATATGGAGAAA
The DNA here is from genome assembly GCF_023898315.1 of Schistocerca nitens. Lineage (NCBI taxonomy): Eukaryota > Metazoa > Arthropoda > Insecta > Orthoptera > Acrididae > Schistocerca > Schistocerca nitens. The sequence continues at coordinate 680,887,223 of NC_064617.1, read as the reverse complement.
TTAAGAGGGTACCATACTTTAAATATTTAGGAGAGATAATTTCTGAAAAATACTCACAACAAGAAAGAATATTAAAAGCTCGTAGGGGTCTAGGGCTGGTCCAAAACATTTACAATAAAAAATGTCTATCTATAAATACAAAAATTAAACATTATAAGTCGGTAATTAAACCAATAATGCTATATGCCAGCGAAACCTTGACACTTAAAAGGAAAACAGATATGGAAAACCTGAAGAAAGAGGAAAGGAAAATCATTAGGAAAATTCTGGGACCAAGATGGACCAAAGAGGGGTATAGATTACAGAAAAATTCTAAAATTGAAGAATTTTCTAACATAGAGATAGACATGAGGAAGAAGCGTCTAAAATTCTATGGCCACATAATGAGACTTCCCGATCACAGACTTACAAAAAAAAATAGTAAGATACGTAGCATCCCTTGTTAATGGAGGAGAATGGATCAAAAATGTAAAGAAAGATCTGGAATTAGCCAACATTACTACTGAAGACATGAACAAAAGAAACAATTTCAAACTTAAAGTTGACAAATGGGAGGTCAAACCAGAGACAAAAGCGCCGAGAACTGGAACAAAATGGAGCGAAGAAAGAAAAGCTGAATTCTCGCAAAGAATGAAGACCTGGTGGGCAAACAAGAAGAATAAGAAGCCCCAGAAGTGAACCATCTTTACTTAGCGCCTTCCATGTTGGGAGCTTTACGACTAATAATAATAATAATAATTTTTCACTCTTCAGTGGAGCGTGCGTTGTACTGAAACTTCTCCTACACGTCAGACACGAAAATAAAATCTTGAAGTAAGGGTGTCCATATTTCACATGACGTGTTGGAAAACTATCAGCTGTGGTATAGCGGTTTTAGGTGCTTCAGTCCGGAACCACGTGGCTACTACGGTCGTAGGTTCGAATCCTGCATCGGGCATGCATGTGTGTGGTGTCCTTAGGTTAGTTAGGTTTAAGTAGTTCTAAGTGTAGGGGACTGATGACCTCAGATGTTAAGTCCCATAGTGTTTGGAGCCATTTGAAGCATTTGAAAATTATCGGATGATTTCCTGAGTCACAAAATTTACTCAGAATAAGATCAATTTGAAATTGTATGAAGGCATAGCGTCTCCAGCTAAGAGGATAAGACGTTAAACGAGCAAAAATTTTAAGATAGAATATGTGTAATTGAGTGAAGTTGCGCAGTAGTGAGACATCAGACTCTCTGTCGAGACGTCAACGGTTCAGAGCCCCGTCCGGCCATAAATCGCTTAAGGGCACTGCTGCGATGGTTCTTTTGAAAAGATCGCGCTGCTAGTTTCATTCCCTGTTCTTTCGTCGTTCAGAATTGTGCTCTGTCTCAAATGAGTTCCGCGCTCACGTGAAGTTAAGTCTTAATTTTCCCTATTTTGTAAAAACAAATTGTTAAAATATATTTTCTCTGATGCGAATCGTACGAAAATGTAACAAAATTTTTTGACGTTTGTAAAGTTCATCTCCTAGATCTACAGTTAGGGGTGTACGTGAATGCGATTATCCGCAATGATAATTTTGCAGATAAATGACTGCGTCCTGAGGATATCCGCAATAGTTATTACTTTTGGTCAAAAATTAAATGATAGTGTCAATATTTTGTATCTGCGTTATATGCTATCTATGGAAATGGAAATGTTGTGTGGCGAGGGCCTCCCGTCGGGTAGACCAGTCGCATCGATAATATACTTTATTATTTTTCTTTTAAGTCACTATTATTATCCATTGGGGACAGAATGCCACTATATTGGCTTGAATTCGGAGTGTCCTGGAGAGGATAGATGCTTTGTTGACATCTGCAATGGCTACAGATAGCACCATGTACTTCTACCTGGTTTTCCTCAAAGTTACACTAGGGATAAGAAAAAACGACCGGTTAATGCCGACACCGGTATTTTAGTTCTGAACAACCGGTGTTTTCGGTATTTGTCTGCTTTCTGTTGTAATAGATGTTTTTATTATTTGCTAATAACATGGTAAAAGAACGAAATATCGGTTAGTCATTGCAACGCTGCTAAAGTTTTTCGTATCTAAATAAACCTTTTTTTAGAGAATGAGTAACTTTTACTCGTACAATTTGCATTGTTTTGAAATACTGCGTTATCATAGAAAATGGGAGAAGCGCTCACTTTTATTATAACAACAATACCATCAGAAACGCGCAACAGACACATGACATAAGAATAGCTTAGACAATAATGTAAATATTACCATGTGGTATGGCCTATTAGACGGTGTGCTTATACTTGCAGTGTGCAAGACATTCCCATTTGGTCTATGGTTCAAACGGCTCTGAGCACTATGCGACTTAACATCTGAGGTCATCAGAACTTAGAACTACTTAAACCTAACTAACCTAAGGAAATCATACACATCCATGCCCGAGGCAGGATTCGAACCGGCGACCGTAGCAGTGGCGCGGTTCCAGACTGAAACGCCTAGAACCGCTCGGCCACCGCGGTCGGCCATCTGTTCTATATCGTCGACTTCGGACAGCAGTTGCATTACAGAATGATACCGTCCTCTGCTTGGAAGTTTTTACAAAATGCAGTGTCAATGAAGTACAATGCCCCATTTGCTTTAAAAGATTAAAAACGCGAGTAACCACAACGAATTTGTGGCATAATATAAGAAATCTTAACGGTCCATTCACAGTTTGCAATAAAAGTAGAAAACAGCTGATCAGCTGCCTATGTCTACATAACGTGCCTTTATCTGCTTGTAGACCTTAAGAAAGGATAAACCAACACGAAAAATACAATGTTTCAACCTCATTTTTCATTCATTAGCACTATTTCTAATGACGAAATTATGTTATGAACGTCGGTTACAACAAGGTTTTTGAGCAGAGTTTCAAAAAATCAGAATCAGCAGGAGTATACCGGTGTTTTTTGTAGCAGCTAACCACTTATAATTTTTCGAGAGAAGCAGCAAACGGTGGACGGACTTAGTTTTCGCTTATTTACCTATTTAATTTAATATTGTGAGTCTGTATCTTAAGACTGAGGGAGTCAAAACTTTTCAATCTTTGTTCCATTTCTGAGTATAATTCTGGAAAGAATAGGAATAAAAAACCGAGAAATGTTTCAGAAATCGGTTTTAGTTGCTCGCCTAAACCGGCATTGAAAAGAAAAGACGACATAAACGAAAACCGGTTTTTCAGTGATACCCGCCTGCCCTAAGTTACACATGCATCGTGTGTCTATGACATTAGCATCTGTCTTACATCTGAGTCATTCTTGAGCCGTGTACGGAAACGGAGTTCACTTATGCTACAAAGATCCCTGAAGACTGTTCTAGGATTCACAATGAAGTGAATCTTCGTATCATCGTATGGCACCCGCTTGCGTATCTCATTCGACAAAAACTATGGCCGATATAAAATCAGTGAATCTTTGAACAACTTAAATACATTTACTAGTACTCAATGCAACGCTTATTTCACTGAACTGTTTGGCACGTTAAAACAAGTCAGCATTTTGGTGAATTAACGTACATGTGACAAATAAACTATTTGACTAACTTCATAACAGTACGCAATATATGATGTCAACTAGTAACACGATTTTTGACTTACGAATGTTGAGGATATATTCCGCACGATATTTCACACAGTCAGCTTCATTAACTATGAGAGAGAGTTGAGCGTTATGGAACGCATCAAGAATATAAGAGATTATGTTGTGCGAGAGCTATTTTCTTTCAACCTCGGGTCGCAAAACGGAAACCACAGAGAAAATCAAACATGTTTTGTTTGAATTATTTAGTTGCACCTTCCAGTTACTACTCTGCATAGGTGCCGCTCCCACATTTATCGAAGCGTGATACCAACTTACCAAAAGCCTACTTACAGAAGGCAGCCATCTGTAATTTCTGCCCACTTTACATTAGATCAGATTAGATTTACTTTCATTCCAATTGATCATTAGTGAGGTTGTAGAACATGTGAGGATGTAGAACATGTCAGAAAAACAATAGTACATGACAAATATTTACAACTGAAACAAATAAGCTGATGTACCTTCCACAGGTCACAAGTGGAATGATTGTCATTTTTTTAATGAGCACTATATGAAAGAATCATTTTACAAACACTAATGCACTGAATTTAAAATAAAAAAAGTTTTTTTTATTTATAAGGTAATAAGCATGTAATAGAACTACTATAATACTTGTTTACAATGAACACATTACTGCACTGAAATGGTAGAGAAGTTTAATTGTACTAACACACACACACACACACACACACACACACACACACACACACTTGTTTACAATGAACACATTACTGCACTGAAATTGTGCAGAAGTTCTATACACACACACACACACACACACACACACACACACACACACATACATACACACACACACACACAAACCAGTTGGTTCTACTGAGAAACTGAGAAATTCATCAAAGGAGCAGAAGGAGTTGGCCACCAATTCCTACGCTGGTCTGCAGCTTGTTGTCTGTGGCAAAATGTCGCCCTTGTAGCCAGCGGTTCATGTGGGCGAAGAGATGAAAATCAAACGCAGACGCAGCCAAGTCCAGGATCAATGGTGGGTGATCAGTTTCCGTCGAAAATGCTGCAGGCGCGTCTTCGTTGCCCTCGTGGAGCGCAGCCGCAAATTGTTGTGAAGAAGGAGACGCAAGGCAGTATGTAGGTTGCATAAAATCAGGAGAAACATCTCGGCAAGACATCTCACTTGGCGGAAGACATTATTTTCTAGGCATCGTTACGTGCTCACTGTTCGGTAGATGCCGGTAGACGCCATCGTCTCGAGGAAAAACAACGTGCATGCTAGGATGGACGTGTTCGACAAGGATAGCTGCATACTTGTGCTGATGCATTGTGTCTTCCAGAATGACGATATCACCCAGGGAATGCCAAGTAAACATGCCCCAGATCATTATGCTACCTCCCTTGTTGCAATGTGTTCGTTTTCAGATGTTTAACGCCGAAAACGCCAACGGCCATCTGTCCGACGGAGCATAAAACTTGATTCATCCCAAAAGGCCACTTGTCACCAGTCAGTGGACGTCCAGTTGCGGTACGGGCGTGCAAATTCCAGCCTTCGTCGCCGATGAACATCAGTCAGCATGGGTGCATGAACCAGCCACCTACTACAGAGGCCCATACGCCGCAACGTTCGCTGAACGGTCGTTGAAGAAACACTGTTGGCAGACCCTTGGTTCACTTTGACAGTGAGTTGCGCAACGACTGCAGATCTACAGGGCGACAATAATTGAACCACACGAAATAAAATCGTCATAACTTCAGAACGGTTGGCGTTAGGACGTTCAAACTGGACGGTTGGCCAGGGGGCATGATGGGAATATATTGGTTTAGCGACGAAGCCCACTTTCATTTGGATGGGTTCATCAAAATAGGCGCATTTTTGGGCCTGAGAATCCGCATTTCGCGATCGAGAAATCTCTTCACTCTCAGTGGGTACTGTATGATGTGCAATGTCGCGTCACGGAATAATCGGTGCGATATTCGTTGATGGCACGATAACTACCGGACTGTAAGTGAAGGTTTTGTAAGATGGTTTCATTTCCATTATCCAAAGCGACCTTTATTTCGACAAGAGCCGCGCGGGATTAGCCGAGCGGTCTGAGGGGCGCTGCAGTAATGGGCTGTGCGGCTGGTCCCGGCGGAGGTTCGAGTCCTCCCTCGGGCATGGGTGTGTGTGTGTGTTTGTCCTTAGGATAATTTAGGTTGTGTGTACGCTTAGAGGTTGATGACCTTAGCAGTTAAGTCCCATAAGATTTCACACCCATTTGAACATTTTTTTTTTTTTTTCGACAGGATGTGGTTCATGCAAGACAGAGCCCGATCCCATCGAAGCAGAAGAGTGTTTCATGTCCTGGAGCAGCACTTTGGGGACCTCATTCTGGCTCTGGGATACCCAGAGGCCACTGGCATGGGCCTCGATTGGCAGCCATATTCTCCTGATCTGAACAAGTGCGATTCCTTCTTGTGGGGCTATATTAAGGGAAAGGTGTACGGCAATAACCCTATATCCCTTGCTGAGCTGAAAACAGCCATTCACGAGGTCATCGACAGCATCGTGTTCCGACATTTCAGTGGGCCCTGCAGAAATTCGCTATTCATGTGTGCCACATCATCGCCAATGATGGCAGGCGTATCTAACATCTCATAAACTAAATTCGAATATCTGTAGTGACGTTTACATGTTGAATAAAGTGTGCCCACGCCGTAGTTTGCAAGTAATTTACGTTCTTTTTCATACAGTTCAATAACTGCCATCCTGTGTTTGCCTGTACACATCTCCGCAGCAGCCGTTCACCCATGTCATCTATGGCCCGTGGTGCAAAACAGTTATCTCGACGTTGCAAAACTTGGTTAATGTGAGTGGACAGTGTATTAAGAATTTATTTCTGTTTCCATACTCTCCGGATTTGGCATCACCGGACTCTCAATCTCTTTCGTGAACTCATTAATAAGAAAACTGCACTCGAAGGGCGGGCTGATGCGTGACAGAGGTGTTTTCATTTCATAGCGAAATGACACTATACTAACAGCAAACAAATCACAGAAGCAGTTCTCAATACAATTTCGTAAGATACAATGTTTGGTTATCCTACTGTTTCGAGCATAAGAGCATAGTCCAAGACGTAGCAAGAAATAAATATAAAATGTTTATCGCTCTAGGTTACCGGTAATAACAAAAAGAAATAGAGCGCGTTCAAGCTTGAACATCAAGAATCCAAAGTCTCAAGTCTGAACTATTCCTTTCCATACGCAACTCGGCACGTTATTTACAATCTCTCTGTCTAGTCTGTCAACCTTTAACTGTGACGTCTTGGTTTAAAATTGCGAAATAAATTACCTTGAATGAAGATGCACATTCGATAAACACCTCTTATTATAGGAAAACAATAAATTTATAGAAAAATAAAATGCTTGAGAAGAATAGTTAAACTACTGGCCATTAAAATTGCTACGCCGAAAAGAAATGCAGATGATTAACGGGTATTCATTGGACAAATATATTATACTAGAACTGACATGTGATTACATTTTTACGCAATTTGGGTGCATAGATCCTGAGAAATCAGTACCCGGAAAAACCACCTCTGCCCGTAATAACAGCCTTGATACACCTGGGCATTGAGTCAAACAGAGCTTGGATGGCGTGTACAGGTTTCAATGGGTGCATAGATGGTTCAAATGGCTCTGAGCACTATGGGACTTAACATCTGAGGTCATTAGTCCCCTAGAACTTAGAACTGCTTAAACCTAACTAACCTAAGGACATCACACACATCCATGCCCGAGGCAGGATTCGAACCTGCGACCATAGCGGTCGCGCGGTTCCAGACTGAAGCACCTTTAACCGCTTGGCCACACCGGCCGGCATGGGTGCATAGATCCTGAGAAATCAGTACCCGGAACAACCACCTCTGGCCGTAATAACAGCCTTGATACACCTGGGCATTGAGTCAAACAGAGCTTGGATGGCGTGTACAGGTACAGCTGCCCATGCAGCTTCAACACGATACCACAGTTCATCAAGAGTCGTGACTGGCGTATTGTGACGAGCCAGTTGCTCGGCCACCATTGACCAGACGTTTTAAGTTGGTGAGAGATCTGGAGAATGTGGTGGCCAGGGCAGCAGTCGAACATTTTCTGTATCCAGAAAGGCCCGTACAGGACCTGCAACATGCGGTCGTGCATTATCCTGCTTAAATGAAGGGTTTCGCAGGGATCGAATGAAGGGCAGAGCCACGGGTCGTAACATATCTGAACTGTAACGTCCACTGTTCAAAGTTCCGTCAATGCGAACAAGAGGTGACCGAGACGTGTAACCAATGGCACCCCATACCATCACGCCGGGTGATACGCCAGTATGACGATGGCGAATACACGCTTCCAATGCGCGTACACCGCGATGTCGCCAAACACGGATGCGACCATCATGATGCTGTAAACAGAACCTGGATTCAGCCGAAAAAATGACGTTTTGCGATTCGTGCACCCAGGTTCGTCGTTGAGTACACCATCGCAGCGTCAAGGGTAACCGCAACCATGGTCTCCGAGCTGATAGTCCATGCTGCTGCAAACGTCGTCGAACTCTTCGCGCAGATGGTTGTTGTCTTGCAAACGTCCTCATCTGTTGACTCAGGGATCGAGACGTGGCTGCACGATCCGTTACAGCCATGCCGATAAGATACCTGTGATCTCGACTGCTAGTGATACGAGGCCTTTGGGATCCAGCACGGCGTTCCGTATTACCCTCCTGAACCCAACGATTCCATATTCTGCTAACAGTCATTGGATCTCCACCAACGTGAGCAGCAATGTCGCGATACGATAAAGCGAAATCGCTGTGGGCTACAATCCGACCTTTATCAAAGTCGGAAACGTGATGGTACGCATTTCTCCTCCTTACACGAGGCATCATAATAACGTTTCACCTGGAAACGCCGGTCAACTGCTGTTTGTGTATGAAAAATCGATTGGAAACTTTCCTAATGTTAACACGTTGTAGGTGTTCGCCACCGGTGCCAACATTGTGTGAATGCAGTGAAAAGGTAATCATTTGCATATCACAGCATCTTCTTCCTGTCGGTTAAATTTCGCGTCTGTAGCATGTCATCTTCGTGGTGTAGCAATTTTAATGGCCAGTAGTGTATTATTGAGTGCATACATCATTGTCATCGTAAAGAATTGTGGATGTAAAGGAAGAAAAGCTGAAAGTATTACGTCAGGAATGCAATTTTAGTAACACCGACTCGAGTAGGGTGCTTGATGAGGTGCCTCCAAGAAGAATTTTTTGCTTGAAGCAGTGTCCTTGACAAAAAAAGGAAACAGTCATCATTATCTTGAGCCGTCCATGAACGGATGACTAAGATACTCTCATGAGTAGCTTTACATGTACTACTCAGACATAAATTGCAAACTGAGTGAACGGTCGTTAGCAATGGCCATCAAACATCTTTCTTATTTGACCCTCGGGTAATAAAATTGAAGGGCATGGCATCCAGCAGAATATCTCATCTGTGGTCTATAGTAGAGAGCCCCTTTCGCTGTTATTGCACCAGAGTTCATCCAATAAAGCATTAACATTTACAACGAGATACATTTTCACCGCCACACTTTCGTCCCGGTATACTCAGTGACCGACCATTAGCCGCACGAGCTGTCTATCCGTGGTCACAGGAGACATTTCTATGCGATACAGAAAGGCGAACATCGCCCACACGCATCGGAGTCGATGTCCCCTCTGGGACACCTGGTCTCTAAGCCATCTTCTGTTTTGCGTGTGCCTCGAGAGCTCAACGCAAATTTGCAGCATTGTAACGAGAGAAGCTTGCATGGAAGTTTTACGCACTCATTCCTTAGAAGAAACTTTCTATGTTACCTGCTAGTGTAACAGAATGGAGCCATTTTGCAGAGCAATGTTTATGTCTGTATTCTGTGACTGAGGATGTGGAATGCTAATGGTTATGGATTCAGTATTAGTAAAGAACACCGTAACTACAAAGATACTTAGATATCGTAGGAGTCCCACTCATTGTTAACTTCGACAAGCCGACGAAGAACGTGCAAGAATCCAATAGCACACACACACACACACACACACACACACACACACACACACACACTTTAGGTGCTAAGCATCGAATAATAAATCCTCCTACACTCTGTATCACGTATACAATATAGGGCACATCTTTATTTTAATGCGAAAAGGAAGACTGCGTTTAAAGTCCCGTCGATATCGAGATCGTTAGAGACGGAACACAAGCTCGGAATTTTGAAGGGTGGGGAAGAAAATCGACCGTGCCCTTTCAAAGGAACCATCCCGGTATTTGCCTGGAGTTATTTAGGGAAATCATTGAAAATCGAAATCCGGGCAGCCGGACGTGGGTTTGAACCGTCGCCTTTCCGAATATGTGTCCAGTATGCTAACTGCTGCGCCACTTCACTCGGTTTGCTGATGCCAGAGATTCCGAACTTACATCAGCAATACAAGATAAATCAAGGAAACAATACACCTTAAAATAAAAGACGATCTTATATCACTTTCGCTGCTGTTCATAGTCTACGAGTCTAAAAAACGCTTCCGGAAATTATATCGTAACGTTCGGAGAAAAGGGAGCTACTGGGACCTATTGTGTTACTAATGGGTCATTTAAAAATAAAATAGGGAACATGAAATAAATGTGCAACGACACATATGAAACGGAAGACAGGCGGGCGCTGTGACCGAGCGGTTCTTGGCGCTTCAGTCCAGAACCGCGCTGCTGCTTCGGTCGCAGGTTCGAACCCTGTCTCGGGCATGGATGTGTGTGATGTCCTTAGGTTAGTTAGGTTTAAGTAGTTCTAAGTCTATGGGACTGATGACCTCAGATGCCAAGTCCCATAGTGCTTAGAGCCATTTGAACCATTTTGAAACGGAAGATAATGATTGTGTAGGGTGTTAACAGAGAGAAATTTGTTCCTCGAATTTTGCAGTAATAATATGCGTTCTCTTCCCCCTAAAGAAACCTTATATCCCGTCAAAAGTGTTTAGCGATTGGAAGAAAAAGATTACAATATAACGATGGTGTATTTGAGGTCCAAAGGGATCAGTATTGGGCCCCCTGCAAATGTCACCTGTGCGTGGACGACCTTCATTTATATTTGAGTCCAATAAACCAGTGCACAGCCATCCAGCTGATTTAATTACCCTGTCAGAGTGGGAGCATTTGAAAATTGACGCATATAAAACGCAAACAGGCTTAGTCGCTCACAAAACACATACTACCACTCATTTCAGAGACTCTCTTCCACCTCCGGTCCTAAACATCACAAAAGTAACTTTTTCTTCATCTCCAAAGAATTTGCCGATAATTCTGCATCACTTCAAACACTGTAGATATATAATGAAATATTTCCTTTCGTTTTTTTAAAAAAAGCTCATAGAGTCACTAATACTCCCAACACGTAACTATGGTGGTGTTGTTCTCCACGGACTTTCGTGTGAAAGCTCACACAGCTTAGAACTGGCCATGAATGCTTGTGTGCGATACATTAGTGACGTACGCTACTACGACCATAGTCGTATTACTCCGGCCTATGAACAGTTACTATGGGTACTTGCCGATAAGCGTAGACACTTTCATAGGCAATGTTTTCCCCTTGTCTTCTCAATAATTGCACTCCGTCTTATTTCCCTTTTGAACTCTTACAGTACAACGTGAACAGCACAGCAGAAATACTGGTTCTCAATGAAATACAATCCGTTCTGCTCCATCACATAACACTGTCATGTTCTCAAATAATTTTCTACATCAGGAATCCGACTTCGGAACAATAATTTCCAAAATATCAGGGAAATTATGTTCCTCCAAGCTTTCCAAAGGCAGCTAATAGCCCATTTTGTATCACAGTAGCCATCTCTCCCATAAATACCTTGTGTTCTGCCATAGGGCAGGTCTTGTCATGGGGAAAGCCTCGTCAGAGAGGTCCGCCGCATGAGAGTCTAGGGAAGTGATTCCAGTGGTGGTTTCCCGTTGCCCTCCACTGATGAAGATGAAATGATAATGAGGACAACGCAACACCCAGTCCCTGAGCGGAAAAAATCTCCGATCTGTAGCGTTGCTCTTGGGAGGGGTGGGGGGGGGGGGGGGGAAGAAAAAGAATCATTTTAAATTTTTTGAAAAATGTCGAAAAAGTGAATATTTGGTGGGCCACTTGGCAACAGGATCAGGGATTGATTACGCTATTATAATAACAGACGTTGAGTATTAAATACCACGTTGGATTATTTTGAAGAAGAGCAGCAGATTGATTTATTTGAGATCATTCGGAAGGAACATTATCATTTATGTGCATTTTTATAGTCGCGATGTAGTCGTACCCGGAACAACACTAAGGTACCACAAGATTTATAGACTTTAAAAGAAATTCAACACTACACAATTAAAAAAAAGAGCTGATTCAGAAATAACAGGAAAACGATAATGTTCCTTCTGCCTCATGCTGCGTTCGGCCCATCAGCGTGATCGTAATTTCTGGTGATGAACTAACACAAAATAATTAACATTCAAGTAAATGAGGAGATGGAAATCATCAAGGTTAATTTACTAAAATAAGCACACTTATCTTTAACACACGTTTTTTTAATGCAACGTACCTTTCCATATTAAATTACAATAGATGACCGTTGTGGTTAAATACTTTATACATAACAGTCAAAATGTCATCTTGACCCTGTCTGTTCGTAATGATTGGAAAAATAACAATTAGCATATTACTGAATATTTTCACATAAAATATAAAATACCGATGCGGAACGCAGCAAGTCCGCGTCCGCCTTTAATGGAGTACAAACAGTAAAAAGTGATGCGCCCAATGCCTCATTTGTCTTGAAACAACAGAATTCTTTTTTATACCATTATCGATACGTGTACATAGAGATTTACAGGTACCACGTAAGAACGGCAAAGATAAAGAATAACAGATTCTGTCGCTACTATGCGGTGGTTCATTTCGTTTACTTTACAATTGTTCGATAATTTTAGGCCATCAGGCGTTTACTATTGAGCGTATATTAATGTTTGTGAGGCGGAAATTACTAATATTACAGACCCAGCTGGGAATCGAACCCGAGCCCCTTGGCGTGATAGACCGCCGCGCTTACCACTCAGCTATCGGGGCGGACTCTTATAAAATGAGGCGACAAAAGTCATGTAATACCTCCTAATATAGTGTCGGTCAAATATTGATCCTTGCTGGCTCTATAGTCGACCATAATTGCGAAAATGTTGCCGGCACAGGATTTTGTGCACGAACTGACCTCTCGATGACGTCCCAAAAATTTTCAATGGGGTTTATGTCGGGCGATCTGGCTGGCCAAATTATTGCTAGAATTGTCAAGAAAATTCTTCAAACCAGTCGCGAACAATTGTGGCGTTGTCGTTCATAAAAATTCGATCGATGTTTGCGGCCATGAAGTCCACGAATGGCTGGAAATGGCCTGAAAGTAGCCGAACATAACCATCTCCAGAGAATTCAATGTAAACCCATTCCACACCATTATGGAGCCACCACCACACTCGAACCCTACCACCAGCTCTTACCAACCGAAATGAGGACTCATCTGACCTGGCTACCGTTTACCAGTCGTCTAAGATCGAACCGATGTGGTCACGAGCCCAGGAGAGGTACTTAGGCGATGTTGTGCTGTTAGTAATGGCATTCACGTCGGTCGCCTGCTGCCATAGCCCATTAATGTCAGATTTCGCCGCATTGTCCTAAAGGATACGTACGTCGCACGCCCAACATCGATTTGTGCGATTGTTTCACGCAATAATGTTTGTCTGTTGGCCCTGACAACTGTACACAGAAGCCGCTGCTCTCGGTCGTTATGTAAAGCCCATCGACCATTGCGTTGTCCGTGGTGAAAGGTAATGCCTGAAACCTGTTATTCCCGGCACACTTCTGGTACTGTGGATCTCGGAATACTGAATTCCCTAACGGTTTCCGAAATGGAATGTCCAATGCGGGTACCTCCAGCTACCATTCCGCGTTTAAAACCTGTCATTTCCCGCCGCGCGGCTATAATCACGCCGGAAACTTTCTCACAGGAACCAACTGAGTACAAATGACCGCTCCTCCATGCCTTTTTATACCTTGTGCAAGCGATACCACCGCCGTCTGTGTATGTGGGCAACGTTGTCCCATGACTTTTGTCACCGCAATGTGTGCTGCTACATCTCACTATCGTCAGTCGTCTCCTTTGTCCACAGAGCGTTGTACTTAAATTCTGTTCTTTCCTGACAGGCAATGTCATTTCAGTCTTCTCCTGTTTCCTTATCCCTCCACTTCTGATAAAACTAAACATGGCTTGAAATGTGGGAAACTAATATGTAACGTTTTCAATGCCTTGTATTATTGTTATTATTAGTGTCGATTATTATTGTTATTATTATTATTGTGAATGTTTGTGGAATATCGTCTGTATGTGTTGTTCCTGGTCAGATGTAAAAAGGACCTCAAGGCTCTAGTCTGGCCAGGCCAAATAAGCAATAAATAAATAAACTAGAAAAGGGATTTACAGCTCGCTTTTAGGAATTTACTGAAATAATATTTAATCTTCAACTACTAAATTTCCGTTAAAATGAAAGTAAGGAGTTTCGCAGACATTTCTTTTAAGGGGTGAGTGAGACTTTGCCCCGTGAGCTTATGTACAGTTTACAGACAAAAGCGCACATAGAACTATTTGAAAAAGTGTATAATAATATTATGGATTACCAGATACGTTGAATCGCTATAGCAGCCTCTTGGGAAAAAAGAAAATAGCAACTTCACTTTAGTTTTATCATGTTTTATCCCGTATTACTACTTGCTAGAAAGAAAATATCTTACGGATATGATTATGAAATGACGGTAGAATTCATCTGCATTTTCTTATGACAGTCCCGTTTCTGCAGCTGACTTGTTTCCATTCTTGATCATTTGTAAGCTAATGCGATATCAACTTTAGAGATAAGTTGTTGATATACGAATATCTGTGGGACGAATTTACTTATTTCATATTCTTTCAGTTCTGGAAATGCCTCGCTCCTGTATCTGTTGGAGCATTAAAATCAAGAGATCAGAAAATTAAAACTAAGCTCGTTAGCGCTGCCAGCTTTTCTTTCGTGAAGCCATTGTGGGTAGCTCTTCTAGGTTCTAGGGGGCTGATGAGCTCAGATGTTAAGTCCCATAGTGCTCAGAGCCATTTGAACCATCTCCATAAACACGCGCACACGCGTGCGTACGAGCGCGGGAGCACGCGCTTGAGTGTGTGTGTGTGTGTGTGTGTGCATGCGAGTCTGTGGCTTATAGACTACTTTAATATCTTGTTGATTTTTTATTGTTTCACCACTAAAGTTATTTTCTTTTTTTTAATTTTACGTTTCCGCTTACAAAGTTGATTCTAGAAAACCCTCAAACGAATGTTACCCGTTTTAACCAGACTCGTCTCATAAAAGAATTAAATATAGCCGCTGAAAACCTGGCCGTCGTACACCCAAAACAGTATGTATGCGCTATTACCATCATCAACAACAACATCAGCAATAAGAACTCCGTGATGATGTTTTTTATCCTGGCAAACTTCTTTCCCCTGCAGTAATAGTTTATATCCAATTCAGTATGTTATAAACTGAGGGAAAGAAAGAATACAGCAATATTTATTGTGAGTTATTTACGGCATGTAACTGAGTTGTGGCTGCTAAACTGACCTAAAAAGTAGAAACAAAATCTCCAAAGACAAGGGGTACAAGCATTGAAATATTGTTGCACTAATTTATTCTGCAAGCAATGCTGCTATTCAAGACCATAAAAGTGGGTTAAAAGCTGTGAGCTGTCTGGGGAAGTTAACCTTGCATTACTGCGCAACTGTTTCACCAGGCATCCAGTCTAGCTTACTAAATTCCCAACCAGACTAACATTAATTATGGTCTTTTAATAGTCATACGACAACCGGTGATATACACACACACACACACACACACACACACACACACACACACACACATATATATATATATATATATATATATATATATATATATATATATAAAAAAGAATTTAAATAAAAAGAAATAAATCAGTTTATATTTGGAAATTTATTTTAACATTGATCATTGAAATTTCAGCATATTAAACTTGATTCATAACTAAACTGGTGCCTTATTTAGGATTGTGAAAATGTGAGATTGTAATCTTACGGAACACATCAAATATGGAACCAAGATTGGGAGACTGCATACAACACTGCATTCATAAAATAACACACGAAGAACGTTGAAGCATATGCAAGAGGAGATTAACCACAACCAACCGATTCAATTTTCACACAAAGAAGTTACGTTCGTAGCACAATCCTGTCCGTCATATAATTACCACACACTGGTATACTAAATTCATACTAACTCTCTGTGAAATCTTCCCGAAAAGAACAGCTGAGGGCTACTTTGTTGATTACACCACATGCTTCACGTGGTCAACTTGGTTTACACAAAGAGCGTAACTCCACAATAATTTTGATAATTAAAATAAATTAGATCGAAAAGCACTTTACAAAAGAAAAACCTCGAACTGGTTACTATCGTCTTACTATTAACCTGATGGGTCAAACCATTGTATAAGCACGTGGTACTGGTCTCACAAAGTACACCCCACGTGGGTTGAACATAACGAAAATTTGCTATATTGAAAAACATTGTCAAGACGAGACGTTATAATCTCAAGCACATTCGCATTTAAGATTGATGATCTTAGTTAGAGTTACTGATCAACACGTGGTTCCACTTTACTCACAAAGTAGTGACAAAGCAACTACCGGAATATATTATGAACATCACACTCGAATTACACGGCGTTGCAATTTAAGATAACATTACATATTTTAGAGCTAAACCTGAAATAAAGGTGATTAAATTTGCAGTTAGGCTGAAGTTAAGAAATCCATTGTCCTACGGACTTAGCAGACACGCGCTTAGCCGGAGATCTTACCACTTCAGACGCTCGCCGCGGACAGACTGACCTGCGCTCCTACCTAGCGTGCTTCCCAAATACAAACCGAAGTGACCAGAGAGGCAGCTTCCTATACCAACATGACAAGGGACAGACAGGACCATACTAAGCATAGAAACCTCTCTGCTTTTAGAGAGCGTAGCTACCTGTTCTGACGTTGGTCCTACTGTTGTCTAGCAGACAGGCTTGTCTGCTACCATTCAACATGCAACTACAATTACATTTGCTCATTCATCCTCTCACACAGAAAGGAAGGGGGATGACAGTATTTTATCATATACAGTATATAAAAGAAAGCGGATGTACGTTCCGTATGAGACTGTGTGTCAAGAATTACATATAAACTGTGTTTTAAAGTGTAGTAGTGTGACAGATCGTTCTTGTTTATGTGTAAAAAAAAATGGTTCAAATGGCTCTGAGCACTATGGGACTCAACTGCTGAGGTCATTAGTCCCCTAGAACTTAGAACTAGTTAAACCTAACTAACCTAAGGACATCACAAACATCCATGCCCGAGGCAGGATTCGAACCTGCGACCGTAGCGGTCTTGCGGTTCCAGACTGCAGCGCCTTTAACCGCACGGCCACTTCGGCCGGCCTTTATGTGTAAAAGTAAGACGTTCCACTAGTCAGTCTCCTCCCAGATAGTCAGAAACGCCACAGTAAATTTAGAAGATGAATTTATGCCGTAAATGACAACAGATTTAAGAAATTAATATGAAAGGAATCCAACAGAGACCTTTCATAACCCCAACGCTCCGGGAAAAGACTGTGCAGGGAATTTTCTGGCCATGCTAGGACATTACCAAGCAGGCTTCTCACACCCAACTTAAACCAAAAATGTAAATAAAAGGCAAAAGGTCACCAGCTACTTGCTAAAACACAATAATTTCAACACATCTTTAGAATCTACCAATTTCAAAGAGAAAAATACAATCTGTGACACCTATTTAAAAGGTAGGGTAGACCTAATTCGGTCAGCAAGTAAAAACAATTGTTCCTGTGTCATTAATATGAAAGCAATTTCTGGTTGTTACCCTTATGGAGTTCACCAGTATTTGCTCATTGCAAGAGCCAACTGATCACAGGAAAATTTATGACTGTTTATTAACAAGTAAAATTTATGATAATAGCAAAGGTGCCACTGCAATTAAAAAAAGAACATGAAAATAACAACAGTATTATAAAGCAGAACATTACAATGCACAATCCGAAAAAGCCAAAGAAAATGATAATAAGAGAAAAAATATGTTTTACAAAGTGGTTATCACAAAAAATTCTATATCTTATAAAACTAATAATTTTGTAGAATTAAAATAACTTTGTGGCACTAATTCAATGACTCTACTATATTTCAGTTAGTTAGCAAACAATGATCACTATGTCATTATACTGAAACTACAATTAATTATGCGATTGTTACCCATATGGAGTTCCTCACTATAAATATGCCCCATGCAAAGGCTAATCGATCACAGTCCAATGAGAATGAATATCTATCTGACTGATAAACGAAGCAATGCCACAGGAGTGAATTTACGAAACAAAATATCACAAATCTAATACATCACACAAAAACAAACATTGATCAATAAAACAGCTCTGAAAGTACAATAGTCAACGTCTAAAAAAAAACACCAATAAATAAAACACTTGCAAAATACAAGAGTCACTCTAATAAACACCAATAAATCGAACCCCTGCAAAACACACGAGTCAAAGTTTCTGTTACAGAAACACACGTATATGCACTGTTCACTGACACACTCAGTACTTCCACTGTTAGGAGGCACAATATAAGGGCCGGCCGCGGTGGTCTCGCGGTTGTAGGCGCGCAGTCCGGAACCGTGCGACTGCTACGGTCGCAGGTTCGAATCCTGCCTCGGGCATGGAAGTGTGTGATGTCCTTAGGTTAGTTAGGTTTAAGTAGTTCTAAGTTCTAGGGGACTGATGACCACAGCAGTTGAGTCCCATAGTGCTCAGAGCCTTTTGAACCATTTGAACCACAATATAAGGGGTGGGGGAGGGGGTTCGTCGCCGCAGCTGTCAGTAGGGATTTTTGTCCATCTGTTGCGTGCAATCCCGCCGTCTCTGCCCTCTCATGAAGTTTCTCTTGGTGGTCCGTGTCACGTACATCTCGATTTGGTTCCATGTTTGTGATGTCAAATTCGTGTATATCCTCGTTTGACACTTAATGGCTCTTCTTTGTGCCACCCTTAGCTACCAGAGAACATCGACCTATGATTTACTGTCGCTTGACAGTGGGCATCCGCCAGGAAATGTTGATAGGCGTCGTTGAAGTCTGCCAGTTTCTCTGGACAGTATCTGTCAAAAGGCTCCACGCCCCTTTATCCCCTGTCTTCTGTCGTTTCATCGCGCCCGTCTCGCACACGGTCGCGTGCATGTGGTGCGTTGCCAGCAGTTGGATTTCCGCGCGGTGGACCGCTCGCCCATCTGAGGTCATCGCCTCCACGAAGGGTCGCACTGGGGCGGCCGCCCATTAGCTCCAGATGCAAGGTTGGTTCAAATGGCTCTGAGCAGTATGGGACTCAACTGCTGAGGTCATTAGTCCCCTAGAACTTAGAACTAGTTAAACCTAACTAACCTAAGGACATCACAAACATCCATGCCCGAGGCAGGATTCGAATCTGCGACCGTAGCGGTCTTGCGGTTCCAGACTGCAGCGCCTTTAACTGCATGGCCACTTCGGCCGGCCCAGATGCAAGGGAAAGTGTTTGTCACGTGCCCTTCTTTTGTTGTTGACCGCGCTCCCGAAGTGGCCCAGTTGACAGCGTGTCCTGCTGGGAAACCCGCCAGTTTACAACTAGCCCTCCTCCTCGCTGCTCCCGCTGTCTCGTAAGAGTTTAGCCGGTTCGCTTTCACGTTCTCAACTGCATTCACAGAAATTATTCATCATAGTTATGTGATTACAAAATGTCATACATAATACCACTTAGTATTGTCTTTCACAATTTTTAAGAACAAAAGTGAGACTTAAATTTTTTTTAAAAAAATAAAAAAGTTAGATGAATTGACAATATAAAAATAAAAGTTAAATGACTTGACAATATAAAAAATAAAAGTGAAATGACTTGACACTATAAACATAAAAATTAAATGAACTGACAATATAATAACTAATTCCACATCACTAATGTGGTTCACTTGCGTTTTAAGAAATCAAATGCTACTTATCAATTCACTAAAATGAATAGGATTATGCCTTGTGCAAGTATAGGTCAGGACAGCATAGGGTTCACATGTTATTTACACACACACACACACATGCACACCTGTTGTCTATACTACAAACTAACTACCCATAAACATGTATTACTAAAAATTCTACTTCAATCCACTACTAGTTAATCCAACAAGCTACTTCAACACAGCGTTTATACCACTACAACATTGTTCTAATTCGCCCTCTTCTTGACGCTCGCGGCATATTTCTTGTCACATGATAAATGTGGAGAAACTTTCCTTAAACATACACAGTAAAAAGAACAATGGTTATTTACACGCAAAATCATTTATACCAGTTGACACACCTGATAAGAGACACGCAATTATACATTTATCATACTCGTATATTCACACATAAAACAGTAAGACAATTTCATCTAAAATTACGTTATCACAAGAATTAATCACGCAGATGACTCTGAGAACGGTAAAAATATCTGCATCATACAGGTTATACTACATTTTCTTACCCATTTTGCTGCGATTTCGTTCCTTCTTTAAGTTACCTTCCGCTTCCAAATCAGTTATTTCGCCTGTGGTGGTTATTCTGGATTAATTTCTCATGAATGGCAAAATTGTGGTCTCCTCTATTCTGTAAAACAGTTTCATCTTAACATATTGAACTTACAACAGACACAAAAGATCCGAATCCTCCTGTAGTTTAAATGACAAATGTTTTGCTTCATCCTTATTACCTTAAACCAAGCTTTCCTTCGGTCCCATAATCAAAATTATTTAATCTTCCTCTACCTTCAAGAGGGAAGTTTCCTCAGTACAAATCATATAGGCTGCAGTGCATCCCGCACCAGCGAAAACAGTAAGCTGTAATGATCACAGCATCAGTAAAACACATAAACGTCGCTTTTCTAGGACAAGTATTAGCGCAGAATAATTTTTCAGGCTTTGGCTCAACATCAATCAAGACTACAGAAAGGATCCATATTTATGTTCCATTCTCCATTTGCTGAAAAACTGCTCGTCGCTTGACTACCACAAAAATATTTCAGGGCCACGTAAATTACACAAACCGCAATTCTTCTTTCACCTTGAAGGGAATCAATATACTGGCGAAATCCACATGCAGCACTTTGCATACTCAGCTATAAAGAACAAAAAAGACATATCATCAACATTAACATATTAGCGCATATTGGGAAGCCATTGGTTAAACAATCGTATTATTGCATCCTGTTTTCAAGATTCTAAACTTACTCATTCCTTTCTCAGAGTTCTCCTATTTTAAAATATTCATACAGCACGCATACTATAGTAAGAGATCCTCATTTTTACTGACAGATATAGAATAGTAATAGATAGATAGTAGCACTGAAAGCAGAAAATCGGAAACAAGGCTACTAACAGCTGGGGACCTGGGTTTGCCAGACCCATAATACCCACAGATCGGATATTCCCCTGAGTTTTGCATTAATTCAACACAGATCTTGCTTCCCTCAGGAGCGACTCGTTTCAATTTACACAAAAAAAAACATAAACAGTATTTCACTCATTCACAAAGAAACCTTTTATCTTCACATTTGAACCAACCTAAATCCTGATTGCACAAGGAAAGAAAAAAAAACTACAAACATCACTTCAATCAATCACATAGAAACATCTTTATCACTATTTTTACCAACATATTATTCAAAATGCATTTATCACAAATGTAAACTAATCAATTGTTTCTCTTCACCATCCTCTCTACTTCTCACTGTCCTTTCTACTCATTTGCCAAGTCGCTCATTTGTTCCGATTGGGCGCCTTCTGCGCTGATCGTTTGTCATTGCCGGTTTTGTTCATTTCCATTTGCTGGATTATGTCTAGGGTTAGCCGGCCGAATTTCAACATCATGAGGTGCTCCGCGTACAGTCCTATTCCCACCGTGTTCACCGTAGTATCGATTCTGGTTGCCGTAACTGTTGCGTTCACGATCCTGTCCACATCCTCGATCATTTCTGTTGTTCCACCTGTGTTCGCGACTGTTACCCCAGTTTCTATACGGCCTGTCCCGATTGTTGTTCCGTTCGCGTCGCGACGACCAGTCACGCCGTTGATTAGTACTACGGCCACGACTGCGATCGCGCTGCTGTGCCCCGTAATAACTTTGTGCCTGATTAGGCGGGCATTCTCCTGTATTGTATTCCAACTCTTGGAGAAGTGTCTTAAACGTTTCCACATCCTTTTTTCATCGTCCCGCACGAATGACATGGCGCAAGTGCATCGGCAATTTGGTGATGTATATCCTAATTAGTTCCGCAGGCCCGTATGGGTCGTATAAAAATTGATTTGCCTGCAGCATGTGGTCGAATAGGCGTGCTGGGCTGCCGAAACCAGACTGGTTCAAATTTGGCAGCATAATTATGCCATGCTTAACCCTATCTTGTGCCGCTTCCGACCAATAGGCGGACAGAAAGGCTTGTCTAAACTCCCGAGTGGAGTTGCAGTGACGCACTGCCGACCTCATGCGAATCGCCGGGTCGCCTTCCAAATAGCCACACATATATTCTATCTTATGTGAACTTGCCCAGTCGGGGGGAAGACAGAACTCAAATTGCTCGAGCCATGCTCGTGGATGTATTCCTTTTTGCGCATTTCGAAATATCTCAAACTTTCTCACCGTAAGGAAATGTTTGAAATCAAATCCCCGCATTTCCTCCCGGCGAGGCCCTTGTATGTTTCTATTTTACTCATGTCTGCCCCTCAAAATACATTCTTCCCTGTCGTCAAAATATCCCTCGTGGCCAGAGTCCCTCTCTGCACTGTTCGTACGGCTATTTTTAGTGCTGTTGGCGAGTTCGGAATCACACGCCATGCGGTTTTCCAGATGAGCCACGCGTTCTTGTAATTCGCCTGTTACAGCTTTGTACCGCCTGTTCACTTCGAATTGTCCCTTCTGAAATCTAAGAAGCGAACGCACTTCTTCGGTCTCTGCGACCGCTACCGGTGTAGTGTTGTTCTCGCTTTCCGTCACCTTCATCGTGCCTACGATGTCCGCTAATGCCGCAATTTTATCATGTATTTGTTGTCCTCTGCCCCAGTCTACTTCAATTGTTCTACTTGCTGTTCGAGTGCATGAATCGCTTGACTGTTGTCCGCTACTGTTGAAACGTCCCCTTTGGAAAATTTATACACGACTGTGCTTAAACTGACGCACAATATTTTTAGCGCAACGCAATCTGACTTTCAATAATCTCTACAAGAGAACAGCCCTGACTAACATTAACCTGTACTTTTCACAAATCTTGGTTACTCCCCCTAGTGCAATACGGCAAGCGCCACTACTGTCAGCTAAATAAAAGATTCAAACTATGGAAGGCACTAACTACTGATAGGGATAGTTAGCAAATGAAAGATATTAATAGAGAACAAACAATGTATTTACCTTGATATCATCATATCTATATATATATAGCAGTTCAAGACAAATTTCAAAACTCCGCCATCTCTCTCCCCACATCCACCACTGCTGGCGGCTCACCTCCAACTGCGCAACGCTACGTGCTGTTAACAGCCAGCTGCCGCTGCCCAACACTACAATGGCGAGTATTACAACAATGCCAACCAGCCACTGACTGCACACAGCACAGCCAGTGATTTTCATACAGAGCGCTACGTAACGTTGCCAATAAGAAAACATAAACAGCCTACTTACATAGCCCCCATGCTCCCCACAAAAATTTTACAAATTGTTTTGGGCAGTGGCCAAAAATGATTTGATAAAATTTTTCATAATTACAATAACAAAGATATCAAATGCACACACTTATTGATACAATGTTGATCAAAAGCTAAAATTTTCTCACAGTCCATAAAGACAGTCCTGATCATTCATCACAGTAAAATTGCAGTGTTTTTTTTTCTCAAAGTCTGAGCAGTAAAAGAGAAAGCACACGGAAGTAGTGGATTTCCAAGCAGTCTTGAAGAAGTAGTGTTGTCCTTCCAGCGGAAAGACAGTGCTGACTCTTGACATGCAGACAGGTAATGGGTCACGACAGAGCAAACTCACAGCAGAGTCAGTCGAAATTTTGAAGAGTATTGGTAGGTAGGTCATCAGAGAGCAGACCCACTGTAGTCCTGGTAGAGATAATGGTATTGGTGGGCCACCAGAGGTGCAGACCCAATGCAGTCCTTGTAGAAATAATGGTATTGATGGATCATCAAAGACGTAGACCCACTGTAGTCCTTGTAGAGATGGCCAGCAGCCATCTGTTGTGACTATGCAGGTGCACAATCACCATTGAAGAGTCTTATGGATAATAGAGCAAGTCCATAACCACCACTTGTGCACTCACAAAGTTTTTGAATTGTCCTGAGAACCAGCAATGCTGTTAACCAGTCCCTTGCCGAATTATTATTAACACACGTGCAAACACTAACAGTCCCTACTTCTCACATATTGTCCATATACTATGACCAATAGAAACGTGTGCAGTGAAATGTAACTTACAAGTGACTTAATTTGATGAACTGCTGTCAATTACAATTTTATAACATAAGAATACAATAACAAGGTACAAAATACATCATTCAAGAACATAACAATACAGATAACATTTGTAGTACAGGCTTTACAACAGAATAGAAATAAACATATACATAAATGTTACAGGAATTATGAGATAAGTAGATACATAAAAGTTCAGAATAACTTTCGAAACATCAACTTCACACATGAGCATTAAAACAAAACAGAATAAATAATGTCTAAACATCTTTACAAAGAAAATAACATATTATTAATGCAAATTATATTTGAGGATAACAGTATTCCTCATCATAGTGAATAGTATTAGAAAAAAAATTCTATGAAACTACACAGAGACAGGAAGAAAACAAATACACAAGGGTACACAAACATATAGTGGGAAAACACAAGGAAAGGACAGGGTTTCTTTTACTGCAGTATTTGGCAAACAAAACTTTCTTTACTTCTCGGAGATCTCCCTTCGTTCCTCATTATTTCCAAAAAGTCCTATCAATACCTGCTTTCTCTACTCTGTTCATATTTCTTTCAAAATAATTACGGATCATTGTACAATACTCATTTTGGCCCAAAACGTTTTCATATACCTTCAATGCATTTCTTTCCATTCATCACAACTTGTTACCTATATAGTCTACCCCCTCTTAAGCTAACTTAAATCTACTGAGCTCAGATGCTAAACTAAGGGACGAGGCAATGCAGCAGCACATAAAACAATTAACGCATACAGCAATGACAAAAAAGTGCAGATTTGCAAAGGAAGCAGCATTTTAGAAATTAGCGAAGCAATTGCAATATTACGACTAATATAAGGCAATGTGCAGCAAACAAGAAAAATAAATCCGGCTTAGCAGAGTAACACAAATTAAAATTCAGTAGCACTATGCATGGCAAACAGCATAACTTATACCTAAACATGACAAAGTTCAAGCAGAAAAAGTATTACACTAAAAATGGCCATGTCTAATACCTATGTCACATCTTAACACTAGACTGATGCATCACGATAACTTACTCTACCAAAAAATTACCAAGTAGTTGAAAAGAAAATTATGTATGCAGTTCCTGTTACTAGTCCCTTCTTATTGTTCTTTCCATTCCAAGAGCTCCTTTTTCGAAGAATGTGTATCATAAAGTAATTATTTAATAGATCTGTTGACAGAAAGTGTTCACATTAGCAAATGCATTTAATTTTATTTTATGAAACCAATGCTGCAAGACAGCTCGAAACTAGATATCAAATGAAATAAGCAACTATGAAAAGCGAAGCATAAAATATCATTCAATAGTCATGTGACATTTCATAAGTTAGTAGAAATTCTCTCAATTCTCGTAGAAAGATGCTTGTCATAATCAGGTGTGCAGATGTAAAATATTTCTCGTCATTTCATAAGGCATTTCTGTAAATATCATAAATTAAGAGCTCCACAGTGTCAACATATGTTTTCAAGTTCGACCGTGTCGTTTTTGCGATGCTCTCTACAAAGAAACGTCAATAGCGAGGATAATGGCCTCCCTTTTTTTTTCTACCTGTGCCGCTGGAAGGCACACGCTAATAGCTTTTTTTTCTCAGGCGGCTGTCGCCCATCTGGGTGCCCACGACGTATTACGTGCAGGTGGTCACTTAACTTTCTTACGGAAATATTTACGACAGCAGTTTCCGCTACAGTGGCAGTCTTATATAAAAATATTTCACAGGTCAAGCATTAGCGTTGCAAATCTGTAGAAACAAAATCCTATAAATATAAGTGTCCAAAAAAAATATTCGTCAGCATTGTGATGCAGTCACACATTTACACACATTTCATAACCTTGAAGTACGATTCTTAGTTTCCAACAACCTTTTCCACAAGTCAGAGTCCCTAATCACTTTTCATTATTCCTTACCTTATTACACATATACATATTCGTCGACACGTCAATCTTGCGACGACACTTCACTATTTCATCGTAATAAATACATAGCATAATCAAATTCCCCATATAGCATCAAATTGTTCATCATAAAGATACCTCAACAGCATAATACACATCGTCGTCGTGAAAATAACATCATAATACCTCAGTCAACTCTTAAAATCGTCGTAGCTTCCTCCAATAATTTCAAAACCTAAAAAAATTCTCTGCTCATGTCAAAAGTGTCATCCGCCTCAAACACACTTCAAAAATCATGATCCCATACCAAATACATCATTCAAAGTTCTCATAGTATCACAATGGTTCCAAAAAAATATGAACAGTTCACAAAGTACTGACAAAATGCAATTTCATACGTGTGAAGTTATTCAACTGTGTAATTACGTAAACATCTGTCACTAATGTAGTAAAAAAAATGTTTATCTCTCAGTTACATGATCAGATAGCTGTGTAATTTGTGTGTTAGAGAAATATGGTACCGATGTGTAAAGTTGTATAAGCAAATACCATATTAGCTAGGGTTCCCTGTGGTTGCCACACACATGGTACACAAAGTAAGCGTGTACCCCCCTGAGGATTAATTTAATTATACCCTCAGGTGTTACAGATTACAGCAATGGAATTAAATGTATCACGGAAAACCCTTGTATCATTGCACTTCAAATATCTTAAAAAAATGTTTTAAGTGCGAAATTAATCACTCAAATACGTGTACTGTAGCGCTAAACTGTGCGTCATGTTGTAAGATAATCTCTGTGGAAGTCTCGTATTTATCGTCCTCTGTAAGCAAGGTTCTGCTGAAGTCAATGTACTTACCTCACGATACACAAAAATGAAATGCTTTGCGAATAGATATCTTAGTTATTACGCTTATTGTTGTGATGAAGAAAGTACTGTACTGTAACGTATTGTTGTGCCACGAAAAAGGCTGTCTCATTGTTGCCATACCACAAAAGTTACTACTAAAACATGTTTTTCTTTCCAAAAGAATTCAGAAAACTGTGCAGATATAAAACAGATACACCGCAAAAGCAACATTGTAAATTGTCACTCATTGGTAGCGTCGTGATAAAATCGTGTAGCTGTCACATAAACTAACCTCTGTGTCATCTGGTATCTCTCAGAAAGCACTTTAATTTCAGAATGTATTTTCAAATAAACCAAAATGTTGCATTAAAATCTCATTAACAGTACTGGTAAATGTTCTAAGTATGTGAGCCTTATAGTCGTTACGTAATCGTGCAACAAACAAGCAAGAATGCACACACACAATAACACTGTGTCGTCTGTTCACTATAACAATGCATTCGTAATTTATGTTTAAATAAGTTCTCTTGGTTCTTGACTGGATAGTTAACTTCAAACACTGTTGCATGATAACAGTTTCTAACAAAGCATACTAGTAATGTAAAGTGAAATATTTTGTAGCAAAAATTAAGTTAAAAAAACAGATTATCTCTCAATAAACAGTTTTACATGTGAAAAGTGGTGCAATCCTTTGCTCTTCCTAGTACGCAGAGTTTCAACTTTAACGCAATTATCATGTGGTATACGTCGGTAAAGAATACTGGAATTTTTCTCAAGGTTAGCGTCTATGTTATTTGTCAATGAGCCAGCTGGCGCTGTGCGAGTCATTGTCTGTCTCTTTGTTGGCGCGCGTCGTTATTGGGATTTGGAGACCTAACTTCTACAAATTCACCGTGACGAGAGGGCCCTGCCCTGTTTAAATCCCGCCAGTTCTGATGCAATTCAGGTCTGTCGTTACGATCATATCGTCTATCGTCATGTCGGTAGTTCCTGTGGTTTCTTTCTTGTCCGTCACGTTGTGGAGAATTTCTCCCTGAATCGTAACTGCATGGTGGACCGGTGCGTCTGAAATTATTCTGTCTCCCGTGATAATAATTATTTTCGTTCCCATATTGTCTGTTTCTATGGTTATCTCTGTCATATTCATTACTACGGAAATGCGATCTTTCTCTGTAACTATTATTACTCTGCCAGTGGTTGTCATATGGGTGGTGTCTGTTTTGGTCACGATTTGCGTTGTAAGAATAGCCTTGTCGTGTCCAGTTATTATTTATTTCATCGCGGAATTGCGACGGATGTTGTAATATCCCCACGGAAAATTACCCTCTACCACGCACTAATTAATAGTGATCAATCAAATCATCCACATTTATTTACGTTTGAAAAGTATCTGATCAGATTTTCTAGTAAAATATGCGCCGACAGCTCGTCGACGCCAAGGTATTTTTCTAGTACGTTTATTCTTTGGAACAACAGAGGTACAGATATGTATGCTCCATGGTTATGATAGTATAGAGAGAGAGAGAGAAGGGAACAGTTTTCGAAAATATCGTTGGGAGGATTTTTGGATTGCTAAAGAAATTTAGGTACTCTTCTTCGCATTAAAGCGAACAAGGGAAATTTGTGCCGATAGCGGGATAGATAAAGAAATGATAAACCTGTGAAAAAAGTAAATTTCCTGAGACTTAAAATACACGGAAACGGAACCTGTAATTAACAAGGATTCAATATACATCTTTCATCAGAAATAAGGTTTGTGATCATTTTATTACAGAGTGAATGAAGAATGAGTTCTCTGTATGAATCATTGATGATTGTCTAGGCCTGTAATTAATTGGGAAGTTTCAGCTGTGACGAAGAGAACCTGCAATCTATGAGTTTTATAAATCGTCCAAAAAGGCTTCGTCCACATCTGAAATATTAGATCTGTCGTAAACTGAACGAATTGTTCAAACGATCGATTTTCCCAACTGAATGCAGCGCTTAATAATAATAACAAATGTAAAGATTTTTTCTAGCAAGACCGCCGCTGAGTATTAAGACGAAGGGCTCTACCGGAGATTCGACCAGGCTGATCTCAAGTAATTTATATTTGAATTGTACACAGATAAATTAGAGAGAGAGAGAGAGAGTGAATGTAATTCTAGAAAGTACTTAGAATCCTCCAGTAGTATAATTGTTTGTCTGTCCTTTTACGGATCAGCCAATCATAATACACGAAGCCCTGACTTTACTGTACTGATTCAGGTGTGAGAGTGAAGGAGCGATAAAGACGACAGACACACTTCTGTACAGACAAACATTACACCAAGTTAGCGGCAAGCTGCATTCACACACAAAGACTTTCATCAGAAACAAAACCACACAATAAAGAAGTAATCAGAATTGATTAGAATGTGATCTATAATTGTTGTGCTGCTGCGTTCCGCGATTGTCAGTGTCAATTTCCAGTTCTTGTAACAGTCCCTGAAAAGCTTCAATGTCGTCTTTGCAACGTCCTGCCAAAATAATATGTCGTAAATGTTCAGGTATTTGATTAAGCAAATGCGGATGAGTTCTGAGGGGCTGTATGGGTTTGACAGGTACTGATTTTTGTGCAACATGTCTTCAAAATATTTCACAAGACTGGAGAATTCAGATTGTTCGAAATGTTTCATCATTATGATGCCATGTTTTACTCGGTCTTGTGTGGCTTGAGACCAATATGCTGAGAGGAAGGCATGGTAAAATTCTCCTTCACTGTGGCAATCGTGAATGACCGATCGCATTCTTACAGCTGGTTCATTCTCTAAGTAGCCACACATAAATTCTAATCTGTGTTCTAATGACCAGTTGGGAGGAAAAAAATGAGAGAATTGATGGAGCCACGCTTGTGGATGAATGTCGTTGGCAGAATTCTTAAACGTTTTGAATTTACGTGTAGTAATGAACAGCTTATAGTCAAAATCATCATGTCGGCGAGTCGCATATCGGTCATTGTTAGGTCGTGTCGGCCGTTCCATCTCAAAATTCGGTGCACATTGCCAGTTTCTTTCATAACTTCTGAAATGCCCTGTGTTATTATTTTGCGTCTTTTCCGTATTTCTAAGTCCCTCTTCCCGTGTTGCGGCGCGAGTGTCCTCTGAAATACGTAATTCTTGTATTACCTGTGTCAGCTGATCTTGTACTTCGCGGATTTCTCTTTGGTGTTGCGTATTAATTTGATTCAGATTTTGTTTCAGTTTCCTAATTTGTTCGCTCTCTTCTGTGTCATTAAAGACTACCGGTTTTGTGTCATGCAGATTATCATCTACCTTCGTAGATAAGTTAGTGACCTGATCCGAAAGTTCGGCTACTTTCTCCGATAGTGAACACATTTCCTCAGTGTGTTTTTCTGAACCAAGTTTCAGAGTGTCCATTTGTGTTGAAATCGAATCTACTGTGTCCTTCAAGTTTTCCTGAGTTTTTGCAAGTTGCATAACCGAATCGGTAGATGCAACTGAGTCAAATTTAGCTTGCAAGGTCTCATGATTTTCATGAACAGTAGTTTGCAGTTCTTTTATGGCTGCTTCGTGATTCTGTAGTGCATTTTCATGACGCGAAAAAATAGGTTGGAAATGCTCACAAATTTGTGTTTTTACGTCATTACAGACTTTTTGACATTTCGATTCAATGTGATGTAACTCAGTAGTTAAATCCTCACGTGTTTGTTCAAGAGTTTGCTCCAATGAGTCTAACTTTTGAAGATTTTGTTCCATTGCGTCTAACTTTTTCAGATTTTGTTCCATTGTGTCTAACTTTTGAAGATTTTGTTCCATTGTGTCTAACTTTAGTAGCTTTTGCTGTGTTTGACTCTGATTTTGTTCCATTTGTTTCGGATTTTGTTCAAGCGTTGTGTCTAACTTTTGTAGCCTTTGTCCCATTTGTTGCATTAACTGTAATAACAATGCACTGCTGTCTGAAACACGTTCCACAGTGCTTTTCGGCAGTGAAGTTGCACCGGCAACATTCACATTTTGACAAGCAGAAAATGTGTCTTGACTTATTTGAGAAAACGGTGAGGATCCAAAACCTGAATCTACAGTATTTGCAAAATTGTGTCCTGTCATTTCGAATTCCTGAGGCGAGCTGTTGCCGACCGATCGATCGATAATGCTTCCCTCTTCACTAATTGTTTCACTGTCCACGCCACTGTTTGCCGCCCGCTCCATTTCCCTATGCACAATTACCAAATTACTACTTTGAACATTAGTTAATTCATTACTCTGCGGCGCTAACACACTGCTTTCGTCTTCACTGTCATTTCTCAGTTTACTTTGGAGCCTAGTGTTACGTTTTTCACACGCCATTATTGTCACAGTATTTCACACGACAACACAGAAAAACACAATTTGAAGAGCAAAAATAGGGGAACACATTAACATAGCACTGAAAATAATATCTAGTTAATTGCAGCTGCGAAATACTTGGTGCAAATCTACATGCATGCCACAACTGTTTTACTGTACAACAATGAAAAACTACAACTACAATGGAAATTCTCTCTAAAATGTCGCGCTGGCAATAAACAAAAACTACACTAATTACACAAACTACAAGAAAAAAAAATCAGAAGATTCCAGTGAGGTATCCTCGGCTAAGGGTCGACATATGAAACGTCCCCTTTGAAAAATTATACACAACTGTGCTTAAACTGACGCACAATATTTTTAGCGCAACGCAATCTGACTTTCAATAATCTCTACAAGAGAACGGCCCTGACTAACATTAACCTGTACTTTTCACAAATCACTTACCTCACAAAAATCTTGGTTACTCCCCCTACTGCAATACGGCAAGCGCCACTACTGCCAGCTAAATAAAAGATTCAAACTATGGAAGGCACTAACTACTGATAGGGATAGTTAGCAAATGAAAGATATTAATAGAGAACAAACAATGTATTTACCTTGATATCATCATATCTATATATATATAGCAGTTCAAGACAAATTTCAAAACTCCGCCATCTCTCTCCCCACATCCACCACTGCTGGCGGCTCACCTCCAACTGCGCAACGCTACGTGCTGTTAACAGCCAGCTGCCGCTGCCCAACACTACAATGGCGAGTATTACAACAATGCCAACCAGCCACTGACTGCACACAGCACAGCCAGTGATTTTCATACAGAGCGCTACGTAACGTTGCCAATAAGAAAACATAAACAGCCTACTTACACTGTGTTGCCAATGGACGTAGGACAATGCGTTTCCGCCTCTTGGACCCTCGAGAGTACCTACTGGCGTTCCCTTTGGCATTCTTCTCTCAGCGCTTGGAAATTCCTAAGTAGCTGTTCTTCGCGCTCTTTCGATTCAGCATCGCGACCCAGCTTGCCCTGTTCTAAGGCTTGCAGACGGTCATCGATTTGTTCAAATGTACGGCCTAATTCTTTCATAATATCACTTTTTATTTCACTTGCCAGATTGTTTATTCTTTGTGAGATATCATCGGACACTCTCTGCATCGACTTGTCGACTTTATTTGTCTGCTGGATTAGTTTTTGGTCTATTTGTTCGCCTAGCTCGCTGATCGATTTTTCAGATTTGTGCGTCATTTGTTCGCCTAGCTCTCGGATCGACATTTCAGATTTCTGCGTCATTTGATCGCCTAGCACTCGGATCGATTTTTCAGATTTTTCTGCGTTTTCTTTATTTTGTTGCAATAAGGCTTTCATGAGTTCTGCCAAATCAATTTGATTAGTTGGAGGCAAATTAATTTCTGGCTCTGATGTGAGCCCATTCGTCCTGTTTTGCATTTCCTCTGAAGTTATCCCCAATGCATTATCGGTACCGTCCGACGCGTTAATATTCGAAATCAAATTACCCCCTTGGTCCATGTTGCTTAAGTTGTTGGACCGCCTACTTTTAGCTTGGTTACGTGTCTGCATTAGTTCAAGTTATACCCGGTACGCAACACACTAATCACAATAAATGTATCCCCCAAAAATTTCGACAGTTACACGAAAGGTACCCAACCTAGTACGCACTTTTTCACACGCAAAACAAATTTATATCTTTGATCGAAGTCAGTGCAATTTACAAGCGAGAAAAAAAACATATACATATTAAAAACACACAAATATAGAAAACAAAACAAGATAAACAACACAACGCCGCTCAACAGCGGCGTGAATCTTTTTAAAGTCTGCTCAAAACAACGCAGAAGTTGTTTGAGCGCTACAGGGATAAAATTTTAAGATTATACAACGCTCGCAATCTAACGTTTCAGAGATTCCAGAGTCTAGCGGAATCACAGAACAGGGTCGCCATGTGTAATATTGTTGCACTAATTTATTCTGCAAGCAGTGCTGCTATTCAAGACCATAAAAGTGGGTTAAAAGCTGAGAGCTGTCTGGGGAAGTTAACCTTGCATTACTGCGCAACTGTTTCACCAGGCATCCAGTCTTGCTTACTAAATTCCCAACCAGACTAACATTAATTATGGTCTTTTAATAGTCATACGACAACCGGTGATATATATATATATATATATATATATATATATATATATATATATACATATATAAAAGAGAATTTAAATAAAAAGAAATAAATCAGTTTATATTTGGAAGTTTATTTTAACATTGATCATTGAAATTTCAGCATATTAAACTTGATTCATAACTAAACTGGTGCCTTATTTAGGATTGTGAAAATGTGAGATTGTAATCTTACGGAACACATAAAATATGGAGCCAAGATTGGGAGACTGCATACAACACTGCATTCATAAAATAACACACGAAGAACGTTGAAGCATATGCAAGAGGAAATTAACGACAACCAACCGATTCAATTTTCACACAAAGAAGTTACGTTCGTAGCACAATCCTGTCCGTCATATAATTACCACACACTGGTATACTAAATTCATACTAACTCTCTGTGAAATCTTCCCGAAAAGAATAGCTGAGGGCTACTTTGTTGATTACACCACATGCTTCACGTGGTCAACTTGGTTTACACAAAGAGCGTAACTCCACAATAATTTTGATAGTTAAAATAAATTAGATCGAAAAGCACTTTACAAAAGAAAAACCTCGAATTGGTTACTATCGTCTTACTATTAACCTGATGGGTCAAACCATTGTATAAGCACGTGGTACTGGTCTCACAAAGTACACCCCACGTGGGTTGAACATAAAGAAAAGTTGCTATATTGAAAAATATTGTCAAGACGAGACGTTATAATCTCACGCACATTCGCATTTAAGATTGATGATCTTAGTTAGAGTTACTGATCAACACGTGGTTCCACTTTACTCACAAAGTAGTGACAAAGCAACTACCGGAATATATTATGAACGTCACACTCGAATTACACGGCGTTGCAATTTAAGATAACATTACATATTTTAGAGCTAAACCTGAAATAAAGGTGATTAAATTTGCAGTTAGGCTCAAGTTAAGAAATCCATTGTCCTACGGACTTAGCAGACACGCGCTTAGCCGGAGATCTTACCACTTCAGACGCTCGCCGCGGACAGACTGACCTGCGCTCCTACCTAGCGTGCTTCCCAAATACAAACGGAAGTGACCAGAGGCAGCTTCCTATACCAACATGACAAGGGACAGACAGGACCATACTAAGAATAGAAACCTCTCTGCTTTTAGAAAGCGTAGCTACCTGTTACGACGTTGGTCCTACTGTTGTCTAGCAGACAGGCTTGTCTGCTACCATCCAGCATGCAACAACAAATACATTTGCTCATTCATCCTCTCACACGGAAGGGAAGGGGGATGACAGTATTTTATCATATACAGTATATAAAAGAAAGCGGATGTACGTTCCGTATGAGACTGTGTGACATGAATTACATATAAACTGTGTTTTAAAGTGTAGTAGTGTGACAGATCGTTCTTGTTTATGTGTAAAAGTAAGACGTTCCACTACTCAGTCTCCTTCCAGATAGTCAGAAACGCCACAGTAAATTTAGAAGAGGAATTTATGCCGTAAATGACAACAGATTTAAGAAATTAACATGAAAGGAATCCAACAGAGACCTTTCAGCATGCTGACTTTATCCATTCATACTGAATTCTGGTTTTACATGTCCGCCTCCGGTAGCGCAGCGGTAGCGCAGCGGTAGCGTCACCGCCTACCACCTAGGGGGGCCCGGGCTCGATTCCCGGAAGTTGTGTGTCCGTCGTCATCATTTTCATCATCATTGATACTCAAGTCGCCGAAGTGGCGTCAACTAAACAGAGTTGCTATACGGCGGCCGAACTCCGAAGGGTATGTCCCGGCCAATAAATGCCATACGATTTTTTTTTCTAGTTTTCATGGTTGTCCGAAATTATTCCAGGCAAATGGCGGGGTTGTTCTTAATGATATGCCATGATCTACACCTTCTCCCTTTTATTGCGAATTCCTGAGTTTTGTAAAGTTATTTTTGTTGTTATTATTGCGTAGTTCCATCCTTTTTAATTCTACTTTGTTTCCTCCTCTACACAGTGTCATATTGTTATTACAGTTTCCATGATACTGAAGCAAAAGGACATAATTTCTATGGGATTAATATTAAACCTTATAACACTACCGGTTATTACCTCTTG
This sequence comes from Schistocerca nitens, assembly GCF_023898315.1. NCBI lineage: Eukaryota > Metazoa > Arthropoda > Insecta > Orthoptera > Acrididae > Schistocerca > Schistocerca nitens. Next base: position 680,851,619 of record NC_064617.1, on the reverse strand, counting down.
AGCAAATTCACTATTTGTTGTTCCTATGAAAGGAATTAAAGGTTGACCGTGATCGTGTGCTAACGGAAGCTTATCGGACAAAGTTTCGTGGATAGGTAGCAGCAGTTATTCTAACGGGCATCGAAATAACGTTATTCAATTAATAAAGTAGACAAAGATGGCCACCAGCCTAATTAGGCTGTTGTTCCTGGTCAGATGTAAAAAGGACCTCAAGGCCCTAGTCTGGCCAGGCCAAATAAGCAATAAATACATAAACTAGAAAAGGGATTTACAGCTCGCTTTTAGGAATTTACTGAAATAATATTTAATCTTCAACTACTAAATTTCCGTTAAAATGAAAGTAAGGAGTTTCGCAGACATTTCTTTTAAGGGGTGAGTGAGACTTTGCCCCGTGAGCTTATGTACAGTTTACAGACAAAAGCGCACATAGAACTATTTGAAAAAGTGTATAATAATATTATGGATTACCAGATACGTTGAATCGATATAGCAGCCTCTTGGGAAAAAAGAAAATAGCAACTTCACTTTAGTTTTATCATGTTTTATCCCGTATTACTACTTGATAGAAAGAAAATATCTTACGGATATGATTATGAAATGACGGTAGATTTCATCTGCATTTTCTTATGACAGTCCCGTTTCTGCAGCTGACTTGTTTCCATTCTTGATCATTTGTAAGCTAATGCGATATCAACTTTAGAGATAAGTTGTTGATATACGAATATCTGTGGGACGAATTTACTTATTTCATATTCTTTCAGTTCTGGAAATGCCTCGCTCCTGTATGTTGGAGCATTAAAATCAAGAGATCAGAAAATTAAAACTAAGCTCGTTAGCGCTGCCAGCTTTTCTTTTGTGAAGCCATTGTGGGTAGCTCTTAAGCCGTTTAATATTCAGGTGATACAAGCTTTAGTTCAACAGATGCAGAACTGAGCCCATAGCAAACTTTGTTCCACGCACAAGTAATTCGAGATAACTAATAAGAATCTTTCAATTACGTTAAAAGTAGGCTGCAAAGAAGTACATACATTTTCTCTGGATTACCATATAATATAAAAACTGATCTAAAACCACTGATTTTCACGTTAGGGTACTTAAGAAACTAGGGAAATGCGTTAGCAGGTCAAGCAGGTAACGACGCCTGCGGAGAAGAAAACGCCAAACAGCCTGCCATTCCCCTGCAGGCCGTCGTCTGGTAGTTGAGTCAGAGAGAAGCAGTGGCTGGCTGTGAGGATCGGTGAACTCAACCACTTCCCCAAATCGAACCTCGTGGAATCATCCTGATCCGGATAGGACATGGTGATAAAGCTCGTGGCTCCATACTCTGACGAGAGGACCTTCCTTTCTGGCATGCGTGTGATGCGCAAATCACTAGATGCCATATTGTACGCAGGTAAATTTTACATTGTGATAAGAGGGAAGTAAATCAATGTGGGGTCCTGTCGTCTATTTCAGCTGATGGTCAGTCGAGTGTGGTTTTCTTTGTAATAGTATTGTGTCTGAACTCCAAACCTTTTAAACTGGAGTTTTTTTTTGTATGCGTGATACATCTTTAGACTAATTATCAGAGAAGCAGACTTTGACGTATTTTAGATCATTTCAGGAGGAGTCAGACTACATATTACCCCTCGCCCCCCATCCCCCCCCCCCCCCACCCACACACACATACATCTCGCGTATTGACCACGAGAAGAAAATTCGAGAAATTTGAGCCAATACAGAGGCTTACCGACAATCGTTCTTCCCACGAGCTATTCGCGAGTGAAACAGGGTTGAAGGGACCAGATAGTGGTACCAAAAGTACCCTCCGCCAAACACCATTACGTTGCTTGCTGAGTATGATGTAGATGTAGATTACATTATGGCTCTCTTTTTTGTTAGAGGTTTTAAAATTCACGATAAATATGATTTTATTATTTCTCCGTGCCGTCGGCCGTTATGGCCGAGCGGTTCTAGGCGCTTCACTCTGGTACCGCACGACCGCTACGGTCGCAGATTCGAATCCTGCCTCGAGCATGGACGTGTGTGATGTCCTTAGGTCAGTTAGGTTTAAGTAGTTCTAGGTTCTAGGGGACTGATGAGCTCAGATGTTAAGTCCCATAGTGCTCAGAGCCATTTGAACCATCTCCATAAACACGCGCACACGCGTGCGCACGAGCGCGGGAGCGCGCGCTTGAGTGTGTGTGTGTGTGTGTGTGTGTGTGTGCATGCGAGTCTGTGGCTTATAGTTTACTTTAATATCTTGTTGATTTTTTATTGTTTCACCACTAAAGTTATTTTCTTTTTTTTAATTTTACGTTTCCGCTTACAAAGTTGATTCTAGAAAACCCTCAAACGAATGTTACCCGTTTTAACCAGACTCGTCTCATAAAAGAATTAAATATAGCCGCTGAAAACCTGGCCGTCGTACACCCAAAACAGTATGTATGCGCCATTACCATCATCAACAACAACATCAGCAATAAGAACTCCGTGATGATGTTTTTTATCCTGGCAAACTTCTTTCCCCTGCAGCAATAGTTTATATGCAATTCAGTATGTTATAAACTGAGGGAAAGAAAGAATACAGCAATATTTATTGTGAGTTATTTACGGCATGTAACTGAGTTGTGACTGCTAAACTGACCTAAAAAGTAGAAAGAAAATCTCCACAGACAAGGGGTACAAGCATTGAAATATTGTTGCACTAATTTATTCTGCAAGCAGTGCTGCTATTCAAGACCATAAAAGTGGGTTAAAAGCTGTGAGCTGTCTGGGGAAGTTAACCTTGCATTACTGCGCAACTGTTTCACCAGGCATCCAGTCTAGCTTACTAAATTCCCAACCAGACTAACATTAATTATGGTCTTTTAATAGTCATACGACAACCGGTGATATATATATACACACACACACACACACACACACACACACACACACACACACACATATATATATATATATATATATATATATATATATATATATATAAAAGAATTTAAATAAAAAGAAATAAATCAGTTTATATTTGGAAATTTATTTTAACATTGATCATTGAAGTTTCAGCATATTAAACTTGATTCATAACTAAACTGGTGCCTTATTTAGGATTGTGAAAATGTGAGATTGTAATCTTACGGAACACATCAAATATGGAGCCAAGATTGGGAGACTGCATACAACACTGCATTCATAAAATATCACACGAAGAACGTTGAAGCATATGCAAGAGGAAATTAACGACAACCAACCGATTCAATTTTCACACAAAGAAGTTACGTTCGTAGCACAATCCTGTCCGTCATATAATTACCACACACTGGTATACTAAATTCATACTAACTCTCTGTGAAATCTTCCCGAAAAGAATAGCTGAGGGCTACTTTGTTGATTACACCACATGCTTCACGTGGTCAACTTGGTTTACACAAAGAGCGTAACTCCACAATAATTTTGATAGTTAAAATAAATTAGATCGAAAAGCACTTTACAAAAGAAAAACCTCGAATTGGTTACTATCGTCTTACTATTAACCTGATGGGTCAAACCATTGTATAAGCACGTGGTACTGGTCTCACAAAGTACACCCCACGTGGGTTGAACATAAAGAAAAGTTGCTATATTGAAAAATATTGTCAAGACGAGACGTTATAATCTCACGCACATTCGCATTTAAGATTGATGATCTTAGTTAGAGTTACTGATCAACACGTGGTTCCACTTTACTCACAAAGTAGTGACAAAGCAACTACCGGAATATATTATGAACGTCACACTCGAATTACACGGCGTTGCAATTTAAGATAACATTACATATTTTAGAGCTAAACCTGAAATAAAGGTGATTAAATTTGCAGTTAGGCTCAAGTTAAGAAATCCATTGTCCTACGGACTTAGCAGACACGCGCTTAGCCGGAGATCTTACCACTTCAGACGCTCGCCGCGGACAGACTGACCTGCGCTCCTACCTAGCGTGCTTCCCAAATACAAACGGAAGTGACCAGAGGCAGCTTCCTATACCAACATGACAAGGGACAGACAGGACCATACTAAGAATAGAAACCTCTCTGCTTTTAGAAAGCGTAGCTACCTGTTACGACGTTGGTCCTACTGTTGTCTAGCAGACAGGCTTGTCTGCTACCATCCAGCATGCAACAACAAATACATTTGCTCATTCATCCTCTCACACGGAAGGGAAGGGGGATGACAGTATTTTATCATATACAGTATATAAAAGAAAGCGGATGTACGTTCCGTATGAGACTGTGTGACATGAATTACATATAAACTGTGTTTTAAAGTGTAGTAGTGTGACAGATCGTTCTTGTTTATGTGTAAAAGTAAGACGTTCCACTACTCAGTCTCCTTCCAGATAGTCAGAAACGCCACAGTAAATTTAGAAGAGGAATTTATGCCGTAAATGACAACAGATTTAAGAAATTAACATGAAAGGAATCCAACAGAGACCTTTCAGCATGCTGACTTTATCCATTCATACTGAATTCTGGTTTTACATGTCCGCCTCCGGTAGCGCAGCGGTAGCGCAGCGGTAGCGTCACCGCCTACCACCTAAGGGGGCCCGGGCTCGATTCCCGGAAGTTGTGTGTCCGTCGTCATCATTTTCATCATCATTGATACTCAAGTCGCCGAAGTGGCGTCAACTAAACAGAGTTGCTATACGGCGGCCGAACTCCGAAGGGTATGTCCCGGCCAATAAATGCCATACGATTTTTTTTTCTAGTTTTCATGGTTGTCCGAAATTATTCCAGGCAAATGGCGGGGTTGTTCTTAATGATATGCCATGATCTACACCTTCTCCCTTTTATTGCGAATTCCTGAGTTTTGTAAAGTTATTTTTGTTGTTATTATTGCGTAGTTCCATCCTTTTTAATTCTACTTTGTTTCCTCCTCTACACAGTGTCATATTGTTATTACAGTTTCCATGATACTGAAGCAAAAGGACATAATTTCTATGGGATTAATATTAAACCTTATAACACTACCGGTTATTACCTCTTGAGCAAATTCACTATTTGTTGTTCCTATGAAAGGAATTAAAGGTTGACCGTGATCGTGTGCTAACGGAAGCTTATCGGACAAAGTTTCGTGGATAGGTAGCAGCAGTTATTCTAACGGGCATCGAAATAACGTTATTCAATTAATAAAGTAGACAAAGATGGCCACCAGCCTAATTAGGCTGTTGTTCCTGGTCAGATGTAAAAAGGACCTCAAGGCCCTAGTCTGGCCAGGCCAAATAAGCAATAAATACATAAACTAGAAAAGGGATTTACAGCTCGCTTTTAGGAATTTACTGAAATAATATTTAATCTTCAACTACTAAATTTCCGTTAAAATGAAAGTAAGGAGTTTCGCAGACATTTCTTTTAAGGGGTGAGTGAGACTTTGCCCCGTGAGCTTATGTACAGTTTACAGACAAAAGCGCACATAGAACTATTTGAAAAAGTGTATAATAATATTATGGATTACCAGATACGTTGAATCGATATAGCAGCCTCTTGGGAAAAAAGAAAATAGCAACTTCACTTTAGTTTTATCATGTTTTATCCCGTATTACTACTTGATAGAAAGAAAATATCTTACGGATATGATTATGAAATGACGGTAGATTTCATCTGCATTTTCTTATGACAGTCCCGTTTCTGCAGCTGACTTGTTTCCATTCTTGATCATTTGTAAGCTAATGCGATATCAACTTTAGAGATAAGTTGTTGATATACGAATATCTGTGGGACGAATTTACTTATTTCATATTCTTTCAGTTCTGGAAATGCCTCGCTCCTGTATGTTGGAGCATTAAAATCAAGAGATCAGAAAATTAAAACTAAGCTCGTTAGCGCTGCCAGCTTTTCTTTTGTGAAGCCATTGTGGGTAGCTCTTAAGCCGTTTAATATTCAGGTGATACAAGCTTTAGTTCAACAGATGCAGAACTGAGCCCATAGCAAACTTTGTTCCACGCACAAGTAATTCGAGATAACTAATAAGAATCTTTCAATTACGTTAAAAGTAGGCTGCAAAGAAGTACATACATTTTCTCTGGATTACCATATAATATAAAAACTGATCTAAAACCACTGATTTTCACGTTAGGGTACTTAAGAAACTAGGGAAATGCGTTAGCAGGTCAAGCAGGTAACGACGCCTGCGGAGAAGAAAACGCCAAACAGCCTGCCATTCCCCTGCAGGCCGTCGTCTGGTAGTTGAGTCAGAGAGAAGCAGTGGCTGGCTGTGAGGATCGGTGAACTCAACCACTTCCCCAAATCGAACCTCGTGGAATCATCCTGATCCGGATAGGACATGGTGATAAAGCTCGTGGCTCCATACTCTGACGAGAGGACCTTCCTTTCTGGCATGCGTGTGATGCGCAAATCACTAGATGCCATATTGTACGCAGGTAAATTTTACATTGTGATAAGAGGGAAGTAAATCAATGTGGGGTCCTGTCGTCTATTTCAGCTGATGGTCAGTCGAGTGTGGTTTTCTTTGTAATAGTATTGTGTCTGAACTCCAAACCTTTTAAACTGGAGTTTTTTTTTGTATGCGTGATACATCTTTAGACTAATTATCAGAGAAGCAGACTTTGACGTATTTTAGATCATTTCAGGAGGAGTCAGACTACATATTACCCCTCGCCCCCCATCCCCCCCCCCCCCACCCACACACACATACATCTCGCGTATTGACCACGAGAAGAAAATTCGAGAAATTTGAGCCAATACAGAGGCTTACCGACAATCGTTCTTCCCACGAGCTATTCGCGAGTGAAACAGGGTTGAAGGGACCAGATAGTGGTACCAAAAGTACCCTCCGCCAAACACCATTACGTTGCTTGCTGAGTATGATGTAGATGTAGATTACATTATGGCTCTCTTTTTTGTTAGAGGTTTTAAAATTCACGATAAATATGATTTTATTATTTCTCCGTGCCGTCGGCCGTTATGGCCGAGCGGTTCTAGGCGCTTCACTCTGGTACCGCACGACCGCTACGGTCGCAGATTCGAATCCTGCCTCGAGCATGGACGTGTGTGATGTCCTTAGGTCAGTTAGGTTTAAGTAGTTCTAGGTTCTAGGGGACTGATGAGCTCAGATGTTAAGTCCCATAGTGCTCAGAGCCATTTGAACCATCTCCATAAACACGCGCACACGCGTGCGCACGAGCGCGGGAGCGCGCGCTTGAGTGTGTGTGTGTGTGTGTGTGTGTGTGTGCATGCGAGTCTGTGGCTTATAGTTTACTTTAATATCTTGTTGATTTTTTATTGTTTCACCACTAAAGTTATTTTCTTTTTTTTAATTTTACGTTTCCGCTTACAAAGTTGATTCTAGAAAACCCTCAAACGAATGTTACCCGTTTTAACCAGACTCGTCTCATAAAAGAATTAAATATAGCCGCTGAAAACCTGGCCGTCGTACACCCAAAACAGTATGTATGCGCCATTACCATCATCAACAACAACATCAGCAATAAGAACTCCGTGATGATGTTTTTTATCCTGGCAAACTTCTTTCCCCTGCAGCAATAGTTTATATGCAATTCAGTATGTTATAAACTGAGGGAAAGAAAGAATACAGCAATATTTATTGTGAGTTATTTACGGCATGTAACTGAGTTGTGACTGCTAAACTGACCTAAAAAGTAGAAAGAAAATCTCCACAGACAAGGGGTACAAGCATTGAAATATTGTTGCACTAATTTATTCTGCAAGCAGTGCTGCTATTCAAGACCATAAAAGTGGGTTAAAAGCTGTGAGCTGTCTGGGGAAGTTAACCTTGCATTACTGCGCAACTGTTTCACCAGGCATCCAGTCTAGCTTACTAAATTCCCAACCAGACTAACATTAATTATGGTCTTTTAATAGTCATACGACAACCGGTGATATATATACACACACACACACACACACACACACACACACACACACACACATATATATATATATATATATATATATATATATATATATATATATATAAAAGAATTTAAATAAAAAGAAATAAATCAGTTTATATTTGGAAATTTATTTTAACATTGATCATTGAAGTTTCAGCATATTAAACTTGATTCATAACTAAACTGGTGCCTTATTTAGGATTGTGAAAATGTGAGATTGTAATCTTACGGAACACATCAAATATGGAGCCAAGATTGGGAGACTGCATACAACACTGCATTCATAAAATATCACACGAAGAACGTTGAAGCATATGCAAGAGGAAATTAACGACAACCAACCGATTCAATTTTCACACAAAGAAGTTACGTTCGTAGCACAATCCTGTCCGTCATATAATTACCACACACTGGTATACTAAATTCATACTAACTCTCTGTGAAATCTTCCCGAAAAGAATAGCTGAGGGCTACTTTGTTGATTACACCACATGCTTCACGTGGTCAACTTGGTTTACACAAAGAGCGTAACTCCACAATAATTTTGATAGTTAAAATAAATTAGATCGAAAAGCACTTTACAAAAGAAAAACCTCGAATTGGTTACTATCGTCTTACTATTAACCTGATGGGTCAAACCATTGTATAAGCACGTGGTACTGGTCTCACAAAGTACACCCCACGTGGGTTGAACATAAAGAAAAGTTGCTATATTGAAAAATATTGTCAAGACGAGACGTTATAACCTCACGCACATTCGCATTTAAGATTGATGATCTTAGAGTTACTGATCAACACATGGTTCCACTTTACTCACAAAGTAGTGACAAAGCAACTACCGGAATATATTATGAACGTCACACTCGAATTACACGGCGTTGCAATTTAAGATAACATTACATATTTTAGAGCTAAACCTGAAATAAAGGTGATTAAATTTGCAGTTAGGCTCAAGTTAAGAAATCCATTGTCCTACAGACTTAGCAGACACGCGCTTAGCCGGAGATCTTACCACTTCAGACGCTCGCCGCGGACAGACTGACCTGCGCTCCTACCTAGCGTGCTTCCCAAATACAAACGGAAGTGACCAGAGGCAGCTTCCTATACCAACATGACAAGGGACAGACAGGACCATACTAAGAATAGAAACCTCTCTGCTTTTAGAAAGCGTAGCTACCTGTTACGACGTTGGTCCTACTGTTGTCTAGCAGACAGGCTTGTCTGCTACCATCCAGCATGCAACAACAAATACATTTGCTCATTCATCCTCTCACACGGAAGGGAAGGGGGATGACAGTATTTTATCATATACAGTATATAAAAGAAAGCGGATGTACGTTCCGTATGAGACTGTGTGACATGAATTACATATAAACTGTGTTTTAAAGTGTAGTAGTGTGACAGATCGTTCTTGTTTATGTGTAAAAGTAAGACGTTCCACTACTCAGTCTCCTTCCAGATAGTCAGAAACGCCACAGTAAATTTAGAAGAGGAATTTATGCCGTAAATGACAACAGATTTAAGAAATTAACATGAAAGGAATCCAACAGAGACCTTTCAGCATGCTGACTTTATCCATTCATACTGAATTCTAGTTTTACATGTCCGCCTCCGGTAGCGCAGCGGTAGCGCAGCGGTAGCGTCACCGCCTACCACCTAAGGGGGCCCGGGCTCGATTCCCGGAAGTTGTGTGTCCGTCGTCATCATTTTCATCATCATTGATACTCAAGTCGCCGAAGTGGCGTCAACTAAACAGAGTTGCTATACGGCGGCCGAACTCCGAAGGGTATGTCCCGGCCAATAAATGCCATACGATCTTTTTTTTCTAGTTTTCATGGTTGTCCGAAATTATTCCAGGCAAATGGCGGGGTTGTTCTTAATGATATGCCATGATCTATACCTTCTCCCTTTTATTGCGAATTCCTGAGTTTTGTAAAGTTATTTTTGTTGTTATTATTGCGTAGTTCCATCCTTTTTAATTCTACTTTGTTTCCTCCTCTACACAGTGTCATATTGTTATTACAGTTTCCATGATACTGAAGCAAAAGGACATAATTTCTATGGGATTAATATTAAACCTTATAACACTACCGGTTATTACCTCTTGAGCAAATTCACTATTTGTTGTTCCTATGAAAGGAATTAAAGGTTGACCGTGATCGTGTGCTAACGGAAGCTTATCGGACAAAGTTTCGTGGATAGGTAGCAGCAGTTATTCTAACGGGCATCGAAATAACGTTATTCAATTAATAAAGTAGACGAAAGATGGCCACCAGCCTAATTAGGCAAAATCATCCCGTATAAATATAACATGAATCAAGAAAACTTAAGGGTTTTATGTGACTTTACTTGTGACTGCAATCTGCTTTGTAAATTTGATACGAAACAATAGCACAGTATGGCAAGCGTTTATAGCTATTCATGAGCCTCAAGCAGGCGATAGGATGTTAAATATTTAGATGCTGATCATCGACTCTCTGTGCAACGAAGACTTTTTGCGGTACTTCGCAGCGAACGACCTTTTCATTCCCACCTCCAGGATAAAAAAAGACAGTTTGTAACCTCCCAACAGAATTCCTTCTCATTTGAAACCTCCCTACAAAATTCTTTTCACATTAGCCTCCACACAAAATTCTTTCTGATTTAATCTAAGCTCAAAATTCATTCACATTTAGCGTAACCTCAAAACAGAAAAATTCCTAAACCTCTCAACAGTAAAAATTATAATTATGTCGTTCACATTCAGTGTAACGTCCCAATAAAAAAATGAATTCAGTAACCTGGTAATAAAACAATGTAAATAACCTCTCAATTAAATTGTCACTCACTTAGGACATTTCAATAATTCACTGTGAATTTAACCTGGAAAATTTTTGACGACAGCAATGCTGCGTCATGGCCCTGAAAGATCATTCTGAATAAAAAAAAGAAAAAATTCTTACCTCCATGAAGTCGCCGGATATATCTGCTCTTACAATAAATTTTTCCGGCACAGCTCTGTGTAATGCTGGCCGACCTATCTGTCATTTATGAAAGGAAGCAACTGATTTTTCTATTGCAATAATCGGGATGATCATGGATGTGAGAAATTAGTAAATTCTTTAAATTGAAATGAATGGTTGTTAAAAGTTAGTTTTTATGAGAAAGATTATTATTACGAGATTTTTAAAACATTTACATGGGACTTACATTAATACTCAGGCTCCGACATCGCTGCACCGCGACCGGGCCAGCCAACACGATACACCATACCAGACCAGAGCAGACTTCCGACAAGCAACAACTTACTGCTACAGCTACACAGTTCCTACTGCAGTCAACACTGCTCTCTGGTCAGAGATTTTCTTATACCTTGCATATTGCAGGAGCAATACACCTCTTACAAGTTTTACAAAATACATTCGCAGTTCAATTCTTCTCAAATAACTTTACAGAAAATAATAAGGATTAATTACATAGACGAAGAACATAGAACGTTGAAACAACACAGATGTTACATTTTCCATAGCAGAACTTAGAAAGTACATGAAATAAACATGGGGTGTTCAAAAAGTCTCTCCGCAGTGCCGTATGACTGTTAGCAGTGAATAAACTGAAATGAAACTCAGTGAAATAAAAGTTATTAATTTATTGAATATTCATTTTTACTTACAAATTTTCCCATTAAATGTTGAAAGTGTCCCCCCTGTTGTTGAATACACAATTCAATTCGTCTAATCATGTTTCCAAACGCAAGTTGTAACATTTCTCCTGTAACAGAGGCAGTGAAAGTGGATATTGCAGTTTTCAATTCATCGATGGTTCAAAATGGTTCATATGGCTCCAGGCACTATGGGACTTAACATCGGAATTCATCAGTCCCCGAGACTTAGAACTACTTAAAACTAAAGACATCACACACATCCATGCCCGGGGCAGGTGTCGAACCTGCTACAGTAGCAGCAGCGCAGTTCCGGACTGAACGGCGGCTCATCGATGGTTTTTGGACAGTTTTTATAGACAATTGCTTTCTCTGCACCACGGAAGAAAAAGTCAGGTGGTGCTAGATCAGGCGACCGTGGAGACAAAAGTCCCTGTGAAATTATGCGATCATCAAAAACATCAGCAAGCAGTGACATTGAAACGCGAGCTGTATGCGCGGTTGTACTATCTTGTTGAAAATAACTGTTCAGTATTTCATTTAACACAAATTCACCTACGAATGGGTACAGAATATCACTGCAGTATCGTTGTGCGTTTATTGCTTCGTTGAAAAATATGGGACCCACAATCCGACGTCTAGAAATTGCAATCCAGACTTCCTATTTTCACAGAATGAAGTGGTTCCTCATGAATACACAATAGATTGCAGTACTCCACATACGAGAATTTTGCGAGTTCATGTACCCGGATAAATGAAACCACGCCTCACCAGTGAAAATCGTTTCATTAAGAATATCGCTTCCATTTTGTTGAACGAAATTTTTGAACCATTGACTATAATGCAGTCTCTTGCCACGATCAGTATTTTTCAGTTCTTGCACGACCGTCACTTTGTATGGGAAAAGTTATAATTTTTTCCTTACAGCTGTGTGGGCCGTTCAGACACTAACATAGATTTCCTGGGCGAGTTTTCTTACTGACTTGTTCGGACTCATGGACATTTTATCGGGAATATCGGGTAGTTTATCCTCAGGCAAACCGCTAGGACGACCACTTCTCGGTGCATCACTGAACCCGTACTTCGAAATTGCTTAATCAAATCTCGCACAGTATCGCATGGGAGTGTTGTCTCCGGGAAAACTGAATTAAATGTTTGACGAACTGAAACTGTGTATTTACTGCCAGCTTTGAACACTTGTTCGACGAAAAACACACGTTCTTCAATGGTTATCATTTTAACAGTGACAAAAACGAAACGCACAAAGGAACTAAACTTAAAAGTTCACGTCAACACGTAACGACACACACCAACGATACTACTGACGCTGGCTGAGATAAACGAAACAGTGGAACGAACGATCATACGGCACGCGCGGCTAACAATCTTACGGCACTGCGGAGAGACTTTTTGAACAACCCGTACAATCGACACTACTATAAACCGAAATACCAACCAATAAATGTGCAAGAGGAATTATAGTCTTATGTCTCATGCATGAAGATCCTTATATGACACTGTAATATGGAGCCTTGTGTTGAGCTACAGTGACACCTATTACGAGTAGCTTAATTGCAGAGCCGTTATGATTTCTAAGCGTCAGTATTGTTTGTCTTCGGGTTATCATTGTGTTTCTTTTCTAACCGCTAACATTTAACATTCTGCAGCTCATATATTCGTATGGCAGTTCAGAATCACGTGCACCTCGTTAACATGGTTAGTAATCGGCTGACGATCGTTCACCCAGTACGATTTCGACAACAGGTGCCTGTATTTGGAACGCCAGCTGTCTTGCTTCGCAGTGCAATGACACGCGTCTAACGTTGTCACTGCGACCGTAATTCATACAGGCCATGGAGACGCCGAAGTTGCGAGGCATTATCCATCTAGAACTGTTATCTGATAAAAAAATCGTATTCATATGAACTGACATTGAACTACAACAGCAGACGATGACCATGGCCTAAAATTTCTTCTTTCGAAACTACCAGTAATATTCATTGTTGCCGGATATTTCTAGAACCTCGACAGTACATAATGCCTTATAAAAAAAAGACATGGCGCCAGAAAAAATTTCAGTTTAAAATGCCTTGTGACAAGTTTCCTCAAAAAATGATCTGTGCATACTTGGTCGGTCGGTTGGTTGGTTTGTTCGGGGAAGGAGACCAGACAGCGAGGTCATCGGTCTCATCGGATTAGGGAAGAAAGTCGGCCGCGCACTTTGAAAGGAACCATCCCGGCATTTGCCTGGAGCGATTTAGGAAAATCACGGAAAACCTAAATCAGGATGGCCGGACGCGGGATTGAACCGTCGTCCTCCCGAATACGAGTCCAGTGTCTAACCACTGCACCACCCCGCTCGGTTGTGCATACTTGAGAACCATTTAATTTGCACTGAATGATTCAACGTAACACTTATTATTACATTTACTAGATTCGGCCGTATCTGTCCAGCTTCTGATGTGTAAATGTTACAACTTAACTTGTGGAAGATGTAAAGTATATCGGCATACTATTTGCTTCATGACTTTTTTATTTTGCTGATGCATTTCGAAAGCCCGGGTGGTGTTGCCAGTCGCCCATCAGGCACATACTCAATTGCCGAGTGGGGCAGAGCCTCCCAGAAGCGGATGGCATCGAGGAAATTAAATACCCAGGATGGACGAAAAGTAGCAACGTGGGCGGCATCTGTACTCCAGTGGAGCAGCAATCCGAAGGCGTCTGTGCCCCATGTTAGAGGCGGCCTGGAAAATTCGATCCTTTCTGAAGCAACCGTGGCAATTATGCTTCTCACATCTGAGATATGATACGTGGTAGTCAGGATAAATGTTCCGGTTAATCTGGCCCCACATTCGGATCATCTGGTGGGGGCTGCATTAGTATCACAAAATCTCCAGTCTACGCAACGAGAGAAGCAATACTTTCAGATATGCATATAGAATATTCGTTCGCTGGTGGGAGATGATAGGCCGACAGAAGTGGAAGAGGAATTAGAGAAAATCAATCGAGCGATGTAGGTTTGAGGGAAATACACCGTAAAGGTGAAAACTGCCTTCGCCTGCAGTGAGAAAATCTCTTCTATTAATGTGGTGAACCAAATGCAAAACTGAATGGAGTCGGTTTTTAGTAAAGAAAACCATTGAAACAAGTAGCGTATCAGAAGGAACATCGAGAACAGTTGCCTATTTGGTCCTAAAAATATCATAACGATATAAAATCCAAAACGCTCAAGCAGACGCACTAGCACTACTTCTAGCTTCTATGGTGTAAAGATGGAATCCTGTAAATTCTTGAAATAAATCCACGATAAAGGGGAGACGGTTTTTAAAATTCGTAATCGTGACTTCAATTCCAAAGTTGAAGCATACAAAGAATATCATTACCTTATTGACACATATGGATAGAAGAAATAAATGACAGAAGTGAGAGATCGGTTCTGTTTACAGATTGCATGAAAACACCTACAATTTATGTTTGCGAGAAATAATGTAGTCGCAAATGGAGGGTCCTAACTTTAAAATGAGAAACTGGATGGACTTCAATCTTATTAACGGGACTCAAACTGTTAAAGCTGTCTTTGTTGAATAGTTTCGGTACAAACAGTGATAAAGGATTGATAAGACTAAGCTTTGAATTAAATATAAAAGAAGAAAGATTGAAACTAATTAAAGCACAAAAAAATTAAACATGAAAAGTGTCGAAGAACGGTAAGGTGAATTTCAGGAGAGAATTAAGAGAACATTAAAAGAATGTAAAACACGAAACAAGACAAAGATACTAACCACAACAGCTAAAGACGAGGGTTGCTTGTGTATATCCAAGAAACCAACCGAAGAAGATTACAAATGAAACGATAAGTTTGATGGCCCAGGAGAAAGAATGAAAGTAGAGACAGACAGAGACCATATAGAATGTCCAGAACTGTGCAAGGCTCTGAGAAAGAGTATAAAGAAGATACACCGAAAACCAGTCTTGGAAATAAATCTAATATAAAGACAGTCATGCGGAATTTTATGATCGGAAAGAGTCAGCTCCTAACGTTAGGCACAAATCAAGATCGAATAACAGATAAGAAAGAAATACTCAGCTGTACTGGAAAGTTTTTGTAGTAATCTGTACAGTAAAGTCAATCGTAATACGTTAACCTTACATAAAATGGGTGCTTCTGCCTCCCATATCTATTGCACTATCCGTTATCTATCGTTTACTACTGTTTTGGTAGGCCTACTTAGCTGATTGGTAACGTGTTTGCCTCCCACGCAGCGGGCCCGGGTTCGATTCCCAGCCGGAGATTGTCTCCGCTCGTGGAACTGGTGTTGTCTTCATCATTGTCACCGACACGCAAGTCGTCCAGTGTGGCGTCACCTGAAATAAGACTTGCAGCTCGATGGCCGACCATACCCGGATGGGGCCTCCCGGTCATCAGTGACACACGATCATTTCATTTGACTTACTACAGTTTCTATTTCCTTATCCATTGTAGTTTGGTTTGTTGCGACTTGATACTGATTGGTTATCGGCATTGCTACTCTAATGTTGTGCATCCGACTTGCCGTTATTTTAACAAGCCATTCATTTTTGTTCGAAGTCACTTTCACTTCATTATGTATACGAATATCGTCTTTCTTACCTTGACTATTAGGCTGATGACCTTCTCTGTGAATCTGTTCGCAATTTTTTGCATTTATTTTATTGTTATTTGGCTATTGTTGAAGTTAAAACTTTGCCTTTGTTGGTTGAGCTTTATTTTGCAGCCTGCTCTTCTACTGTAGCAGATCTCCGTACTCCGTACAAATGTTCATTGTGGTCAGCTCTCCTTGGACCACAGACCTTTCCTCTTCCTCTATGTCCTTCCACTCAGGCCAGTCTCACATTATACTCATTATTCTGGTTATTATTACTATTATATGGTCTGTTCTAGTTATTACTGTTCTTGTTATTACGCTACCGGCTCTCATTGTCCGACACCACACATCGATCTCTCTTACTCTTCTCAAGAAAATGTCCCTATCGCACTCACCCAAGCTATAAGACACTGCACCCTACAAGGTAATTTTTTGTGTGGCTCGGACAATATATGCACAGATTTTCAAGTGTTCGATCTTTTTGTAAACTTCTTCTAAATATTCCCTTGTATTTTTTCCCCTGTTTGGTCATTCTGAAATTCATGATAGGCATGTTTCTGTTTATCGCGTGACCAAAATTCGGTCTCAAACCTTTTCTAAAATTCTTCTAACGTCTCACTCGCTTCTCAATCACGAGCTACTTACTACGCTCGTCACCACTTAATTTGGTCCTCTTCACGAAACTGCTGCTCTTCAACGCGATTGAATGCATCTTCTTCAAATTCGGGGTGTTCGTTGCTGCCGTGGAGGACACGGTTGTCTCCTCACGGAGAAGGTACCAGTTTCTCGGAGCCGGAGCGAACCTTGGGCAAAAAGTTTGTGCGGTGGCGTGCTACGTTGCTGAAAACGTTCGTGATACAACGGACTAGTAGCTCTTCGGTAACTCGAGCACAGGCATTGAATAGGTCTCACTGTAAGACAGACGTTAAGTGACATCAGATGACCGTCTGACGTAGTACACGTCATCCCGTCTACCGTGCTGCGTGACAGTACAAGCAAGTGTGAGACTTTTTCTTTCCATTAGCAGACATGGGTGCGTTATACATCTGAAGTGAAACCGTCGTAGAACGGAAATGGTACGTTTTCCTGGTATGGGTTCCTACTCAAAATTTTATGCACTCAGTCCCCTCTAAAAGTCGAAGTAGTTTGTAACGGGAATTTTGGAACACCCTGAGTAAGGAAAGTGTTGCAGGACGCTGAAACCAAGAGAAGGTGACATGCTGGACACCCACATTTGATCCCAGAGCATAGAGGTCAGAAGCTTACCCATTCTACAAAAGCGGTATCGGCGCGATCAGGGGTGGATCTGACTGCAGCATGCAGTGCTGGTCTGTACACATATGATTTGGAGCACACCGTACAGCGCATATTGTGGACATGAAGCTCCGCAGAAGATTATCCCTATGTGTTCCCATGATGTCTCAACGACATCGCCATCGATATTATGGGTATCTCTTACTTTGCTTCATGAAGGGTGTATTATGACTTTTTATTGTAAATCTGCCACATATTGCCTAATTCCTGTGTATATTCACGTTAGCTTACATTTTACGATATCTATATACAGGGAGTAAATAAAGACATGGAAAGTCGGCGAGAAATGCATGCTTGAGCACAGTGCAGAGTCGAAGAAACTAGTACACTTGCCTAATATGGTGTAGGGCCCCCACGAGCATGCAGAAGTGCCGCAACGAAACGTGGCATGGAATCGACTAATGTCTGAAGAAGTGCTGGAGGGTTGGTTTGTAGGGCGCTCAAGTGCTGGAGGGAACTGATACCTGAATCCTGCAGGGCTGTCCATAAGTCCGTAAGAGTACGAGGGGTGGAGATCTCTTCTAAACAGCACGTTGCAAGGCATCCCAGATATGCTCAGTAGTGTTCATGGCTGGGGAGTTCGGTGGCCAGCGGAAGTGTTTGAACTGAAAAGAGTGTTCCTGGAGCCACTGTGTAGCAATTCTGGAAGTGCGGGGTGTCGCATTGTCCTGCTAGTATTGTCCAAGTCCGTCGAAATGCACAATGGGCTTGAATGGATGCAGGTGATTAAACAGGATGCTTACGTGTCACCTGTCAGTGTCGTATTTAGACGTATCAGGGATTACATATCACTCCAACTGCACACCTTCCACGCCATTACGGAGCCTCCACCATATTGAACAGTCCACTGTTGACAAGCAGTGTCTATGGATTCATGAGTTTGTCTCTATACCCGTACACGTCCATCCGCTCGATACATTTAGAAACGAGATTCGTCCGACCGGGCAACATGTTTCCGGTCATCAACAGTCCAGTGTCGGTGCTGACGGCCTAGGCGAGGATCAAAGCTTTGTGTCGTGCAGTCATCAAGGGTACATGAGTGGGCCTTCTGCCCCGAAAGCCCGTATCGATGATGTTCCGTTGAGTGGTTCGTAGGCTGACACTTGTTGATGGACCAGCACTGAAATCTGCTGCAACTAGCGGAAGGGTTGAACTTCTGTCACTTTGAAGAAGTCTCTTCAGTCGCCGTTGGTCCCGTTCTTGCAGGAACTTTTTCTGGCCGCAGCGATGTCGCAGATTTGATGTTGTACCGGATTCCTGATATTCACGTTACACTCATGAAATGGTCGTATGGGAAAACTCCCAGTTCATCGCTATCTCGGAGATGCTATGTCCCTTCGCTCGCGCGCCGACTGTAACACCACGGTCAAATTCACTTAAATTCTGATAGCCTGCCATTGTAGTAGCAATAACCTATCTAATAACTGCGCCAGATACTTGTTGTCGCCGGCCGCGGTGGTCTCGCGGTTCTAGGCGCGCAGTCCGGAACCGCGCGACTGCTACGGTCGCAGGTTCGAATCCTGCCTCGGGCATGGATGTGTGTGAAGTCCTTAGGTTAGTTAGCTTTAACTAGTTCTAAGTTCTAGGGGACTGATGACCTAAGATGTTAAGTCCCATAGTGCTCAGAGCCAATACTTGTTGTCGTATACAGGCATTGCCAACCACAGCACCGTATTCTGCCTACCATCGTTACCCAAACTTGCCACTATTTTGCAGGAAGAATGGTACTGGATTTCATACAGGATCTGTATTTATCAATTCCGATACAACTGGAACCTGTTTTAAATGCCAATGGGCCTCGTACACCATATTAGGCGTGGTAGCGTGATGTGTTTTTGGAGTTTCCATATTTTTGTCCGCACCCTGTACAGGTATGTTAATTGATCCATACGTGTGTTTTAATTATAGACTGCTGAAGTATCGAAAGAAAAATCTAAAAATATATTCTTTATGTAATTCCTATTTTACTGTCGTTACACTAGAGTGATGTTTTGTTGCGTTCCGAGCGCCACCTGGAGGCGGATGTACAATTTACTATATAGTCTGTGACTCAGCAGCAGTCACTATGCGCTTGTCCTTGGTAGGTTCATCTATTTGATGTTATAGGATATACAGTTTTTTTAAGATTTCACATCTGTAACTATATTTTTGTTTCATCAAGTAGGAAGCACAAGTTCCGTTTTGTAATATTTGAAATAACGTGTATCCCACGTTTACTCCGTATTTGTCGTACGACAGACTTCATGATGTCAGCTTGTCGAAATGTGTTACCAATTTGAAGAAATAAAGTTCGATCTTTACTGAAAAAAATGTATAAGTGCTTACTTTTGGCAGACCTCTGTAAATACCACGGGTGAAGGTGGCCATATAGGCAGACGACACGGCCCTGTGTACCACGGGCCTTAATGCACCGATACTGCAACAAAGAATTGAGAAGACGACAGAACACTTCGGAGGCTAGACATCAAAATGGCGGCTAGCCGCAATCGCAAAGAAGATGCAGGCTATCACTATTGCGAATATACTACCAGTCCTAACGCCGCTCATAGTAAACTGAACATCTTCGGCCTCATACCTTGGAGCCACACTGTACACACGTCTAACGCGGCACCAATACATAGAAGTAGTACGTGGCAAGACCCTTGGACGACTCAGTTCTCAACCTACACTTACGCTGCCGATCCACGCCGGCCTTGCTGTCTGCAAATGCTTAATACGACCTCTACTCGAGGATGCTTGAGCCAATGCTACCGACACCCACATCCGAAAGCTGCAACGAAATCAGAACAGGGCTGTGCGACTGGCTCTACAATTTCTTCGTCACTATCCATAACGAAAACTGCAGCTACTGGCTGATGTACCGCATCTGAAAAAATAATATCTGGAAACACCAAGGAAGTTCTACCAACAGACTGCTAGCTATACAGATATACACGTCAAAAACATGGTCAACATAGGCGAATACCGGCTCCCTCTATGATGCAAGACACAAAGCAATTTAAAGACATTAGCTGTCTCTGGGCATTAAGTTATATCAATGGGGAAAGTTGTAATTTTGTATCGTGACGAGATTCGAACACAGGTCCACTGCTTGCTAGGCAGAGGCGCTGACCACGACGCCGTCCGGACACAGTGGTCAACACAACTGCATGGACTACCCTAGCACACCTCCTGTCAGACACAAATTCTAAATTTATCCACACACTACTGATGTAGTGCCTCTTGCCTATTATCCTGACTACTCGCTGCATTCCGCCGATTCCTGTAAGAGCTCGAGATTGGTGCGCATGTGCACTGAAGGAATCAGTAGCCATTCTCGTCTTAATTATACACTGAAGCGCCACTGTATTCAGATACAGAGATATGTAAACAGTCAGAATACGGCATACTGTTGGCAATGCTTGTATAAGACACCAAGTATGTATGTATGGCTCTGAGCACTATGCGACTTAACTTCTGAGGTCATCAGTCGCCTAGAACTTAGAACTAATTAAACCTAACTAACCTAAGGACATCACACACATCCATGCCCGAGGCAGGATTCGAACCTGCGACCGTAGCGGTCGCTCGGTTCCAGACTGCAGCGCCTAGAACAGCACGGCCACTCCGGCCGGCTAAGACACCAAGTGCCTGGCGCAGTTGTTAGATCGGCTACTGCCGCTACAATGGCAGTTTATCAGTTTTTGTGTTACAGTCAGGCACGACCGATGGTACACAGCGTCTCTGAGGTAGTGATGAAGTAGGAATTTTCCCGTACGACCATTTCACGAGTGTAGCGTGAACATCAGGAAACCGGTAAAACATCAAATCTCCGACATCGCTGCGGCCAGAAAAAGATCCTGCAAGAACGGTACCAACGACGAGTGAGGAGAGTCGTTCAACGTGACAGAAGTGCAATCCTTCCGCAAATTGCTGCAGATTTCAATGATGTGTCATCAACAAGTGTCAGCGTGCGAACCATTCAACTAAACATCATCCTTATGGGCTTCCTGGGCCGAAGGCTCACTCATGTTCGCTGATGACTGCACGAAACAAAGTTTTACGCCTCGCCTGGACCCATCAACACTGACATCGAACATGACTGGAAACATGTTGCCTGATCGGACGAGTCTCGTTTCAAATTGTATCAAGCGGATGGACATGTACGGGTATGGAGACAACATCATGAATCCATGGACCCTGCATGTACGCAGGGGACTGTTCAAGCTTGTGGAGGCTCTTTAATCGTGTGGGTCGTCTACAATTGGAGTGATACATCTAGATTCAACTCTGACTGGTGTCGCGTACATAAGCATCATGTCTGATCACTTGCATCCATTCATCTCCAGTTTGCATATTGACAGACTTGGACAATTCCAGAAGGACAATGCGTCACCTCACATGTCCACAATTGCTACAGAGTAGCTCCAGGAACACTATTCTGAATTTAAACACTTCCGCTGGCCGCCAAACTCCTCAGATGTTCAAATGGCTCTGAGCACTATGGGACTCAACTGCTGTGGTCATCAGTCCCGTAGAACTTAGAACTACTTAAACCTAACTAACCTAAGGACATCACAAACATCCATGCCCGAGGCAGGATTCAAACCTGTGACCGTAGCGGTCTTGCGGTTCCAGACTGCAGCGCCTTTAACCGCACGGCCACTTCGGCCGGCAGGAGACTTTCTAGGGCGGCCCATGCAGTTGTGTTGGCCATTGTGTCTGGATGACGTAGTGGTCAGCGTATCTGCCTTCTAAGCAGGAGACCCAGCTTCGAATCCCGATCCGGCACAAATTTTCAGCTTTCCCCGTAAATATAAACCAATGTCCACTGGCAGCTGAAGTCTTTAATACGCCTCGATTCATAGTGACTACAGGATCAAAATGGTGTCTGATCCGTTGGACATATTCGAAAGAATAGACACCACATATATACACTGTGTGATGGCCGCACCACCTTCGGGAATAACATGGTGCGATAATTAAAAAAGTAAAATAAAGCTAAAGACTACAGTGTAGTCAGTGTCTGGGACATAGAGTTGAACTGCTATTGTGGCTCCGTATTAGCTGTAGAATATTTCAGAACAAATGAAAGTCTGTGCTGTAGCGGGACTCGATCGTGGATTTCCCGTTTGGGGCGAGCGGTCACCTGAGTGGTTAAGGTGACAGCCCGTGACAAGCGGGAAATCCAGTTTAGATTCCCGACCCGGCACAAATCTGCGTTTTTTCTGAAACATCTTGACGCTTACGAGGAATCATAATCGCAATTTGCCAGTTCATTCTTAATAAATAATTGAAATACTTAGGTAGCAGAAAAAGGTTCCACCAAATCTGCAACAACCAATGAAAGAAGTAAAACCGTGCCAGAATATCGAAAGTACTGTTAAAAATTCATCTTAAACTGGAATTAAGAACTTCCAGTACTGAATCTCGAGTCGTCGTCGTCGACATCCACAAAGACTTTCTAGCTTCAATATTCCAGTTTTACTACATTCTCAAAATACTCTTCCTCAAAACAATGCCCGTATTTGGGATTAGTAGGCTTATTTTGGCAAGAAATGCCCTCTTTGCTTGCGCTAGTAAGGTCTTTCTGTGCTCTTTGCTTCGTCTGTCTCGTGTTATGTTGCTTCAAGGTAGCAGAATTTTTGTCAGCTTCACAGTCCTCAATGTCGATGTTTAGTTTATCGCTAATCTCATTTCTGCTATGCTCATTACTTTCTCCAGCTCTGATTTGCAATCTGTTCACAGTGTGTCCTCATTAGACTCTGCATTCCATTCGACTTGTTCTGCAGTTCTTCTTCATTTTCACTGAGCGTGGCACTGACATCAGCAAATCTCAGCATTGACATGATTTCACCGTAAATTTTAATCCCACTCCTGAACTTTTATTTTCGTCATTGCTTTTTCTACTCGTACCTATACTGGGTGTCCGAATATGAATGTCAATGTTATGAGATATGACAGACACGCTGATTTGTTGCAAAAAACTTCATGGGGACATAAGCCCTATTAAAAACGGTTTCCGAGATAGAATATATTTAATGCACATATATTTTTATGTCCAGTCATTTTAGAAGAGCAAATAACGGGACAAAATTACTTGCATTTTTTGCATAGTTCGTTTGTTGAGCAGGTTGAGGACATTCCATTAGCTACTCGGACTGCAATGTACTTCCAGCATGACGGAGCACCACCACATTTAACAGACAAGTGAGGGGACATCTCAACCGCACTTATCCTAATAACTAGATTGGTCGTGGTAGTACAACAAACTGGCTGACAAGATTGCCAGACCTTTTGTCATTAGATATTTGTTAATGGGGTTCAATGAAGTCTGAGGCGTACAAGCGAAAAGTGAATATGCAAGATGAACTGTTTGGTCGCATCGGAAGATGTCGTCGTCATTAACGAACGTGTAGAGGCACTCAGACCAGCAACACGACATGTTCTCCAAAGAGTACACAAATGCACTGAAGCTGATGGTGGGATATTTGAACGTCTATTGTGAACTGAATGAGTAACGTGATGTGTACGGTAATGTTTAGAGGCGAATGTGTTAAAAATACATATTTTTCGACTTAAACCTTGTAAAACAATTGTTGCAATGTTTACAAAGTAAGGTACATGTGTAAACCTGACAATGCACTGAATAAAACAGAAAATAAATGACAAGATGTATATTGAATGTGTTATATCTCGGGGACCATTCGGAATAAGATATACGTCCATATAAAATTTATTGCTTCAAATGATCGTTCCTGTCATAGCGCTGAATACTCATCATTCCTCCTGTAGATTGAACAGCGGTATGAAAGCCTACATCCCTGTCAGAGAGACTATTTCGGTCGAGCACTTCGTTCTTAAACTTCCGTATGTCATTTCTCCTTCTCAGCTCTTGTGCATCTACATCTGTCTACACAGATAATAGTACTGTAAATCCGTCGTGTTTCCTTGTATGCCTGTCTGAACACGCCGATCTCCAAAACAACTACACGAAATTTCATGGGGTTTTCACAGGTATATTGAGCTTAGCTTGGGGTAGCATATAGGCTTCATTCCATTAAAATCGGATCGGGGAAAGAAAAAGATATCGTATTTTAAAGTTTTATCGAAAATTGTCTGCTCATTTTAGTAGACCTAATGTTTATTAATCAGGGCATACCACACCAAAGAACCAACAGATGGCGCAGTTAGTCTGTTGTTTCGGTAACATGCGTATTTTCGAAAGTTTATGTCGGTGACAGAATTAAGCACTGTAGTCTTATTTTTCGAATACGAGCTAACAGCGGATTTACTTGGCTAGGTTGTTACGGATTTACTGGTTTCACTTTGTGTGTTTAAAACGTAACGACTTTGTTTAATTCTTTCGGTAGGTTTGATTCATATTCTTTGCTAGGAAAAACGAATTGATTGAGCCGGCTCTGTGATTTGGGATCCTCCTCATTACACTTTCATTTCGATTTGTTTATGAATAAAAATGCGGTGGAGTCTTTCTGAAGAGACCACAACGGCTAAAATACTGGGGATTATGGGGTCTCAACAATCAAATGAAGACTGGGAGGCTAAACTCGCTGCAGCTCAATATCTGGCTTTAACTCGCTCTTTGTAACTCCTCCCGATATTGAGGCACGACATAACTCTGAGGGCATCATGCATTACCTCGCTGCTGAGAACCCTTCACTCACAGAGGTTTTAAATTACACCTCTCTAATGTAATATCAAAGAAGCAGAAATTTTGATGGGGCTGGTGTAGGTGAGAGAGTTTTTATATTCCGAATCCTGCTTATTTCAAATCCTTTACCATTTCGCTTTAAACATATGCAGTATCCGGTGGGTATGTGCTATGCTGTCTCCACAAACATAGTACAAAGCCAGACACTACAAGCTGCAGGCGTGGATCTACGTGCCAGCTGCTTTTTGTATGGCTGTTGAATATTAAGAAGCTTTACAAGTCAAAAGTAAATTCCACGTACAGAGTCTCGGGCAAAGCAATAAATAAATATCTGGGCAATAGCAGTGTTTCTTAGCCGTGTTGTAATATAAGAGGGGCAGTCAGATGAAAACCGAACACCCACCACAACAGGACCGTGGAATGATTTCATTAAAAAGTAACCACGACACGGGTTTAGAGATTTATCCCAGCAGGAGACCAGACGATCAATTCCTGTTTCCAAGAATGCGGTCGGCCGCTGACCAAACCACAACCGCACTCCCCCTCTTGCAATTCCTCGTCTGGATGAAACCTACGTCCATGCATTTATTTCGTCAGGTGGCTAAAGACATGAAAATCACACAGTGAAAGATCCGTGACGTATGGTGCAGTGTTTCCCAGTCAGATGGCTGAAGAGTATCCTCCGTCTGATTGGCAGTGTGGGTGCGGGCGTTATTGTGCAGCAGCATGCTCCCGTCTGACAGCATTCCGACAACCTGAGGAAAAACGGCAAAGCCAACAATGGAAACACAACACCCCGCCGAAAAAATCCATAACTGAAACTTCCTGGAAGATTAAAACTGTGTGCCGGACCGAGACTCGAACTCGGGACCTTTGTCTTTCGCGGGCAAGTACTCTACCATCTGAGTTACCTAAGCACGACTCACGCCCCGTCCTCACAGCTTTACTTCTGCCAGTACCTCGTCTCCCACCTTCCAAACTTAACAGAAGCTCTCCTGCGAACCTTGCAGAACTAGCACTCCTGAAAGAAAGAATATTGCGGAGACATGGCTTAGCCACAGCTTGGGGGGATGTTTCCAGAATGAGATTTTCACTCTGCAGCGAGGTACTGGCATAAGTAAAGCTGTGAGGACGGGGCGTGAGTCGTGCTTGGGTAGCTCAGATGGTTGAGCACTTGCCCGCGGTCCGGCACACAGTTTTAATCTGCCAGGAAGTTTCATATCAGCGTACACTCCGCTGCAGAGTGAAAATCTCATTCTGGAAATCCATAACTGTTCTTACAATTTCTGGTAAGCTCATGATGACTTCCTTTTTGGAGGGCACGAGCCCTCTGCTTGTCGAATACCTCAAGCGTGGAATCAGATTCAACGCACAGTGCTTTAGAGACATTTTGCATAAGTGTGATGTGCCATGAAGTCAAAACGCCCAGGAATGTTGCCGGATGGAGTCATCAAAATGGTTCAAATGGCTCTGAGCACTATGGGACTTGACATCTAACGTCATCAGTCCCCTAGAACTTAGAACTACTTAAACCTAACTAACCTAAGAACATCACACACATCCATGCCCGAGGCAGGATTCGAACCTGCGACCGTAGCAGCAGCGCGGCTCCAGACTGAAGCGCCTAGAAACGCTCGGCCACTGCGGCCGGCATGGAGTCATCCGATTGCACGATGACGCCCACCAAGCCACACTGCCAATCGGAATAAGGCTACGCTCCAGTAATTTGGTTGGTAACACTACAACATCCTCTGTACAGTCCAGATCTTACACTGTGTGAATTTCACATCTCTGACTACCCGAAGAAAGGCAGGAGTGCACGTCGGTTTCAGTCGGGCGGGGAAATGCGAGAGTGGATTAGTATCCGTCAGCCGCGTTCAACGAAATAGGAACTGATCGTCTCGTCGCCGAGTGGGATAGATGTTGTAACACGTGTGGTGATTACATTTGAATGAAATCATTCTATAGCCCCACAGGTGTTAAAAAAAAAATGGTTCAAATGGCTCTGAGCACTATGGGACTCAACTGCTGAGGTCATTAGTCCCCTAGAACGTAGAACTAATTAAACCTAACTAACCTAAGGACATCACAAACATCCATGCCCGAGGCAGGATTCGAACCTGCGACCGTAGCGGTCTTGCGGTTCCAGGCTGCAGCGCCTTTAACCGCACGGCCACTTCGGCCGGCCCACAGGTGTTCAGTTTTCATTTGAATGCCTCTTATATGTACCCATGTCTCCCTCCAGTTGACACCTACTTTCCTGAGAATTTCGAACATCTTGCACATTTGTCAGACGCTTGTTCTAGGACGATGAATCCCACGAATGTGTCCTAACTGCCCTCTGTCCACGTACACATTTGAGTCCCGACCAGTGCCCGGGAGGGAATTGGAAGCTGCGAACTCCGCTTTAGCAGGTAATGACGGTAAATCGAGGCTATGGCAGGAGAACGTTCTCGCGTTCGTCTGTGTCCCTGTTGTTGTCGTAGCCGCCGGAGTGGTCCACGGACGTCGGAGCCGGCGCTGTCAGTGCAGACGGGTCGCGTCAGTCTAGACGGGAGGCCGCCGCTGCCTCTGAGGGAGTATTTAATTAAAAAAGGCGTCGTGTATCGGAGCCCCGCCTAGTGCATACGGAGAAGGCGCAGCTTCTGGGAAGAGCGTCGCACAAAGAGCGCCTTGTTATAAATAGCCCTTCCGGCCACGCTGCGCCGCGGTGCGGCCCGGCTGGTCTCGGCGGGACGGAGCGGGTGTGACGCGGCCGCGTGGGTCTGTGACAGGGGGCAGCGCGCGTGCAATTAGAGCCGCCCATGCATATTTAGCAGTTCCGCTCGATTATGCCGGCGCGTGAAGGCTTTCCCGGGAAACTGCCTCACCGCCGGCTATTGTTAAGCCGTTTACGGGGAAGCAATTGGACGCCAATCGCGCCACCGGCCCAGTTGACTGACTCCAGGTCCGAGCAATGCGGAAAGGCGTCCGCTACCCGCACGTGTCTTCGTCCTCGCTCTGGGAAGTCTAGCAACAAGTCACTGTGCTGTGTATTATGATCATACACTGATGTTCCAAGAGTCACGGAACAGCGATATGCACATACAGGAATGGCGGTAGTATCGCTTGCACGAGATACAAAAGGGCAGCGCATTGACGGAGCTGTCATTTCCACTCAGGTTGCCGGACCATTATATGTCAAATCTGGACATCAGACAAAAGAGTCCTACATGGTCCTATTCACATGTGCAACAACACGGGCCATTCATATTGAACTTGCAACTGATATGTCCACTGAGGCCATGCAACGCTTTGCAGGACGTTGGAGCCTACCAATCACTGTCTAATCAGACAATGCTACAACATTCCATGCAGCCAACTCAGAACTGTCAGAGCTTTTCAAAACCATGCAGCATACTGACGTACAGATCTGCTGTGCTCACCATGGAATCACTTGGAAATTCAACCACCACGTGCGGCTTGGTGGGGAGGCTGGTGGGAACGCATGGTAGGCTCAGTCAAGCGCTGCCTGAGGAAAGTTCTTGGTCGCTTCCAGGTGGACGAAGAGAGCTTAAACACCACCTCGATCAGCATAGAAG
Organism: Schistocerca nitens; assembly: GCF_023898315.1. NCBI lineage: Eukaryota > Metazoa > Arthropoda > Insecta > Orthoptera > Acrididae > Schistocerca > Schistocerca nitens. The sequence goes on along the minus strand of NC_064617.1, from coordinate 680,822,923 downwards.
CCGCAATAAACTCACGTCCCGTCACTCAAGGAGAGAGTGACCCTGCATTGACGTCAGCCCACTTTCTAAATGGTGGGAAATTAGTAATAATTCCATGTGGGCCAGAGCCAGCAACTAGAAGGGACCTTGCCAAGGAGTTCCGACTTCGACAAAAGGTCAATGACGACATCTGGCGCAGGTGGAAGACAGAATACCTCCTGCTGCTAACACAATACCATGAGGTGAAGGGATACCCTTCGCAAAGGAAAGCGAGAATTGGAGAGGTTGTTCTGCTCCAAGAAGACAGCAAACCACGGCATCTGTGGAAGAGGGCTGCGGTAGAATAAGTGCGGCATGGCAGAGACAGTAAAATACGGTGCATCATCCTCCGCCAGCCAGATGGTATGAAGATCTGTCGCCCGGTCCAGTTGGTCATCTCCTCGAGATGGACCAGGGTGGGGAGGATGTCGGGGAATGAAGACTCCTATGCCATCTGTTGGTGTTCTGTTAAGTCTGTACATTGTGCTGCCGTCTGCAGCGGATATATATTAACTGTAACTGTAAAATGGATGTGTGAAAATAAAGGTGTGTGTGAGCAGAAGTTTACTGTGACCTTGATTTCACTGGTGTGTAGTAACACAGGTGATTCATGTGAAAAGGTTTCCGAACTGATTATGGTCGCACAATGGGAATTAACACACTCCGAACGCGGAGTGGCAGTTGGAGCTAGACGCATAATACATTCAACTTCGGAAATTGTTAGAGAGTTCAATTTTCCGAGATTCATAGTGAAAGAGTGTGACGAAATATACAATTTCAGACTTTAGCTCTCACTAAGGACAACGCAATGGCCGACGGCCTTTACTTAACTACCGATGGCGGGGGGGAGGGGGGGGGGGCTACGCTTGCGTAGAGTTGTCAGTGGTAACAGTCAAGCAACACTCCTTAAAGTAACGCATAGATTAATATGGGACGTACCAGGAACGTATCCGTTGGAACAGTGCCGGCTATGGCAGCAGACGATCGACGCGAATGCCTTGCTAACGGTACAACATCGCCTGCAACGCCTCTACTGGGCTAGTGACTGTACTGGCTGAAACACAGATGACTGGACAACCGTGGCCTGGACAGATGAGTACCGATTTAATTTGGTAAGAGCTGATGGTAGGCTTCTAGTGTGGCGCAGACGTCACGAAGCCGTGGACGCAAGACGTCAACAAGACATTCTGCAAGTTGATGGTAGCTCTGCAATGGTGTGCCGGCCGCGGTGACCGAGTGGTTCTAGGCGCTTCAGCCCTGAACCGCGCTACTGCTACGGTCGCAGGTTCGAATCCTGCCTTGGGCATGGATGTGTTTGATGTCCTTAGGTTAGTTAGGTTTAACTAGTTATAAGTTATAGGGGACTGATGACCTAAGATGTTAAGTCCCTTAGTGCTCAGAGCCATTTGAACCATTTTTCTAAAATGGTGTGAGATATGTTTACATGGATTAGACTGGCTCCTCTGGTCTAGCTGAACGGATCAGTGATCGTAAACGGTTATGATCGGCTACTTAGAGACGTTTTGCAGCCATTCGTAGACTTTATTTTCTCGAAATACGATGGAATTTTTAAGGATGGCAACGCTCCTTGTCACTGGACCACAATGGTTCGCGATTGGTTTCAAGAACTTTCTGGACGATTCGAGCGAATGATCTGGCCACACTGGCAATACTTTCGCAGTTATGGGCGGCTCTCTAGAGGCTCAATAAAGGGGACTTCCAACGATTTGCTGAGTCCATGCTACGCCGTGAAAAATACGTCTGACACGATATTAGGATATTTGCTTTGACCTTTGTCATCTCATTCTATTTGTAGCATTAAATGTGAAATTAAATTAAAACTCTCTCAAAACAATGCAAACAGTGGAATAAGAATGAGACCGATAACGTCTGGTAAGAATTTGTGATCATGTTTCATATTGTATCATGCATTTAAATATAGAGGTCGAGTGTGGGCTGTTATTATCGTATGGCAGCCAAATGTGGTAGATACTGTAAAGAACTATTTCCATGTATAGTGGTTAGGAACGGAATATGGGAAGAAAAGGTCAAACAACTCGGAAAGGTATAATGTTGATTTTATAATTAACCTCTGATTACACGGTTTGTTCAATATGAGCATCGGAGACGTTGACTAGATGCAGTACAGCTCCAGATTTGTACCTGCTGGCCAAAACCGGAACTAATTTTTTTCCAGCGTAAATCGGTTCCCCATTAACGCATTAGCGTATTATCGAGTTTCACTACCACACGATGTTTACAGTTCACACTGGGTCTCCATGATTACGTGCGCTTCATTATGACCACACAGTATGTAAAACTGATATTATTAATCAGTTAATCGTTCGCTCACACAGACATCACAACACTACTTGGTCATGCAACTACAGTGCCATATCTTGACGGACCCTCTGGGTGTCAACAATCTGAAATAAAGAACAGTTGACATGAAATGTTCCGAATTGTGCCAACTTTTCACGCTCAGTACTTGGGGGCTGATGGCCATCTCATCACAACTTTATTATAAATGCTCTCCTGAGGCCTCAGAACCTACTAATTTGTATAGGTTATTAATTAATTGTAACATCGGTACATATGGGACCCAAGGAGCAGCCGCACTGGCTCTTGAGCAAAGATGTCTGACGACCACTGCGCCACTCTGTCAACATTGGATCATAACTGGCATGAGCTTGTCTCTGTAGGAGTCACATTTTTTAATGGCCAGACAGGACGAGAATAATCCTTCTTCTTATCTATAGAAGCGTCGGTAATAACCGCAGAGTTGTTTCCCATTCATCAAGCTATTCTTCAATAACCGACTAATACTTACTATGTACTGACTCGACGAGTGCCCTAAAGACTCTTACGGAGGTAGCCAAAAGAAAAACGGCAAATTCCCTATCACATTATATACTGAGAAGTCTCAATAGAGCAAAGGAGGTGCGACAACTGATTATTTACAGTTAATACCGGGACATGTTGACAATAAGGACAACAAACGTGCAGACTAATTGGGGAAAATAGTGCATCGCGTATTCCCCAGCGACATACCCCTACCATGCAGTGATTTTCACAGCACACTCATCAACCAAGCTACGACGGGACGGACGGTATAAGTGAGCGTGGACTGTAATATCAAAGTGGGCTATTTAACAACACGTCACCTTTGATTTTCCCGTATGGTATACACGGCAAAACAAATTTTTACTCGCTCACATGAATGAGTGTTATACTTAAACTCGTTTTTGTATGTGTTAAGTTGGTTTCTGAGAAATGTCTAAAACTTATTTTGATATCGAAATATGTCAGTCTCAGTGCAAGGCAACAGAAATTTGTGAAAATTCAATTTTGGACGAAAATATGTGGAGCTCTCGATACACGATGCGAAATCCAGTCTAGCCGGTACATCAAACAATTCATCTGCGAGAAAGCAATCCGTTTTCAATGAAATTTACATATGCCCTCTGATCTCAAAACAAAATGACTCACTTTAAAATGTGGACCTTGAATATTGCTGATCTTTATCTTCAGTCTTGCAAACAGCTGTATCAGAACTGCTATTGTACTTACACAGCAAATGAGTATAAAAGTTAACGCATCTGACTTTCTGATAAATCTGATTTAAAATTCACAAGATAAGACTTTACTGAAATCTTCCACTGAACTGATATGAGATTATTTACACAAATAAACTCTGACAATCACTGTGCCTTACAATAGGCATTAACTTTGATATTCATTAAATTTATTGGCGCACGGAACGCTCGTCTGCTCTGCAACCTGTTGCCACTAGGAATGATGATGTGGCTGTAAAAAGTAAAATTTCATTTGCCGTACTTGTGATGTGAAATGCACGACGTTATCTTACGAATTTTCATGAAATGATTTTCAGTACACAACTTGCCATATGCATTGCGAGTGTACAAACGGACATATAAGTAAAAATGAAAATGAACTAAATAACTGATAAATGAGGGCAAAGGCTCCCAGTATAACTATGCTCCATGAAGCCATGACGATAGTACACCTTCTCGTCATACCTAGCCATGTTAGCAAAAATATTTCTTAATAATTCAAATGGTTCAAATGGCTCTGAGCACTATGGGACTTAACATCTGAGGTCATCAGTCCCACAGACTTAGAACTACTTATACCTAACTAACCTAAGGCCATCACACACATCCATGCCCGAGACAGGATTCGAACCTGCTACCGTAGTAGCAGCGCGGTTCCGTACTGAAGCGCCTAGAACCGCTCAGCCACAACGGCCGGCTTCTTTATAGTTCTCTTGTGTACAATTACCTTCCTTGACACTTGTTTCAAGTACAAGACAATTCCATGGGCTCCACTATAAAATGTTTACAACAAAATTGAACTATACACAACGTTCTAATAAGAAACTACACAGTTACAAATATAAAAAAACTGGTTTACCTCAAAAGTAGGCTTTTATCATTCTTCCATTAATATAATTCCATCAATAACTTCCCTCAAAACATATTAGTGCAAGACCGTTGTTAGATAATGTTGTCTCCACTACACGACAAACCAGCTTCCATCCGTTTCAAACCGAGGGCATTGCCAGGCTGTCCGACACACACTGCTGCAACACACTCTGCTGCTCTGACCAACATCCCTGATATCAAGCACAGTCTTACAAAGAATATGGTGATGTCTATATTACAGGAACTAAGTAAAGTCATCAAATACGTAACATCATTTACATCTATGGTCAAAACTCCCTGAAAATCGTCGTGGAAAATAGGACAGCTTCCTTTCAATTTAATACCCTCTCCAAGCTGTGATGCATGCCTCATTAAAGAGGTCATTGTACATATACTATTAGAGCAGCTCTTAGTTTCATGAATAGATCCTTTGCCGTATGTATTTGTAATTTCATCTGTCTTTGTAAAAGCGAACTTTGAAATATGAAGAACTTTTATCATGTACATTTGTCTATGTGCTCGACCTCAATTTCATTCTGCTTCATGTGTATGAACCCACGTAACGTTAACTTGTCTTGCAGGTCGTCTGCTCTCAGACGCCGGACGGAGTGGCCGTGCGGTTCTGGGCGCTGCAGTCTGGAGCCGAGCGACCGCTACGGTCGCAGGTTCGAATCCTGCCTCGGGCATGGCTGTGTGTGATGTCCTTAGGTTAGTTAGGTTTAATTAGTTCTAAGTTCTAGGCGACTGATGACCACAGAAGTTAAGTCGCATAGTGCTCAGAGCCATTTGAACCATTTTGCTCTCAGACAAAACTACTGTACATCGCTGTCAGTACCGATGCAAATTAATATCACACTAAGGAAACTATCAGAAAACATTTTATTAGAGATGACACAATCAAATGCTTGTAAACTCGAATTTGCTACGATAAATGACGTTTCATAAAACAAGTTTCATCTTTATATTACATGACGAAATTTTTGTATTGGTCTGGGACTGGGGACTTCAATGATTTCAATCCAGCCATTGCTGCAAGTGTTTACTAACTATGAAAGATACTAGTTATAGTTTCAGTCACAAGTAACAAAGCGAGCCCATCTTTAAACTTTTGATGGACATGGCGTAAAGTTTTGTGTTGGACACGGATTCCAACCTAGAATGTAATCTGATTGTTAACTAAGTGAGACATAGAAAATTTTCACCTGAAGCGAGGTGAATAAAACCGCCATGACGAGACGAAAAGTTTTCACTTACCGAGATCTGAACCTGGCACATATCGTCGTCGTTTTCTAGCCATTGATGGACGTCAAATACCGGTTTATTTCACCAGTACTGAGACGAGAATGTATCTGAGCCGGAAATTACTTGACAAAAAGTTCTGTGCTGATTGCGAGCCGAACCCTGCACTTATCACTGTTGTTGCCTACGTCCAAAGAGACCTTGACTATCATATTCCTTTCCGCCATTAACGAGAAGTGGCATGTTTGAACATGAACTGATACGACGAAAACGTCTCTGGCAGTCGAAATCAACAGCTATCGTTATTGTTGACAACGCACGGAGAATGGAATTAACACAATAACTGTAGTAAGCAATGAAATGCCGTAGTGAGCAACAAGTTGTTAAGAAGAGATAATCACTTACAACAATGTAGAGCTTTGCGTATGTCCGCAGCCAGCTCTGGATGTCAGCCGACACACCGTCTTGGCAGCTTTCACAAGGCAGGCAACACTACTTTCAGAGCAGTTCAGAATTATTTCGTATGTCTTCAGCAGGTAAAATGAAATTAAAATGTAGTTCACCAACTGGGTCATATTCAGTTACAAGTAAAGCACTATTTAACGTAGTAGTCTGTTTCAACAAGTACACTTTGAAAATTCTCATACAGAGACTTCGCTAGTACGGATCAGTCACGAACTAATTGAAGAGTAAACATCGTCAGTTGCAAAAGCGGCGCATATAAACGCCGCTCCATGCTGAGCTTGATGGACGTCTTATTGGTATTTTGATTTTCCTACGTCTCAAGTGTAATGCAAATTAACATAGCCATGCATAAGACATATTTCGTTTTCATTAACAAAGCAATATCAGCGTTTATATTGGAATCAGAGTGCACCTTAGTATTCGTTCTGTCGATTATCGCACACTGAATGGCAGTTTAGCTCAATGAAAACATAATCGTGACAATACTGTCTGGGTTATATGTTCTTTTTTACATGTTATGATGACAGCTGCTTCTTCCTTCGTGTTAGCTGAGGAAGGAATAGAATTTGCACTGTACACACTCACTGGGTTCATTTCTTCGCGAGTTTCTGAGCAGTCTTCACTTTCTTCATTTGAAGCTTTATGTTATTCGTAGCTCCCACGACAGAGCCAGTGAAAGTATTTTTAATATGAGTTGTTATTAAATCCATAATGATGAAAAGAATAAACAGTGTTACGTCCTCATAATGTCTACAATATAATCACTGATGATTTCGGAAAACAGAAAAAATGAATCACGTCTGGCGAATGAGTTTTTCAGAATGAAAAAAAAAAAAAAACAATTCGACAGTTACTGAAAAGCAGGGCTGCCCAAATAATGTGCCCTGTTCTTTATTTTGATGTTCGAGTTTTAATTGTTGTATGTGGATATTATTCCTAGCTACGCCAGACCCAAATAGAAATTACAGAACTCCTAGTAAAACTCATTGGGCTTTAAATACACTCCTGGAAATGGAAAAAAGAACACATTGACACCGGTGTGTCAGACCCACCATACTTGCTCCGGACACTGCGAGAGGGCTGTACAAGCAATGATCACACGCACGGCACAGCGGACACACCAGGAACCGCGATGTTGGCCGTCGAATGGCGCTACCTGCGCAGCATTTGTGCACCGCCGCCGTCAGTGTCAGCCAGTTTGCCGTGGCATACGGAGCTCCATCGCAGTCTTTAACACTGGTAGCATGCCGCGACAGCGTGGACGTGAACCGTATGTGCAGTTGACGGACTTTGAGCGAGGGCGTATAGTGGGTATGCGGGAGGCCGGGTGGACGTACCGCCGAATTGCTCAACACGTGGGGCGTGATGTCTCCACAGTACATCGATGTTGTCGCCAGTGGTCGGCGGAAGGTGCACGTGCCCGTCGACCTGGGACCGGACCGCAGCGACGCACGGATGCACGCCAAGACCGTAGGATCCTACGCAGTGCCGTAGGGGACCGCACCGCCACTTCCCAGCAAATTAGGGACACTGTTGCTCCTGGGGTATCGGCGAGGACCATTCGCAACCGTCTCCATGAAGCTGGGCTACGGTCCCGCACACCGTTAGGCCGTCTTCCGCTCACGCCCCAACATCGTGCAGCCCGCCTCCAGTGGTGTCGCGACAGGCGTGAATGGAGGGACGAATGGAGACGTGTCGTCTTCAGCGATGAGAGTCGCTTCTGCCTTGGTGCCAATGATGGTCGTATGCGTGTTTGGCGCCGTGCAGGTGAGCGCCACAATCAGGACTGCATACGACCGAGGCACACAGGGCCAACACCCGGCATCATGGTGTGGGGAGCGATCCCCTACCACTGGCCGTACACCACTGGTGATCGTCGAGGGGACACTGAATAGTGCACGGTACATCCAAACCGTCATCGAACCCATCGTTCTACCATTCCTAGACCGGCAAGGGAACTTTCTGTTCCAACAGGACAATGCACGTCCGCATGTATCCCGTGCCACCCAACGTGCTCTAGAAGGTGTAAGTCAACTACCCTGGCCAGCACGATCTCCGGATCTGTCCCCCATTGAGCATGTTTGGGACTGGATGAAGCGTCGTCTCACGCGGTGTGCACGTCCAGCACGAACGCTGGTCCAACTGAGGCGCCAGGTGGAAATGGCATGGCAAGCCGTTCCACAGGACTACATCCAGCATCTCTACGATCGTCTCCATGGAAGAATAGCAGCCTGCATTGCTGCGAAAGGTGGATATACACTGTACTAGTGCCGACATTGTGCATGCTCTGTTGCCTGTGTCTATGTGCCTGTGGTTCTGTCAGTGTGATCATGTGATGTATCTGACCCCAGGAATGTGTCAATAAAGTTTCCCCTTCCTGGGACAATGAATTCACGGTGTTCTTATTTCAATTTCCAGGAGTGTATTTTGTCTCCCAGGCCAATGTGCTGGCAACCGGCGCCACCGTGTCTTCGAAGTGTGAGGTTCCCAAGTGCTAGCCAGCTCGGCATATCGGCTGAACAAACTTATTCTTAAATTTATACATGCCATGCGAATGTTATTTGAGGGCTGCGACCTTATTGTAAGATTTTCTTCGTATCGTTAGCCTAATGGAGAATAACTAAAGTTGTACAATAAGTTTGTCAATTACACTACTGGCCATTAAAATTGCTACACCAAGAAGATGACGCGCTACAGACGCGAAATTTAACCAACAGGAAGAAGATGCTGTGATATGCAAATGATTAGCTCTTCAGAGCATTCACACAAGGTAGGTGCCGGTGGCGACACCTACAACGCGTTAACGTGAGGAAAGTTTCCAACCGATTTCTCATACACAAAAAGCAGTTGACCGGCGTTGCCTGGTGTAACGTTGTTGTGATGCCTCGTAAGGAGGAGAAATGCGTACCGTTACGTTTCCGACTTTGATAAAGGTCGGATGTAGCCTATCGCGATTGCGGTTTGCCGTATCGCGACATTGCTGCTCGCGTTGGTCGAGATCCAATGACTGTTAACAGAATATAGAGTCGGTGGGTTCAGGAGGCTAATGCGGAACACCGTGCTAGATCCCAACGGCCTCGTATCACTAGCAGTCGAGATGACAGGCATCTTATCCGCATGGCTGTAACGGATCGTGCAGCCACGTCTCGATCCCTGAGTCAACAGATGGGGACGTTTGAAAGACAACAACCATCTTCACGAACAGTTCGACGACGTTAGCAGCAGCATGGGCTATCAGCTCGGAGACAATGGCTGCGGTTAGCCTTGACGCTGCATCACAGACAGGAGCGCCTGCGATGGTGTACTCAACGACGAACCTGGGTGCACGAATGGCAAAACGTCATTTTTTCGGATGAATCCAGGTTCTGTTCACAGCATGATGACGGTCGCATCCGTGTTTGGTGACTTCGCGGTGAACGCACATTGGAAGCGTGTACTCGTCATCGCAATACTAGCGTATTACCTGGCGTGATGGTATGGGGTGCCATTGGTTATACGTCTCGGTCACCTCTTGTTCGCATTGACGGCACTTTGCGTAGTGGACGTTACATTTCAGATGTGTTACGATCCGTGGCTCAACCATTCAATCGATCCCTGTAAAACCCTACATTTCAGCAGGATAATGCACGACCGCATGTTGCAGGTCCTGTAAGGGCCTTTCTGGATATAGAAAACGTTCGACTGCTGCCCTGGCCAGCACATTCTCCAGATCTCTCACCAACTGAAAACGTCTGGTCAATGGTGGCCGAGCAACTGACTCGTCACAATACGCCAGTCACTATTCTTGATGAACTGTGGTATCGTGTTGAAGCTGCATGGGCAGCTGTAGCTGTACACGCCATCCAAGCTCTGTTTGACTCAGTGCCCAGGTGTATCAAGGCCGTTATTACGGCCAGATGTGGTTGTTCCGGGTACTGATTTCTCAGGATCTATGCACCCAAACTGCGTGAAAATGTAATCAGATGTCAGTTCTAGTATAATATATTTGTCTAATGGATACCCGTTTATCATCTGCATTTCTTCACGGTGTAGTAAATTTAATGGCCAGTAGTGTATATGATCGTCGATTTACTTCCTGGCGAGGTTTAGAATTGTCCTGCTAAATTCCCTGCATATTTCCCTGGATGATTATGACGTAGGTGGTGACACTGGTATGTCGATTCTATTATTTGGTTCCAGCAAGGTCCTTCCACACGGAATCCATAACTAACTTACATTTTTCAGTGTGAATTGTTGGTGTTATCGATCACTGTGTCAATGGGAACATACTGCACGCAGTACCAGCTAAGTGTCACTGTGGCCACATTGGAAAGGAAAAGAGCATTAGCACTAGGTTCCAAATGCGCTAGAGACCTTAACAATCTGTATACTTTTCACTTCTTCGCTTGCCAAGCTATCAGCTTCCAGATCGAAAACTAGCAAGGAAATCTTAGCATCTCCATCTGAAGTCTTACCGCAATCTCGATTTAGTACTCTCCGGATGTAAAGGTGAAATATTTAAGCAAGTGAGGAATTGCACATAGTTAAAACTTATATTTTTCTATTAGTATCGATTTACGTTTTTGTGATTCACAGTTCGAATGATTATCTGTGGCATTGAATAATTTGTTAACAGGGATTCTCTTTTGGGTCTACTCTCACTTTCAGGTTTATATACTTTCGTGGTAACTCCGAAATCCTTCTTGCATATAACACAGGACTATTCATGTACAGAGGCCATATTGGCGTCACAAGTGGGTAAAATCTTGCTAACGCATGATGTTTTGCTCAGGCTCACGTTATGGATACTATTTATTTTATCAAATTAGACTTTCTTTACGATATCATCGTAAGTTGTCATTTATCTGTATTCGAACAGCGAATATTTTTATAGCGCTTCTCGTTTGTTTATTGAATAGAAAAGAAAAACGCGAGAGAGATATTAATCATCACTAGTATATTTCGTTACATTAACTAAAACAGTCTGATGAAGCGCAGGTAGTTATTGGATTTCACTCCTGTAGAGAGCATCTGGTTTCGAGATAAAAGATGTAGTTAAATGCATTTTAAATTGCATTTCGTCTATAAAGACATTTTCTTGGTAGTTGTTCGATAAACAGAGAGAAAGGTAACTGCTTGAGGGCGCTAAGCCAGAAGAACAAGCGTGGCAGATATTGCTTTGGTGACAACTTCCTGGACAGATTCTTTTGTGAAATCAGCAGAACGCAGGCAGGCGCTCTGGTACAGTAGTAACACTTAATGCAGTTTCCTTATTCTCTTTCTTATGTTGCAAGCACAAGGCGTCTCAGTTGTTAGTAACAGATGCCAACTGCGATAGCCACACCCCTAGGATGCAGTTCTTAACAAAAAATCTTTATGTCACCAGATGCATAATGTTACATAGTGAGGACTCACGTTGGCATTTGCTTCAGATATTTTTTGTTAAGGCCAACCATTATTTGCTAGACAGTGGTTGAAATCACCATCTGAACATCCTGGTTTAGACTTTCCACTACTACCTTAAACCGATTAATGCAAATACTGATATCTTTTCTTTGAAAGGACACAGTCGATTGCTTTCCCTGTTCTTCCCTGTCGTAGCTTCTGCTTCAACTTTAATGATATCGTCGTCGACAGGTCGTTTAACTGAGTCCTCCTTTCTTTCTTTTTTTTCTTCAATATTGCCCACTGAATGCAAGTGTCTCACGAAGAGTAAATAGTCGCAGTTTATCGTATTTGACACTAATCGGGTGGACTATATTGGTGAAATCTAAAAAAGTCAACCATCAAAGCCCGTCTGTTCTTCGTAAATGAGGAGAATAATTCACGTCGAAATGATCCTACTTGGAACGAGAAAACTATCTCCTGACGTGTTAGCTTACTCTGTACTCAACACAACCGTATTCTGCCTCCAAACCTCTATTGAATCCAGAGAGAGTAAAATGTAGCAAATGTTAGATTTTTAATACCGGTTAATGCTCCAGTTTCTAACGTTTAAACAATATTCCTCATAATATCCAAATGTGCAAGGTTCAATGAGTCACCGCAGCAACAATTTAGAACCTCAAGTACAAAAAAAGTTGAAGACTGCGAAATATATTAATAGCAGATAACGTGAGAACACGCAAAATAAAATCTCCATAAGGTTCTGCATCAACTTAATTTATTAAGCCAAATTCTTTCCTCGATGGACGACGTACATTAATATTGTGATTCTTCAGTTTCTCCCGGCGTATTTGTTGCTCGAACAGTCCACGGGTATACTGCCGGTTCATAGTGTCCAACGGGCACAATATTTCGGCGATCAGACATGTCGTCAACGTCAGCGCACCTGACGATGGCGACATGTGTGATCGCCGAAATATTGTGCCCATTGTACACTATGTACCGGCAGAATACCCGTCGTAGTGTCCAACGGGCACAATATTTCGGCGATCAGACATGTCGTCAACGTCAGCGCACCTGACGATGGCGACATGTGTGATCGCCGAAATATTGTGCCCATTGTACACTATGTACCGGCAGTATACCCGTCGTAGTGTCCAACGGGCACAATATTTCGGCGATCAGACATGTCGTCAACGTCAGCGCACCTGACGATGGCGACATGTGTGATCGCCGAAATATTGTGCCCATTGTACACTATGTACCGGCAGAATACCCGTCGTAGTGTCCAACAGGCACAATATTTCGGCGATCAGACATGTCGTCAACGTCAGCGCACCTGACGATGGCGACATGTGTGATCGCCGAAATATTGTGCCCATTGTACACTATGTACCGGCAGAATACCCGTCGTAGTGTCCAACGGGCACAATATTTCGGCGATCAGACATGTCGTCAACGTCAGCGCACCTGACGATGGCGACATGTGTGATCGCCGAAATATTGTGCCCATTGTACACTATGTACCGGCAGAATACCCGTCGTAGTGTCCAACGGGCACAACATTTCGGCGATCAGACATGTCGTCAACGTCAGCGCACCTGACGATGGCGACATGTGTGATCGCCGAAATATTGTGCCCATTGTACACTATGTACCGGCAGAATACCCGTCGTAGTGTCCAACGGGCACAATATTTCGGCGATCAGACATGTCGTCAACGTCAGCGCACCTGACGATGGCGACATGTGTGATCGCCGAAATATTGTGCCCATTGTACACTATGTACCGGCAGTATGCCCGTGGACTGTTCAAGCAACATTAATATTCTTCACATAATATGCTACAATAGAACAAGTCACTACGCCTTTGCCTAAACAATGATATCATATGAAATGTGGCTCAAAAATGTAAAGAAAGAGTGTGGCCTTTTCGTTTACACTGCGTCAGGTTTCTTACTAGACTACAAATACACTCTAAGAGAAAAGTGACGGACCACGAAGGAATTATACCAATGGGACGGCAGTTAGTAGAGGTGGTGTACATTAACAGAAAAACAAATGATCCAAATTTCAGAAAAATTGGATTATTTATTAAAGAGAAACAGCTTGTAAGTACTGTAGGCTGTTTATGTTTTTACGTTGGTAACACCACGTAGCGCTGTCTATGAAAATCACTGACTGTGCTATGTGCAGTCTGTGTCTGGTTCGCATTGTTGGAATATTTTGCTATGGTAGTGTTGGGCAGTTGGATGTGAACAGCGCGTAGTGTTGTGCAGTTGGAGGTGAGCCGCCATCAGTGGTGGATGTGGGGAGAGAGATGGCAGAATTTTGAGAGCGGACGATCTGGACGTGTGTCCGCCCGAAAAGGGAAATTTCTGAGACTGGATGTCGTGAACTGATATATATATATATATATATATATATATATATATATATATATTATGACTTTTGAACATTATTAAGGTAAATACATTGTTTGTTTTCTATCAAAATCTTTCATTTGCTAACTATGCCTACCAGTAGTTAGTGCCTTCCGTAGTTAGAATCTTTTATTTAGCTGACAGTATTGAGCCCGCATCTCGTGGTCGTGCGGTAGCGTTCTCGCTTTCCACGCCCGGGTTCCCGGGTTCGATTCCCGGCGGGGTCAGGGATTTTCTCTGCCTCGTGATGGCTGGGTGTTGTGTGCTGTCCTTAGGTTAGTTAGGTTTAAGTAGTTCTAGGGGACTTATGACCGCAGCAGTTGAGTCCCATAGTGCTCAGAGCCATTTGAACCTTTTTTTTTTGACAGTATTGGCGCTCGCTGTATTGCAGTAGTTCGAGTAACGAAGATTTTTTTGAGGTAAGTGATTCATGAAAGGTATAGGTTATTGTTAGTCACAGCCATTCTTTTGTAGGGATTATTGAAAGTCAGATTGGGTTGCGCTAAAAATATTGTGTGTCAGTTTAGTGATGATCAGAATAAGTAAAGAGAGAAATGTCTGAGTACGTGCAGTTTTGCTCAGCTGTTTGAAAATCAAATAACGTAAGAGGTTTAGCAGCACAGTAATTCATAAATTTTTCTAAGGGGATTTTTCAAGCTTCACAAATCGCGTAAGTCAGTAAATCTTTGGTCCACCTGTGGCACTTATACATGCAATTATCCGGCCTGGCATTGAATGAAATTTTTGAGTGTCACCTGAGGAATACCATTCCAAATTACGTCCAACTGGCGCGTTGGGGAGGGTGGAGGGGCGGCATTATCTTGCTGAAGCTGAAATATAAGGCAGGAATGGCTTGCCAGAAAGGGAAACAAAACGAGGCATAGAATATCGTCGACATATCACTATGCTGTAAGAGTGCCACGGATGGCAACCAAAAGGGTTATGCTATGAAATGAAATGGCTCCCAGACAATAACTCCTCGCTGTCGGGCGGCGACAGTCAGGTTGGTATTCCACGACTGTCCAGGGAGTGTCCAGACACCTCATAGGCCTGTAATCTCGTAGACTGGAGTATAATTATCTTTAGCGATGAGTCGGGCTGCGAATTGAGTCCCGAAGACTAGCGAAGATGTGTTTGGATTCGCCCCAGACAGCGGTGGAATACCAACCTGACTGTCTCTCTCAGTATCGCCCGTGAACCAGGAGTGATGATCTAGGGTGCCAATTATTTTCATAGTAGGACCCATTTGGTTATCATTAGTGGCACCCTTACAACCCAGCGATACGTCGACGATATTCTATGCCCTGTTTTGTTGTCCTTTCTGGCAAGGCATTCTGAGCTTACATTGCAGCAAGATAATGTCCGGACGCACACAGCAAGAGTTTCTAATTGTTGTCTTCGTGCTTGCCAAACTACCTTGGCCACCAAGGTCGCCGGATATATACCCAGCTGAGAAGGTTTGGAGCGTTATGAGCACGGCCTTCCAACCAACTCGGCATTTTGACGATCTAACGCGCCAGTGGGACATAATTTGGCACGATATTCCTCAGGAGGACGTCCATGAACTCTATCTATTAATGCCAAGCCTAATAATTGCTTGCATAAGGGCCCGAGGTGAAACAATGCATTATTGACTTGCTCAGTTTGTGAAGCTCTTTCTCTTGAATAAATAATCCAATTTTTCTGAAATTGTAATCATTTGTTTGCCTGTACATGTACAACACATCTACTGATTTCCAACCCACTGGGATAATTCCTTCGTGGTTCGTCGTTTTTTGTCGTACACTGTTCGCACATCAGCAAAGAGTCACAAGTGTTTCTCTCTATATGTGCATCACATCTGCCGATTTCCATCCCATTCAGATAATTTGTTCGTGGTTGACCATTTTCTGTCGTAGACTGTACATATATCAGCATAGAATCACAAGTGGAAAGCAACACTTCCTACAGAAGTTCTCGCATTCTTCCTTGTTGCCAAGCGTGTTGAGAACCGCTTCAGCGAGCATGTGAAACCCAACTCGCACTTTTCTCACATTACGTACTGAAAGCTTCGGATCAAAGCAGTCTGGTAGATGTAGTATATCTTGATTTCTGAAAAGCATTTGACTCAGTACTACACCTACGCTTGTTGTCAAAACTACGATCATGGGGGTGTCGACTGATATTTCTGACTGGACTGACGACGTTTTGGTAGGGAGGACTTAGCAGGTTACCTTGGAAGGAGAGTCATCGTCAAATATAGATGCGCCCAAGAGAAGTGTATTGGGAGCCTTGCTATTCCTGTTTTATATTAATGACCTTGTCGACAACATAATTATAACCTCAGACTTTTGCAAATGATGCAGTTTTCTAGAATGAAGTACTATCGGAAAGAAACTGCGTAAATATTCAGTCAGATCTTGATAAGATTTCAAAGTGGTGCAAAGAATGGTGGCTTGCTTTAAATGTTCAGAAATGTAGCACTGTGCACTTCACAAAACGAAGTAATGTACTGTAACTGTAATATCAGTGAGTCACTGTTGGAATCGACCGTCTCGTACAAGTATCTGGGTGTAACAGTTCGTACTGAAATTAAATAAAATGACCACCTTGGCACAGTTGTGCGTAAGGCAGGTGGTAGGCTTTGGTTTTAATTATAGAATACTGAGCATTTGCAATCAGTCTACAAAGGAAACTGCTTACAAATCACTCGTGCGACCCGTTTTAGAACACTGTTCAAGTGTGTGGGACTAGTACCCAATAGGACTAACAGGGGATATTGAACGTATACAAAGGACAGCACAAATGGCCGCAGGTTTGTTTGATCCATGGGATACGGTCTCAGAGATACTAAACGAAGTGAACTAGAAGACTCTTGAAGATAGACGCCAACTATCCCGAGAAAGACTAATACCAAAGTTTCAAGAAACCGGCTTTATATGATGACTCTATCAATATACCAAAATTCCTTACGTATCACTCAATCACTCACATAGAGATCGTGAGGATAAGATTAGAATAATTACTGCACGTACAGACGCATTCAAACAATGATTCTTTCCGCGCTTCATACGTGAATGGAAAGGGAAGAAACCCTTATAAATCGTACAATGGGAGGTATCCTCTGTTATGCGTCTCAAGGTTGTTTAAAGAGTGTCCGTGTAGATGCAGAGTACTAAAATCTGGTCAAAATTATGCATTGGGTAATCGAGGCATCTAGCGAATATCGATTTGCGTGGAGAAGCAAATGTATGTTTCGAACAGGCTGTAATCAACTACCAGGGAGTCAGAATCTCATCCTTCGTTGCGATAAAATCATGAACTAGCCGACTGTGTAGTTCGGTTGTCAGTTGGAATGCTTCTAACTTCGTATGCCGAAGGACTGTGTTCGATTCACACATCGGACAACCTCGAACAGACTCTCTTATTCTCTGGTAACGCCTGCTGATCAACGAAGGTTTGGATTGTTGTTCTGGATGGATATTAGACATGACGTCCCTTCGCTACCTACTGGAGGAAACTCGGTGTAGCTTGGGTCAGGACAAGGTGCAAATCGCAGAAAGTTGAAATTCTGTCAACAGTAAGCTTTCTTTCACTAGAAATTTTAATTTATTAATGAGCCAGTCGTCGTGTAATGTGACTTATTTCCTGTTGTATTTGAACCTGAAATGTTGAAAGTATTCGTACTGGACTGGTAATGAAAATCAGGCCTATTGTTTCGCTGGATTTGACCACTTTGAGGCGATACAATTCCATCGCTTCGTTGTTTCACCGGGATTCTACACTCCTAAATGTCTGCACGAAAGGCGACGTCTGGGTTCGAATCTTGGTTGGGCACAAAAGTTTTCATGCCATTTTAGGTTGTAGCACGTGCGTATCAAACTACAGGTGAAAATAATTACGATTTTTACGCCTCACCATGCGTTGTCGGCCATAAAAGTTGGAGTTGGTTTCGATACAGAACTTTCCGTCATGTCATTTCAGGTTCATACATGTCTATCCTAGTTACTGGTGGAAAAGAATTTGATAGCCGCTGTCTCTTTTTGTGCAGTCAACAACGACGATATATGTTGTGTTCGACTCTGGGTCAGCACAGAAACTTCCATCATGTTATTTCGAGTTCATACACGAGCACATCTTGGTACTGGTGGAATAAACCGATATTCAGAGTCTATTCGTGGCTATATGACGACGACGATAGGTGTTGGGTTCGGCTCCCGATAACACAAAACTTTTTCGGTCTCGACATTTCAGTTCCATTAATTTTCTTACAGGAACAATTTTCAATATCTGACATTTGAATGATCTTAGTTAACTATCTGATTAGGTGCTGGATCCGAATCACCATACAATACAAAACTTCCAACCACATCCATTTCAATTTAAACAAGCAGGCACTTTTTTAGTTGTGACTAAAATTAGATTTTTCTGGTTAGTTAACGGGGATAACATTTGCTGCACTGCAGTCCCAGGTTCCAGTTCAGTGAAAAAATTTTCATTATGTAATTTCAATTTGAAACTAGCTTTTCTAAATACATTTACTGCGATAAATTTGAGTTTGCATGCGTTAAAAATTGCCCCATCTCTAATAACATGTTTTATGATATTTTCGTTATCGTAGTATCTGTTTGCAGCTGGATAAAGAACTACATGGGCAGTTTTATCTAGTGCTCTTGTAGTAACCATTTTGTGTAGTCAAACGACTGTGCCGAAAAGAGAGCAGGAGACCCGCAAGGCAGTTACATTACGTGGTTTACATACGAATCAGATGGAGCTCAATTCAGATCGTTCGGATACTTTTGAGCGTATTAGTACATGTACATTTATATAGTTAGATTTTTTACTAAAAATTTGTAATCGTTTCTTGCAGTCAGAGCAATGTTATTCCATATTCCATACACCTCGTACACCTCTTCGCTTTTTAGTCACTTGGTGTGTATAATGTGTTCTTAATTTTGTAATGAAGCTAGACGAATATCCTGTTTGTAGACAAATGTCCTGTTTATATAACGACTTGACGTAATTTTGAAATCAATAAGATCGTAAAAAGTCTAGCAATGGCGTGGGAATATTTGCGCTGTTGTAACTGCCAAGTTTTAGTTTCGATGGACGGGATGTGCATTGCATTGGTATAACAAAACTCAACTTGCTGTTGGCTACCCTCCTTTTCATCCAATTTTCACCGAGTTACATAAGACCGGGTGGTGGTGGTAGCTTGCTGATTTCGGGACACGACAGCGTCTTTAACATCCGCATTAACATTTAATGGGGCGGCATTAGATATCAATGCAGAATAATAAACCATTTATGGTTTATTACATCGGTGCTTGGAGGAACGTGGACATGTTAGTAACGGTAGCAGATAGCATACATTTTGCACAGTAATACACTGCCTGACAAAAATAGTTGGAGCACCGACAAGACATGGGTGGATATCATTGTAACTACATACACGTAAACACCATCGGAGGGTATGTACACTGAAGCGCCAAAGAAACTGATATACGCATGCGTATTCAAATGCAGAGATATGTAAACAGACAGAACGCGGCGCTGCGGTCGGCACAACAAGGGTCCGGCGCAGTTGTTAGATCGATTATTGCTGCTACAATTGCAGGTAATCAAGATTTAAGTGAGTTTGAGCGTGGTATTATACTCGGCGCACGAGCGATGAGACACAGCATCTCCGAGGTAGCGATGAAGTGTGGATTTTCCCGCACGACCATTTCACTAGTGTACCGTGAATATCAGGAATCCGGTGGAACATATATCAGGAACCCGGTAGAACATCAAATCTTCGACATCGCTGCGGCCGAAAATAGATTCTGAAAGAAAAGGGCCAACGACGACTGAAGAGAGTCGTTTAAAGTGACAAAAGTGCAACCCTTCCGCAAATTGCTGCATATTTCAACGCTGAACCATCAACAAGTGTCAGCGTGCGAACCATTCAACGAAATATCGTCGATATGGGCTTTCGGAGCCGAAACCCCCTCGTGTACCCTTGATGACTGCATGACACAAAGTTTTCGCCCCGTCTGGGCCCGTCAACACCAGAATGTGACTGTTGATGACTGTAAAAATGTTGCCTGGTCGGACGAGTCTAGTTTCAAATTGTATCGAGCGGATGGACATGTAAGGGTACGGAGACAGCCTTATAATCCTTGGACCCTGAATGTCAGCAGGGGATTGTTCAATCTGGTGGAGGCTCTATAATTGTGTGGGGCGTGTGCAGTAGGAGTTATGTGGAACCCCTGGTACGTCTAGATACGACTCTGATAGGTGACATGTACGTAAGCATCCAGTCTGATCATCTGCATCCATTAAGGTATATTGTGCATTCTAACGGACTTGGGCAATTCCAGCAGTACTATGCAACACTTCACAGGCCCAGAATTGCTACAGTGTGGCTCCAGGAACACTCTTCTCAGTTCAAACACGTCTGAGTCCAAACACTCCCCAGAAATGAGCATTACTGAGCATATCTAGGATGCCTTGCAACGTGCTGTTCAGAAGAGATCTCCACCCCCTCGTACTCTTACGCATTTATGGACAGCCCTGCAGGATACATGGTGTCAGTTCCCTCTGGAACTACTTCAGACCTTAGGCAAGTCCGTGTCACATCGTGTTGCGACACTTTTATTTAATGAAGGAAAGCATGGTACGTAGTAGGGTGCGCTATTTTTATTTTTTGTTAGGTGTACTATCGGCCGATTTCGACAACTACATCATTAGCCATCACCTTGGTCTTAGTGACTTCTTACTAAGTTGAATGTCTGCTTTCAGTTTTAACACATTGATCCACGTCCGTTGGTATTTCAAAACGCTACCCAGTGCCTTACCAGGCAACGTTTCAAAACAATACAGCCTACTACGAATCATGCTCATCGTGTTCAGTGTTGTTATCGGATCTTGAAGGGTATATGAGGGGTCTGAACAGTGTCAGATGTTGAGTGACAACTGTGAAGTACACGGAGATACCGCATACTTGTGTGAGACAGGGCCGTTAGCACCTGACAATCTGAAACGTCCCTCACTGGGATTCTCTATTCAAGCATAGTATGTTCATGTCACACGTTGTGGAGTGTAAACTCCCACTGTATGCAGTCCACGACAGCTAGTATTATATGGCTTCTACGATGCACCAGCCTAGGCAATGAAAGTACTCTTCCGGTTTATGCTCGACCTGAAGATGGCGTAACTGTTGCGCCGAAACTAGTCGTTTGTATCTCATTGATGATACGGCTCATTTTCTTTGTTTATATCATCAGCCGCGGCTCCACGTCCAAGGTAACGACGGACTTCCACAGATTCAAATCGGTCTCCCTAATCAGCGCATTGCAATTGAGAGCGTCCGTATAGTAAGTTCTCCCTTCCAGAAAGAAATTTTCAGTCTGCAGCGGAGTGTGCGCTGATATGAAACTTCCTGGCAGATTAAAACTGTGTGGCGGACCGAGACTCGAACTCTGTCCGGCACACAGTTTTAATCTGCCAGGAAGTTTCATAACAGCGCACACTCCGCTGCAGAGTGAAAATCTCATTCTAGAAATATCCCCCAGGCTGTGGCAAAGCCATGTCTCCGCTATATCCTTTCTTTCAGGAGTGCTAGTTCTGCAAGGTACGCAGGAGAGCTTCTGTAAGGTTTGGAAGGTAGGAGACGAGATACTGGCAGAAGTAAAGCTGTGAGGACGGGGCGTGAGTCGTGCTTGGGTAGCTCAGTTGGTAGAGCACTTGCCCGCGAAAGGCAAAGGTTCCGAGTTCGAGTCTCGGTCTGGCACACAGTTTTAATCTGCCAGGAAGTTTTAAGTTATCTCTTGCCCCCCGATGTCATACGCACCCTCACGGGCGCACTTCCTCTAAGGCGTACACCATATTTCCAAGGCACTAACAGACGAAAAGGAATAAACTTCTCGACCAGCAGGTACTGCGAACGTGGTGTAACCTCCCCATTATATGTTTCTGTATGAAATTTAGCCCAAATTTACCTTCCACTCTACAAAACGTATACGTATTAAAAAATATGTGGTGTTATCCAACTTAAAGTTGTATGCTAAAGTTTCACTAGACAGAGCCTAACCTGAATTGAACTGTAAATGGTCTCAATACAGCTTGTGTGTATATTAAGTGCGCAACTGAAGTGAAACAATTATCTGACACTAATAAAAATTTCGAATTACCTCGCGTCTTGACAACATTGTTGCAGCTTTCTCGAAAGGACAATAGTAAACAACAAGCAGGCGGCGGCTAAGCTAGATTTATATTTCTAAATAAAATTTCGAAACTATTCAAACTGTTGCATACCACACGGTGCAATGCGGTAATGCGTAATGATAAACCTTTAAACAGTAGGATGGGGAGAGTAACTATTCTTATGACAATGATATTACAAGACAACGATTTTAGAATGAAGTATGTATTCAAAACGACAGTGAAGCTTAGCGTGATCTTCGCATGTAAACATTGGTCTGAACATACTATGCTTAATAAAGTGAACAATGATTTTAAATAGGGTACAGCGTTAACAGAGAATTTCCATGAAAACCAAACAGCTTAATCAATTAATATGTAAATACATGGCTTAGGACAATGGGGTGGTGTATCTCTTAGCTCTGAATAAGTGAACAAAGTTGAGTATCTGCCAATAATAATTTCTGCAAATTAAGTGCGCAGTGCTGCAGTCTTACCCAAACTACTTTTTTTATAGTCCTTCAGTACATACGTCATATGTATCCTTGCTGTGCTTTACAATAAATCTTTCTTCATCTAACAGATACCATCACAAGTCAACATAGCACTACTAAATACGTCTATCACCTACCACACTTCAAGTAAGAATATATCTGATTGTGCAGAGGCAAAGACTTTGTCACAACGAGACCAAAGACTGTTTAACAGTAACGTAATTTGCTCTCTCTCTGACATGCACATCGGCAAGATACAAAAATCGAAATGACATGTCCACCTTTCATATTGTCCACCTTCCCTGAGTAGAATTTTGTGTGCGAGTGATTTCAGATATGAATGGGACGAGGACAAAATTCTAAACACTATGGACACCAACTTACGAAACGTGTTACAAATACAAGAATATGAGTTAAAGGACTATAATTCCCTACAGCTAGATTATCATGTTTCAGGATGTGGTGTCACCGCCAGACAGCACACTTGCTAGGTGGTAGCTTTAAATCGGCCGCGGTCCATTAGTAAATGTCGGACCCGCGTGTCGCCACTGACAGTGATCGCAGACCGAGCGCCACCACACGGCAGGTCTCGAGAGACTTACTAGCACTCGCCCCAGTTGTACGGACGACTTAGCTAGCGATGCACACTGACGAAGCCTCGCTAATTTGCAGAGCAGATAGTTAGAATAGCCCTCAGCTAAGTCAATGGCTACGACCTAGCAAGGCGCCATTAGCATTACATAGCTTGTATCTAAAGAGTCTCACTTGTATCGTCAAGAGCGATGTACCACAAGGATGGATTAAAGTTAAGTATTCCAGGAGCTACGTACTTTTCTTTATAGCATTCATTACGTATCCCGTTTCAGACCTATCACTAGCCTGCGTGAGTTAACGCGTGCCTTTCGGCTACTTCCGAGTGGCGTGGCTGTCTTGTTACGCCACAACACAGGATGTCTATGAGAACGTTCTGCACATGTTTATTTCGAAAGTTTGTATATCACATTTTGTATTGAAGTAGTATTGGTGAGCTACACCGTTTTTGTACACACAAAAAGTAGATTATAGTTTCTTTATCACACAAGGCCCACATTTCTGAAGCTCAGTCACCCATGAAAATAGTAATTTTCACTATGAAAGTAGGTGGAAGAGAGATTTTGTCAGAAACGACCAAAATTTCCTTAGCTCGTTGCAATTATGTTACTGTAGTGGTAAGCTATGTAGAAGCAGACTAGTGAGACTAAGCACAACTCTCAGCTGACAACTCCACACACACACAAACACACACTCACACACAAAAGTGAGATACATAGTAGCATTTGCCTGAAGCAGGCTATATCCATTGATAACTCCAAAGCTATATTGTAGTGTCGAGGAATTCCTTATGAAAGTCAGTTGCGGTTTGTGTCAGTGAAGTATGCCACCATTTCGCTGAGAACGTTTCAATATATAATAAGTAGACATATTTCTTCTGCCCTGGCAAGTTTCAGTCATTTGTGGAGAATGGTCAATCAGTTACAATTTGTTACATTTACAATATACAATTATCTATATTGAGACAGTAGTAATCAGATTTTATCTAGTTGTATAAATGAAATGCACATATAGTGTAATGATTTCCATGTCTTTAAAAACGTAAGGAAGAACGGCATCATGGTTTTTAGAATAATAAATTACAGAAACATCAGAAATGTAAATCTTGTGAAATAGTGTACAGTAATATGCATGTTCAGATAAGTATGTTTGTGTGTACATCAGTGAACTACACAAAAATATAAAGAGTAAGGTAGAAAGAGGCACATACGGATAGTGAGCACACACAAAAAATAAACACATGAGGATAGTTGTCTCACACACACACAGTTCAGGGGAACACAATCATATAGTTAGGAAAAACATCGATAAGAGTGGAACCGAGGTTCACTTCAAAGAATACTTTTGCAGTCAGTCAAATGTCAGTCTATTATTACTTCTAATATGGCCAATAATTAGCAGGCTAGGTAGCTATTTTCGTCCTTTAGTTTGTGCACCTTTTAAGCGTTTGGCACATATTTTCATCATACTTCCAACATGAACAACTGTTCACTTTATCTCTTTGCTTCTTCCTGTCATATATTTCATACGTTCTTACAAGTTCATGTTATTTAACTCCGTTGCCATACCTAACCATTTGACATCGTTGCCCTACCTAAGCTATTGCCATCTTTGCCCTACCTAACCATATCACATTTCAAATTCGTCTTTGTAACCATTTCTTTGCTCATGTATAAGTTTTGAAACTTCCTTTCTTACCTTTTTCTCTTTGTTTCCTCCTTACACAACTTTCATTACTTCATATACCTCTTTCAGGATTTATGAGAACTCTCTACAAGTGCGACATTTAACAAAATTTTGTGCTGACGGTGCTGCATCCAATAGTAACAATTTATGCAGAGACTATGCATTATAAAGAAATTCAATAAATAACACAAGTGTAAGAGGGAAATTCAACCTGAAAATTCCCTAAGATAAAGCAATGTACGTTATTATGTTATCTCATATGTAAATACATGACGACAGTTAGTCTTCAATGTCATACATGTTAGTAGAAAAATATATATAAAAGAATCTTATCCTATGTCATGGCAAAAAGAATAAAGCTTAAAAGTAAAAAAGTCATCATCATTACTCCTTATACTTCCTGTATATTCTCTGTCTACATCACACTTCGCAGATGATTTGTTTCAACTCATGGACAATATTGTTATGATGTCGTTTCTTACATATGTAAGGTTTATCTGTTAGACAAAGAAAAGGCAAATTAGTTCTACAGAGTTCAGTGGTAGTTAAATTTTGAGTGCAAAAGCTATCTACAGATCAGAAAAAAAGTCAGTCATCAGTATAAACAAGAAAATAGACACTACCACAAAGACAAGTCACAAAAAGTTTCGAGAGGTACCATATGCTAAAAGAGTGTGACACAGTACAGATTAGCAATCACTGCTGAGTCAATCTTTGCAAAACATTTTTAGTACTCAAAAGGAGAAAAAAAATACACTTCTCGAATTATTGTAAAACTTGCCTAGCTGTTACATGTTGCCTTGTTCCAACGACAAAAAATTGCGTTGTATGTTAAAAAAATATTCAAAAATTTGCATCAGTGAAATAACTGTGTCGTCTCAAGTAACGTTACCTTAAATTATTATTATCATCGAGAAAAATATTTTCAAAAACATACATTTTACACTTATAAAGACGAAATGCGCCCGCAAGGCATAAAAGTTGACTATAATAAGAAACTGGGTCCCTATTCCCTAACCATTACTCACTCACTCTTTCTCTACATGACCCATCATAATCATTTCCTCATTCTATTACAGTGCACATAATAAATCTCACAATTATCATCTCATATAGTAGTAGTAGTCTTAATAGTAGTAGCTTTATTCATCTGTAGATCTCGTTTTACAAGGAGACAGGCATGTCATAGTATTTACAAGTTTAGAACAATTTAAAATAAGCTGATTAGTACACACATACATTTACAGATTTCTAGTTAGAGACAATCATTAGATTTACTCCCGGTATACAATACTTCTTTTAGAAACAACTTCTTAAATAATGCAATGCCACAGTTTTCACTCATATATCAATGTCAGTGCACACGCTATACACACATTGTTTCATAACACTTCACTCACTGCAGGCACACACTGGCGATCCCTCGGCCATTTTCTGTTCCGCAACTTCTCATTTGCTATCCTGAAAAACTGAGTCAGCGTCCTTCTATCATTAGTGAGATGTTGAAATCAGAAAGAGAAAGAGGTGTTAGTATTGTGCTATGCATAGCTTGGGGGTAAGTTTCTCTAGAAAAGGAAAAACGTAGGGTGAAGGTGTTATATTGAATGTTGGATGTTTTTGTAATGGTTATTATTATTTATTTGCATAATTATTTTTAGCAAACCCCTACTCTGTTTTATCTAAGTAATCCTTCAATGCATAAAATGTATTGCATAACATGTACTTCTTAGGTAACGTCTTAAATAAATTTAGTTTTACAATTTCCTTAATCTCTTTTGGTAATTCATTGTATAGTTTTATTCCTTGGTAGAAAATGTTATTTTGAGTTTTATGTTTATTTTTTCTTGGTAATTGTAAGTTGAATCTGGCTCTTGTTCCGTGGTCATGGACAGAGCTGTTTGTGCAGTAATTACCAGGGTTATTTTTGATGTGCACAGCTGACTGGTAAATGTATTCGCATGGAGCAGTTAAAATTCCCGGTGTTTTGAACAGATCTTTACAATGAGTTTGACTGCTATTTTTGGTTATTTTTCTTGTGGCTCTTTTCTTTAGTTTGAAAACTGTTTTCATATTTTGTGCATTTGTTCCCCAAAAAAAGAATGCCATAGCTAAGAACTGAGTGTACATATGAATAGTAACTAAAAGACAGTGCTGTTACACACTGATGACAAGACTCTGAGGGCATAATATGCTGATGACATTCTGTTTGCAAGTACCTTTGTGTTTTCACACAACTGAGAATCAACACACGTTCCAAGGAATTCTGCATTTGTTGCACAGTCTTTAGAGGTGCCATCTACATTTAATTCAACATTGTCGTTTACCCTCTTCAAACTGAAATTCATGGCTTTAGTTCTCTAATCAACATGAATGTCGTTATCCTATTACAACATTAATCATATTCACTGTCTTTGTTACAATATAAATTTCAAATAACAATTCCCTGCTCTGTTTCCGTCCGTTTATATCCACATAAACAACACCTCATAGCTATAATGGTAAAAATATCACAGTTCAGTAAACACAACTCCCCTACTTCACAATAGAGACTAAAACACCTCTTACATCGAAATACCTATCACTCTTCATTCCAGACAACACAGTTACCATCCTAACAGCCTGTATATCTCGTCGAACGTGGCATATTATATGTCTCCGTATTATCATCTAGTGTACAGCCAAAAATATTTCTCAAGCGAATAATGCATAGCTGGCAACCTGTACATGTTCTCAGAAATGGTTTAAAAATACTGTCAATGTTCATTTTATTATAAATTATTCGTTTTTATTCGGATTCTAGATGATATTTCGAAATTCACAGTTGTTTGTTTAGCGCACATGTCATGGCAGCAAATCTCTAGATTTGTTGCGTGATAAATTGTCTGCTGTGCGACGATAGTCGCCCAATTTTTCTCAAAAGTTGACTGCCGCGTGACGGAAGTCGCTCTGGCATATGGTGGAATACCATTGTGTATAGATAACTGTTGCTTTGCGGTATAAGGCAAAAAATATTTTCAAAATAAGTGGCACGTGGTTCTGTCATCTGGGTACAACTTTAGTAAATAGAATTATTCTGTATATGGTTTGATATGCGAAATAGGAAGAAGTCGCTTGCTCTTGCGTGTCCGAATAGTTACAGTTTCCACAGTATTTTCGTGTACAATTCTATGAATCTTATAAGCTCCTTTATATACAAATAAGAATTTGTAACAAAGATGCCTGTTTTTACAAGATGAGGATGAGATTTAACCAGAATTTGCTGTCCGACCTGTGGCTTTTTGATGTTTACTTGTCCTTGCTGAGATTTATTTCTTCTTTCTGCAGCCTTTTTATGTTGTTTAGCGCTATATCTATTACTTCCTTACAACGTAATTTTTTCGAAACTGGAATGGTATTAACTTCCTGATACGATCCGGTGGTTGTTGATTTTAGAGTACAAGTAACAGAGATAACTGTGTAGAATCGTGTGGTAACTCATTGAGAATCTCTTGGAAATAGTGAATGTGTTTGTCCCAAGTATGGTGTTGACGATGACAGTATATTCTGCAGAGCTTGTTGATTTCTCGCACAATGCTTTCTGAAGAATTGGATTGAGGCCAGTAGAGTGAAATAAAACCAGATCTAATTTTGTGACGTTGTAGAGTGTGTAACCAAATGTTTGAGCGACATATGGACCGTTGACGGAAATGACTTTATCAGTGTGACCGAATTTTCATAGAAAATTATTGACAAAGGCTTGGGATACTGTTCTAGCAGTAGCTTTATGTAAAGGAGTGAATGAAAGGAACTTTGAGGTCAATTCAACAGCGACAAAAATGTATGATAATCCATTGATAGATCTAACGAGAGGTCTTAACTGGTATCCTGCAGCCAACTCCGTTATTTTAATAAACGTGAACATGGTCCGTCGTAAGATGTAACGTGATTTTTATTTAATCGAGAGATTAACTAATTTCCTCTACTTGTCGTTGTCAAGCACTTGTAAAACCAACATGGGAAAACACTACATTAGACAATGCCGTCGATTCTGATAAGAGCAACCCTATCACTGAACTGCTCACAGTAAAACACCCACGGCCCTATCTTCCTGTTCAGAACGAATCCTACTCCTGTTGTACCATTTTCTGCTGCTGTTGATATTAACCTATACTCATCTGACCAGAAATCTCTGACTTCTTTCCACTTCACTTCACTGACCCTTACTATATCCAGATTGAGCTTTTGCATTTCCCTTTTCAGATTTTCCAACTTCCCTACCATGTTCAAACTTCTGACATTCCACGCCCAGACTCGTAGAACGCTATCCTTTCGTTGGTTATGCATTTTTTTTCTCATGGTCACCTCCCCCTTGGCCGTCCCCTCCCGGAGATCCGAATGGGGGACTATTCCGGAATCTTTTGCCACTGGAGACATCATCATGACTCTTCTTCAATTACAGGCCACATGTCCTGTGGATACGCGTTACGTGTCTTTAATGCAGTGATTTTCATTGCCTTCTGCATCCTCATGTCGTTGATCATTGCTGATTCTTCCGCCTTTAGGGGCAATTTCCCACCCCTAGGACAAGAGAGTGCCCTGAACCTCTATCCGCTCCTCCGCCCTCTTTGACAAGGCCGTTGGCAGAATGAGGCTGACTTCTTATGCCGGAAGCCTTCGGCCGCCAATGCTTAATTTAAGCAGTGGTGGGTTTTGATTGCTACCCCCAGACCACGGATGCAGACGGGCATGATATACAGTGTTCCATTACTTAACAAGTCTTCGAGCCACTCAGATACCTGGGAACTTATTCCGTATGATCGTACCTTCGTGAATCCCACATTGCAGTCGCACAACTGAGACGATACCCCATAGGTCCGCAGCCTGATTAGAAGTCGCTTGTGAGGAACGGTGCCAAAAGCTTTCCGGAAATCTAGAAATACGGAATCAACTTGAGATCCCCTGTCGATAGCGGCCATTACTTCGTGCGAATAAAGAGCTAGCTGCGTTGCACAAGAACGATGTTTTCTGAAACCATGGTGATTACGTATCAATAGATCGTCACCTCGAAGGGAACGATCTATTGATACGTAATCAGCATGGTTTCAGAAAACATCGTTCTTGTGCAACGCAGCTAGCTCTTTATTCGCACGAAGTAATGGCCACTATCGACAGGGGATCTCAAGTTGATTCCGTATTTCTAGATTTCCGGAAAGCTTTTGACACCGTTCCTCACAAGCGACTTCTAATCAGGCTGCGGGCCTATGGGGTATCGTCTCAGTTGTGCGACTGGATTCGTGAATTCCTGTCAGGAAGGTCGCAGTTCGTAGTAATACACGGCAAATCATCGAGTAAAACTGAAGTGATATCAGGTTTTCCCCAGGGAAGCGTCCTGGGACCTCTGCTGTTGCTGATCTATATAAATGACCTGGGTGACAATCTGAGCAGTTCTCTTAGGTTGTTCGCAGATGATGATGTAATTTACCGTCTAGTAAGGTCATCCGAAGACCAGTATCAGTTGCAAAGCGATTTAGAAAAGATTGCTGTATGGTGTGGCAGGTGGCAGTTGACGCTAAATAACGAAAAGTGTGAGGTGATCCACATGAGTTCCAAAATAAATCCGTTGGAATTCGATTACTCGATAAATAGTACAATTCTCAAGGCTGTCAATTCAACTAAGTACCTGGGTGTTAAAATTACGAACAACTTCAGTTGGAAAGCCCACATACATAATACTGTGGGGAAGGCGAGCCAAAGGTTGCGTTTCATTGGCAGGACACTTAGAAGATGCAAGAAGTCCACTAAAGAGACAGCTTACACTACACTCGTTCGTCCACTGTTAGAATATTGCTGCGCGGTGTGGGATCCTTACCAGGTGGGATTGACGGAGGACATCGAAAGCGTGCAAAAAAGGGCAGCTCGTTTTGTATTATCACGTTGTAGGGGAGAGAGTGTGGCAGATATGATACGCGAATTGGAACGGAAGTCATTACAGCAAAGACGTTTTTCGTCGCGGCGAGATCTATTTACGAAATTTCAGTCACAAACTTTCTCTTCCGAATGCGAAAATATTTTGTTGAGCCCAACCTACATAGGTAGGAATGATCATCAAAATAAAATAAGAGAAATCAGAGCTCGAACAGAAAGGTTTAGGTGTTCGTTTTTCCCGCGCGCTGTTCAGGAGTGGAATGGTAGAGAGATAGTATGATTGTGGTTCGATGAACCCTCTGTCAAGCACTTAATTGGGAATTGCAGAGTAGTCATGTAGATGTAGATGTAGCTAAACCCTCGTAAAATTTAAAGTTGCAATTGTAGCAATTCATGGTTAATGCTAATTTGGTATTGTCAGTATAGTATGTAAAACAGGACATTTTGTACTTATTATGTATGTGACCTGCCATTGGAGATATTATAACTGTAATTAACTAGTGCATAGCTATCAGTTATGACTTCCATTGAATAAAGAATGGGGTAGTAAAATTTACTATAGTAACAACTTAAAATTTTCCGCCTTTGGTGTTGGGGTTAACAGTCTGGAGTGGTGCATCGTGTCAGACGCTTTCCGGAATGTTAGGAGTGTGGAATCTGCCTTCAGCCACGGTTCGCAAGATATGGTGCGATAAAAGGGCAAGCTGTTTCGCACTAATAATGTTTTCTGCATCCGTGCTGACTTATGGACAGAAGCTTTTCCAGAATGAAATTTTCACTCTACAGCGGAGTGTGCGCTGATATGAAACTTCCTGGCCGATTAAAACTGTGTGCCGGACCGAGACTCGAACTCGGGACCTTTGCCTTTCGCGGGGAAGTGCTCTACCAACTGAGCTACCCAAATACGACTCACGCCCCGTCCTCACAGCTTTACTTCTGCCAGTACCTCGTCTCCTACCTTACAAACTTTACAGAAGCTCTCCTGCGAAAAGCAAAGGTCCCGAGTTCGAGTCTCGGTCCGGCACACAGTATTAATCTGCCAGGAAGTTTCAGAAGCTTTTATGTCTCAAGGAAATGTATTATATTATAACAATCACTATGTTTAAGAATCCTGCAGGAAACCAGTATTAAGGACATTGTTTTGTAATTCTGCGGGATTCGTTCTTTTAGCCTTCTTATATGCAGGAGTCACTTGCGCTTTTTTCCAGTCGCTTGGGGCTTGGCGCAGGGCGAGAGATTCGCAATAAATGCAGGCTAAGTAAGGTGCCAAGTACTCAATCACAGGTATTTCCTTCTTCCCGTAGCGTAGCGAGTGATACGTCTTCTTCACAGCTACATGGAACTGTTACCGCTGTCAACCGCTTGTATTAACGCACAAGTGTGGCAACATGGACGTATACATGACAAATGGCCAAGGTCGTAAAAATGTTGTCTGTTACACTTACAACCTTCCACCTTAGTATGTACTTGCCCGGACAATCCTTCAGTTTCATAAGGGCGATTTAGCTCTACAGATTATGATGTGTAATGCCTGGTGCCTGATATACATTGAACAAAAAAATAGTTTCATACTGACCTAAAGATGACTCGTCAATGAGTATAAACTAGTTATCACTAAGTTATTTTTCCGATTGCGACGTACGATTTTCAATCCTTACCTTTCTTGTTTTACTTTACGTATCAAATGGGAAGCGCGTTAGGATTCAAAATAATGGAATTTTATTTTCACATTATTACATGGTGCTTTCTGTGTGAAATATTTGAAAACGTGGTACTGCACAGAGAGGGACTTTACATTCTGCACACCAGTAACATGTGTCTTTTCGAAGTCCTCTTTTTGTGCTTAAACCACACCTCCTTCATGCTCTTTTACTAAAAAGTAAAAATAGCTGCCAGTATCACGAAAGGCCTTTTTTGTTCGAGGTGGGCGTACAATTCACGAGCCTTGTAGGGGAGAGGATACGGACAAATGTTCCCCATGACCAACCATCAATTCCATTCACCTTTCTTCGCCATTATGTGTTTTTTTATGCATAGAGGTAATTTCCGATAAATAGCAGAAAATGTTTTGACAACATTTTATTCAGTCTTCACCTAACCGTTTGTTAGATTTGCAAGTTCTGTCAACGCCTGCCATGTTCTTGTTGTAATCTTTGACGACACTTACAAGGAGGGCGCAAAACGCCAGTGATGTTTACGGCATTCGACGTGCCACATATTGTCTGCCACGCAACCACAACATTGGTTGCTACTGCCAACAGGGGGCGGGACTGGAATTATCCAATGTTGAGCACAGCATGAGGCTAGGAAGCGTAGTTGAACTGATTAGTCGACGAGTAACTCACAATAGTGCTAGAGTGCTAGTGGTGTTGATAGCAGCGATATAAAAAAGCAAACATGGCATTATACCCACAACAACAGTTGTTGAAGTTAACATTTCGTCAGAAAGGAACCCAAGGAATTTTGCAGTGTGAGAAAGAAGTGGCAGATGAAATATTGGTGTTTCTGCATGATGAGTAAGGGGAATGTGTGGTGTGGAATACGCTCGACTCTTCGGATAATGTACATGAGGAGTACAATGATGACAACACGTGCTTACCAAGCGATTGTCATAGTGAAGCAGGTGTCAGGTCGTGTAGTTCCTCATCCTTGTTGGACAGGAAGCCACAAATAACGTCTCCAGCAAAACGTAGCACAGGACGATCGTTGTTCAAGGAGAGGACATTAAACATAATTACATGCATGAAAGATCATCCGCAGCATATTAAAAGAAAGAAAATCATTTATGAACAGACTTTGAATAAGATTGTGTAGTGCATATGGAAAACTATGACATTCAAAGAAAGGTGCACTTGTTACAAAAACTGGAGTTCGATCATTTCAGGGATGCTCGATAAAGTTATACAGTATGTGCACAATCGTGACCTGTTACCTTACGCACATAAAACTACGCGCAACATAGATTAAAGTGATAGATGCATAGCTTCAAACAGTTCTACAAAATGGAAGACGTAAGATAATGAAATTTCAAACAAACCATCATCTTGATATGCACAGCAAACTGCGGAATCTGCCCGAAAAGTTGTAGATATTATAAACAAACTAATCCCATCGTTCAGCAGGGAATTTGTTTTCAACTCCGACCAGTCAGGATTTGAAGAAGAATTGTATGCGAAAGGAATCCTGGAAATTAGAGGTACCACAAGAGTTTTATCAAGACCAACTAACATCAACCCTTTAGAGCATTCGTATATTACAGTTATGTCGACTGTTAATCTGGGATGTAAATAGGCTGGAGAGTTATTTATTGGGCTGCGAGAAATTGGAGGAGCTCTGTCCCCCAAAATTATTTCCCGTGTGCGCAACAGGACAACACGGAATATTTACGTCACAGCAAGCACCAGTGGGAAAACAGTCGTAAGAGAACTACAGCTATGGTATGAGCACTGCTTTTGACCAATAGTGGTCGAAATAACTTGCTTCTGCTTGATAGCTGATCGGCGTATAAAAATCATCTTTAGAGCAAACTATCCCTCTTGGAAACTACGTGGCACTGTAATTCGTGCCACCGGAAACCACTGGACAAATGAAGTCTCTGGACGTTTGTTTTTTCTGTGCCTATATATAATATTATCGCACTACCTGCATGCTACGCCTTAAAGGAAAGCCAATTCCACGATATGCTCCACGACAGACTGTTTCACATTCGTTTGGATGCCATCACATTCCATCAGTTCTCATCACCCCGTTACACAAATATGATTCTATGTGAATATTTTAGGAGTGCGTACGTATCTGAACGTCGTGCACGGTTTGTAACTCCCAACGAGTTTGCCTTCGATGCTGATTGTGCGACCCTTTGTGATCACTCTGGAGCGCCATTTTTCATTTGGTGTTCATGGTGCAAGTTAATAGTTAATTTTGAACATTTCTTGAATGTTGACGAGGTCCATTTTGTGAAGTGTTATACGTACATCCCGTTGAAAGTTATACCTGCACCTCCGAGACTCTGACTTTCCGTCACCCTCGTGGTGCACATGGTGAGTTATTAGCAGTTAATATTCCTCCAGTCACAAATGTTAACACAACGCTTCCAAATGAGCGTTACTAAAGATTGAACTAGGGACCTCGCACTCAAGAGGCAATAGGTTCCTTGTTAGCTTATGTACGATGTTGACTTTGAATGAACTTCCTAAAATACAACGTCATGGAACTTGCTGACCATCACGACGTCTCTCTTGGCCATCTACTTCAGCAACATCTGCTTGTTTCTGCACGCCTTCATGTATTCGATCTTCTTGAGTTTTTCATTTTTCATTATGTATGGGAACTACTCCGTATTTCACCGCATTGTGCTGAAACGTTCTCATTCGTTACTTTAACCACAAAAGCTTGTCTAGTGTACCAGCTGTCGAGATAGATACAATGTTGCACCCTATCCAAGCCAATCACGAGCAAGTTACAAAACGGTTCGAAATTTGTTTTCTCTTCATGATAATGACTGCTACAATTTGTGTTCTTACCGGTGAAAACTATGAAAAACTCATTAATTTGGCGAAAAAATATTATCTTGACTGTCGGGAGGTACCGCCTAGTGGAGGAAGCATTAACTAATAGCATTACAATATCATCTGGCCTGAAACTCGTCATTTCCATTAGCCTCTGTGTGGATTATATCTGTTGAACCCAATGAGAACGAGCTAGCCGTGGACGGATATAACCGACATGCCCTGACGTAGATACATCGATGGCGCTAAGCGCAACGGAACACTGAGCATTTCATCGGTAGACTTAAAAATCTAAAATTAGAAAATGACGCTGAGACTATCCAGAATGACCCATTCTGCCGAAAACACAGTTTGTGAGCTAGTGACCGCAGGCAGTTTTTCTGGGAGCATGGGGAACACTCTCGCTGCAGAATGAGACATGACGTGCTCTTAAGCTGAAATGAGCCCATAATGGAAATCTATTACCTCCTAAAATGCACTTTACCCGGGAGCAGGGTTATCATGTCGTGGCGCTCCCTTTACGGACTCCCCTGAGTAAAGATGACGTTAATGCGAATTGTGAGAGTATAAGGCAGTAGACACATCAACGCCGTGTGAAATGCCTAGCAGCGAAATTCCGACATAACAGTAACTAAAAAAGGAACTCACGCGTTGTTTATTATCCTGCAATAACGCCAGCACAGCTATCCAGCCTGCTTCATTTAATGTGGACGTTAAACGACCAAGTGATAACGTGGCTATTACCTGTGGATGATTCCATATTGACATCTTTCTGTTCCAATACGATTTTCGCTAGTACAATTTTCCTGGCGCCAGCAGGAGCATATCCAAAAACATTTTTTACCAATTACCGCCAATTAAAAGGGTTGCCTTTAATTTTTACCCCAAATTCTCTGTAAATGCGCTTGCCGTTTAAAAGCGTTTCTGGTAAGGAATACAGAGGCAGATGATTACCGTTACGGTTGTATATTGATTGGATTTAGATGACGGGTTACGATATCATATTTTGACTCGAAGCTTTGTCGATATTGAACCTGCAACCCTACAGGAAATCATCTGCCTCTGCCCGCTATAGCGCAGTCCGATATGTCATGAATTCGGATCCAACACTGTAAAAATCATATTACAGTCTGCACTTAGCGTTTCTGTAGTATCATTTATGTCTGTAACCCACCAGCCTTGAAACGAATAATCTGAAGGGTTATGTGTGATTTAACTCGAACTAAAAACCAAATTAAATTTGTTTATATTTAACAGCTACTTTCTAATTCCGAGTTTATTGCCGTGCAATTTCTTTATTTTGTTTTAATTTTTGTTAATTATCATAATTCACCGAAAAATTAATGTGACGAGAGAACACTGCCGGAGTATAATTTTTTACGATTTTAAATCGTCTTTAATGGCCATACACGACGGCTTAGAAATGGGTTTGGCGAAGAAGTCCCATCTGACACAACAATTTATAATTGATGCAGCGTATTCAGAGGTGATAGGTTTTTTAGTGATGAATTTCATGAAGAAATTCCTAGTATTGTTATTAGTTATGAAAATATTGCCGGAGTTTGAGCAATCCTTGAAGAAGATCGACTGATGTATATTATAAATTTATTTGGGCGACACTGGGCGTTGGTATGAGTGAAATCCAAACATTATCTATCAACATTAGACGATAGAAAACCTTATTGTTTATGGATTTCGCATTAAGTGACTCCCGATCAAAAATAAGAACAAGGTGGTAGTTGCAGGAAAACTCTGGAATAATTCCAAGACGGCATTTCAAATTTGATTTGGAATATCGTTACTGATGATAAATCTTGGATTTATTGTTATGATCCTGAAAATAAGAGGCAGTCGGTTGAATGGGTCTTTCAAACGGAACCTAAACCTGCAAAAGTCCGACGAATTCCTAAAACTGATCGTATTGCTACTAGAACATCTGAATATAGGCGAACCGTTACTGCCGATTGGTACTAAATTCCTATAGCTCAAATCCTTGAAGAAGTTCGTAAAAAACGACCAAAAGGAACTATAACTTTACTACACGACAAAGCATCATCGCCCTCATCAAAATTAATAACTGAGTAACTGGATGCCTTATAGGTCGGCACCGAAGAACCACCACCACAGAGCCCTGACATAACACCTTGTGGTTTCTTTTTCCCAAAAATTAAAGATAAAATGCGTTGAATCACTTTCCCATCACAAGAAACAGTGGAACATTGTAAAAACCTGGTTTCTGAAGTGCCTCAGGAAGAGTGGCATCATTGCTTTAAGGACTGGATCATCGAATACAAAAAAGTGTTGACGTTAAAGAGAAATATTTCAAATAGCAATAAAATTCTTTAAATTCTTTTACAGTTGATCATTCATTTTCTTTAACTTTTCACTGTTGCCCTCGTGTTACCATTAAATTATGACTGTCGCTGTGCAGAAACCCTGAATAGCCTACGTCTCACGGTTAACGGTGTGATGCGGTCAACACATTGACTACGTAGCAGTGATCGACAATAATCGAAATGAAACAATCATAATGTGCATCATGCGTTATAAATTTAGAGTCTAAATTTCTGTGTGCTTTTTACGAATTTACAGGAACGAAAAGCATATTCTGTAAGTGAAAAATTAAAAATTACTGATCGTGTAAAGAATGTCGATACTTGTTTTAGTTTAGCGCGTGAGTGTGTTTTACGTGAAGGAACAATCAAGGAATCGATGAAGGGAGAGCATAAACTTAAAATCCTTGTAAAAACAGGCGAAAGCGACCTGGAAATGGTCGGAAAAACGGCGAAACTTGGAGCAGACAGTGCATTTGACAAGAGTCTTTAGAGGTGGTTTTTAATAAAGCGAAGAGAACGTGTTCCACTTTTCGGGCCAATTACTAAGGCTTAAACTGCAAAATTTTTCTTTGATCTGCATGGCAACAAAGACCTTATTGTAGCTTTTTTTAAATTTACATATACTGTGGGAATATTGTTGCAAGCAGTTCGAATGCAGTTTACCCAGCTGTCGTGTCTGATAAGTTTTTCAAGCGTTTTACTTCTAATGATCTTTAAATTTAAATACTTCACATTATGCTTTATAGGATTGCACTATGAGCGTTGCCATACGCCGCGGTTACGTTACAAGGCGGGCGTGAATCATGTCCGCCGAAAACCACTGCATTTCAAATTAAGTCTTCTAACCATCTACTTTAATGTAACGTCCACAACGACGCAACAACTAGGAAGAAAAATTAGCGTCACCTGATAATGCAAAAGATTAACAAGAAGATGTGGTAGTGGCTAGTTCAATAATTAGTCTGGAAAATGGCCTTTAGTGAAGTGGCATCCACGGAAACGTAAATCTTATAGCCGAGTTGGATTTTGAACTATGCTGCAGCCAAAAACGAATTCAGTAACTTCTCTATTGTGTCACCTCAACTTATCTCTTGGACGGGGTAGGTACAGAGAACGATGTGGCCCTTCAACGAAACCATCTCTTCATTAGCCGTAAGTCGGAAGACTAGTATGATGCAGCTCTTTAGGGTACTGTGTCTTTTGCACGTCCAAATCTCTCCCTCTCTTCATTACTGCAGTCGACATCCAGTTGAACCTGACTACTAAATTCAAGCCTAGGTCTCTCTCAACAGTTTTTACCTCTGACACTATCTTCCACTACCAAACTGACGATACGCTATTGCTTCAGAATGTGTCTTTCAACCGATTCCTTCGTTTAGTCGATTTGTGTCACAAGATTCTTTTTTCCACGTTTCGATTGAGTACTTGCTCACTAGTTATTCGATCTAACGTTGTAATTTTTATCATTATGGTGTAACACCACATTCAAACAGTTTCTTTTCTCTTACTGTATGAACTGATTATCGTCCATGTTTCAGTTACTTACAAGGCTATGCTTCTTACAGATACATTCAGAAAAGTCTTCCTACCATATAAATTTTTAGTCGATGTTAACAAATTTCTCTTTTTTTTATAATTACCTCTCTTGCTATTGCAAGTCTGCAAATATATTATCTGTCAGGATAGTTATTCCACCAGGAAACAGGGAAAACCGAGATATATCAGAGAACTGTAAAGTAGCGTCTGTTAGTTTTTTGAACCTGGTGACGTTACAAGATGCGCAGTTCCCCCAGTAGGCAAAACCAATCTAAGTTAAGCGTGCTTCATTATTTCAGGTCACCATTTTTGTCAGCCTACGTCGAAAGGTAAGGTTTGAATTTCAATTTTTTTAAATTAATATATGACAGTGATTTTTATTTATAGTTGTTCAACTACGGTTATACAATAACTTTTATTAATGCATAGTACAAGAATTCAGAGTTAGATTTAAAATGTGTACGCTTCACATCTGGAATATTTTTTGTTGTGTCTAGACAAGACAGCCTAGACACAATGAGAGGAAGCCGAAAGGCACGCGCTTAAACTCACGCAGACTGGCGTGAGGTCTGAAACAGTATACATAATGAATGCTATAAAGAAAAGTACGTAGCTTCTGGAATACTTAACTTTAATCCACATTTGTAGAACATCGCTCTTGATGATACATTAATAGAATCTCAATATCAATTGAATGCGGCGCCTTGCTAGGTCGTAGCAAATGTAGCTGAAGGCTATGCTAACTATCGTCTCGGCAAATGAGAGCGTATTTGTCAGTGAACCTTTCCTTGCAAAGTCGGCTGTACAACTCGGCGAGTGCCAGAACGTCTCTCTAGACCTGCCGTGTGGTGGCGCTCGGTCTGCAATTACTGACAGTGGCGACACGCGGGTCCGACGTATACTAGCGGACCGCGGCTGATTTAAAAGCTACCACCTAGCAAGTGTGGTGTCTGGCGGTGACACCACATTCCTCCCCCGCAAATCGGCGTACGGTTGTGTTATAAGGCTTCCGCCCGCCGTGGGGAGGACCCCATGTTGACGTATGCGACGAGGTGGGGAGCCTAACAACAGGCGAGGCTGTGCCACCCGCACCCTGCCATTCGGTCCGAGGGGAGCTAGGAAACGCCTGAAAACCTAGTCCAGGGTGCACGCCAACATGCGGTGTATGCGCTCGTAGAGAGACAGGAGGGGCCGAAGGGTGGACCTCCATTGCGTCGGGGCACCCGACGGGCGAAGACGACACCTGGTCTGGAGCGGGCAAGAGTTCCATGTCGGAGGACAGCTGGTCACGGGAAGCGATCGGCGGCGCGTGACCCAGGGAGGTGCCCGGCGGTCGCAGCGACGCGTCCACTGCGGGCGTCGCCGGCGGGAGAACAGGCGGCGGCGGCGGCGGCGGCGGCGGCGCGTCACCATGGGGCAAAATGGAAGGCAGCGTCGGTAACACCTGGGGATGAGGCGAGCCAGTAGATGGGTTCCTAGGGCGCTGACCAGACGCCACCGTCGCTGAAAGCAGACGGGGAGCGGCAGAACCCGTGCGACGACAGAGGCGCAGCTGATTGAGATGCCGACGCACCTCACCAGTGGCCCCCAAAACCAGATACATAGCGCGGCCGAGGCAGCGCAGAATGCGCCCTGCGAACCAACGCCGTGAACCTCGATAGTTGCGATAATATACAACGTCGCCTGGAGCAAAAACAGGTGGCTGCCGCTGCACAGGAACCTGATGCGGCGGATGCAGCAAAGACATCAAGGTTCGATGAGGACGACCGTGGAGCAACTCAGCCGGCGAGCGACCATCTCGGGGCTGAGAGCGATACGAGGCCAAAAAGAGCAACAACGCGTCCTCCCGAGAATGCGACTCTTTCAACTTCAACATCTGTGATTTGAAAGTCCGGACCAATCGTTCAGCGGCACCGTTTGACTGAGGCGAAAACGGCGCGGATGTCAGATGTTGATACCATTGGCCTTGCAGAATGACTGAAATTCTGCGGACGTGAATTGTGGGCCATTGTCGGAAACAATAGTCTGTGGAAGACCTTCTATGCAAAAGATAGCGGATAACGCTTGGATGGTGGCAGATGACGTCGTGGAAGACTTCCAGACAACAAAAGGAAAATTACTGAAAGAATCGACCACAACCAACCATCGAGCATTCCAAAATGGACCAGCAAAATCTATGTGCAAGCGTTGCCAAGGGGAAGTGGCTTTCGGCCATGCAAAGAATTTCCGCGGTGGTGCGGATTGTTGTTCGGCACACGCCATGCAAGAAGAGCACATATTCGTAATCGCAGCATCGATTCCGAACCAAGTACAGTGCTGACGAGCAAGTTGTTTCGTTCGCACTATACCCCAATGACCTTGGTGGAGAAGCCGTAAGACAGAGGACTGTAACGAACGTGGTACCACGACCCAGGACTGATCATTATCAGAACGCAACAGCAAAACACCACATCGAACAAAAAGTCTCTCCTTGTGAGCAAAAAATCGGCGAACCAACGGATCCTGGATCCGTGACTTTGACAAGGGCCATTGCGTAGCAACAAAACGCAAAACGGTAGCAAGGACATGGTCAGCAGCTGTGGCTGTAGCTACACGACGAAAATCAATCGGAAACGATTCGACCACGTCATCGGTTTCCGCATCAATGAACATGCAAGCAAGTTCGGAAGAATCGAATGCTCTATCCTCAGCAACAGGCAAACGGGACAACGCATCGGCGTTTCCCTGCTTAGCAGTGGACCGATACAAGATATCGTAGCGGTACTGGGAAAGGAAAATAGACCAGCGAATGAATTTCTGCGCTGTATGTGGAGGTACAGGCTTGTTCGGATGAAAAAGCAATGTCAAAGGTATGTGGTCTGTGATGATGGTAAAGTGACGACCATACAAGAAATCGTGAAACTTAGTAACACCAAATCAGAGAGCCAAGGCTTCTTTCTCTATCTGTAAATAATTTCTTTGCGCAGACGAGAGCAATTTGGACGCAAAGGCAATAGGGCGATCATGTGAGCCATCTTTGTGCGCAAGCACAGCACCGATCCCGAAATCCGATGCATCTACCATCAACAAAAGGGGTTTCTGGGGATCAAATGCCGGCCAAAGTGGCCGCGCGGTTCTGGCGCTGCAGTCTGGAACCGCGAGACCGCTACGGTCGCAGGTTCGAATCCTGCCTCGGGCATGGATGTGTGTGATGTCCTTAGGATAGTTAGGTTTAACTAGTTCTAAGTTCTAGGGGACTAATGACCTCAGCAGTTGAGTCCCATAGTGCTCAGAGCCATTTGAACCATTTTTTTTGGGGATCGAATGGCGTAAGGCAAGTACTAGAAAGCAACGCCGATTTCAACTGGCGAAAGGCGCGTTCGCATTCTGTCGTCCAGACGAACGGAACACCTTTACGGCGTAGGCAATGAAGCGGAGCTGAAATGGAAGAGGCGTGGCGCACATATTTATGGTAATAGTTGATTTTTCCCAGCACACTCTGTAGCTGCTTCAAATTCTGCGGCGATGGCAAGTCTTGTATGGCACGGAGGTGCTCGGGACTGTGATGTATGCCTTGGGCATTGAGTACATGTCCCAGGTAGGGTAAGTCACGAGCAAAAAACACACATTTGTCCTTCCGCAAGCGAAGACCATTTTGTCGCAAAACCTGAAATAATGTTCTGAGATTGGCTAAATGTTCTTCTTCCGTCTTTCCGGAGATCACTATATCGTCCAGATAGTTTGCTGCAGTAGGGACCGACGCACAAACAGTTTGCAGATATTGCTGAAACAATGCAGGGGCGGATGCACACCCGAATGGCAGTCTTTTGAAGCGGTACAAATCAAGATGCGTGTTAACCACCAAGACGCGCTGGGATTCGTCGTCCACTGGTATTTGCAAGTACGCATCTGCTAGGTCCAACTTCGAAAAATATTTACCCGGGCACAGTTTGTCAAAAAGATCTTCCGGGCGGGGTAAAGGAAAAGTTGCAATCACTAGTCGTGGATTCACTGTAGCTTTGAAGTCCACACAAAGTCTCAGTTTTCCGGAAGGTTTCGGCAAAATTACTAAGGGTGATGCCCAGAGAGAAGCCTGCACACGTTCAATCACACCTTGTGATTCCAATTCATGTAATGTTCTTGCGACCTCATCACGCAATGCGTGGGGAACATTGCGCGCTCTGAAAAATTTCGGTTGCGCGTTTACTTGCAGTTCCAAATGTGCTTTATAGTTCTTAGCGCAACCAAAGCCCGGTGCAAAAATGTCTGCAAATTCTTCACATAGACGAGAAACACTGGCGGAAGGCACAGTCTGGTTCACTGATAGGACCTGATTCACTATAGACAAGTTAAACAACTGAAATAAATCTAAACCAAACAAGTTCACTGCAGAAGAAGAACGAAGTACGT
The DNA here is from genome assembly GCF_023898315.1 of Schistocerca nitens. NCBI lineage: Eukaryota > Metazoa > Arthropoda > Insecta > Orthoptera > Acrididae > Schistocerca > Schistocerca nitens. Next base: position 680,779,363 of record NC_064617.1, on the reverse strand, counting down.
AAAATGACACAAGTTTTGTTTGTCCCTTGTATGTGGCAAGAAGGCTGCACTGTCCTAACACAGGGATATTCTGACCGGAATAACTATTTAACATAACATATGCGGCACGCAACGGAGGCGTGCCCAGTTGTTTGTACGTGTCTTTATTGATCAATGAAACTGCAGCTCCGGTATCGAGCTGGAAGGGGATCATGTTGCCATGAATGTCCAAGTCTACAAAAAGTTTATTGTCCTGCTGACGACAAGAGCGACTGTCTCGTGCAATTTGAACTGACACTGGTACAGAATCACTTGCTAATTGACGTGATTTCCGGCGACGTCGACGCACACTGTTTGTGGGACGCACACAGTCACTTTTAGAGGGAGTGGCACTGGGCGGAGTGGAATTAACTACATGAATGTCCATGGGCGAAGGTTCACGAGCCTGAGTATTCGTGGTTCGATTCCGATTCCGGCGTGAAGCAAAGGGCCTGGAATGGTTGTGAATGTCCGATCTGAGCTTTTTCTGGCAAACACTCTGAACAAGTCCTTTTTTATTACAGAAAAAGCAAATAGCTTGGCGTGATGGGCAGTTCTCACGCGAATGTCTGGTTGCACACCGCGGGCATGATTTTAGCACTGCATTTGCTTGCTGCCGTGGGACACGTGGTTGAGAGCTTGGCGGCAGCTGTGCGGACGAGCGCGAGGTCTGTTTACTGTTCCGTGCAGCTCGCCCGGTGGGCCGGTTAATGTGACACACAGCTGGCGAAGGTTCAAACGATTCCTGAGCAAAGTCTAGTGTGTCTTGCCTATCCAATATGTCTATCACTTGTTGAAGGGAGGGACTGACTAGTTTCAAAATTTGCTCCCATATACGAACATCAGTAACGTTCTGTGCAATTGCATCACGCACCATAGTATCTGAATAAGGGAGTCCACATTCACACTCAAAAGCACAATCCCTAGTAAGGCCTTGCAAAGTTGCAACCCACGCCCGATTAGTTTGACCGGCCGTACGTTTTGTACGAAAGAACGTATACCGTTTTGCCACTACATTGACTGATTCCTTGAAATATGCATTTAATGCAGACAAAATTTCTTCGTAGGACAGAGTTGCTACGTCGCGTCGGGGAAATAATTTGACTATCACACGGTACGTCTGGACGCCGACACATGACAATAAGTGAGACTGCCGCTCATTACCTTGAATTCTGTAGGCGGCGAGATGGAAACCAAATTGGCGTAACCACTCCGTCCAGCTTTCCATCGCCGCATCGAATTGACGAAAAGGTGGTGCAACTGCGTGCTGTGGCTGCGGTAGCGGTGGAGCGGCGGCTGCCACATCGTTTTGCATTGCACGTTGACCCTGGACGAGCTGTCCAAGGGCATCCAATAACGCCTGCGTCTGCTGATTCTGCAAGCGATAAAATTCGGACAGTACATCTGGAGATTGTGGCGAAGCCATGACACAAGTAATTTAGGGCAATACGAACGCTAAATCCACTTTTGAGACTCGTCGCCAAATATGTTGTGTCTAGACAAGACAGCCTAGACACAATGAGAGGAAGCCGAAAGGCACGCACTTAAACTCACGCAGGCTGGCGTGAGGTCTGAAACAGTATACATAATGAATGCTATAAAGAAAAGTACGTAGCTTCTTGAATACTTAACTTTAATCCACATTTGTAGAACATCGCTCTTGATGATACATTAATAGAATCTCAATATCAATTGAATACGGCGCCTTGCTAGGTCGTAGCAAATGTAGCTGAAGGCTATGCTAACTATCGTCTCGGCAAATGAGAGCGTATTTGTCAGTGAACCTTTCCTTGCAAAGTCGGCTGTACAACTCGGCGAGTGCCAGAACGTCTCTCTAGACCTGCCGTGTGGTGGCGCTCGGTCTGCAATTACTGACAGTGGCGACACGCGGGTCCGACGTATACTAGCGGACCGCGGCTGATTTAAAAGCTACCACCTAGCAAGTGTGGTGTCTGGCGGTGACACCACATTTATTATCTGATACGTTGTGCTTATGTGTTGCAGTTCATTTTGCCATTTGGTGGTACGCTGAAATTTCAGTTTGCCCGAATATGCTAGATACTTTCAGTTATACACTAACATATAAAACTATTTTTTTTAAAAAAAAGGCAATAAAAATGTTGTGGATTGGCAGGAGAGCGTCTCGGCAAATGAGAGCGTATTTTGTCAGTGAACCATCGCTAGCAAAGTCGGCTGTACCACTGAGGCGAGTGCTAGGAAGTCTCTCTAGACCTTTCGTGCGGCGGCGCTCGGTCTGCAATCTCTGATAGTGGCGACACGCGGGTCCGACATATACTAACGGACCGCGGCCGATTTAAAGGCTACCACCTAGCAAGTGTGGTGTCTGACGGTGACACCACAAAAAAATACAGAATATTTAAAGCATGCTCAGCCTTCTGATTCCACCCCTAAAAAGAGTATTTGGGAAGAATACAATAAAACTCTAGAAAAGTCATGGAAAAATTAGGAAAATTTAACCAGGTAGTGGAGTTACCACACTGTCTCTACTTCTGCAATCGTAAATTATTTTACTTCCCCGACGTTAATCTCATCGACTGCTTTTACTTCTTTTCTAGTCATATTGTATCTGTATCACCTGATTTAATTCTACCACATTCCACTACCCTTGGTTTTGTCCGTCTTATAAGCTCTTTTAAAGGTTGAATCCACTCCAGGTCAGTCCGGGAGGCGTGCACGGATACTCGAAGTGGTTAAAACGATTGCTCACAAAAGCAGGAAATCCAGGTTCGAGTCCTGCTCCGGTACAAATTTTCATACATCAGTAAAAGGTAATATAGCTATACCTGACATAGCTGGTCAGAGAATGTATTGGAATTAATTTCGGACGGCTGTCAGTCGTCATTCTCTGTTCGTCCAGACATGCAAGTACACCTTTTATCGTCGCTGACAGAATTACAATGTCATCAGCAAACCTCAAAGTTTCTATTTCTTCTCCGTGAACTTAAATGCCCTTTCCAAATTTCTCCTTGATTTCTTAGCTGCTTTCTGTGTGTACAGACTGGATGACATAAGGAACAGGGCAGAAAGCCGGCCAGTGTGGCCGAGCGGTTCTAGGAGCTTCAGTCTGGAACCTATAACGGATCTTTTACGTTGGAATAAATTTATTTTATTTTTTGTTAGATGTTTTCGTTAAATAGCTGAATAAATTGTAATTAGGAATAATTTAATTAATCAGAGTAGAGAAGATAAATTCAAAGAGATATTCATTGGGCGGACATTGTCGTAATGTAACGTCATTGCGTTGTTCGGTTGTTAAAACAAGTCGTCTGTGTTCCGTTCTGCTGTTCGATCGTGCGCGTATCTGAAAGGAATTAATTCGGGGACTAAAATAAACTTTCACATGATAGTTACGATTCGATGTTCCGACAAAAGGGGTTAACGTCAGTGTTAATTTGAATTGTGGGCGACAGGATTAGTTTTGTCAGATACGTGAAAACGGACGTAACGAAAGTTGTTCGCATATCATCCTTGAACGTGACCTTTTATTTAATTAACGATTGCGGGCTCATTAAATGATATTATCTCATGATTAGGATCAATCCCTCTTTCCTCCTAAATAGTGATCATTCATTAACATTTACGTCATAAGAAAAAGGATTATTAATAAAAGTGATGTTAAATGACAATTACGTGTTATTCCGTTAGTGTGGAACCGACGTAATATCTCTGAAATGACATTGATATATAATTTGTGTTAAATACTGAATTGAGATAGTAAGTAAATTGAAATTAGTGAACATTTGATACTGAGACTATAGAAGCAGAAGCGTTTAAGGTTTCTCTTCTCTAAAATGGCAAAATAGGAACGAACTTTAACTCGATAGTCGACATTATGTATTGCAAAGACATTAGCATTTCATACTTATTTTGACGACGCGCTGTTAAACAAAGGAACGTTGAGTCTCTGTACGAGTAATAAAATTAAATCTAAAAACATAATTAATAACGGCGAACTCCGCTTTAACAAACTCTATTGCGCGTCGTCATCGGGCAATAACTGCTCAACCCTGGAGACTTGTGTGGTGAAATTACAAGTCGGGAATATAAACAAACTTAAAAATCCATTCAAGCTACAGTGGAGTCGGCACAACACGACATGGGCAGTTATAAACCGCGTGATCGCTACGGTCGCAGGTTCGAATCCTGCCTCGGGCATGGATGTGTGTGATGTCCTTAGGTTAGTTAGGCTTAAGTACTTCTATGTTCTAAGGGACTGGTGACCTCAGATGTTAAGTCCCATAGTGCTCAGAGCTATTTGAACCATTTGAACATGGCACAAGCCTGTTTCACTTTCTTTCCAACTTCATGCCTTCGATTCTTATAAATATAGCCTGGTTTCTGTACAAGTTCTAAGCAACCTTTTGCTCCATGTATTTTATTTCTGCTAACTTCAGAATTTTGAAGAGTGCATCCTAGACACTCCTGCTAATGACAAAAAGGAAGAAGCATTTGAATATAACGTCTCGAGGACGGCGAAGTCATTACCGAAGGAGAACAGCCTCGGACAAATGAGGGGTGAGGAAGGAGATGTGTCCATTCTAAGGAATTATTCCGGCATATTTCCCAAAAAATGTAAGGAAACCACATAAAACCTATGTATGGATGCCAAAACTTGGATTGGAGCATCCGTCCCCCTGAATGCAAGTGCATTATGTTGACCGACACGCCAACTCGCTCGGTCTTCGAACTTGAAGGCACTACGTGAGGTACGTGATGAACCCGATTAATAAAGCTGGTTTCCCCCTCGTGCTTCCGTGTCCTTTGATCTTTCTCATTACTCATCAATCTAGGTCTCCTTTTATGCGTCATACACTTTTTTGGAAGTCGTATCACCTTTACCGTAGTGACTTGTAATTTCGCATAATGTCAAGGAAGGGATCGATACTATTTTGAAGATTAATGAAATGTGTTTCGAATAACAAATGGTACGTCGCGTCTCGAGTGTACCGCTTTGAAGGAACAGCAGAGACTCACTTAGACTCTGCAACGTGCCGTAAAAGACTCGTGAGTGTCAGCTCAGCCTTGTTGACGCGTTCGTCCTTACCTTGGAGTCGGATACTTGTCAGCGTAACGTCACCTTTTAAGTCGGGAGAAATGCGTCCTTCTCTATGATGGATGCTGTAAACAGCGCGCCGGAGGAGCTAGCGCTGCCAGGTGCCCGAGTAACAATTACTTTCGGCCTCAGTGTTGCGAGAGTTGGCTGCTGCTGCTGCTGCGCAGCTTTCGGCTGTTTTCTTCGCCGGTGGAAGCGGTATTCAGGTCGCTTTCGCTCGGCCGCGAGGCGGAATGCGCGCCGACCGCGTGAAAGCGCAGAAAGTGGTGCTGCCCGTGAATGACTGCGCGGCCGCTGACGCAGCGTCAGTGCGTCAAAGTGACGCGCCGAGGCCGCAGCGCAGCGCACCGCACCGCACGTCTGTGTGTCTCTCTACCTGCCACACACACGCGGGTCCCGAGCGCATCCGGGCAGCCCCTGGCATTGCCGCTGCCTGCCACGCCGCAAGGTCTTTCGGCGATATCGAGCGCCAGTTCGCGAGATAAATGCACGTTTCTTGGTGGCCTTGCTGAGGATGGCTGCGCCGAATGCGTGGCTGCACTGGTGCAACGTGCCTCTCATACCATCACTCATCATCAGTCTCCCCGACGCCAAATCCTATTCTCAGTAAATGGAACACATTATGTCATTCTTACGGAGAGAAACGTCCAGACGTAAAAGCAGTTTCGGGCGAACCCAACGAGTATATCCTTTCTTCCAGGGGTGCTGGTTCTGCAAGTTTCACAGGAGAGCTTCTGTGAAGTTTGGAAGGTAGGAGACGAGGTACTGGAGGAATTAAAGCTGTGAGGACGGCGCGTGATTCGTGCTTGGGTAGCTCAGTTGGTAGAGCACTTGGCCGCGAAAGGCAAAGGTCCCGAGTTCGAGTCTCGGTCCGGTACACAGTTTTAATCTGCCAGGAAGTTTCAGTTTACACAGTGTATTTGAAAACTATACCGGCATACTTCGAGAGATTGTAGACGGTGTCTTGAGGAACAAATTGAGGACACGAACCCGTGTCCGAAAAGGTCATTCAACGACGCTACAGAGCGTCCAGTGTACAGCAGCCGGCGCCTGTCACTAGGCCATCTCTACGGCAGCAAACATATCTTTCAACGTGGATGGACAGTATCCGGAACATCTCGCGATGTTGTTTGTTATTCAGTGATCATGATTGGGTCCCACAATCGCCAATGGAGAAGATGGAGCTATTTGCTGTGATGAAATTCCTTGTCTCCTATGAGAATACAATGCTCTGTTGTCTCGGTGGATGACGGTTTCGGACACGGGTTTCTGTCAGCAATTATTTTTCTGCTAAACGCTCGAAAATCTCCAGGGTTTTTCTACATCTACAATTAACATCCATACTCCACAAGCCACCTGACGGTGTGTGGCGGAGGGTACTTTGAGTACCTCTATCAGTTCCCCCTTCTATTCCAGTCTCTCATTGTTCGTGGAAAGAAAGATTGTCGGTATGCCTCTGTGTGGGCTCTAATCTCTCTGATTTTATCTTCATGGTCTCTTCGCGAGATATAAGGAGGGAGCAATATACCGTTTGACTCCTCGGTGAAGGTATGTTCTCGAAACTTCAATAAAAGCCCGTACCGACCTACTTAGCGTCTCTCTTGCAGAGTCTTGCACTGGACTTTATCTACCATCTCCGTAACGCTTTCCCGATTACTAAATGATCCTGTAAGGAAGCGGGCTGCTCTCCGTTGGATCTTCTGTATCTCTTCTATCAAACCTATCTGGTACGAATCGCCGGCCGGTGTGGCCGAGCGGTTCTAGGCGCTTCAGTCTGGAACCACGCGACTGCTACGGTCGCAGGTTCGAATCCTGCCTCGGGCATGGATGTGTGTGATGTCCTTAGGTTAGTTGGGTTTAAGTAGTTCTAAGTTCTAGGGGACTGATGACCTCAGATGTTAAGTCCCATAGTGCTCAGAGCCATTTTTTTTTTTTTGGTACGAATCCCACACCAGTGAGCAGTATTCAAGCAGTGGGCGAACAAGTGTACTGTAACCTACTTCCTTTGTTTTCGGATTGCGATTCCTTAGGATTCATCCAATGAATCTCAGTCTGGCATCTGCTTTACCGACGATTAATTTCATACGGTCATTCCATTTTAAATCACTCCTAATGCCTACTCCCAGATAATTTATGAAATTAACTGCTTCCAGTTGCTGACCTGCTATATTGTAGCTAAATGATGAAGGATCTTTCTTTCTACGTATTCGGAGCGCATTACACTTGTCTACATTGAGATTCAATTGCCATTCCCTGCGTCAATTCGTTGCAGATCCTCCTGCACTTCAGTACAATTTTCCATTGTTACAACCTCTCGGTATACTACAGCATCATACGCAAAAAGCTCAGTGAACTTCCGATGTTATCCACAAGGTCATTTATGTATATTGTGAATAGCAACGGTCCTACGACACTCTCCTGCGGCACACGTGAAATCACTCTTACTTCGGAAGGCTTCTCTCCATTGAGAATGACATGCTGCGTTCTGTTATCTAGGAACTCTTCAATCCGATCACACAATTGGTCTGATAGTCCATATGCTCTTACTTTGTTCATTAAACGACTGTGGGGAACTGTATCGAACGCCTTGCGGAAGTCAAGAAACACGGCATCTACCTGGGAACCCGTGTCTATGGCCCTCTGAGTCTCGTGGACGAATAGCGCGAGCTGGGTTTCACACGATCGTCTTTTTCTAAACCCATGCTGATTCCTACAGAGTAGATTTCTAGTCTCCAGAAAAGTCATTATACTCGAACATAATACGTGCTCCAAAATTCTACTACTGATCGACGTTAGAGATTTAGGTCTATAGTTCTGCACATCTGCTCGACGTCCCTTACTGAAAACGGGGATGACCTGTGCCCTTTTCCAATCCTTTGGAACGCTACTGTCTTCTAGAGACCTACGGTACACCGCTGCAAGAAGGGGGGCAAGTTCCTTCGCGTACCCTGTGTAAAATCGAACTGGTATCCCATCAGGTCCAGCGGCCTTTCCTCTTTTGAGCGATTGTAATTGTTTTTGTATCCCTCTGTCACCTATTTCGATATCTACCATTTTGTCATCTGTGCGACAATCTAGAGAAGGAACAGGAGAAAAATAATCTGCAGATGGAAACCTGCGTCAGTCACCGTCCCGATCGTGGCAGTAAGTCGTGATCACTGTATAACAAACAACAATGTGAGACGTCCAGCATATGGTCCGTCAGCGCACTACGTTACGTTTGCTGCTGAAGCGGTTGCCTGGTAGCAGGCGCCAGCACCTACAGATTCGAAGTTCAGTGTCGGTGGATGACGTTTCCACTCACGGGTTCCTATCCTCAACTGATTCCTCGAGACACCCTCTACATCCCCTCGGAGTTTGTCGCTATCGTTTTGTAACACCTTATATGTACCCAAAACACTTCTGAAATTTGTGATGCCAGAGGTGTTTCCACGGAAGTGAGGGGTAACCTAATGGTCCTTAGTGGCAGCCCGTACACATATCTTAAGAATCGTTAGAATTGTATGTACCCCATTATGTGTTTCTCCACGAAATTTAGCCCCACTGTATCTCCCACTCTAAGTCCACGCATTACCAAAACTTTGTACCCACAAATTTACATCCAACGTAAACTTATATGCTAACCCTTGACTGAAAAGAACCTAATTTGTGCTGAACTGCAACTGGTCTGAATGCATCTTCGCTTTATATGAAAAGCGCAACTGAAGTAAAACAGTTATCTGTCCCTAATCAAAGTTTCCACTTACCTCGCGTTTTAACAACGTTGTTGCAGATTTCTCGAAGTCACAACAGCAAACGTCAAGCAGGCAGCGGCTAAGCTACGTTTATACTTCGAAATAAAATTCCCAATCTATATTCAAAGTGTTGCATACCACATCGTGCAGTGTAGTAATGCTTAATGATAAACCTTTAAACAGTGGGATGGAGAGAGTAACTATGCCTATGAAAACGATATTCCAACACAACGATTTTAGAACGAAGTGTGTATTCAAAAAGACAGAGTGATCTTCAAACATTAAAACTGGTCTTAACAATACTATGCTTAACAAAGTGAACAGTGATTTAAAAAGAGTACAATGTTAACAGAGAATTTCTACAAAAACCAAATGGCTTAATCAGGTAATATGTAAATGCATGGGTCAGGGAAGTGGGGTGGTGTTTCTCTCAGTCCTGAACAAGTGAACGAAGTTAACTAGCTGATACAAATCATTTCTAGAAACTATCTGCGAAGTGCTGCAGTCTTATCTCAAACTTCATCTTTATATATATACAGGGTGAGTCACCTAACGTTACCGCTGGATATATTTCGTAAACCACATCAAATACTGACGAACCGATTCCACACACCGAGCGTGAGGAGAGGGGCTAGTGTAAATGTTTAATACAAACCATACAAAAATGCTCGGAAGTATGTTTTTTAACACAAACCTACGTTTCTTTAAATGGAACTTTTTCACTGACGCACATGTACATTACCAGATGTACTGCGGCGTGTACGACATTCATTACGCCAGAGATTGCAATTGTGTGCAGCAAATGCTGGCCACCACATTGAACATCTATTGGCCTGACATGTCGGGACACACTCTATTCCAGTCCGTAATTGAAAACGGAAACCACGTGTGTACGTGTACCTTACCCCTCATGGTAATGTACATGTGCATCAGTGAAAAAGACCAATAAAAAGGTGTTAGCATGTGGACGTAATGTGCTGTTCCAGTCTCTTCTGTACCTAAGATCCATCACCGTTCCCTTTGGATCCCTACGTAATTCGGTGCTCTCCGATACACACGATCGAACAGCGGAGGAGTGGTACTCAAGCGTCAACTTTAGGTTACAATATCTCCGGATGTAATTAACTTTTTACAATGCAACAAACGGCACTGATTACGTATTTGTTTATATGTTCAGATGTGCTGACAAAACTAACGGGTTAAAAAACATACTTCCGTGCATTTTTTATGGTTTGTATTAACCAATTACACTAGCCCCTCACGTTCGGTCTGTGGAATCGATTCGTCAGTATTTGATGTGGTTTACGAAATATATCCAGCGGTAATGTTAGGTGACTCACCCTGTATATATATATATATATATATATATATATATATATATATATATATATATATATATATATATTACTTAAGTCTTTCACTATATACATCTTTTCATTATTGCTGTGCTTTATAATGAATCTTTCTTCACCTAACACATGCATTTACAAGTCAGCATAGAGCTACTGAATACGTCCATCACCTACCACACCTCAGCTAAGAATCTATCAGACTGCGCAGAGGCAAAGATTGTGCCATAAAAAGACCAAAGATTATTTAACAGTAACATAACTCGCTCTTTCACTCTGACGTGCACATCGATAGCGAAAATCAAAAATGACATGTCTACACTACAGAATGTATTGACTGGTTAGTATAGAAATCCACATTTTTAAATGAGTCAAAGTCCACTCACATTAACAAGAATATTTTAAATTAGAATGTCAAATTTATTTTCAGAATTCTATTACAAGTAACCCACGAGTAACCGCAACTTAAAAATTGTCAATACTGGTAGTTGTTTGTTCCACGTGTCAGCGTTAACTTAAGGAAAAACAATTGATCAAATGTTTTGCATTCTGAAGAAGAACAATAATTATGCTTCAAACATAGTGTTCAAACTGCCGACCATCAGCTTTAATACAAGCTTTCCACATAAATAGTGATGCAAACTTTCTATAACTTCATCAGATGTTTCAGACCAAGCAATAGTAATATGTTGATTCATATTATCTGGAGCACTGGCTTTGATCTCGGAAACAGTGTCTTTAATTTTTCCCAACGGCGTTATAGGGTGAACAGGCCGGCCAAGTTACTGACTTCCTCCTTCCGGTCCAAAGATTTCGAAACAAATGCTGAAGACATGCTACGCGTATGTCGTGCACTATGTGCTGAACAGCCATCTTACTCATATTACATGCTCAAATCAGTCTTTAATCTTTAAAAGTTGGTCTGTTAGGACGTCGAGGTATTTTTGACAATCTAGTGTTCTGCCTGTTACATCACGCATCTGTACCTCACAGACGCTAATGTTCTGTTTGAGAAAGATAATGACGATTGCTTACAAACCGATTGCTCGATAAGGCTGTTTACGAATAATGCTGTTGTATCTTGAGAATCTGCAGCGCTAGAGAATTTTGCCGAAATACAGGAAGACCTACAGAAGAACGACGCATGGTGCCGGTATTGGTGGTTAAGCCTTCAACGTAAGCAAATGTAACATTGTCCATAAACCAGTAAAAAGCCACGTTATTGTTTGAATATAAGACAGATGACTTATTATTAGAAACCATCATATCCGTTAAAGTATTTGACAATATGAAGACGTACAGATTTAAAATGGAGCACCCATATAAACCTAATAATAGGAGAGACAAATACCAGACTAAAATTCATTGTAAGAGTTCTTTGGAAGTCCATACAAGAACGAGGTAGCTTACAGAATTCTCGTTCAACCGATACTTGAGCGTTTTTCCTTAGTCTACAAGGTAAGGCTAACGGAGGAAATAGAGAACATACAATGAAGAGCTGCGCATTTCGTCACGGTTCTGTTTAGTATGCAGAAGCAGATGGAGCAACTCATTGAGTTACACTGGCAGATTCTAAATAATAGACGTCAAACATCACAATGTGGTTTACTGATAAAATTCGAAGAGCCCGTCAACATACGTACCTAGGAGAACAGATCAGCACATTAATTTCTTCTGCATAGATGTTGAGAGAAGTCCATAACGAGATAACGTGAGAAATTAGAGCTCATACGGAGGCACACTGACAGTTTTTCTTCCCAAGCGCCAGTCGCATACCATTGCTTGCAGAACAAAGATTTAGGTGCGTAAGCTACATATATGTCTACAGTATATGCACAATAAAGAAACGGCAAGTACTTCAAGATGCGATAATCGGATTGCAGAAAAAAATACAGCTTAAGCGCAAGACATGTGGGACAAAGATCTGAAAATGAAAACACATGAAACCAGAGAAATTTTTGTAGTGCAACAAAAAAGTTAGTAAGAACCAGGCAGTTTCAGGTCAGGAGACTGCGATGATGAGTCCACTTTGCTGACCTCTTTACTTGCGAACAGGGGAAACTCTGTTGCGACGTTCATTGCAAACAACCGGCAAATCTGAAAAGTTATCAATGTGGCTACTTTACTGCATTAAAAGCAACCCTCGAACAAGATTCTAAGATATCTGGCTCCGTGCTCTCTTCCAGCATTACACATCCAATCACCAGAATTCCCTTAAAAAACGAAGCTGCTTACCACAATGTTACGTGCTTACCATTTTCCACCCAAAAAGTAGGCGACGCGAATTAGTATAAAAACTGAGAAGGATACGACTTTGAAGATTTACTGATTTGCTATTTTCTTTTAGTCTGTTATCTAGATACAAAAACACTCCAAGGGTTGCGCATGAAGTGTAAAATTGTAACATAATTTCAAGTGTCTTAGTACAGCTAAGCGTTATGGTATCTAACGATAAAAAATCTACATACAGTATCTCCATAAAAATAATAATTAAAAAAGGCTACATACTGTACTTCCGTCACCTGGGGCAGAAATATACACGGTCCACTCGCATTAATGTGACCACCGCGTATGTTCAACGTCAACGTGCAATAACCACTCACAGACTGCTGGTGGCAGCACTAGCAGTGGAGGGCGTCGGGGGACCACTGAGCCGTGGGTAACAGTGTAGCCGCTGACGTAAGTTGGAAAGGGAACAATTTATCTGACAACCCAGAGGGCATGATCACTGGCTTTCCGGCCAATGGTGGAAGCATTTCTGAAGCAGCTAAGTTTATAAATTACTGGCTCACAGACGTGGTTAAACTGGCGCAGAGACAACTGTGGTGCGCCACAGGCCATAGATGACAGGGGTTAACGACGGCTGCCGAGATGTATACAGGCGACTAGACGTGCAAGTGTTGAGCAACTGACCGCCCACATGAACTAAGCGCCTACCAACTGTATCTCCTCAACAACCATTCAGCGAACGTTACTTCGTATGGGGCTCCACAACAGCTTCCTGGTTTATGCAACCACTCTGACTGCTGTTCATCGGCGACAACGGCTGGAATTTTGACGCCAGTACTGCATCTGGACGTTCAGTGAGTAGCGACAGGTGGCCTTTTCAGATGAATCACGTTTCATGCTCGGTCAGACATATGACCGATAGCGTGTAAGGCGTGCATTGTCTGAAAGCAAACACCTTGCATACTTCATGGCCAGGGGAATGTTTTCATGGCATTCCGTGGATGATCAGCCGGCCGGTGTGGCCTTGCGGTTCTAGGCGCTTCAGTCTAGAACCGCGTGACCGCTACGGTCGCAGGTTCGAATCCTGCCTCGCGCATGGATGTGTGTGATGTCCTTAGGTTAGTTAGGTTTAAGTAGTTCTAAGTTCTAGGGGACTGATGACCACAGATGTTAAGTCCCATAGTGCTCAGAGCCATCTGAACAATCTTCACTTTCTGTTAATAAGTGATAAGTTCTTCTCCCTGTTTCTGTCCCGTCCCAAAATTTTCGCCATTCTCTATCACTGCATGCCTTTATAACTTTGTTCGATGTTGCTCTTGTGCACAGTATCTCCTTTGCCTTATCATATTCGCCTTTCTTGAGCGAATATGCTTGGTGCTCTTTCTTACGAGTAGATCCAGAGGCAGCAGACCTATTATCACCACCAGAGCTCAGTCGGTGTTGTTCTACACGCACAAGTGCTCGGCGTAAAGCCTGTGCTATCCTTGCCTTCCTGGCTCTACGGGCCCAAACGATAGACCTGCATCCAACAACAGCGATTAGGGTTGCATTGCTGTACATTTTTATTGCACTTAGAAGCAGCAGAAAACTTCCTTGGCCAATTCTTATCATTCTGATCACGATTTTAATGCCTGCCTGGCAGAAAATATCTACATGTGCATGAAGAGCATGTTCATTCATTCATTAGTGGTCCAACTCCGACGTTGATGGCTACAGAATGAATTGGTTCGTTTCTGTACTAGTGGAAAAAAGCGAGGTGGCACAGTGGTTCTGAAACTGGACTCCTATTCGGGAGATCGGCCATTAGCGGTTCGAATCCCCGTCCAGTCATCCTATTTCAGTTTTCCATGGTTACCCCGAATCGATTAAGACAAATGCTCTGGCGCGTCCAACATATCGACTGTTTGCTCTGTGCCTGTAGTAAACTAAAACAGCCCTGGTAATCTCAACGGAGAATTACTTTTAAGACATAGATTTCGTCGTATATTTAAGGTCAGATTTAGACCCTGCTGTGAAGTGTTTAATCTTGTTCTACCTTGTCCTACCCTATGGCAAACGTTTCCTATGTCCTGTAGCAATTGTTATAACCTAAAAATGAACGGTTGTGGAAAAATCAACGCTGCTCACCTTGCGTTCGCAGCCTGATCTGCAACAAGGTGTTCGAGAAGCTGTCCCATATGAGAAGGATCAAAACGGTGTCTTTCTGGTCTTATTTTCAAAACTTCAGCAATAAACTGCTTTGCGCCCTGCAACAATGCACTGAGAACTGGTCGATTGTGGGTTTAGGCTATTAAATTTTGTTGTCCAGGGATCACGTACCTACTCAATCAAGAGAGAATTCATTTCCTACAAAGGTAACACAATTTTGGTATCTGCGAGACTCTTGACAGTTATTTGTAGTGCTCGCTTACCTTCTGGTTTGCCTTTTCGCACAATTATAGTTAACTTTAGAATCCTAGTGCAATATAATAGTATCTGTACTTGGAAACTTGGCGAAGATGTAGCTTCCATTGATGTCAAAGCTAGATGTATGATTTGTAAGAAGGAGCACTCACAGTTCAATTGGCTCAAATGGCTCTGAGCACTATGCGACTTAACTTCTGAGGTCATCAGTCGCCTAGAACTTAGAACTAATTAAACCTAGCTAACCTAAGGACATCACACACATCCATGCCTGAGGCAGGATTCGAACCTGCGACCGTAGCGATCACGCGGTTCCAGACAAAAGCGCCTAGAACCGCACGGCCACACTGGCCGGCCACTCACAGTTCCTTTATTTCCACTGTCACATGTGTGAGTAGTTGTTGCTTGGTATTTTGCGAACTGATCTGGCTTACAATCGACGACCTAGTTTAATATCGACTATCTAAAATCATAAGAGAACTGGTATGCCAGTAGAGAAAAACATCGTCTCGTTTGCTTGGGAAATGACACAGACAGTGTCTTTCCTCATGAGGATCTAGCTCTTACCAAATATATTTGATGTGGATGCAGGGTGGAGCTTCGAGCAGACCAGTTAGGTAATTTTCTCCGATACACCATGTAATGGTCCTTCTTTTTTGGGCAATAGTATTATTATGTGGAAGTCTAAGATCCAACATAAACCAGTGGTAGTAGTCCCATGTCGCCATACCACGTCCTTCGGACCTGACTGGCACCACAGCACACGGACATAAAAACTGCTTATACATCACGCTCCTTCCGGACCTATCAATAAAAGTGAAACAATACGTTCTGGAAAAACAGGTCAGTTGTCCTGGATTTCCCAAGGTCACTCAAGTGAAAAGGAATTGACCTCGTCCTCCACTGGACGTTGTACTTAATCTTCTCTCAGGCCCACACAGCGCATCTGATATCACATCATGCACCGTGACTAAACACTCCTTAAAAACCTCCATTCGCCATTCCACGAAATAATTAAATTTGTCGGATATTACTTCTGGTGATTTCTTCTTCAAGAATCAAGGCTCGTTATCAGCAAAATTCAACAAAATCGAGTCTTACTACTTCTTGATTGATTATTATGACTCTGCTGCATGCACTTCAACTGTGGTGAAACTCTTCTGAGATACCCAGAATGAATTTTCACTCTGCACAGGCAGTCCTGATATGAAACTTCTCTGCAGATTAAAACTGTTATGTCGCACCAGAACCTTTCCCCTACCGACCTTTTTTTTTTTCCTCCCTTCTCGCCGGCCGCGGTGGTCTCGCGGTTCTAGACGCGCAGTCCGGAACCGTGCGACTGCTGCGGTCGCAGGTTCGAATCCTGCCTCGGGCATGGATGTGTGTGATGTCCTTAGGTTAGTTAGATTTAAGTACTAAGTTCTAGGGGACTGATGACCACAGCAGTTGAGTCCCATAGTGCTCAGAGCCATTTGAACCATTTGAAGCTCCCTTCTCTCCTTAGAGACCATCTATAAGCTCATCTTTTGAACATACACTCCTGGAAATGGAATAAAGAACACATTGACACCGGTGTGTCAGACCCACCATACTTGCTCCGGACACTGCGAGAGGGCTGTACAAGCAATGATCACACGCACGGCACAGCGGACACACCAGGAACCGCGGTGTTGGCCGTCGAATGGCGCTAGCTGCGCAGCATTTGTGCACCGCCGCCGTCAGTGTCAGCCAGTTTGCCGTGGAATACGGAGCTCCATCGCAGTCTTTAATACTGGTAGCATGCCGCGACAGCGTGGACGTGAACCGTATGTGCAGTTGACGGACTTTGAGCGAGGGCGTATAGTGGGCATGCGGGAGGCCGGGTGGACGTACCGCCGAATCGCTCAACACGTGGGGCGTGAGGTCTCCACAGTACATCGATGTTGTCGCCAGTGGTCGGCGGAAGGTGCACGTGCCCGTCGACCTGGGACCGGACCGCAGCGACGCACGGATGCACGCCAAGACCGTAGGATCCTACGCAGTGCCGTAGGGGACCGCACCGCCACTTCCCAGCAAATTAGGGACACTGTTGCTCCTGGGGTATCGGCGAGGACCATTCGCAACCGTCTCCATGAAGCTGGGCTACGGTCCCGCACACCGTTAGGCCGTCTTCCGCTCACGCCCCAACATCGTGCAGCCCGCCTCCAGTGGTGTCGCGACAGGCGTGAATGGAGGGACGAATGGAGACGTGTCGTCTTCAGCGATGAGAGTCGCTTCTGTCTTGGTGCCAATGATGGTCGTATGCGTGTTTGGCGCCGTGCAGGTGAGCGCCACAATCAGGACTGCATACGACCGAGGCACACAGGGCCAACACCCGGCATCATGGTGTGGGGAGCGATCTCCTACACTGGCCGTACACCACTGGTGATCGTCGAGGGGACACTGAATAGTGCACGGTACATCCAAACCGTCATCGAACCCATCGTTCTACCATTCCTAGACCGGCAAGGGAACTTGCTGTTCCAACAGGACAATGCACGTCCGCATGTATCCCGTGCCACCCAACGTGCTCTAGAAGGTGTAAGTCAACTACCCTGGCCAGCAAGATCTCCGGATCTGTCCCCCATTGAGCATGTTTGGGACTGGATGAAGCGTCGTCTCACGCGGTCTGCACGTCCAGCACGAACGCCGGCCAACTGAGGCGCCAGGTGGAAATGGCATGGCAAGCCGTTCCACAGGACTACATCCAGCATCTCTACGATCGTCTCCATGGGAGAATAGCAGCCTGCATTGCTGCGAAAGGTGGATATACACTGTACTAGTGCCGACATTGTGCATGCTCTGTTGCCTGTGTCTATGTGCCTGTGGTTCTGTCAGTGTGATCATGTGATGTATCTGACCCCAGGAATGTGTCAATAAAGTTTCCCCTTCCTGGGACAATGAATTCACGGTGTTCTTATTTCAATTTCCAGGAGTGTATATAACATAATGTAATCCAAAACAAATATCCGGGGTGGAATTACTGCCACCTCTCTGGACGAAACCATCTGACACACCGTCTCCTCCGGCGTTGATACGTTCACGTCTTTTCACAGTTCGATCTTTTTCTGGTGTTTGATCGTAATTTCCATCGACAGCCGACGAAACTGTATTCTCCTTATGCTGCCTTGCCTTCACTCAGGTGTATTTCCATTGTTTTACTCTGTCGTTATCCTCCATATTCTTTCCTCAGTTGTCATATACAGCTTTACGCTTTGCAGTTCGCTGGGGGATACATAATTGCTTTATGAGGATGGTTGCGTATGTAGTTCTGTAATGTAGGATTCGTTGAAGTCGATAGTGCTCAGTTTTCAGGTATCTCCGAAAGTCCCCAACACTACGTCGCGTATTGGAGAGAATATAATAAACTGCCTGTCCTTACAGCCAACTGACGGCGTTGCTCTTCGCATTAGGGTAAAGGTCATCTTCCGGGAATAATAGACTATTAAGGGCGATGGTGTGCGGTGATGTACGTTGGAGAAATTCCAACAGGTTTCTGACCGATTTCCATACCTCGTGAACCGTTCCACATGCAAATTAATGTTCGTCAGTATCTTGAACGTGACTGCCTGCACAGAGGCGGGACTCTGCCAAATGCACTGCAAGCAACTGCGAATCCGTGAGGAGCTTTCTACAGACCACATAATTCCACAAGGCCCTCGGAATCGTTGAAAAATGTGGGTGATGGACACTAATCCATATGGTGTTCCAATCGATCTCCCAGTATTTATGTTCTGTGTCGTTCTTGGCGTGCGCGACGATCACATACTTGTGCACAACTCGGTCTGTGGATAGCTGCGTCTTGGGCATCCCCATGCTGATGTAGCGGTATTCAATCAAAAAACATCTGAGATGTTGGAGGTCATTTGGTAGGTAGTGAACGGCCATCGGCGCTTCGAGAGTGGCTGGCATTATTTCGTTCACTAAAAAGGTAGCGATACTTCTCGGCGAATGCTTCCACGTTTTGTATGTGGAACTTTCATACAGAGCCCGTGTCTTCGTAAATACATCGGTGAGGGTTAGTCCGCCTACTGCAGTTGGGTGAGTCAACGTAGAATATTTGACCTTCAAAATGTAGTCGCGGCTGATAAAGTGATCAAAGTCTGCTAGTAATCTGTTTGATATTGTAGGGGTTTTCGGAGCACTCGACCCCCGTAGTTTACTTTAGATATGAGATAAACACTCACCAAGGCCAACCCTTGCATTTAGTCCAGGGGTCGGAGATTATATTGACCTGTACAGGCACTGCCAGTTGCACAAAAGTTTTCCTTGGTAACAGCCTTATTGATGTTTCAGGAATGAATTTTCACCGTGCAGCCGAGTGTGCGCTTATATTAAACTTCCTGTGTGCCGGACAAGGACTAGAACGTGGGACAATTGCCCTTCGGAGGCTAGTGCTTTACTGACTGAGCTACACAAGCACGGCTCATGACCTGTCCTCATTGCTTTCCTTCCGCCGGTGTCTCATCTCCTACCAACGAAACTTCACATACGTTCTGAAGTTGTTAGTAAGAAAATCTGACAATTTGTTCACACAGTACACTTCAGAATTTGGTAAACCTATAGGCAGAATTTTTAGTGTTACCCGACGAATGATTGGTTTCCCGCCTCAGCGACATCTCGAGTAAGTAACCTTGGCACATGAAATTATTATGATATCTTTGTGAAGAAATGTGCGAACTTGTGAGACGCTATAGTTATACATTCTTCCAAGTCACTTGTTTATCGGGACTGACTAATTCTGACAGTAGTCCTGCTCATGATGAAAAAATGTAGTAGTATATTAGTAATATAGCAGTAATATCAGCAGTATCGTTAGCTTTATTTATCCATAGATCGCTTTGACGAAGATATTGGACATATCGTGGTAATACAGTCTAAGAACAACCAACTTCATAAACACATCCACGTGATTATTCTGGAATTCATACTTACGTGCCCAGCAGAGGGTTCTTCGAACCACTTTCAGACTTATTCTCTACCGTTGCACTCTCTAATAGCGCATGGGAAAAAGGAGCACTTAAATCTCACTGCACGAGCTCTTATTTCTCTTATTATTTTACAATGATCATTCCTCCCTATGTCCGTTGGCGACAAGGGAATATTTTCACGTTCAGAGAAGAAAGTTGGTAATTAAAATTTCCTGAAAAGATCTCGGCGCATCTAAAAACGCCTTTGTTTTAATGACTGCCACTTCAACTCTCTTACGATATCCGTGAAACTCTCTCCCCTATTCACGTTAATACAAAATGAACTGCCCTTCTTTGAACTTTTTCCGTGTTCTCCGTCAGTCCTATTTGGCGAGGAAGCCGGCCGCTGTGGCCGAGCAGTTCTAGGCCCTTCAGTCCGGAACCGCGCTGCTGCTACAGTCGCAGGTTCGAATCCAGCATCGGGCATGGATATGTGTGATGTCCTTAGGTTGGTTAGGTTTAAGTAGTTCTGAGTCTAGGGGACTGACGACCTCAGATGTTAAGTTCCATAGTGCTTAGAGCCATTTGAACCATTTTTTTATTTGGTGAGGATCCCATACCGCACAGCGACAGTCTAGCACCTGTCAGACAAGCGCATTGTATGTACACAGTCTTTTTAGTAGACCCGTTGCATCCTCTAAGTCTTCTGCCAATAAAACGCAGTCTTTGGTTCGCTGTCCCCACAGCATTGTTTACGCGATTGTTCAAATTTAAGTTGTTAGTAATTTTCATTCCTAGATATTTAGCTGAATTGCAAACCTCAAAATTTGTGTGATTTATCGTCTAACCGAAATGTAACGTATTTCTTTAAATACTCACGTGGATTACCTCATATTTTTCCTTATTCAGAAACAATTGCCACTTTTTGTAGCAAACAGATATTTTGTCTAAATCATTTTGCAATTTGTTTTGATCAACTGATGATTTTACTGTAAGGTAAATGACAGCATCATCTGCAGAGAATCTAAGAAGGCTACTCAGATCGTCCCCTAAATTGTTTATATAGATTGCGAACAGCAGAGGACCTATAACGCTTCCTTGGGGAACGCCGGATGTCACTCGTATTTTATTCGATGATTTTCCGTCGGTTACTACTTACTGTAACCTTTCTGATAGAAATCACTAATCTAGTCACATAACTGAGGCGGTACACCGTCGGCAGGCATTTTACATACTTATAGGTCCAGAGTGACAAGGATGGAACGGGTAATTGGTCACCGGCTGTTGTGGCCGAGCGGTTCTAGGCACTTCAGTCCGGAACCGCGCTGCTGCTACGGTCGCAGGTTCGAATCCTGCCTCGGGCATGGATGTGTGAGATGTCCTTAGGTTAGTTAGGTTTAAGTAGTTCTAAGTTCTAGGGGACTGATGACCTCAGATGTTAAGCCATTTTAACCATTTGGTAGTCAGTCATGGCCTTATAGCAGGAACCATCTGAGCATTTACCTGAAGTAAATTAGGGAAAAATACGGAATACCTAAACCAGTGTGCCAGATGAAGATTAGAACCTCCACACTCCAGATTACAAGCCAGTCTGTTTAAAAAAGTACTTCTTCATTCGCTTTATCCTTATTGTCCAACATTGTTTTGCAAGGAAGTTATAAAAGCTAGCGAAACACGGCATACGTTGTCCTGTCTGTTTATAATTATTTACCACAGGATATACATAAAACAAAGGATGATGTGTTAAACGCCCATTGGAGCACTGTAACTTCTTTCATACTCATTCAGAGGAGCAGAGTTTTGTATGTCCTGATAATTACTTTTAAGCCATACGCTCTTACATTCTCCAACGCAGATTTGAAATCTTTAAGCAAACAGTTGTGATTCTGGAATAATGCTCGTAATTCAGCAATAATTTTCCAATTTGTTGTCACACTAAACGCGCATCGTCGATCAGTCTTTTTCTCTACATTGTTCATGAAATAAATGTGTAACAACAATGGATTTTATTTGTTTACTGGAAGAAGTCAACCAATTTGATGGTAATCTTGTCCTTGGGCTGTGAACGTGGGCCTGAAATTACTATATCTCACAATATTCGTCACTCCAAACGATGCCATTTGAAAGCATGAGTTGTGTTTCCGAATATGCTCCAGAAAGCGTTTGGACTCGCGATTGACTCCATCCACACGGTTCAGCCAGTGATGGGAATTGAGTTTGCTATTGGAGCAACGTATGACAGGCGTTTGTTTTTGAAACTTAAAAACGCGGCAATGGAAGCACGAATTAGTCATCGAACCGATGACAACATCGCGATGCACTCTGTAATGGTAGTCTTTATCGTTAATTGAACGCTACTTTCTTGAGACGGGTTCTTGCTCTTGATCGACTCTGCCATGAGCGCTAAGTTTCACACCGTGCGTCTCACTCTCCTGGTATTTCACCAGTTCTTCCAGTAGAAGCTCACACTTGCAGGTTTTCAAAAATGGCTCTAAGCTATGGAATTTAACACCTGAGGTCATCAGTCCCCTAGACTTAGAACTACTTAAACCTAACTAACCTAAGGACATCTCACACATCCATGCCCGAGGCAGGATTCGAACCTGCGACTGTAGCAGCAGCGCGTTTCCAGACCGAAGCGCCTAGAACCGCTCGGCCCGCAGGTTTTCAACTCGTGCGTCTGCCTCTACAGAGATTTTGGCGGCTCTTGAAGTGTAGACACAGAATCTCACAGGTTGCACGACACGTCTCTCGCTTTAGATGTTTCTGCGGCTCTACTGGCTGACAGTTGCCGCTTTGCTTGATCTTCTGATGTCTGATAATTGGGATGACATTTCAAATAATTTCCAGCAATTTGGTGACACATGAGGCTACCAAAGTTAGTTTAGTTGTCAGTCACACAAATTTCATTCGTCTGTAAGGAGAAATGGAGTGCGGCTCGTCTATAAATAAAAGGAGAACAGTTATTCGTATCGACGTGCAGCGCTCAACAAAATGAAAATGTTACTGAAAATGTTACTCCATTTCAAACATATCACCAATTTACTAATCACAGTCACAATCAGTCTTTGTTATTATTTAGAACTGAGGCATTGATGAGATTTTTGCGATCTAATGAACGGTGTAAAAGTTGATACGTATGCTGCAGCACTATGTAATGCCGAGTTGCAGCAAATTTGATAGCATAAAATACTTCTCCGTGAAAAAACACGTATATATGATAACCTCCATGGTCATCGGTCAAACGGTGTCGAAGTTTATTAATCTCAAATAGATATATAGCATCCTTTTTTATACATAGCATGTGAAAGGCTAATGCTACATAGTTAACTGATTTCTCACTCCCAGTCATTGCACACATTACGTACACCGCACACACAAAATACGCTTTATCATACCGTTACACTACACTCACTATAGCTGTCACCAGGAACATGGCGAAGAAGTTTGATTTTCATTTTGTGCACCACGACGTCCCATTTCCTAGCCTGACAAAGCTGTTAACATCCCTTTATAATGGCTGATTATTAAAAAAGTTGGTAAGGTGTTAGTATTATACGCTGAGTAGCTTCGGGAGTAAGAATTTCCGCAAAAGAACGAATAAAAGAAAAAGAAGAATAAACAACGTGGTTTGAAAGTGTTTTTTACTTCTGTTAACATTTTTATCGAAGAGCTATTCCGTGTCGTATAAGTAATTATACATTGTATAGATTGAATTGTTGTACGGGCACATTTAACTGCCTTTTTAAGTAAGTTCGTTTTAGTATTTTCTTCTTGGTATTTGTACGTTTATTTCTTCTTTCTAAATGTAAGTAGAGTACAGATCATGTTCCACAGAAATAAACAGAGTTGTTCACACAGTAATTTATCAAAGCTATTTCTGATGTGCACGACTGATTTGGTAAATGTACTCACATTGTGTACTTAAAATCCCCAGTGTTTTAAACAGATATTTACAGTGAGTTCCACTGTTGTTTTCGGTTGTTATGCAAAGGGCCAGCTCTGTAGTTTGAAGGTTTTGCACGTACGATATGCATTTTTTTTCCGCGCCAAAATATTCCATATCTAAGATTTAGCTGTATCCGCACATACCGTATATACCCTGTAACTGGCATGCATAGCTTTACATCACTCAAATCGCGTTTAAAGGGGCATCGAGTTGTTTGATAGGCGGATAATGTGTGATGTGAGATCTGTTTGTCTGGAAACTGTTCAATGTAACAAGAAATAAAATTTCTAGCGGCGGATTATATATTCGCCTATAGTAGTGAACTCCAAATGTATGTAGTGGTGGTATCTCACTGAAGCAGACAGTGGTGACTTAGTGTTATTGTCGTCACATACCAGAGAGGAAAAACACCTCATCAGAACCAATAACTGAATTCACGCTACATCAGTGTTGGGGCCCACGACTTCTACCACAGCAACATAGGAAAGCTGAGAGGTGACATCAAATGTCTGGAACATCATATGGACGTTGATGCCAATATGTAGTATTACAGAGTCATGTTTTCAAGTAGGCTTTAATGGTTAAAATATAATGCAGTAAAATAAACAGATACTGTAGATGTGAGCAGTAAATAATTATGTAACCTGGTCCAAGGCGCGAATCTAGATAATTGTTTAAATTGATTGAGTGACACGGTTCACGGAGGAAACCAACGGCTGTGTGGTGTGTTTCAACAGTGGGAAATCCAACATCTCCTTTATTTAGAGGCTCCCACTATATCAGCAAGGGAGTAGATGTGACCTTTTCATTCACGTGCTTAACTTCCCTACTTCTCTGCGATTCTTCTTCCATTGCGCAACGATTAAATTTAGAGAAACTGCAAACTTTCTTCTTTGTTAATACGTCATTGTATTCCTTAATTACGTAAAACTTCGTAGCTGTAGCTTACTTTAATACATTCTCATTATTATTAAACATATATTAAACTGTTTTAATAAAAATAAAAAAGAAATAAAAAATAAAAAATGGAAACAAACAGTAAAACAAAAAAAAACATTAGGGAACTTTACCTAGACATAAATGGGTATAGGAAGGGGTTCAAGGCTAGGACCAAAGCACTTCGAGGGGATGCCGGGGGAATACTGACAGACCTCAGTGCTATATTAAGTACATGGAGGGCGTATTTTGAGCATCTATTAAATGTACACCAGGAAGCAGGAAATGATCAGGCGTACGAAATACATACAGCAGAACCCCAGATCCTGAGCCAACGTTAAAGGAAGTAAGAGAAGCAATCAAAAAATTGAAAAACCATAAAGCACCAGGATCAGATTGCATAACTGCAGAATTAGTTAAAAATGGTGGACAGAAATTGGTGGAAGTAGTTCACAAAGTAATAACTAAAGTATGGAACTCAGAGATGATACTTGAAGAGTGGCAGGAATCGATTCTGATCCCAAATTTCAAGAAGGGCGACAAAATGGATTGTTGTAATTATAGAGGGATATCGCTATTACCAGTATGTTCCAAAATTTTCTCGAATATTCTGCTAAGCAGCCTTACACCATATGCAGATGAAATTGTGGGGGATTACCAAGCCGGATTTCGGAGGAACAGATCAACTATAGACCAAATATTCACCCTGCGTCAAATTTTGGAAAAGAAATGGGAATACAATAAACTAGTTCATAATCTTTTCATAGATTTTACAAAAGCATATGATTCCGTATTGCAATCAAAATTGTACAGAATTCTTTTGGAACTTGGAATACCATAGAAGTATGTTAGACTTACAGAAGTGAGTCTGAAAAACTCAAAAGGTAGAGTACGCGTGGGGAAATTGGAGTCAGAAGAATTTGTAATAAAGAACGTATTTAAGTAGCTTTTTAATTTAGTCCTAGAATATATTGTACGAATGGCAGCAGATAATTCAGAGGGTGTGGAGTTAAATGGAAATATTAAGATATTAGGGTATGCGGATGATCTAAACATCATTAGCGATAGGAAAGAATCTGTAACAGCAAATGCGAATGCGTTAATCAAGGATAGTGAAGATATAGGTCTAAGGATAAGTGAAGACAAAACTAAATACCTGGTTGCTACTAGAATGCCAACAGTAGTAGATCAGGAAATGTTAAGAGTTGGAGACATGCAGTTTTAAAAAGTGAACACATTTAAGTATCTAGGCGTGGACATTATTTCGAGAAATGAGATTGAAGCCGAACTGAAGAAGAGATTACGGGCGGGTAATGAGTGCTACTTCTCACTGAATAGATTAATTTCATCACGGATATTGTCTAGGAATTTAAAGATTAGAATATACAAAACTATTATTCTACCAGTTTTGCTGTATGGGTGTGAGACTCGGTCTCTCACTGTGCAAAATGAAAAGCCGTTTCGAGTATTTGAAAACAAAATTTTGAGGAAAATTTTCGGAGCAAAAAGGGATGACATTAGCGGAGAGTGGCGAAAACTGCATAACGAAGAGGTTCACGAACTCTATTCAAGCCCTGACGTAATCAGTATTATTAAATCACGTAGGCTGCGATGGGCGGGTCACGTAGCTCGAATGGGTGAGGGCAGGGCAGCGCGCAGAGTACTGGTAGGGCACTTAGAGGGAAAATGTCCTGTGGGGAGACCGAGGCATAGATGGGAGGACAATGTGAAGGCTGATTTGAGGAGTCTAGGTACTGAAGGTGAGTGGAAGGAAATAGCCCAAGACAGGGACAGATGCTGCGGTAATGGACTCTCGAGTCCGGTATGACCAGTGAGTGAGTGTGTAATAAATGATATTCAAGTTATAAAATAAGATGCTTTCAGAGTATTTCGTAAGGATCACAATAAGTACAGCAGTACATAAATAACAGTCCATCGTGACTAAATTTCTCCACCCTTTCTTCACGTCACTTAATTCGATTCATTGTTGACAACGGTTTTACAGAGGCAGGGACTGAGGTGATACAGAGAGCAAATCAATAAAAGCGTAGCAGATATCTGCGACGCAGTGGAGTGGCGTCTTTACTAAGACGCTGTGGAACGTTACCACATAACATTTTTATCTACACCTGCAAGCACCTTGTAGTGTGTTGAGGACGGTACTTTACTACAGTCACGTCACTTCTTTCCTGTCCCTGTCGCGAATGATGCACGGGAAAAACGATTGTTGAAAAGTCCCTGTGCGAGTACGATTCTCTGTGATT
Source organism: Schistocerca nitens (assembly GCF_023898315.1). Taxonomy (NCBI): domain Eukaryota; kingdom Metazoa; phylum Arthropoda; class Insecta; order Orthoptera; family Acrididae; genus Schistocerca; species Schistocerca nitens. The sequence continues at coordinate 680,752,479 of NC_064617.1, read as the reverse complement.
TTAGATTTTTGTCCTTTTCACGAGGTATACGTAGCAGAGAGCAATATACTGGTTGTTACAGAGCGTACACTCTCGAAAAATCAACAACAGACTATACCGCGAAGGAGAACGTCTGCCGCGAAGCAGAACGTCTGCAATTGATCTTTGCGGAGCACCTCCGTGACAATTTCGTGGTTGCTAAATAAACCTGTAACGAAACGCACTGCTCTTCTTTGGATTTTCTGCATTTCCTGTATCAGTCCTATCTCGTACAAATCCCAGACTAACGACAAATATTCAAGTATTGATCAAAGGAGTGTTTTGTAAGCTACTTCCTTTGTGGGAGGAATAATTCCAGATTATTCTTCTACTGAATCTCAGTCGGGTATCTCCCTTATCTGTGATTAGTTTTTTGTGGTCGTTCCATTTTAAGTTGTTACGAAAGCTTACTCCTAGATATTTAACAGACGAGACTATTTCCAGCGATTGTTCTGCAATTGTGTTCTCATACAATAATGGATTTTTCTGTCCATTTACGCCCAATATTTGTGTTGTGAGTCCACTCTCTTGTCCTAGGGGTGGGAAATTGCCCCTAAAGGCGGAAGAATCAGCAATGATCAACGACATGAGGATGCAGAAGGCAATGGAAACCACTGCATTAAAGACACATAACGTGTATCCACAGGAAATGTGGCCTGTATTTGAAGAAGTGTCATGATGATCTCTCCATTGGCAAAAGATTCCGGAATAGTCCCCCATTCGGATCTCCGGGAGGGGACTGCCAGGGGGGAGGTTACCATGAGAAAAAGATTGAATAATCAAAGAAAGGATAACGTTCTACGAATCGGGGCGTGGAATGTCAGAAGCTAGAACGTGGTAGGGAAACTAGAAAATCTGAAAAGGGAAATGCAAAGGCTCAATCTAGATATAGTAGGGGTCAGTGAAGTGAAGTGGAAGGAAGACAAGGATTTCTGGTCAGATGAGTATCGGGTAATATCAACAGCTGCAGAAAATGGTATAACAGGTGTAGGATTCGTTATGAATAGGAAGGTAGGGCAGAGGGTGTGTTACTGTGAACAGTTCAGTGACCGGGTTGTTCTAATCAGAATCGACAGCAGACCAACACCGACAACGATAGTTCAGGTATACATGCCGACGTCGCAAGCTGAAGATGAACAGATAGAGAAAGTGTATGAGGATATCGAAAGGGTAATGCAGTATGTAAAGAGGGACGAAAATCTAATAGTCATGGGCGACTGGAATGCAGTTGTAGGGGAAGGAGTAGAAGAAAAGGTTACAGGAGAATATGGGCTTGGGACGAAGAATGAAAGAGGAGAAAGACTAATTGAGTTCTGTAACAAGTTTCAGCTAGTAATAGCGAATACCCTGTTCAAGAATCACAAGAGGAGGAGGTATACTTGGAAAAGGCCGGGAGATATAGGAAGATTTCAATTAGATTACTTCATGGTCAGAAAGAGATTCCGAAATCAGATACTGGATTGTAAGGCGTACCCAGGAGCAGATATAGACTCAGATCACAATATAGTAGTGATGAATAGTAGGCTGAAGTTCAAGACATTAGTCAGGAATAATCAATACGCAAAGAAGTGCGATACAGAAGTACTAAGGAATGACGAGATACGTTTGAAGTTCTCTAACGCTATAGATACAGCAATAAGGAATAGCGCAGTAGGCAGTACAGTTGAAGAGGAATGGACATCTCTAAAAAGGGCCATCACAGAAGTTGGGAAGGAAAACATAGGTACAAAGAAGGTGGCTGCGAAGAAACCATGGGTAACAGAAGAAATACTTCAGTTGATTGATGAAAGGAGAAAGTACAAACATGTTCCGGGAAAATAAGGAATACAGAAATACAAGTCGCTGAGGAATGAAATAAATAGGAAGTGCAGGGAAGCTAAGACGAAATGGCTGCAGGAAAAATGTGAAGACATCGAAAAAGATATGATTGTCGGAAGGACAGACTCAGCATACAGGGAAGTCAAAACAACCTTTGGTGACATTAAAAGCAACGGTTGTAACATTAAGAGTGCAACGGGAATTCCACTGTTAAATGCAGAGGAGAGAGCAGATAGGTGGAAAGAATACACTGAAAGCCTCTATGAGGGTGAAGATTTGTCTGATGTGATAGAAGAAGAAACAGGAGTCGATTTAGAAGAGATAGGGGATCCAGTATTAGAATCGGAATTTAAAAGAGCTTTGGAGGACTTACGGTCAAATAAGGCAGAAGGGATAGATAACATTCCATCAGAATTTCTAAAATCATTGGGGGAAGTGGCAACAAAACGACTATTCACGTTGGTGTGTAGAATATATGAGTCTGGCGACATACCATCTGACTTTCGGAAAAGCATCATCCACACAATTCCGAAGACGGAAAGAGCTTGCAAGTGCGAGAATTATCGCACAATGAGCTTAATAGCTCATGGTTCAAATGGCTCTGAGCACTATGGGACTCAACTGCTGAGGTCATTAGTCCCCTAGAACTTAGAACTAGTTAAACCTAACTAACCTAAGGACATCACAAACATCCATGCCCGAGGCAGGATTCGAACCTGCGACCGTAGCGGTCTTGCGGTTCCAGACTGCAGCGCCTTTAATAGCTCATGCATCGAAGCTGCTTACAAGACTAATATACAGAAGAATGGAAAAGAAAATTGAGAATGCGCTAGGTGACGATCAGTTTGGCTTTAGGAGAAGTAAAGGGACGAGAGAGGCAATTCTGACGTTACGGCTAATAATGGAAGCAAGGCTAAAGAAAAATCAAGACACTTTCATAGGATTTGTCGACCTGGAAAAAGCGTTCGACAATAGAAAATGGTGCAAGCTGTTCGAGATTCTGAAAAAAGTAGGGGTAAGCTATAGGGAGAGACGGGTCATATACAATATGTACAACAACCAAGAGGGAATAATAAGAGTGGACGATCAAGAACGAAGTCGTCATATTAAGAAGGGTGTAAGACAAGGCTGTAGCCTTTCGCCCCTACTGTTCAATCTGTACATCTAGGAAGCAATGATGGAAATAAAAGGTTCAGGAGTGGAATTAAAATACAAGGTGAAAGAATATCAATGAAACGATTCGCTGATGACATTGCTATCCTGAGTGAAAGTGAAGAAGAATTAAATGATCTGCTGAACGGAATGAACAGTCTAATGAGTACACAGTGTGGTTTGAGAGTAAATCGGAGAAAGACGAAGGTAATGAGAAGTAGTAGAAATGAGGACAGCGAGAAACTTAACATCAGGATTGAAGGTCACGAAGTCAATGAAGTTAAGGAATTCTGCTACCTAGGCAGTAAAATAACCAATGACAAACGGAGCAAGGAGGTCATCAAAAGCAGACTCGCTATGGCAAAAAAGGCATTTCTGGCCAAGAGAAGTCTACTAATATCAAATACCGGCCTTAATTTGAGGAAGAAATTTCTGAGGATGTACGTCTGGAGTACAGCATTGTCTGGTAGTGAAACATGGACTGTGGGAAAACCGGAACAGAAGAGAATCGAAGCATTTGAGATGTGGTGCTATAGACGAATGTTGAAAATTAGGTGGACTGATAAGGTAAGGAATGAGGAGGTTCTACGCAGAATCGGAGAGGAAAGGAATATGTGGAAAACACTGAGAAGGAGAAGGGACAGGATGATAGGACATCTGCTAAGACATGAGGGAATGACTTCCATGGTACTAGAGGGAGCTGTAGAGGGCAAAAACTGTAGAGGAAGACGGAGATTGGAATACGTCAAGCAAATAATTGAGGACGTAGGTTGCAAGTGCTACTCTGAGATGAAGAGGTTAGCACAGGAAAGGAATTCGTGGCGGGTCGCATCAAACCAGTCAGTAGACTGATGACCGGAAAAAAAAGAGTGCACTAACAATTCATGCACGAAGTGTCGACACTCTCTGCAGATCTTTCTGCATTTTGCTATAACATCCTAACCTTGGGACTTCTCTGTATGCAACAGCGCCATCCGCTAAAGGGCTCCACTAGATCATTTACACACAGCGTGAAAAGTAATGGCACTATACCACTCCCTTGGGTATCCTTAAAGTTACTTTTACAATTGAAGATTTCTCTCCGAAAAAATTGCATGCTGTGTTCTGTTTGCGAGGAACTTCTCAGTTCAATCATACAGCTGATCTTATATTCAGTACGCTTGTATTTCATTCATTAGACGATAGTACGGTTCTGTGTCAAATTGTTTTCAAAAACCATGTTGATGCTACCGAGATTTACTGTCTCCAGGAATGTTACAATATATGAACATAAAACATGTTCCAAAACTCTACAACAGACCGACGTCACAGATATTGGCTTACAGTTTTGTGCATGTATTCGACGACCGTTCTCTAAAATGAGAATGATCAGCGTTTTTTTCGAATGAGTAGTAACCCATCTCTCCTTCAGCGACCTACGGTTCACTGCTGCTTGAAGAGGAGCAAGTTATTTTGCATAATCGATGTAGAACCGTAGTGGTATTCTATCATGTCCAGTGTCCTTACCTCGATTCGATTTCAGTTGAGTCTCTATCCCATGGGCACATATGTCGATAAGTGCGATTTTCACATTCGTAGGACTTGTTTAAGGCATAATCGCAGTACGATCTTACTCCGTGAAACACTCTGAAAAGACTGTTTAGTACTTCAGCCTTGTCTCCGTCATCATTCGATTCGGTACTTTTACGGTCACAGTGTCCGAAAGATCCGTTTACGCATGGGTGTGTGTTTGTCCTTAGGATAATTTAGGTTAAGTAGTGTGTAAGCTTAGGGACTGATGACCTTAGCAGTCAAGTCCCATGAGATTTCACACACATATGAACAAGATCCGTTTGCGGATTTGACATAAGACCAGAAGATTGTAGAATCTTCTGTCAGTTTTTGTTTATCCGCGAGGGTTTGGCTACTGGTTACTCGCCGTGGAAGTAATTTCCGGCTTGTAACCTTTTGACATGAACTCGCAAATACTCAGTGGTCAATACTCAGATTGCTCTCCAACCGTATCACTATTGCTTCTGATTTCCTGAAGATGATCCTCCTGCAATTGAGACTACTGGATTTAAAATTTTGCTTTTTACTCGGAAAATGGATAGCGGCAGGTCGCTCTCAAAAAGTCTGACGTTTGTCTATAGCCACTACATAATTAATTCGCTGAGTAATTCTCATTGTATCAAGACGACCTGCTTACTTGGTTCGATCGGCTCGCGGAGGCATTCACCTACGGCCGAGGCAGAATTATACAGGCCGCCAGCTGGTAAGTGACTGGATTAGCCCCAGCACTTATCCAGCGCTATAAACTATTGCTGTTATGGATTTGATATTAAAGAAATTAATAATTTCAGATAAGTTCTTCCCACCACCTCAATTAACCAAGTTTACACGTAATCCGTCTTGAAAAAAAACTAGGTCTTTACTCGACATGTGTGTAACATCACATAGCTGCCAAGAGCCAAATGCTATGCGCTGTGAAACGACTCTCAGCCTGTTGAATAATGAAAGTTGTAGATTTGAAAGAAGTCGTTTGACATCGACCGGTATTGACTGCTATCTGGTCGCTACCGCCCTTAAGCAGCGGACAAAACCGTCTTTAACCCGGCTATGGTTACGAAAGTACAAATGGCCGTTTAAGAAAGGTGTCTGTAAATAAGTTTGAAATCAAAGTATTTACTGACATGTTTGACGCATTAAACACGCTGCTGTGTGCTAGCTTAAGTTGTTAACTACCAGAAAGCAGAGAATGTCGATTAATCCCATACCCTTTAAAACGACTTAAATCCCACCAGACAACTCGCCGAGAGAGAGTCCTTGGATCGCTCATATACAGTTCTTGCTACCGCAAAAGGGAAAATTAAGTGGACTCAAATAAGGTATGGGGACGTCCTTCGCAGAATTGTTGAGGAAAGGAATGTGTTGGAAAGAATGTCTACAAATACACTCCTGGAAATTGAAATAAGAACACCGTGAATTCATTGTCCCAGGAAGGGGAAACTTTATTGACACATTCCTGGGGTCAGATACATCACATGATCACACTGACAGAACCACAGGCACATAGACACAGGCAACAGAGCATGCACAATGTCGGCACTAGTACAGTGTATATCCACCTTTCGCAGCAATGCAGGCTGCTATTCTCCCATGGAGACGATCGTAGAGATGCTGGATGTAGTCCTGTGGAACGGCTTGCCATGCCATTTCCACCTGGCGCCTCAGTTGGACCAGCGTTCGTGCTGGACGTGCAGACCGCGTGAGACGACGCTTCATCCAGTCCCAAACATGCTCAATGGGGGACAGATCCGGAGATCTTGCTGGCCAGGGTAGTTGATTTACACCTTCTAGAGCACGTTGGGTGGCACGGGATACATGCGGACGTGCATTGTCCTGTTGGAACAGCAAGTTCCCTTGCCGGTCTAGGAATGGTAGAACGATGGGTTCGATGACGGTTTGGATGTACCGTGCACTATTCAGTGTCCCCTCGACGATCACCAGTGGTGTACGGCCAGTGTAGGAGATCGCTCCCCACACCATGATGCCGGGTGTTGGCCCTGTGTGCCTCGGTCGTATGCAGTCCTGATTGTGGCGCTCACCTGCACGGCGCCAAACACGCATACGACCATCATTGGCACCAAGGCAGAAGCGACTCTCATCGCTGAAGACGACACGTCTCCATTCGTCCCTCCATTCACGCCTGTCGCGACACCACTGGAGGCGGGCTGCACGATGTTGGGGCGTGAGCGGAAGACGGCCTAACGGTGTGCGGGACCGTAGCCCAGCTTCATGGAGACGGTTGCGAATGGTCCTCGCCGATACCCCAGGAGCAACAGTGTCCCTAATTTGCTGGGAATTGGCGGTGCGGTCCCCTACGGCACTGCGTAGGATCCTACGGTCTTGGCGTGCATCCGTGCGTCGCTGCGGTCCGGTCCCAGGTCGACGGGCACGTGCACCTTCCGCCGACCACTGGCGACAACATCGATGTACTGTGGAGACCTCACGCCCCACGTGTTGAGCAATTCGGCGGTACGTCCACCCGGCCTCCCGCATGCCCACTATACGCCCTCGCTCAAAGTCCGTCAACTGCACATACGGTTCACGTCCACGCTGTCGCGGCATGCTACCAGTGTTAAAGACTGCGATGGAGCTCCGTATGCCACGGCAAACTGGCTGACACTGACGGCGGCGGTGCACAAATGCTGCGCAGCTAGCGCCATTCGACGGCCAACACCGCGGTTCCTGGTGTGTCCGCTGTGCCGTGCGTGTGATCATTGCTTGTACAGCCCTCTCGCAGTGTCCGGAGCAAGTATGGTGGGTCTGACACACCGGTGTCAATGTGTTCTTTTTTCCATTTCCAGGAGTGTAGCTACAGGATGAGATTTCTTAATAATAAGATAATAACCTCCTCAGTACTATAGAGAGCAATAGGGGACAAAAACTGTAGGGAAAGACTGACGTTGGAACATCAACAAATAATCGAGGTCGTGGGGTATTAGTGCCACTCTGGGATGGAGACGTTGATACACGAGAGAAAGTCAGCAGACTGATGAAAAGAAAAATGAGCAGAAATTTAAGCTGTATTGCTTTCTGGGAACTCGAGCGTCCAATGTAAACTCATATAATGGAGACACCGACTTTGGAAATCTGGTGCCCTCAAGAGGCAAAATGAGACATTCTCGGGCAGCTACATAGTTGAGTCTACGTTAATGAAATTTCATGACGTTGCACAATAGTATGTGTCATCTTGACATGCGGAGTAGGTTTCCAAAGTAGTCTTGTTGTATCTGTTTCAGCCAAGCGGATCTACAGTAATAGAGTGCCAACATAAAATATTTTATTTTGGATTATTTGCGCAGCTAAATTCAAACGTGACCATACTTCTATTGTGGAGGATTTACGTGAAGAACATCTTAAATATTCAGCCTCTAATGGAAACATCAAGAAAGTGCAGGATGCGCTAATGGAAGTAATTGTCTACGAGAAACCTTTACGGAGGACTGATGCCGCATTTGATGGATGCTGAGCAAAAGCAATTTGCCGGCAAGTGTCCTGGATTACACTGCAGACCTTCCCGCAGTGTCTCTGAAGTGAAGGCATGTGACAATGTCGACGGTGATTCGTCCGTCGTATGCGGACATTGAGCTCGACGGCCCCACTGGTGCTATTCCAGAGGAGCAGGATGTGGGCGGCACTGGGTTTCATACTCTCGGTTCCCTCATCTCCAACACGAACGTAACACTACAATATTCACGTATCCGCTACACTCCTCTACACTCTACAGATACACATACAACACAACTCTCGCCGCCCGGTGTGGCCGAACGGTTTTAGACGCTTCAGTCTGGAACCGCGCGACCACTACGGTCGCAGGTTCGAATCCCTCCTCGGGCATGGATGTGTGTGATGTCCTTAGGTTAGTTAGGTTTAAGTAGTTCTACGTTCTAGGGGACTGATGACCTCAGATGTTAAGTCCCATAGTGCTCAGAGCTATTTGAACCATTTCAACCAACACATATGCGAAACGTAGGCGGAGGAAGACAACCCTTTCTGACTGCCGATTGAATCCAACACCTGGGATACCCCAACCGATAATGTAGCACTACATTTCATTTTACATCAAGACTGTTTCAGTAACTGGATGAAGTACTGTGCTAAAAGAGGAGAGCTTCTGTAAAGTTTGGAAGATAGGAGACGAGGTAATGGCAGAAGTAAAGCTGTGAGGACGGGGCGTGAGTCGTGCTTGGGTAGCTCAGTTGGTGGAGCACTAGCCCGCGAAAGGCAAAGGTCCCGAGTTCGAATCTCGGTCCGGCACACGGTTTTAATCTGCCAGTAAGTTTCATATCAGCGCACACTCCGCTGTAGAGTGAAAATCTAATTCTGGAAACATTTCCCAGGCTGTGGCTAAGCCATGTCTCCGCAATATCCTTTCTTTCAGGAGTGCCAGTTCTCCAAGGTTCGCAGGAGAGCCTTCTGTAAAGTTTGGAAGGTAGGAGACGAGGTACTGGCAGAAGTAAAGCTGTGAGGACGGGGCGTGAGTCGTGCTTGGGTAGCTCAGTTGGTGGAGCACTTGCCCGCGAAAGGCAAAGGTCCCGAGTTCGAGTCTCGGTCCGGCACAAAGTTTTAATCTGTCAGGAAGTTTCTAGAAGAGAATATTCTTTCGTTTGAACAATGACACTGCCCACAAAGGTAAACGTATTTTGTCAATGGAAAAATCGAAAAATTTGTAGCACAAATAGTTTGGAACAGGCACCGTGTTCACTAGGAATCCACAGTTGTATTTCACTCACTACAACAGCTACAGAAATCTGTGACTAGAAGACGTAATGAGTAGAATGAAGAGGCGGGGATGCCTGTAGAACGATGATTAGCAGACCTTCCAGAATTGCACTGCTCACTGCATGGAAGGTCTGCAAAATATCTTTCTACATTAGATTTTGCCTTCATCGATATTTGAAACTATTACGTTCTTGTTGACTTCTATAGCTGCTTGACAACTTGCATTACAGAATGCGAGAGGACGACTTTTCAAATACCCCTTCAGCCATTAAAACGCAACCCTTTTCGTTATATTTCAAATTGTTCACTATGTTTCAAGCTACTTAATCAGATATATATATATATATATATATATATATATATATATATATATATATATATATATATATATATTGAATCTCGTATTTCGCCCTTACTTGACAGCCACTGTCGTGCTAAGAGCGTTGCTCGTAAGTAAGCCAAAAGGTTGCAAGGTACCTTAGGTCCTTGCCCCCCAGGTGTGCGCTAATCCACTCTACCTGCAGAGAGCGGAGTTGTGGGGTTCCGTTACGCTTGCAACTGGGCTGCAAGTGTTAAGCCATCCAATCACTTTGCATGGAGGCTTAATAAAAATATTAATGCAAATAATTTTAATTTTTTTTTTTTGCTTTAGTAGCTGTCTGTCCGATTACGAAGTCTCGTGACGGTTGGCCCTGACTGTTATTGTTACGCAATCTGACTGCTTAGAACAATAACAAAGAATGAAATGCAAATTTTCATTAACACAGTTAATTAATTAAGCCCCCAGCAACTATAAAACCAACGCAACAACAAGCACAAGAGTAACTGTTCTGTGTGTGGGAGTGTGACTCAACGTACGCATCTGGCACGGTTCTTCTTCAACAACACAACAATTTTTAAATAACATTATACTGAATTAATTAAAGAAAATACAAATACCATAATTACTCAAGAGAACCACAATTACACTCTAATCCAAGAACCCAAGCCAGATGCTTTGTTGACTGAACCTGTAATGACACATTATTTAAAACATGGAAATAATGAAAAATAAATCAAGTTTCGTTACCTTCATATATTGACCAAAATCACTCTCATAATTACAATATATCTCCACACCGCCTCGCTATTACCACATCTGAACAAGAACCTTTCAGTATCACATCTCAGCAAGCACTCCCTACTAGCACATCTGAACACCAACTGACTACTACGAGCTCTCCCCAAGCAGTGACCTCTAGCACATCTCAATAATGACAGCCCGTGGAGGCGGCGGAACAATGCTCTCTAGCGATCTCTGGCGCTGTGGCTCAGTGTAGCCACCTTTCAACTTATACGCTTCCATGGGTGTGTGTGTGTGTGTGTGTGTGTGTGTGTGTGATGTATGTTCACACTTTTCTTGGAGAAGTTATGTTGTGTGTAAAATGTTTGGCACGCTGATCGTAAATGAAGTCAGGACTAAAGGCTGAGCTTAACACACTTATCACTTTGTGTAATCAGTGAAATGATATGCGCCAGTCTGTTTGGAAGATTTCTTTTCCTTTTTATGATTCAGGTAATTGATGTACGATGTCTTGAACTTTCCATATTTTCATTGAAGACGAGTGAGTACGTCATGAATTACTCTGTGTAGTCTCTCCATATGTGATTAACGTGTATAGCACAGTTATTATTATTATTAATATTATTCTGCTCTGTTGATGCACTATACGTGCAACAATGTTGCCTCACTTGGGATGTATAGTTAGACAATAAAGAGCCTGAACGTCTTAACTTGGACAGATGAAATTTATGCATATGTGTTCCCCCATTACTGCCGTTCAGTGCCTCCATCTATCGATAAGTTTTAAATTTTTGTTAACTTCATGTTTATTGTGGGCGTAAGCTACAGATTATTGCAGAGTACAATCAGTCAGTAAGTAGCTCAAGTAAGACTAGCGCAAGTACTAAAAGAGAGAAGTGTTTCATCTCTGAGAGTTAGGGTTTCCACTGTTTCCCAATCCCTTCCACAATCAGAGCTTCTGCTTCGTCTCTAATGAACTCGCCGTCAGCTAGACATTGAACCTTATCTGTTATTTTCCTATTTATTTTTAATGATCTATCTGTACGTATCATCCGACGCCATAATAGTGCAGCCAATAACCAACTACGTCGACAATCAATGCAGTTCTCAGCTCTCTCACTATCTCGACCGGAGGTGACGAACCAACCTTTTCATCAGAAGACGTATTTTCCCTGGGATGTTCAGTCTCGTTTGCTTAGGTGTGTAACTGGTGTTCTCACATACGAGTATATCTCGATAGCTTTACGATTAGCTATCGGCGGAATGCGGGGCCGGGAAAGGGATGACAGGTCATTACCTCTTTCACAAATTTTTCGAACTGTTTCAGCGATTTCCCTGTCTTTTTCTTTTAATTTCTGCTTATTGGATTACGTACTCACTGACGAATTCCGAGATGTTTCTTTAGGTCCACGATCAGGAAAAAAGAGCTGACACAATATATATATAGGTAATATGTGAGAGTCGTTCCAGGTTTCTTGGCCCAACTACGATTTTTGACCAAAATGATTCCTCGCAGTGGAATGCCATACCTTTTGTTTTTGCAATAGATAATTTGGAGCCATATACTTTTGAATAATGACAATTTTTGGAGTGACAACTAAGGGTTTATCTTGAACAAAGTACGTGAACAAAGACGTCGGAAATTGAGTGACCGTTAATAAGACAACTATTATTAATCTTCACACACAAAGTTTCATATTTATACGATTTTTAAAAAGAGTGTCGATACATAATTCTAAATTTACCTTCGACAAAATGCATACTTATAGTACTACCCTATTAGTTTAATACAAGTCATTCCGTCTTGTATTTTCGTTTGGGTCGTACCATATTAACCGTTAATAACCAAGTTAAGATGATTGGGTATCCAACTTCCTTCATTACTTTACTTTGTTTACCTCTGTTTGCATATTCGAAGTCTTTTCTCGAGGACTGACGTGCGATGTTCGATGATAAAACAAAACTTTATGACCTTAGTGATATTCAAACCCGTCTGAAGCCGTTGTAGGCAAGTTATGCCGTAGTGACAGTACATAAGCAGAACAGAGGTCTTTGGGACTTAATATAACGTAGCCTGGGATATCGTCTGGCGTAAACGACTTTCACAAATGACTCGTTGTTACGACCCGGCGCCTGAGAACGAACATCTCGGGAACGGCGAAGCTGGTCAGATTTAGCATGCTGTTGCCATGACCGTCTATGGACAGTGGTTGAAGGACGGTGAAACAATGCGTAGGCGTCGGATGTTAGGCAGCCACCCTCGTCACAGAACGTGAAGATTGTAGGCTTGCCTGTTCTGATTGGAGGGAAGGTGGCCACCATTGGCAGGTCAGACCGCAGAGTACGGTGTTGCTGCAAGCGCAGGTGTATCCGAGCACACAGTGCAGCGCAAGTGGTTGAATAAGGAGCGCCGCATCAAACGATCCCTACGTGTTCGCATGTTGACCTAACGACATCATAAATTACGATTATATTGAGCACGAAACCATAGACATTGCACTTTGGATAAATGGAAAAGTGTCGCCTGGACAAAGGGATCTCGTTTCTTGCTATACCAGGCCGATGGCCATGTCCGGATACGCAGTCACACAGGACAACGTTTGCTCGAACTTCCACAGCGTCATGGACGCAGGCATTGAGGCCGATAGGCTATCATTACGTTATGGGAGACATTCACCTAAGCTACAATGGGGTCTGTGGTATTAATCAAAGGCACAATGACAGGAGAGGACAGTGTGAACATTATTCGGACCAAAAGCATCCCTTCATACTTGATGTCACCCTCGATAGCGATAGCATCTTTCAGTTTGATTACTGTCCTTGTTACAAGGTCAGGATTGTGCTACCGTGGTTTGACGAACATGATAGTGATGTACTGGCCACAAAATTTGCCTGGTCTGAACCATATGGAACACACTTTCCGTTCACAGACCACTGACCATAATTTGTGGGAAATGTGTGAGCTGTGAGTAGATAACTAACACCGTCTACCTCGGGAAACGTACAAAGGACTTGTCGAATCTATGCAACGTATACACGCTGCAGGTTCTTTCTTCGGGTCCTCAGTCGGACATTCGATGTGGCACTCGACAATTTCCTCTCCTGTTCCAGTCGCTCCATTTCAGAGTAGCACGACCTCAACTATTAGTTGGATATATTCCAATTTCCGTGCAGTGTTTCCTCTACTGCTACCTCAAATGCCATGGAAGTGACTCCCTGATGTCTTAACATGTATCCTATCGACCCGTCCTTTCTTCTTGCCAGTGTTTTCTACATATTGCTTTCCTCGCAAATTCTGTGAAGAAGATCCTTATTTGTTGTGTTATCAGTACACCTACTTTCCTGCATTATTCTAATGCAGGCTTCCATTCTATTCTTTTCCTGTTTTCCCAAAATCTGTGATTCACTTCTACACAATGGTGTATTCCAAATGTAAGTTCAAAGAAATTTCTTCCGAAAATTGAGATTACTTTTGGTACTAGCAGACATTTTTGCCTAGAAATGTCATCTTTGTTCTGTGTTAGTCAACTTCTTACGTCCTCCTTGCTTCTCTTGCTGCTGTATTGCTTTCCAAAGGTGAATCAATATGATACCAAGCGGACCGTAATTTTTTCACTTATCATTGTAAATCTCTAGTTGTTATTCTCTCCTTTTCCGTTAGCTCATACACATTATCTGTGCAATAGCGTCCTACCCGAAAGTCCCACCGTTAATCTGTCAAAACCTATTCTCTGCAATCTCTTTACGATAATGTTGGAATGACGTAAATATACTGAGTTCAACAGTCTGATCATTCGATAGCTGGGTCAGGTTTTGGTACATTTTCTTTTAAAGAAGGGAGCAAAAGGAAGTTAGAGCCGTATGTGTGGGAGATACATTTCCTTCCAACGTAAATTAAAAAGAGCAAGTAATACTAGTTTTACCTAGCATTTGCTGTGGTTAAACAGTTCTGACACTATACAGTCATATGCAGCATCTAAAGTAGTTAACATTATCTTTTTACTACCGTATTCAGTTACAAATAGCTATAACGCTTGATAATTGAAGAATTGTGCATCATATTCATCTTATTATGTAAAACATATTTGGGAAGTATACATCGTCATTTAAATGCTAGGTTTTCTACCTAACCATAAGTGATTTTTTAAAGTCATCAGCCTTTTTATTAGTTTTATACTGTCGCCAATCTTTTCCTTATGGTAATCTTTCTTTTATCCCTACATAACAATTTAACCCTCTACTTCCTATTTTACATATTTGAGTCTTTGTACGCCACTCTTATTTTTTCTTTCTTTCTACAGAAGATGTCTCAGTTGTCACTTTTTTTGGTTGGGGTCTTCCACAGACTTCTTTCCTCATATTTTTCTTTTCAGAACTTCTTCATTTAATACCTAATCTGTCCATTTACTTTTTAACATCCTTCGACTGCGCCACCACACGTTAAATGCTTCCAACTTCTTCTTCTTATTCGGGGTTCCAATGGTCCACTTTTCTCTTCCATACAATGCCGTGTTCTAGGTTCACAGTTACAGGAAATTCTCCATAGTTCCATATCAGTATCAGACCCAAGATGAGCTCTTTTAAGGAAGACGCTTTCTTCAACTATGGCTCTGCACCTCTGATGCCTTTTGTCATATTGTGTTACCTTGCTTCCGAGATAGGAGAACCCTTTCACTTCTTCCATACTGTGCCTTCCCAATTTTTATACTAAACATGTCATTATTCTCTTTTATTGTACTTGTCGTCACATTCACACTTGTTTTGTTTTGCCTTAAACCGTATTCTGTCCTTAGAAAGGAGACCATTCCATTCAGCTGTTCCCAAACTCTTCCATTCAAGCGGCCAGAAGGTCCATGTCGCCTGAAAAACTTCGCAGTGACACGGATACCAAGAGGTTGGCCGGCCGGAGTGACCGAGCGGTTCCAGGCGCTACAGTCTGGAACCACGCGATCACTACAGTCGCAGGTTCCAATCCTGCCTCGGGCATGGATGTGTGAGATGTCCTTAGGTTAGTTAGGTTTAAGTAGTTCTAAGTTCTAGGGGACTGATGACCTAAGCAGTTGAGTCCCATAGTGCTCAGAGCCATTTGAACCATTAGGTTGAATCTGTCAATATTTTTCTTTTTGTCTTAGGGTTATTGCATTTCTAAAGTGGTTTCCATCAGATGCGTTTTGATTTCAATTAAAAAACTTCAGTGGAAATTGGTGTCTATCCAACTTTTCTACTTATTCTGTAGTCGAAAGCTTTTTCTCTCGTTGTTAGCAGAAGTTGAAGTCGAACAGTCGAATACTTGGTTCCACTTTCACCCCTGGTGATTTCTTAAGTTTTAGGAACCTGACTGTTCTGCTGCATTTGCCTTCTTTACAGTTCTTTTTCCTAAAACTTTTAAAAGTTGTCTTCATAGAGATGTGACTGTATTTTCGCCTTCTTCACGCTCAGCATACTCGACTTCCGCTTCCTAACAATGAAGGAAAAAGATGTCGGCTTCAGAGCATGCATCAAGGAGGGTTAAACAATAATGATCACTGAAGACGTTTTCGTGTACAAAAGCCGAAGGCGTCCAGTGAAACATGATCTCGAATTTGCGGTAACATTAAGATGAAAAGAAAAAAAAAAAAAAAACAGATGATAACCGATATAGTAACAACTACTGCGGAGGATAGCCGTACAAACAAACATATTAAGTTGAGATTGTCTTACATACTATAATAAAAATATAGTATGAGTAACGTCTTGAGATGTGGAATTTGGACCAGGGTCAGTCTGAAGATTTTTATGTGTCACTTGTGGTAAGTGACAATTCGAAAAATTTGAGGAAGGCAATGTTTTACCACGTAAAATATTACCATGCCTAGTTAAACAATATGGTTTCCAAACGAGACTTCGAAATGATAACCGCCTTTCATCTATAAAAACGGGAAAAAGATACGTGGAGCGTCTGAGATGTATTGTGGATGGTCTCAAAAAATAACGGTAACATGAGTTACCAACCAAATACCTTCCCTGGCCTCAAAAGTAATCACCAGTAGCTACAAAACATTTCTGACATTGGTTGTAAAGCTGTTGCAAACAGTCAGCAAACTCTTGTTGTGGAATCGCTCGGAGCATTGTGGTCACGCGTTGTTGGATTTCTGTACCTATACGATCCGGAGACCAAGTTCCAGTCAGTGGTATAGTGTTCATCGTGTTTCCCTCTTTCCAGAAAAATTCGGCTAAGAAAATTAAAAATTTCGATGGTGTCGATCAACTTTTTCAAGAAATAATGTTTGATCCATCATCAACTTCTATCCTAGGGAGGGGAAGGCGGTGAGCACCACGGGACTGACTGTCACTCGGCAGCACCAGCTCTCATCTCCTATAACGATGTAGACATCCAAGAACGTGCGAGTACGGTGCTTCGAGCGATTCCACAAGTAGTGTTTGCTGACGGGTTTCGAAAGCTCTACAACGAATTTTAGAAGTTTGTTATAGCTAATTGCGTTTAGTTTGAAGGACAGTGAAGATATTTGAAATTTGAAACATTTGTTTTTTCATCGATTTTACTCTACGGTATTTCCTCTTTGCAATGATATGTATACCATACGTATTAATGCCTCATTTCTGGTTTATTCATTCATTTGATCAAAACACTGTGTGGGCATGACAAATTTCTAAGAATATTAGCAGCTGAAGAAGGTGACTTTCGTCTGTTATTTAGGAGGTCGGCATTCAAAAGCTTTCAAAGCAGTTGAGGAAAAGAAGCCATGTGGAGAAAATTTAACTATCACTAAACTGGAGTGCATAGGTCATGTACAAAAGCGAATGGGTACGAGGCTGTGACGGCTGAAAACTGCACACAAGGGAAATAAATCTGAAGGTGGCAGGGGACTACATGGTAAGAACAGACTCACATAATCTGTCATAGATCAAATCGAAAGTTATTATGGTATGGTCATCAGGCAAAATGTTAGTAGCTTAGAAGATATCAGAAAGCTGTGAGGGAAGTTCTGTTTCACCTCTCTTCAAACCCTTTCATTGCCTAGGTCCTCCAGGAAATGGTACAAATACAACAGAGCACATCAGAATGGTGAGAAATTTAATCACCAGAAATGTCTTTTACAATAGTAAAGATATTGAAAGAAACTTTCAGGGGTTGGTCAGACGTAAGATTATTGAAGGAATGTCATCATGGCTGCAGCCAAACTCCTAAAGAGTCCATCAACAGCGTAATCCTGTCCAGTATTCCCAAAACACTCTTCGTGTCAATTAGTACTCTACATATCGGTGCGTTTGATGCAGTGACAACATTCAGTGCAGGGGATGTTGCAACGTATGAAGTCCTGAAGAGACTGCTAGTAACTGTTGGTCGTTTCACAGCGAACTGTTAAGTTTCAATAAAGAAAGTGTTAGGGCACCAGAGAGAGCTTTTAGAGACCGTGAAACAAAGACAACATAGACGAACAGGAAAAGGACATTGCAAGATTAAGTGGAAGAAGTTGCAAACAACCCATCTTATGGAGTTGCAATGCACTGAAAAATGTAATGGCTGGTTCCCGTGAGTTCTATTTGTTAAGAATGAAGTGTGTTGTATCCCAGCTTCCACTTGCCCGAATTCGTTCAAAATTACACGATACACTAGCCTGAGTACTGTGCATATTTTAACAGAAGGGTTTCCTATTTTTTTTTAAATCTCAAAGAAGTTAGAGCCTGACAGACATATAAAACGTAGACAAATTATTAAGTCCACTTTCGGAAAAATAATTATTATCTTAAAACTGATGAGTATTTTTAGAAATCCTTCTGTTAGTGTCGTAAGAAATAGCTCATCTCCTAACAACGAAATTTGACAGAAGTTCTGTAGTAGTGCCGCCCGGGGTTGGCGTGCGGCCTAGGGCGCCTTGTCATGGTTCGTGACCCCCCACCCTCCCCCGTCACGTCGAAGGTTCGAGGTTAGAGTGCTCCCTCGGGTATGAGGGTGTGTGTTGTCGTTAGCGTAAGTTAGGTTAATTAGTGTGTAAACATAGGGACCGATGACCTCAGCAGTTTGGTCCCATAGAACCTTACCACAAATTTCCAAAAAATTTCTGTAGCAGTTGGTAAGAATGTCTGACAAATTGTTCACACAGTATACTTTAGAATTCGGTAAAGCTTTCGATAGAATTGTTAGGGCTTACCGACGTGTGACTGCGTTTGCCGCCTCAGCGACATCTCCGATAGTTAACCTGGCCGCATGAAACTACTATTTTTGTCTTTGTGAATATGTGCGAACATGTGAGACGTTATACTCTCTTCCATATCACTAGTTTATCTGGACTAATTCTGACAGTAGTCCTGTCTATGATGAAATAATGTAGTAGTATATTAGTACTATAGTGGTAGCATTGTCTATATTTATTCGTAGATCCCTAGTATCTCTTCTCCTACCTTCCAAATATCACAGAAGCTTTGCTGCATACCATGCAAAACTAGTACTCCGGAAGAAAAATATGCGGAGACATGGCTTAGCCACAACCTGGGGGGTGTGTCCAGAATGAGTTCGAGTCTCGGTTTTAATCTGCCAGGAACTTTCGTTTCAAATTTTACATTATTTAACATGGGGGTGAGTAAACCTGCCCCTACCTACTTAATGGGACCACACCCTGCCCATCTAACCCATGTTAAAGTAGGCAAATATTTGACCCATTTCTGAAGAAACTATTTGACGCAGGACCTTAATATTTTTACTGTATGTTACATGATGCTAATAGAGTATACTGTACTAAAATCTACTTTATCCATTTTATAGTTTTTAAGAAATACATTTTAAAATTTATTAACAAAAAATATTAAGATTTTTATGCAGAAAATATTTTTTGTGAACTTCCCAATGGAGGAATATTAATGAATGTAGTACCAGAAATGGCTTTTTATGTTATGCAGAGTCTCTGAAAATTTAATTCATTTATCTATGATAGTTTCTGATGTAATGGGGCATATGTACTGAAAATTTTAGTTTGCGGGAAATTGACTTTAAAGGAAATAGTTTTGAAATTTGTTACTTACATTAATTAATACTGTCCTGCTGTATATGACGGCCCTTCTTTGGTCTCTAGCAGGTCTTCCAGCTTCTTTTTCACCTTCCTGGATGTTTGTCTTGCTTTCTTGGCCATATTAGATGCAGACCTGTCTGCATCGGCTATCCTCATTTTATCGGAATGTTGCAGCCCAGTGATCATATTTGGACCAGTATTAATTCCGAGCTTTTTCAGTACCCAACACTTTCCAGTATTACCACAATTGAATGTAATAACAGCATCATGGTCTTCTAGTTTCATTGTATGCATACCTACAAATACAGTTTTAGGAAGGCGGTTCCAAATTATGCTGTTGAAACATTGATTTGGGTTCTGTGTCTGCCCATAGAGACATTTCCTTAGAAGATCAGGACGAGCCAAGTCTCTGAAAATAGGTTTAGTTGCTGTAATAACAGCAGCACTAAGAGAATGCCGGTGAGAATAAGATTCTCCAGTTGCCTGAGACCTATTCTATTTGTAACACGAATTTTCTTCTGATGGATACGATCCATGACATGACTTATCATCAGTAGAGAACTTATGGAGGAATATGGCCCAAACATCTGTGTTCATTGCCTCCAGATTTTCTTTATTTCTCGTAATTGCCTGCCCATAGTATACCTGCAAGTTTTCAATCACACTTGTTTACAAACAGCAGAAACAAAAGAATACATAGCGTTGCATTCCAGGGATAGCCAACACACTCGGGAGTAAAAAAAAAAAATCCCTAACGTGCGATGTAGGGGATATAAATATCTAAAATAAAGGCTGATCAAAAAGTCAGTATAAATTTGAAAACTTAATAAACCACAGAATAATATAGATATAGAGGTAAAAGTTGACACACATGCTTGGAATGACATGGGGTTTTATTAGAACAAAAAAAAAGTTTACAAAATGTCCGACAAATGGCGCGTGAAAGATCTCTTGCGCTCGTCGTTTGGTGATTATCGTGTGCCGAGCCGCCACTTTCGTCATGCTTGGCCTCCCAGGTCACCAGACCTCAGTCCGTTCGATTATTGGCTTTGGGGTTACCTGAAGTCGCAAGTGCATCGTGATCGACCGACATCGCTAGGGATGCTGAAAGACAACATCCGACGCCATTGCCTCACCATAGCTCCGGACATGCTTTACAGTGCTGTTCACAACGTTATTCCTCGACTACAGCTATTGTTGAGCATTTCCTGTAAAGAACATCATCTTTGCTTTGTCTTACTTTGTTATGCTAATTATTGCTACTCTGATCATGATGAAGCCTCATCTGTGGGACATTTTTTGAACTTTTGTATTTTTTTGGTTCTAATAAAACCCCATGTCATTACAAGCATGTGTGTCAATTTTTACCTATCTACCTTATTCCGTAATTTATTCAGTTTTCAAATTTATACTTACTTTTTTATCACCCGGTAGATGCAGAAAAGTGGGTGACAGAAAAGTGGGCGTGGCACATAAACTCACGTGGTAGAAAAATGCTGTTTAAAAGTTCGAAAAATATTTTTTTCAGCAAAGTCCTTTTCAGAGTACTTAAATAAAATTTCAATCTATCGAAATATGATGAAAACCGAAAATCGATTTTTTTTCCTTAGGCACAGTAACAAGTGCGGCAGTGTGCCGATGAGGGATCCAGAAGCTACAGTCACACCCGCCTAGCAGGTTGTTTACGTACAGCACGCCGCTGATGTGGTGGTGACCGTGCGGCTGGGGTGCTACGTGCATGGAACAACGAGGAACACTCTACGGCACAGAGCGGCGCGGTGATCTCCGCGGCTCGCTCGTCTGTTCCTAGCTGAGTGCCGGTTACGGTGCCGGCTCCGCTGCAACCAGATCGCGCCTGAAATGGATACGTAATTTATGCGGTCTAGAATGTCCGGCTGTACTTGAGCATTCCGCAGGCCGGGCGGGCGCTATCGAGTTGCCGCTGCAGTGCGGGCCGCAGCGCCGGCCAGCCAGCCAGCCAGCCTCGCTAATTCCTTGCCGCGGGCAAGGCCAGCCTCGGCTGGGCCGGTGCCGGTGCAGGGGCGGGCGACACGCGACGCCGCCCACCAATCCCGGCGGCACTTCCGCCGTCCGCTGCCCGCCGCCGCCGCCGCCGCCGCCGGCTACCCATCGGAAGCGGCAACCTGCTGCACTCTCGCTGCACGGAACACCTAAACTTACTAAATGTAACAGGGACAGACGAAAATTAGCAATGAACTTGGAAGCATAGCATAGCTTTACAGTGACGTGACAAAGATCATGGGATACACACACGTACTGGGTGATCCATTGACAGTGACCGGGCCAAATATCTCACGAAATAAGCGTCAAACAAAAAAACTCCAAACAACGAAACTCGTCTAGCTTAAAGGGGGAAACCAGATGGCGCTATGGTTGGCTCGCTAGATGGCGCTGCGATAGGTCAAACGGATATCAACTGCGTTTTTTTTTTAAATAGGAACCCCCATTTCTATTACATATTCGTGTCGTTCGTAAACAAATATGAATGTTTTAGTTGGACCACTTTTTTCGCTTTGTGACAGATGGCGCTGTAATAGTCAGAAACGTATAAATACGTGGTGTCACGTAACATTCCGTCAGTGCGAACGGCATTTCCTTCCTGATACATTACCCGTGTTAAAATGGACCGTTTTACCAGTTGCGGAAAAGGTCGATATCGTGTTGATGTATGGCATTTGTGATCAAAATGCCCAACGGGCGTGTGCTGTGCATGCTTCTCGGTATCCTGGACGACATCATCCAAGTGTCCGGACCGTTCGCCGGAAAGTTACGTTATTTAAGGAAACAGGAAGTGTTCAGACACATGTGAAATGTCAACCACGACCTGCAACAAATGATGATGCCCAAGTAGGTGTTTTAGCTGCTGTCGCGGCTAATCCGCACATCAGTAGCAGACAAATTGCGCGAGAATCGGGAATCTCAAAAACGTCGGAATGATACATCAACATCGATTGCACCCGTACCATATTTCTATGCACCAGGAATTGCATGGCGACGACTGAACGTCGTGTAGAGTTCTGCCACTTAGCACAACAGAAATTACGGGACGATGGCAGATTGTTTGCACGCGTTCTATTTAGCGTCGAAGCGTCATTCACCAACAGTTGTAACGTAAACCGGCATAATATGCACTATTGGGCAACGGAAAATCCACGATGGCTGCGACAAGTGGAACATCAGCGACCTTGGCGGGTTAATGTATGGTGCGGCATTATGGGAGGAAGGATAACTGTCCCCCATTTTATCGATGGCAATCTAAATGGTTCAATGTATGCTGATTTCATACGTAATGTTCTACCGATGTTACTACAAGATGTTTCACAGCATGACATGGCGATGTACTTCCAATATGATGGATGTCCTGCACATAGCTCGCGTGCTGTTGAAGCGGTATTGAATAGCGTATTTCATGACAGGTGGATTGGTCGTCGAAGATACCATGGCTCGCACGTTCACCGGATCTGACGTCACCGGATTTCTTTCTGAGGGGAAAGTTGAAGAATATTTGCTATCGTGATCCACCGACAACGCCTGACTACATGCGTCAGCGCATTGTCAATGCATGTGCAAACATTACGAAAGGCCAACTACTCGCTGTTGAGAGAAATGTCGTTACACGTATTGCCAAATGCATTGAGGTTGACGGACATCATTTTGAGCAATTATTGCATTAATGTGATATTTACAGGTAATCACGCTGTAACAGCATCTCATCCATAACTCGAAAGTAAATCTGCTGAAAACAACCTCGGCATTGGTCTTGCCTATTGTCCGTTTCCAAAACGATTTTTACTCTTCTACAATCGCTCAGACCTCAATAGCGTATGGGTACAAGTAATGTAATAACCGAATCCAGTACATGCAAATCCACAGCAGGGACTCAGCGCTTACCATGAGTCCGTTAAACATGACCATGGAGGAGTACTGGAAAAATAAATTGGCCTTCGCTTTCCGCCGACGCCTACTACGCACAATAGCTGGATGTAGGGGCAGTTACATCACTTGTGTGTGGTACCTGTCTGCAGAGAGACGAGGAACAGTCTGTCCAGCTTCAGAGACTTTCAGTACACATCGAAACTCAAAGAATTTTCAGAACACGCTGGACATCAAATTGTTTTCAGGACACGTCGATCTCTCGACGATTCTACGCTTCATTGTACCTAGCTCAGCCAAAAACAATCCCCTATTAGCGTGACGATTTGGTAAACATGTCGCTCTGTCTCGAATTCATTTTGAAGATTGTCTCTAACATTTTCTGCAGGAGTCAAGCACATCTGTGAATCTGCCGTGTACGTTCAGTTATTCCTTCATTCTGATGCAGCCTTCTTCGTTCAATTATTCGTTTCTCTGGGATGAGTTTTTTCCGTCATTGTTAGTAACTTTTTGTAGCTCTATAAACAAGAATTTCAATACAAGTTTTTATTAAATGTTTCTAACATATGCTTTCCAACAATTATTTTGTAATGCATAGCATTATTTCAAATGTGAATCTGTCATCTTCTGAACTGTCATTTAAGCAATTTACGTAAGCAATATTTTCTTTCTATATTTTACGAATATTGATGCCTAGACGACGGCCCTGAGCTGTGTCAGTGTATAGAAAGAAAATATAGTGTCTCTGAAAAGGTACTAGCGGGATGTGAAAACCTGCAGGAGAGCTACAAGTGAGTATGGGAAAACATTTTGTTTTAATCATAGTCCTCAGATTAGAAGGCGGGACGAAAGGTGACGTCGCCAACAAATCGTGGTGTGTTCACGCTACACACAACGTCAGCACTTTCCTGGACCCCGTGGTACTGAAGGCTAATAAAGACATTTCGTTTGTAACCATTCCTTCCTTTTTCCCTGTGTCTGTTTGCCGAACTTTAAAACCCCGAAGCCCAAAATCTTCTCTGTGAGATTACGTTAACTTCAAGGGAAAGTAGACGACGCCAATTTCTCTCACCGACGTGAACGTCATACCTTTCTTCCCATGGAACGTCGACATTAACATTCTTTTCCGTCCCTTTCCTTTCCACCTCACTGCGATGAGATCCTGTACGAATGTCGCTTTTGGAAATGTAGAATTTTTAGTCGTTCCGTTTCTTTCCATCAAGTGCGAATCGACATTTAATATTAACGGATTTCGATTATATTCCAATAGGATTGAGGGATATCTGGATTGGGAAGTGGATTCATGCAAGATTGCATGCCACTGAAAGTGTTCTTCTCCCTCTCCCCATCCCCCACACCCCAGCTCTAGAGAAGGAATAGCGATTACTAACAGTTACCCGCAAAAGTACGTTACGATACGAGGGTAATGTAGGGATGCAAACGACGCTTACACAGAGGTAGTCGACGCTGAGTTTCTATAGACTGCTCGGTGACAGTGCGAACTTATTCATTGGTACCTTCCCCCACGAAGTAAATCTGTAGCGATTTATGCTGCGCTAATGATTGTCTGGTGGAAGCAAAGAGCTATATGGTAAATTTTACCTTCAATCGGAAAAGTAGGTGAAAAACCTTTCATTTTGATTTTTGTACCCACACCACACGAAGTCATCAGAGAACGAATTGTGAAATTTAAAAGTTTCCCGGTGAATTAAATGTTCGAAGAGATTTCGGGATTGCAGCCGCTCGTCAGAGACTTCAATCCACGATATTTCTACTGGACAACTGCGAGTCATCTTCAAATGAGCCATCGAAGACTGTCGAAGATATTCTCCGCTCTGTCCTATATTGGCGCATGTGTCAGAGCCACGTTGACTGGATGGACCACAATGACCGGCGGTAGCGCCCTCGCTGGTGTAACTGCGAGGATCAGCTGTCTTCGGCGTTGCCACACGTGGGAAGATGATAATCGTGATAGGCTTTTCTTTCGATGCAATGAACTGTGTCTTCTAATATCCACACTGAAAACAGTTTGAAGTTTACTTCTGTTTTCTCTCTCATTTTTTTGTCTCTCTAGTTTCCGTTATCTAAGGCTACCTTTTAAACTGTACCAATTACTGATAAGTAAGGTGTTGCAAATGTCTATAAATAGCTTTACACAACAATCTTATACCAGATGAGATGTAAATTTACCTAATAGCCACAGCTATAGAGTAAACCTATAAAGAATGATACGGTATTCTTTTTTCCTATGCATTCTCCTATATTTTTCTTTTGTTTTATCATCATCAACAAATTATAGCAGTTACCGTCAGCTACAGTGTTACATACTATCAACGTCATCGCAATGAAATTCAGCTTTATGAATTAAATAATGATTTTAGGAGACTCAATAAACTGTAGAAAGACCTGTTAGTTGCATTTGTTAATGCGGGAGCGTCAGGTCAGGGGAAGTGATTCTCATCATCAAGTGTCATGACCTCACATCTCTATGATGAAACATCAAGCACATTTGCGAAGACATGTGAATCTTACAGCTATGGTCAGCCTCTACACGAAAAGTTGAGAGGTGGCATGAGCCCCCTCTCATATTTCTATCTTACTCTGAGTAATTCGATTTTCCTCTCTAATTGCATGCGGTGAAAAGTCACTAATCCTTCACACGCGGACTTACCACGCAGCGTCTCTCATCACCCAGGTGGTCCGGTGACAGGCGGGTTCTGCTGATCTTGAAAGCGTTAAGCCGAGGGGTGTGAGGGAGTCGAGTGGATGCTTTCCAGACGCCGACATTGTCATAAGAGCGGCGGCGACACGCCCACAGGGGCCTAAAGGAGCGGCTGGGCTAAAGATTCCGTTACTTCGCAAAAACTTAGTGAAAACACTTTCTCGCGGGCTACCAGCGAGGCGTGGGAATGACTTGCGTTCCCAGGCAGTCTTGGCGGGCATATTCCCGCGTTCTCTGCAAAATCGTAACTGGCTTGCTCAGGACATAGCTCCATGACGTAGCAAAATCGGCGCAGAAATTGGCTCCAACAATCTCCATTGGTGGAATGGTAGTGCTTCGGCAATAGAGTGGAATTTTCCGTTGGTTTTCGAGTTGCTGATTGGTACGTTTTAACCATGGCCACTGTCGTGGGGGTGGGAATGTTGTGTGTTCGGTTTGAACGGGTGCTCCTGAGAGGGTCGGCTCTCGCCTTTCGGTCGGAGTAGGTCACAAGACTGAGCTCTCGCTGCTCTGGACAGCCTGCCTTCCGTTGGCTGTCTAATATACTTTCATTTAATTGTAACTGTCTGACGAAGTTGCTGAAGTTTCGACTTCAACGTAACTTTCCGAGTACAGTTGGCAATTGAGCGTCCTGTGTACAAGCGGCCTATGTAGTCTGCCTTGAGCAGTTTTGGCTAAAGTTGACTGTATCGGTGTTACTCTGTGACTTCGCTTGTTAAAATCATTCACTGTACCGTCAGTGATTGTGTGGCGGGCCTTCTTCGTCTCCCCCAGAGGCGCATTTGTATTGCTAGGAAGTCTTTAGTCTGGAACAACCAGACCAGGATAATTTGTTTCAGGCTATACTCACGACATTATCATCACCAAGACGGGATGTCGAAGCAACCAGCCATCGCCTCCGGTACGCCAGATCGGGTTCTTGCAGTTAAGAAGACAGCTTGGTAATGTATGTCCGCAGCACTGGCAGATTAGGGATTTTGCTAGGTGATAATCAGAGCTCAGCTGAGCGCGCCTGTCCGTCTTTTCTAACTTTTTTCTGTCTTGGGTGTTCGTTGTCTGAGTTCTCACTACTGTAGCAGCAATTAATGTTGGGTTGGCTGTGTGTTTCTCTTAAGGTTTGATTTGCAAGGAATTGGCTACACATACCACTTTGTCATAAATGTCACAATCTAGTTTATGGACAACTTCACCATCACAGCATTCATTTGAATATCCAGTTTGATGTATTGCAAATGTTTCATGTGTTTCGTTTATTATTTTGAGTTTAGTCATAATAAATCAAATTGTTATTTTGGACAGAATGTTCATTCTGTTAATCGGTAGAGCAACCCTTTCATTTCTCACTATGTTAATGAAACTTTCCTTTATTTAATTAATTTCTATCAAAGTAAATTATTGCAGGTGCCAAACTCTTTTCTACTCCACATGCAGGGCCGATTACAGTCAGTTCGCGTTTCTTCTTAATCCAATGAGCAACAGCAAAAGTCGGAGTTAGAATAAGGGGGGGGGGGGGGGGGGGTTAGAGCATCATTTACATATGAAGATACTAGAAGAATTTAGTGTTAAATACACTGCTAGCCCTGGCACCTCGCAACACTATCTGTGTTAAAATGGACCGTTTACCAATTGCGGAAAAGGTCGATATCGTGTTGATGTATGGCATTTGTGATCAAAATGCCCAGTGAGCGTGTCCAGTGTATGCTGCTCGGTATCCTGGACGACATCATCCAAGTGTCCGGACCGTTCGCCGGATAGTTACGTTATTGAAGGAAACAGGAAGTGTTCAGACACATGTGAAACGTCAACCACGACCTGCGATAAATGATGATGCCCAAGTAGGTGTTTTAGCTGCTGTCGCTGCTAATCCGCGCATCAGTAGCAGACAAATTGCGCGAGAATCGGGAAACTCAAAAACGTCGGTGTCGAGAATGCTACATCAACATCGATTGCACCCGTACCATATTTCTATGCATCAGGAATTGCATGGCGACGACTTTGAACGTCGTGTACAGTTCTACCACTTAGCACAAGAGAAATTACGTGACGATGGCAGATATTTGCATGCGTTCTATTTAGCGACGAAGCGTCATTCACCAACACCGGTAACGTAAACCGGCTTAATATGCACTATTGGGGAACGGAAAATCCACTATGGCTACGCCGGAGTGTCCGTGCGGTTCTAGGCGCTACAGTCTGGAGCCGCGAGACCGCTACGGTCGCATGTTCGAATCCTGCCGCGGGCATGGATGTGTGTGATGTCCTTAGGTTAGTTAGGCTTAAGTAGCAAGTTCTAGGGGACTAATGACCTCAGAAGTTGAGTCCCATAATGCTCAGAGATGAGCCACTATGGCTGCGACAAGAGGAACATCAGCGACCTTGTCGGGTTAATGTATGGTGCGGTATTATGGGAGGAAGGATACGTGGCCCCCATTTTATCGATGGCAATCTAAATGGTGCATTAGATGCTGATTTCCTACGTAATGTTCTACCGATGTTACTACACGATGTTTCACTGCATGACAGAATGGCGATGTACTTCCAACATGATGGATGCCGAGCACATAGCTCGCGTGCTCTTGAAGCGGTAATGAATAGCATATTTCATGACAGGTGGATTGGTCGTTGAAGCACAATACCATGGCCCACATGTTCACTGGATCTGAAGACCCCGGATTTCTTTCTGTGGGGAAAGTTGAAGGATATTTGCTATCGTGATCCATCAACAACGCCTGACAACATGCGTCAGCACATTGCGAACATTACGGAAGGCGAACTACTCATTGTTGTTATGGGAGGAAGGATATGTGGCCCCCATTTTATCGATGGCAATCTAAATGGTGCATTGGATGCTGATTTCCTACGTAATGTTCTACCGATGTTACTACACGATGTTTCACTGCATGACAGAATGGCGATGTACTTCCAACATGATGGATGCCCAGCACATAGCTCGCGTGCTCTTGAAGCGGTAATGAATAGCATATTTCATGACAGGTGGATTGGTCGTTGAAGCACAATACCATGGCCCACATGTTCACCGGATCTGACGACCCCGGATTTCTTTCTGTGGGGAAAGTTGAAGGATATTTGCTATCGTGATCCACCAACAACGCCTGACAACATGCGTCAGCACATTGCGAACATTACGGAAGGCGAAGTACTCGTTGTTGAGAGGAAAGTCGTCATACGTATTACCAAATGCACTGAAGTTGACGCACATCATTTTGAGCCTTTATTGCATTAATGTGGTATTTACAGGTAATCACACTGTAACAGCATGCGTTCTTAGAAATGATAAGTTCGCAAAGGGACATACTGTATGGAAAATCTGACTACGAAGGGGGAATAGAAAATATTTGGATTTACAGTAAACAGCAATGGAAACTGGTCACGTGTTGGAGTACTGGCCGAAATCAGTGGAATCGAGAACGTTTACTATACTCAGGAAATCACGAAAAATGTATTTACTAAGCTCTATTCATGTTTGGATCGGCTTAAAAATGTTGGTTATATTCTATCTAAGTACGACGAGCTGGACGTTGTCCACTTAGCAACAGAGCAGCCATTTCCCGAGTTTAAAACCTATAGAATAACTACATTTAATTGACACTCGTTGCAAAAGTTGTAAACTTAAACTTCTATACAGAAATTCCGCCAGAATGTGGAGCAGAAGAGTTGCAAACATACACAAAGGAAGACGTGGAACGCTTTAACAACAGCGTCATTGAGGAGATACGAGGAAAAATTGAAATCCCCGAATACTCTCGCCTAGAAGAACTGCAGGAAGGAACTGAGTTAATAGTTACAGCCATAAACCAAGTATTTTACAGGAAGATAATTAGATATCTATTAGAATTCGAGAATATACCTTCTCTGTATTTGTCAAATTACTGTTGAAGAAAGAAATACATCATTCAGATGTGAATTTAAGTTTATAGTTAAAAATTAAATTGGACATTATTAAAACTACTGCATGGGGGCTTAATTATTATGAAATGCAAATAATTTTATTTTTATTTATTTAGTAGCTGTCTGTTCGATTACGAAGTCTCGTAACGGTTGGCCCTGACTAGTATTATTACGCAATCTGACTGCATAGAACAACAACAAAGAATGAAATGGAAATTTTCATTAACACAATTAATTAATTAAGTCCCCAGCAACTATAAAACCTACGAAACCAAAGCACAAGTGTAACTGTTCTGTGTGTGGAAGTATGACTCAACGTACGCATCTGGCACGGTTCTTCTTCAACAACACAAGAAATTTTAAATATCATTTATACTGAATTAATTAAAGAAAATAGAAATACCATAATTACTCAAGAAAACCAGAATTACACTCTAATACAAGAACAGAAGCCAGATGCTTTGTTGACTGAACCTGTAATGACGAATTATTCAGGACATTGAAACAATGAGAAAGAAAAGAAAAGTAGTTTGTTACCTTAATTTATATTGATGAAAAGCACTCTAGACATTACAATCTCTCCACACCGACTCGCTACTATCACATCTCAACAAGAACTTTTCAGTATCACATCTCAGCAAGCACTGCCTACTGGCTCATCTCGACAAACACTCCTCACTACGACATCTCAGCACTGACTACCTCGAGTTCTCCCAAAGCACTGCCCACTACGAGTTCTCAATAATCACTGCCAGTGGAGGCGGCTAAACAAAACTCTCTGGCGCGATCTCTGGCGCTGTGGCTCAGTGTAGCCACCTTTCATATGCCCTTCCTCCACGGGCCAGAATTTGATGGTATATTTGCCAGCATTGGTGGTGAAAATACCACCAAATTCGTCAAAAAAATACAGACAAAAATAAAAGATAATATTAATGCGTAAATTGCATGGGGGCTTAATTAAATGTAATGGAAATAATTTTAATTTTCAGTCGCTGTACTGTCCGATTACGCAAGTCTCGTAAACGGTTGGCCCTGACTGTTATTATTACGCTATCTGACTGCATAGAACAACAACAAGGAATGAAATGGAAATTTTCATTAACACAATTAATTAATTAAGTCCCCAGCAACTATAAAACCAACGCAACAACAAGCACAAGAGTAACTGTTCTGTGTGTGGGAGTGTGACTCAACGTACGCATCTGGCACGGTTCTTCTTCAACAACACAAGAATTTTTAAATAACATTTATACTGAATTAATTAAAGAAAATACAAATACCATAATTACTCAAGAGATCCACAATTACACTCTAATCCAAGAACACAAGCCAGATGCTTTGTTGACTGAACCTGTAATGACACATTATTTAAAACATGGAAATAATGAAAAATAAATCAAGTTTCGTTACCTTCATATATTGACCAAAATCACTCTCATAATTACAATATAGCTCCACACCGCCTCGCTATTACCACATCTCAACAAGAACTTTTCAGTATCACATCTCAGCAAGCACTCCCTACTAGCACATCTGAACACGAACTGACTACTACGAGTCCTCGACAAGCACTGACTTCTAGCACATCTCAATAATGACTGTGCCAGTGGAGGCGGCGGAACAATGCTCTCTAGCGATCTCTGGCGCTGTGGCTCAGTGTAGCCACCTTTCATATGCCCTTCCTCCACGGCTAGAATTTGATGGTATTTTTGCCAGCATTGGTGGTGAAAATACCACCAAATTCGTCAAAAAAAATATAGACAAAAATAAAAGATAATATTAATACGTAAATATCATATAACTAGATAAAATTTTGGCTTTGCACTGACCTTTCAATAACCTATTATATAGAATACAGTAAGCAATACAAATTCTCTCATACATGTGACTTTACATAACAGTTTATACAAGTATTATGTGGTTAAACAGTTCAATCAATAGCGTCAGCAATGACGAATATGTGCAGGTAAGAGTCTCATAACTTTCCACAAACAGTAATACACAAAAAATCAGTTTATACAAATATTCACATAAACGCTTTCCATAGCCCAAGAATAAGCAGTTGACAGTTCCAGCAGTAGCACCCAGCAATGGTCAACCGGTGCAAATACCAATAAGTAACATTTTTTCAATAGAAGCAGTCCATCAGTGGCACCCGCAATGTTGAGCAGGTGCAGACACCAACAAGTAACACCATTTCAGTAGAAGCAGTCCATTAGTGGCACCAGAAATGTTGATCAGGTGCACACAGCAACAGGTGACTTCATTTCAGTAGAAGCAATCCATCAGTGGCACCCAGCAATGTTGAGTAGGTGCAGACACCAACAAGTAACACCATTTCAGTAGAAGCAGTCCATTAGTGGCACCAGCAATGTTGATCTGGTGCACACAGCAACAGGTGACTTCATTTCAGTGGAAGCAATCCATCAGTGGCACCCAGCAATGTTGAGCAGCTGCAGACATCAACAAGTAACACCATTTCAGTAGAAGCAGTCCATTAGTGGCACCAGCAATGTTGATCAGGTGCACACAGCAACAGGTGACTTCATTTCAGTAGAAGCAATCCATCAGTGGCACCAGCAATGTTGATCAGGTGCAGACAGCAAGAAGCAACATCATTTCAGTAGAAGCAGTCCATCAGTGGTACCCAGCAATGTTGAGCAGGTACACACAGCAACAAGTCACATTTCTCAGCAGAAGCAGTTCCATAAAATCTAGTATCACTGATCACACTGTTCATCAGAGTTTATAAGCAGAAATTAAACATGTCCTAGTGGCACCAATCATGTAGAGAAGGTACAAGTAACAGTCCATAATTTTTTTACAATCACTGATCACACAGTTCATCAGCAGAAATTAAACATATCCTTGTAGCACCAATCATGTAGAAAAAGTGCAAGTAACAGTCCATACTATTCACCATAACTACTGAGACAGTTCAGTCATGAATAATAGTTTGAATGCACATACAATTTCTTTAACAAATTATTATCAATGCTCTTACACTAAACATACAAATCATAATAAACACACAAATGATATCAGGTAATTGTCACATTAACTATTACAGTACACAATAACAGTTAACCTATAATATTTATGGGTGTCAGTGCAAGCCACAACAAACAAGTGAAATAATATTTAGGAGATAGGTTGGGATCACTTCTCTGGGATTATAAACGGAAAACACACAAAACACACTCACTCATCTTTCATCCACATTAGTGCTACTGTGTAACTGAATAGTGTTAACTGTGTAAATGCAATTCTGTCAAAATTTTATGTTCATCATGTGTATGAAGTAGTAGTGGCAGCAATGTATAACAGTCAATAATAGTTCGTCAATGTCATAGTCATCATGTCAAGACCAATGTTTGCCAAGCCAGATCAAAATGTACTGTTGCTGAACAACTGTCAGTGAGCCAATATATGCAAATACTTCCTCTCTCAAAAAAAAAGTATATACTGCTTAGCGATTTGACAAAGTGTGTGTGTAGGCAATCTTCTTTCTACTTGAGTGTTCTAGTCTGCCATCTTCATCCTCCTTGTTCCATATGGACCAACAAAAAAAAAATATGCTCCTCACTTACTTTACCTCTTATCCACCAAAACTCCAATAATCATCACTTAACTTCAATAATACCTCATTTACCTTACCTCTTGTCCACAAAACTCGAATAATCATCAACTTCACATAATCTCAATACCTCAATAATACGTCTATACATATAAACCTCAGCACCAATATCATTTCACTTCCATAACAACTCTTTCCTCTAGTCAGTCTCCTCGAACAAGTACAGACAAAATCCTAGTGCAACTTCAATTCAGCATCCCATGCAATCCGAAGACACAGTGTCCACACACAACCTCTGTGTAATCCATCTGACCCAAATTTTCTACTCATTATAAATTATAAGATACATTTTGGTTCCTTGTCCATCATTAAATAAAAGAAATGCATACATGACCTCTAACAGACTTAGTTCGAATAACTCTCAGTAATTAAGTACGATTACGGAGTGTGAATGATCATAATATTTCACAGTGTGTACACCACTTCAAGAATCATAGCAGAAGCAAACATGTGGAGTATTTTTTGTGTCAAGTGGCACTTCCTATTTCAATTGCTCACGGAAAACGCAGTGTAATAACTGTCAATGGTCTAAACCTAGTTTTGGTATGTCATGTCGTTAGCTTCCTTCCTATTAGCATACATTTATACAGCTTTCATAAAACCTCCAGCTCATGTGACTTCTATGAAGTTTCTTGTACTAATGTCGTTTATGTCGAATTACTGCAGTTCATTTTCTTATCTTAAAAATATAAGGCACTGAGCGTAAGCAAAACATGCAATAGCGAGTAAATATACCAGTAGAGAACAGAATGTCAACAAGTGGATGCAGCACAATTCTTACAACGAGGCTCTGCCAAGCGAACAATCTATAATTAATACCACAGTGTAACCTAAACTCTATGTTCGTACACAGTATATCAGCATTTCTATATACTAAATTGAAGAGTAGTTATGACAACAAAACAGAAATGTGTAAATATGCAATCCATACGCACAGCAGCAAACATGCCTTACACAATAAACAGGTCATTAGCATCACATCGACATAAGCAAATAAATGTTCATATGTAATCTTAATAAGTACACATGAAGGCGCAAGCAGATAAATCACAAAGTGTAACCTACATACATAACAGCACAACTAATCAGGTGACAATTATAATTTAAATAAATAAGCACAGCAGGCACATAATAAAAAAAAAAATATGACATCAGTGAAAAAGCATAGCAGCCAAGCGATGCATAATATACACAAGTAATAACACTGTTCATTAATCAATAATTGTCAAAATCAGTAAATGTACACAAGCACGTCGCTTCACAAGTAAATTCATAGAACATAAAATTTAGCACAAAGTATGAGTCACGTAATCGCGAGCAGCAAATTACGTCTAAAGTACGTACCTAAGTGGAATTATGTTACCTGAAAAATAAACTCAATTAACCGTTACCTTTTTTTGTCTATTACTTTCTTCTTCGAAATGACATTCTTCCTGAAAATTTTCTCCAAAGCAAGTCGTCTTAACGTCGGACACGCACAGAATTTACCTGAAGGTCTTAAATACTTTATACAACCGTATCCTGAAAAATACTGAACGTTAATAACATAATTTATGAGGTCACCATAGCTTTATACTGAATTTAATCCGAGAAATTAGACTGTGTATTTGTTTACGTCTGTCAGTGCATTCGCACTGAGCGCTCGATCAGCTGTAGGCGCGTGACGTAGGAATTCATTGTTTGCGGTCAACGACTGCCTCGTGCGGCGCGCAGACTGACTGTTGCTTTGAGTACGCGCCGCCGCCGGAACACGGCGCGGTATCCTTGTATTCTCCGCATGTTTACATGTAGCTGTTAGTTTCTCTAAAGTATGTCATTCCACAAAAATTTTTACGTTCGATATATGATGTATTCCTTTAGAGCGTCGTGATTTAAGAGTTTCTACTTCAACAGTGTTATCATGAATAATTTTGCGAACTCTATACGGACCGTTATAAAGCAGAAAAAATTTGCGACATAAGCCTTTTCCTTTATGAGATAAACGGTGGGACTTAATTAACACCTTCTGGCCAACTGACAAGATTTTTAAACGACCAGGACGCTTAGCTGATTTCTCTCTTCTAGCAGCCGCCGATGCAATATTTTGTAGAGCCAGGTTGACAACTTCAGAATGCCGCAGTTTCCGTGAAGGCGGAAAAGGAACGATTTCAGAAATGCGATTTGTTGGTACTTTATTTTTTAATATCAATAGAGGCGGTAAAGAAGTTGAGTCATTAGGAAGTTCATTCAGAATGTTTTGAAAAATATGAAGATACTGATCCCAAGTTCTGTGATTCTGATGACAATAAAGACGGCACAATTTATTGATTTCCTTCATCCATCTCTCTGAAGCATTAGATTGAGGGTGAAAAAGTGAAATGAAAATTGGTTTAATCTTCCGATGCCGTAGAGTACGAAGCCAAATTTTAGAGCGAAACTGTGATCCATTATCTGATATAACCTTATCAACATGACCAACTTCTTTAAGAAAATGTTTGATGAAAGCGTTAGATACTGAACGAGCTGTTGCTTTGCGTAACGGTGTAAAACACACATATTTTGATGTCAACTCCACTGCTACGAAAATGTACGCAAAACCATTAGTAGATCGAACCACTGGACCGAACAAATCAACTGCAGCCATCTCCTTTAATTTCGCTGGAATGATAGGAAACAACGGTGCTCTGTGAGAAACTGTTGGCGGCTTAGCCTTTTGACATAATTTGCATTTGGCAAGA
Source organism: Schistocerca nitens (assembly GCF_023898315.1). NCBI lineage: Eukaryota > Metazoa > Arthropoda > Insecta > Orthoptera > Acrididae > Schistocerca > Schistocerca nitens. Next base: position 680,716,274 of record NC_064617.1, on the reverse strand, counting down.
ACAGATCGAATACGTTTTTCCATATTACTGAAGTAGCAATTTTCTCGTAATTTATGAAAGCATTTTCTGGGACCAAAGTGCGCATAACTGAAATGTGTGTACCAAATCAATTTATTGACCCACTCATCAGGAATACAAACTAACCAAACAGAGTTGTCGACCGATTTTCGTTTGAAAAGAATGTCATTGCGAACTAAATAATGCTGTCTAATCGCTACGCTTTCCTTTCTCCTCCAATTCTCCTTAATGTCCTTCCAGATTGGATCCTTATTTTGCTCCTTAGCGATGTCCTGGAGCGAAGACGAAATAAAGTTCTCAAACGCAACACCTTGAATGTACATCAAACAATAATGGTTTTCTTTGCAGTCCTCTTCAGCACATTGTTTCAAACCCATAGGTGCACGTGATAAAGCATCAGCAACAATATTTGAAGATCCCTGTATGTAAACAATACGAAAATCAAATTCCTGTAGGTACAACGCCCATCGTGACAATCTTCCATGAGTTAATTTTGTCGACATAAGAAATTCCAGAGCTCGATGATCGGTGTAAACCTTAGTATGTCTGCCAAACAAAAATGTGCGAAATTTTGTGAAGGCCCATACAACAGCCAAAGCTTCAAGTTCCGTAATCGAATAATTCTTCTCTGATTTAGAGAGAACACGGCTTCCAAAGGCAACAGTTTTCTGTACTACAACGCCGTCTTCTTCTATCTCTTGAAATAAATGTGCACCTAGGCCTTTGTATGATGAGTCCGTCGCCAAACAAAAATCTTTAGATAAATCCGGATGTGAAAGAAGTGGAGCAGCAACTAAAGCATCACGAAGTTGTTCAAATTCTGACTGAGCTTCCTCATCCCAACACCAGTTAGATTTCTTTCCAGATAGTTCACATAAACGAGGTGTGGCCAAATTGTCCAATCTAACAAAGCGTCTAAGAAAATTACAGACACCAAGGAAACTACGAACATCACGTTTTGTGGTAGGAACAGCATAATTACGAATAGCGTCTAGTTTCTCTGGATCAGGAAGAATACCTTCTGTAGAAATAATGTGACCGAGAAATTTCACCTGAGAACGACCAAATTCAGATTTTTCCAAGTTCACTGTCATGCCAACTCGTGCAAAAATACGTTATAATGAATCCAAAATTTTGTTGTGCTCACTCCAAGAACGTTTAGCAATAAGAATGTCGTCAACATAAGAAGTAATATTGTCACGAAGATAAACAGGTAAAATTTCATTTAAACTGCGAATGAATGCTGCTGAAGATACAGTAAGTCCAAACGGTAATTTCCGAAACTGGTAACAGTTACCAAAGGCTAAAAAAGCAGTATATTTTCTACAATCAGGGTGGAGTTCTATTTGCCAAAAACTTGCGCGCATATCAATCGTGGATAAAACTTTAATTCCATGGAAATGTTGAAGAAGTTCATCTAAATTTTGTGGACGGTCAGTTTCAGGAATAATAATATTATTTATCTGTCTGGAATCCAGAACCAAACGAATTGACCCATCCTTTTTAAGAACAACGTGTAATGGGCTGGTATAAGGGCTGACTGCTGGCTCAATAATGCCCTGATCTAACATGTATTGAAGTTCATTCTTAACCTCGTCTCTGTAAGCCAAAGGAATAGCGTACGTTTTCCCGCGAAATGGTGTGTGTTCTTTTACTTTAAATAAATATTGTAAGCCTTGTATAGTTCCTGTGTGATGACTAAACACTGTAGCATGTGAAGTCAAAATGTGGTGCAGCTCTTCTCTTGCAACGTCATCTGGCACTTCAGCTTTCTTAACCTTTTCATTAATTAATTCTTCGCTATTAATTATATCCTCCATCGCGTCTCTGTATCTATTGTCATTGTCATGAATAAACACACTGTCGTCATAACGCTCAACAAAAGCATCAGAAGTAAGAAACCTTAAACATTTTGTATCTGATTCAGATCTTGCTAAACACTCGAAAAATTTCAAACATTTCGACATTCCGGCAACAGTCAAATTCACACTTCCTTCTTTAAAGTTCAAAATTGCCTTATGTGTGTTAAGAAACTCCATGCCTAATATAATCTGTGTACTGAGTAATGGAACAATAATAAAATTAGCAGACAATTCGTATCCTTGACAAATGAAATTTAGGTTGGTCTGTTGTTTAACTTCCACACATTTTCCAGAAATCGCTCCTCGAATTGTAGTTTTAGAAATAGGTAACACAGGACAGGCAATAGTTCTTTCACATATACGAAAAACTGATTCACTAATGACGTTCAATGGGCTCCCAGAATCTAAAACTGCAGTGAACTTATTCTTACCCACACATACTTCAATGACAGGATGTAAAAATGCGTCTACATTATTTTCCTTTTCATCTAGCAAAATGTCTCTCATGTCTTCCAGGCGTACGTAGTGTAAAGTCGTAGTGTCATTACTTTCTGAACCGTCTATATTGCTGCCAGAAGCCGAAGCTGCAAGTCATGGTCGATTGTTTGCGTCACGTCTTTGATTATTCCCGTCATTTCGCGGATCAATTTCTACTATTTCCACTTGTCTCTCTGAATTTCTGTCACGCGGAGGATGCCAATTAGGTCCTTCCTGTCTGTTAGATGCAAATTCTTGGTTGTGTCTGTTATTAAAATTTCTGTTTTCCTGTCTGTCTGCATAACTACTTCTTGTATAATTTCGACTGTCACTTCTGAAATTATTGTTAGACCTACTACCCTGGTTATTTCTGTAGTAAGAATTTCTATTACTGTATGGATAATTTCTGTCTTGATGATACCGATTACTGTTTCCGTATGATTGATCATTCCGGTACGAATTACCGTTATCATAATTGTCTGTGTAATTTCTGTTAGAACGTCTGTTATTGTCATAAGGCTGGTATCTATTGTCCTGTCTGTTACGTCTGTCATTCTCAAAGTTACCCATATAACGCCCGTTTCGATCACTATCCCTTTTCTCTGAAAATCTATCGTAATTACTGTTACTGAAAAAGTTACAAGAAGTCCCGTCGTCGTTGTCATACTCAAGTTCTTGTAACAAAGTCTTAAAAGTCTCAATGTCGTCTTTACATCTTCCAGCTAAAGCAATTTGTCTTATGGATTGTGGCAGCTTAGTTAAACAAATGCGAATTAATTCAGTCGGGCTATAAGGGTTGGAAAGGAACTGATTCTTTCGAATCATGTCTTCAAAATATTCTGCTGGCGTGCGGAACTCAGACTGTTTGAAATTACGCTGCATAATAAGACTGTGTTTGACTCTGTCTTGTGTGTTTTCGGACCAATATGCCGATAGAAATGCATGATAAAAATCATTCAGATTATTACAATCTCTAATGAGTGCACGCATCCGCGTCGCCGGTTCGTTTTCTAAATATCCACAAATAAATTCCAGTTTGTGACTTAGTGGCCAATTTGGTGGGAGTGCATACATAAATTGATCTAACCATGCACATGGATGTATGTCATTCTTAGAATTGCGGAAGATCTTAAATTTCCGAACAGTCAAAAAGTGTTTATAGTCAAAGTTTTCGCCTCGTGGCGACAAAGACCTACCGCGTCTGTCCCAGTTTGAATGTCGATTATTGTCAAGTTCGCGCGCCTGGCGCTCTCTTGTTGCATCCCGTAAATGAAACAAATTATTTTCTTCAAACCCCTCTGGTATCTGTGATTCTAAATCTCTTTTGCCGTCTTTTCCTACGATTTCGCCTTCAATTTGTTTGACTTGCTTTTTTAATGCCTCAAATTCCCTTTTCACGCGTTCATTAAATTTTCCCTGATTTTCAACATGCTTATTTATGTCCTGATACTCTTCGGTTTCTGCAAATGGCAATGGTGCTGTATCATCTGAATCTCTGTCCCCATGTAAACTAAGATTTGTCAATTTATCTGAAATCTCCTCAACTCTTTCCGATAAGTCACCTATTTTTTCTTTCTGTTTACCTACGTCTTCCGTAAGTGTCGCGACTCGGGTTTCAGTGTTGACACATTTGGTAGTTAACTGTTCATATTGTTGTGTTAGGTTATTTAATCTGTCATTTGGTACGGATTCCTCGATTCTCTCAAATATTTCTTCCTTATCGTGTGCACGTTGTAAATTTAACTCTGAAAATTTCTGCACTATCACGCGATCTCTTTCCTCCTGTTCTCTATCCTGTTCCCTTTGTCTAATCTCTACTGCAATTAATCTATTATTGTGAGCATTCAAAATCGGTTGTACTTCTTCTCTAATTTCTTTCTTTAATTCATCTTTCATGTTTTTGAAACATGTCCCTAGTCGTGAATCTAACCGTGTTTCCATTGTTCCCATCTCAGTTGTAATTGTTCCTATCTCTGTTTTAATTGTTCCTATCTCTGTTTTAATTGTTCCCATATCAGTTGTAATTGTTCCTATTTGTGATCCCAAATTTAATATTGCACCCATCAACTGCTCCATATTAAATGGTTCAAAATTCTTTTCGCCCCTAACATTTCCCGCAAAACCAGTTTCCTTCGTCATGGCTGTAAAGCTATTTGTGTTCGATACTATTTCAGAATCTTCTGTCGTTAATCTCGAATTCTGAAAATTTTCTGATTGAGAAAAATTTTGAAATGGTTCTGGACTATTTTCCCTGCTTATTAAATTGTTTTCCACTTCATTATTCATCATACTGTTCCCCTGTGTTGGCGAGTTCGCCATGTCAACAATTTCGTCATTCTGACTATCCATCATTTTTGCCTTTTTCATCGATCGCGTAATCATTTACAAAACATACAAAACTCGTCACTGTACGAAAATTACAGAGAATATAACACGTTATCACCAACAATACCATTCACACAGAATGCTTCCCTCAAACGCGATTAACGAACAATAGAAATAATTGCACTAAATCGTCAAACGCGTATACAAGGCAACAAAAAAAATAAATTTTGAAAAATACCATTAGAAGAGTGCCAATTACCAAATCTACACATGCAATATAGACTACAATTACTAGACTACAAATTACTACAACAATACTACTGTCTACTATTTTTACAATCAGAAGAATTCCAAGGGACGATCCGAAGCAGCGGTCGCCACGTGCATGGGGGCTTAATTAAATGTAATGGAAATAATTTTAATTTTCAGTCGCTGTACTGTCCGATTACGCAAGTCTCGTAAACGGTTGGCCCTGACTGTTATTATTACGCTATCTGACTGCATAGAACAACAACAAGGAATGAAATGGAAATTTTCATTAACACAATTAATTAATTAAGTCCCCAGCAACTATAAAACCAACGCAACAACAAGCACAAGAGTAACTGTTCTGTGTGTGGGAGTGTGACTCAACGTACGCATCTGGCACGGTTCTTCTTCAACAACACAAGAATTTTTAAATAACATTTATACTGAATTAATTAAAGAAAATACAAATACCATAATTACTCAAGAGATCCACAATTACACTCTAATCCAAGAACACAAGCCAGATGCTTTGTTGACTGAACCTGTAATGACACATTATTTAAAACATGGAAATAATGAAAAATAAATCAAGTTTCGTTACCTTCATATATTGACCAAAATCACTCTCATAATTACAATATAGCTCCACACCGCCTCGCTATTACCACATCTCAACAAGAACTTTTCAGTATCACATCTCAGCAAGCACTCCCTACTAGCACATCTGAACACGAACTGACTACTACGAGTCCTCGACAAGCACTGACTTCTAGCACATCTCAATAATGACTGTGCCAGTGGAGGCGGCGGAACAATGCTCTCTAGCGATCTCTGGCGCTGTGGCTCAGTGTAGCCACCTTTCAAAATATCATATAACTAGATAAAATTTTGGCTTTGCACTGACCTTTCAATAACCTAATATATAGAATACAGTAAGCAATACAAATTCTTTCATACATGTGACTTTACATAATAGTTTACACAAGTATTATGTGGTTAAACAGTTCAATCAATAGCGTCAGCAATGACGAATATGTGCAGGTAAGAGTCTCATAACTTTTCACAAACAGTAATACACAAAAAATCAGTTTATACAAATATTCACATAAACTCTTTCCATAGCCCAAGAAACAAGTAGTTGACAGTTCCAGCAGTAGCACCCAGCAATGGTCAACAGGTGCAAGAACCAACAAGTAACATTTTTTCAGTAGAAACAGTCCATCAGTGGCACCCAGTAATGTTGAATAGGTGCAGACACCAACAAGTAACACCATTTCAGTATAAGCAGTTTCATTAGTGGCACCAGCAATGTTGAACAGGTGCAGATATCAACAGGTGACATCTTTTCAGTAGAAGCAGTCCATCAGTGGCACCCAGCAATGTTGAGCAGGTGCAGACACCAACAAGTGACATCATTTCAGTAGAAGCAGTCCATCAGTGGCACCCAGTAATGTTGAATAGGTGAAGACACCAACAAGTAACACCATTTCAGTATAAGCAGTTCCACTAGTGGCACCAGCAATGTTGAGCAGGTGCAGACATCAACAAGTAACACCATTTCAGTATAAGCAGTTCCACTAGTGGCACCAGCAATGTTGAGCAGGTGCACACAGCAACAAGTGACATCATTTCGGTAGAAGCAGTACATCAGTGGCACCCAGCAATGTTGAGCAGGTGCAGACATCAACAAGTAACACCATTTCAGTATAAGCAGTTCCACTAGTGGCACCAGCAATGTTGAGCAGGTGCACACAGCAACAAGTGACATCATTTCGGTAGAAGCAGTCCATCAGTGGCACCCAGTAATGTTGACCAGGTGCTGACCGCAGTCCATAAAATTCACTATCACTAATCACACTGTTCATCAGCAGAAATTAAACATGTCCTAGTGGCACCAATCATGTAGAAAAAGTGCAAATAACAGTCAATAATATTCCCTATCACTAATCACACAGTTCATCAGCAGAAATTAAACATGTCCTAGTGGCACCAATCATGTAGAAAAAGTGCAAATAACAGTCCATAATATTCCCTATCACTAATCAGTCAGTTAATCAAAGTTCATTAGCAGAAATTAAACATGTCCTAGTGTCACACATCATGTTGAAAAGTGCAGCACCATCACTAATCAGACAGTTCAGGCATGAACAATAGTTTGAATACACATACAAATGCTTTTACACTAAACATACAAATCATAACAAACACACAAATGATATCAGATAATTGTCCTATTAACTATTACAATACACAAATAACAGTAAACCTATAATATTTATGGGTGTCAGAGCAAGCCACAACAAACAAGTAAAATAATATTTAGGAGATAGGTTGGGATCACTTCTCTGGGATTATAAAAGGAAAACACACAAAACACACTCACTCATCTTTCATCCACATTTAGTGCTCCTGTGTAGCTGAATAGTGTTAACTGTGTAAATGCAATTCTGTCAAAATTTTATGTTCATCATGTGTATCAAGTAGTAGTGGCAGCAATGTATAACAGTCAATAATAGTTAGTCAACGTCATAGTCATCATGTCAAGACCAATGTTTGCCAAGCCAGATCAAAACGTACGGTTGCTGAACAACTGTCAGTGAGCCAAGATATGCAATTACTTCCTCTCTCCAAAAAAAGTATATACTGCTTAGTGATTTAACAAAGTGTGTGTGTAGACAATCTTCCTTCTACTTGAGTGTTCTAGTCTGCCATCTTCATCCTCCTTGTTCCATATGGACCACCAAAAAAAATTATGCTCCTCACTTACTTTACCTCTTATCCACCAAAACTCCAGTAATCATCAGCATCACATAATCTCAATACTTCACTAATACCTCTTCAATACGTCGATACATATAAACCTTATCATCAATATCATTTACCTTACCTCTTGTCCACGAAAACTCCAATAATCAACTTCACATAATCTCAATAATACCTCTTCAATACGTCGAAACATATAAACCTTAGCACCAATTACGTTTCACTTCCATAACAACTCTTTCCTCTAGTCAGTCTCCTCGAACAAGTACAGATAAAATCCTAATGCAAACCTCAGTTCATCATCTCATACAATCCGAAGACACAATGTCAACACACAACCTCTCGTGTAATCCATCTGATCCAAATCTGCTACTCATTATAAATTATAAGATACATTTTGGTTCCTTGTCCATCATTAAATAAAAGAAATGCATACATGACCTCTAACAGACTTAGTTCGAATAACTCTCAGTAATTAAGTACGATTACGAAGTGTTAATGATCATAATATTTCACAGTGTGTACACCACTTCAAAAATTATGGCAAACAGAAGCAAACATGTGGAGTATTTCTTGTGTCAAGTGTCACTTCCTATTTCAATTACTCACGAAAAATGCAGTGTAATAACTGCCAATGGTCTAACCTAGTGTTGGTATGTCATGTCGTTAGCTTCCTTCCTCTTAGCATAAATTTATACAGCTTCCATAAAACCTCCAGCTCATGTGACTTCTATGAAGTTTCTCGTACTAATGTCGTTCGTCGAATTATAGCAGTTCATTTTCTTATCTTAAAAATATCAGGCACTGAGCGTAAGCAAAACATGCAATAGCGAGTAAATATACCAGTAGAGAACAGCATGTCAACGAGTGGATGCAGCACAATCCCTACAACGAGGCTCTGCCAAGCAAACAATCTATAATTAATACCACAGTGTAACCTAAACTCTATGTTCGTACACAGTATATCAGCATTTCTATATTCTAAATTGAAGAGTAGTTATGACAACAAAACAGAAGTGTGTAAATATGCAATCCATACGCACAGCAGCAAACATATATCTTACGTAATAAACAAGTCATTAGCATCATTCAGCATAAGCAAATAAATGTTCATATGTAATCTTAATAAGTAAACATGAAGGCGCAAGCAGATAAATCACAAAGTGTAACCTACATACCTAACTACAGTCAGCACAATTAATCAGGTGACAATTATAATTTAAATAAATAAGCACAGCAGGCACATAATAGAAAAATATGACATCAGTGAAAAGGCATAGCAGCCAAGCGATGCATAATATATACAAATAACAAGCCTGTTCATTAATCAATAATTGTCAAAATCAGCAAATGTACACAAGCGCGTCGCTTCACAAGTAAATTCATAGAACATGAAATTTAGCACAAAGTATGAATCACGTAATCGCAAGCAGCAAATTACGTCTAAAGTACGTACCTAAGTGGAAAAATGTTACCTGAAAAATAAACTCAATTAATAGTTACCCTTTTTAGTTTATTACTTTTTTCTTCGAAATTACATTCTTCCTGAAATTTTCTCCAAAGCAAGTCGTCTTAACTTCGGACACGCACAGAATTTACCTGAAGGTCTTAAATATTTTACACAACCGTATCCTGAAAAATACTGAACGTTAATAACATAATTTATAAAGTCACCATAGCTTTATACTGAATTTAATCCGAGAAATTAGACTGTATTTGTTTACGTCTGTCAGTGCATTCGCACTGAGCGCTCGATCAGCTGTAGACGCGTGACGTAGAAGGTGATTGTTTGCGGTCAACGACAGCTTTGTGCGGCGCGGAGACTGACTGTTGCTTTGAGTATGTGCCGCCGCCAAAACACAGCGCGGTATCCTTGTACTCTCCGCATGTTTACATGTAGCTGTTAGTTTCTCTAAAGTATGTCATTCCACAAAAATTTTAACGTTAGATATGTGATGTATTCCCTTGGAGCGTCGAGATTTAAGAGTTTCTACTTCAACAGTGTTATCATGGATAATTTTGCGAATTCTATATGGACCGTTATAAAGCAGAAAAAATTTGCGACATAAGCCTTTTCCTTTATGAGACAAACGATGAGATTTAATTAACACCTTTTGACCAACTGACAAAGTTTTTAAACGACCAGGACGTTTCGCTGATTTCTCTCTTCTAGCAGCCGCAGATGCAATATTTTGTAGAGCCAGGTTGACAACTTCAGAATGCCGCAGTTTTCGTGAAGCCGGAAAAGGAACGATTTCAGAAATGCGATTTGTTGGTACTTTATTTTTTAATATCAATAGAGGCGGTAAAGAAGTTGAGTCATTAGGAAGTTCATTCAGAATGTTTTGAAAAATATGAAGATACTGATCCCAAGTTCTGTGATTCTGATGACAATAAAGACGGCACAATTTATTGATATCCTTCATCCATCTCTCTGAAGCGTTAGACTGAGGGTGAAAAAGTGAAATGAAAATTGGTTTAATCTTCCGACGCCGTAGAGGACGAAGCCAAATTTTAGAGCGAAACTGTGATCCATTATCTGATATAACCTTATCAGCATGACCAACTTCTTTAAGAAAATGTTTAATGAAAGCATTAGATACTGAACGAGCTGTTGCTTTGCGTAAAGGTGTAAAACACATATTTTGATGTCAATTCCACTGCTACGAAAATGTACGCAAAATCATTAGTAGAACGAACCACTGGACCGAACAAATCGACTGCAGCCATGTCCTTTAATTTCGATGGAATGATAGGAAACAACGGTGCTCTGTGAGAAACAGTTGGCGGCTTAGCCTGTTGACATAATTTGCATTTGGCAAGAACAGATCGAATACGTTTTTCCATATTACTGAAGTAGCAATTTTCTCGTAATTTATGAAAGCATTTTCTGGGACCAAAGTGCGCATAACTGAAATGTGTGTACCAAATCAATTTATTGACCCACTCATCAGGAATACAAACTAACCAAACAGAGTTGTCGACCGATTTTCGTTTGAAAAGAATGTCATTGCGAACTAAATAATGCTGTCTAATCGCTACGCTTTCCTTTCTCCTCCACTTCTCCTTAATGTCCTTCCAGATTGGATCCTTATTTTGCTTCTTAGCGATGTCCTGGAGCGAAGACGAAATAAAGTTCTCAAACGCAACATCTTGAATGTACATCAAACAATAATGGTTTTCTTTGCAGTCCTCTTCAGCACTTTGTTTCAAACCCCTAGGTGCACGTGATAAAGCATCAGCAACAATATTTGAAGATCCCTGTATGTAAACAATACTAAAATCAAATTCCTGTAGGTACAACGCCCATCGTGACAATCTGCCATGAGTTAACTTTGTCGACATAAGAAATTCCAAAGCTCGATGATCAGTGTAAACCTTAGTATGTCTACCGAACAAAAATGTGCGAAATTTTGTGAAAGCCCAAACAACAGCCAAAGCTTCAAGTTCCGTAATCGAATAATTCTTTTCGGATTTAGAGAGAACACGACTTCCAAATGCAATAGTCTTCTGTACTACAACGCCGTTTTCTTCTATCTCTTGAAATAAATGTGCACCTAGGCCTTTGTATGATGAGTCCGTCGCCAAACAAAAATCTTTAGACAAATCCGGATGTGAAAGAAGTGGAGCAGCAACTAAAGCATCACAAAGTTGTTCAAATTCTGACTGAGCTTCCTCATCCCAACACCAATTAGAATTCTTTCCAGATAGTTCACATAAACGAGGTGTGGCCAAATTGTCCAATCTAACAAAGCGTCTAAGAAAATTACAGACACCAAGGAAACTACGAACATCACGTTTTGTGGTAGGAACAGCATAATTACGAATAGCGTCTAATTTTTCTGGATCAGGAAGAATACCTTCTGTAGAAATAATGTGACCGAGAAATTTCACCTGAGAACGACCAAATTCAGATTTTTCCAAGTTCACTGTCATGCCAACTCGTGCAAAAATACGTAATAATGAATCCAAAATTTGGTTATGCTCACTCCAAGAACGTTTAGCAATAAGAATATCGTCAACATATGAAGTAATATTGTCACGAAGATAAACAGGTAAAATTTCATTTAAACTACGAATGAATGCTGCAGAAGATACAGTAAGTCCAAAGGGTAATTTCCGAAACTGGTAACAGTTACCAAAGGCTAAAAAGGCAGTATATTTTCTACAATCAGGGTAGAGTTCTATTTGCCAAAAACTTGCGCGCATATCAATCGTGGATAAAACTTTAATTCCATGGAAATGTTGAAGAAGTTCATCTAAATTTTGTGGATGGTCAGTTTCAGGAATGATGATATTATTTATCTGTCTGGAATCCAGAACCAAACGAATTGACCCATCCTTTTTAAGAACAACGTGTAATGGGCTAGTATAAGGACTGACTGCAGGCTCAATAATGCCCTGATCTAACATGTATTGAAGTTCATTCTTAACCTTGTCTCTGTAAGCCAAAGGAATAGCGTACGTTTTACCCCGAAATGGTGTGTGTTCTTTTACTTTAAATAAATATTGTAAGCCTTGTATAGTTCCTGTGTGATGACTAAATACTGTAGCAAGTGAAGTCAAAATGTGGTGCAGCTCTTCTCTTGCAACGTCATCTGGCACTTCAGCTTTCTTAACCTTTTCATTAATTAATTCTTCGCTACTAATTATATCCTCCATCGCGTCTCTGTATCTATTGTCATTGTCATGAATAAACACACTGTCGTCATAATGCTCAACGAAAACATCAGAAGTAAGAAACCTTAAACATTTTGTATCTAATTCAGATCTTGCTAAACACTCGAAAAATTTCAAACATTTCGGCATTCCGGCAACAGTCAAATTCACACTTCCTTCTTTAAAGTTCAAAATTGCCTTATGTGTGTTAAGAAACTCCATACCTAATATAATCTGTGTACTGAGTAATGGAACAATAATGAAATTAGTAGACAATTCGTATCCTTGACAAATGAAATTTAGGTTGGTCTGTTGTTTAACTTCCACACCTTTTCCAGAAATCGCTCCTCGAATTGTAGTTTTAGAAATAGGTAACACAGGACAGGCAATAGTTCTTTCACATATACGAAAAACTGATTCACTAATGACGTTCAATGGGCTCCCAGAATCTAAAACTGCAGTGAACTTGTTCTTACCCACACATACTTCAATAACAGGATGTAAAAATGCGTCTACATTATTTTCCTTTTCGCCTAGCAAAATGTCTCTCATATCTTCCAGGCGTACGTAGTGTAAAGTTGTAGTGTCATTACTTTTTGAACCGTCTATATTGCTGCCAGAAGCCGAAGCTGCAAGTCATGGTCGATTGTTTGCGTCACGTCTTTGATTATTCCCGTCATTTCGCGGATCAATTTCTACTATTTCCACTTGTCTCTCTGAATTTCTGTCACGCGGAGGATGCCAATTAGGTCCTTCCTGTCTGTTAGATGCAAATTCTTGGTTGTGTCTGTTATTAAAATTTCTATTTTCCTGTCTGTCTGCATAACTACTTCTTGTATAATTTCGACTGTCACTTCTGAAATTATTGTTATACCTACTACCCTGGTTATTTCTGTGGTAAGAGTTTCTATTATTGTACGAATAATTTCTGTCTTGATGATACCGATTACTGTTTCCATATGATTGATCATTCCGGTACGAAGTACCGTTATTATAATTGTCTGTGTAATCTCTGTTAGAACGTCTGTTATTGTCATAAGGCTGGTATCTATTGTCCTGTCTGTTACGTCTGTCATTCTCAAAATTACCCATATAACGCCCTTTCCGATCACTATCCCTTTTCTCTGAAAATCTATCGTAATTACTGTTACTGAAAAAGTTACAAGAAGTCCCGTCGTCGTTGTCATACTCAAGTTCTTGTAACAAAGTCTTAAAAGTCTCAATGTCGTCTTTACATCTTCCAGCTAAAGCAATTTGTCTTATGGATTGTGGCAGCTTAGTTAAACAAATGCGAATTAATTCAGTCGGGCTATAAGGGTTGGAAAGGAACTGATTCTTTCGAATCATGTCTTCAAAATATTCCGCTGGCGTGCGGAACTCAGACTGTTTGAAATTACGCTGCATAATAAGACTGTGTTTGACTCTGTCTTGTGTGTTTTCGGACCAATATGCCGATAGAAATGCATGATAAAAATCATTCAGATTATTACAATCTCTAATAAGTGCGCGCATCCGCGTCGCCGGTTCGTTTTCTAAATATCCACACATAAATTCCAGTTTGTGACTTAGTGGCCAATTTGGTGGGAGTGCGTACATAAATTGATCTAACCATGCACATGGATGTATGTCATTCTTAGAATTGCGGAAGATCTTAAATTTCCGAACAGTCAAAAAGTGTTTATAGTCAAAGTTTTCGCCTCGTGGCGACTAAGACCTACCGCGTCTGTCCCAGTCCCAATGTCGATTATTGTCAAGTTCGCGCTCCTGGCGCTCTCTTGTTGCATCCCGTAAATGAAACAAATTATTTTCTTCAAACCCCTCTGGTATCTGTGATTCTAAATTTCTTTTGCCGTCTTTTCCTACGATTTCGCCTTCAATTTGTTTGACTTGCTTTTTTAATGCCTCAAATTCCCTTTTCACGCGTTCATTAAATTTTCCCTGATTTTCAACATGCTTATTTATGTTCTGATACTCTTCGGTTTCTGCAAATGGCAATGGTGCTGTATCATCTGAATCTCTGTCCCCATGTAAACTAAGATTTGTCAATTTATCTGAAATCTCCTCAACTCTTTCCGATAAGTCACCTAATTGCTCTTTCTGTTTATTTACGTCTTCCGTAAGTGTCGCGACTCGTGTTTCAGTATTGACACATTTAGTAGTTAACTGTTCATATTGTTGTGTTAGATTATTTATTCTGTCATTTGGTACGGATTCCTCGATTCTCTCAAATATTTCTTCCTTATCGTGTGCACATTGTAAATTTAACTCTGAAAATTTTTGTACTATCACGCGATCTCTTTCTTCCTGTTCTCTATCTTGTTCCCTTTGTCTAATCTCTACTGCAATTAATCTATTATTGTGAGAATTCAAAATTGGTTGTACTTCTTCTCTGATTTCTTTCTTTAATTTATCTTTCATATTTTTGAAACATGTCCCTATTCGTGAGTCTAACCGTGTTTCCATTGTTTCCATCTCTGTCTTTAATTCAGATCCAAACCGTGTTTCCATTGTTCCCATATCAGTTTTTAATTCAGATCGTAAAGTTCCTATATCAGTTTTTAATTCAGATCCCAAAGTTCCCAGCTCGGTTTTAATTGTTCCTATCTCTGTTTTAATTGTTCCTATTTGTGATCCCAACTGTGATCCCAGTGAGTCTAACCGTGTATTCATTGTTCCCCTTTGTAAGTCTAACCGTGTTGTCACTGTTTTTAATTCAGATCCCAAATTTAATATTGCACCCATCAACTGCTCCATAATAGCCGGTTCGAAATGCTTTTCGCCCCTAACATTTCCCGCGAAACCAACTTCTTTCGTCATGGCTGTAAAGCTATCTGTGTTCGATACTATTTCAGAATCTTCTATCGTTAAACTCGTATTCTGTGAATTTTCTGATTGAGAAAAATTTTGAATTGGTTCCGGACTATTTTCCCGACTTATTAAATTGTTTTCCACTTCATTATTCATGATACTGTTTTCCTCTGTTGGCGAGTTCGCCATGTTAACAATTTCGTCATTCTCACTATCCATCATTTTTGCCTTTTTCATCGATCTACATCTACATCTATACTCCGCGAGCCACCTTACGGTGTGTGGCGTGTAATCATTTACAAAACATACAAAACTCGTCACTATATGAAAATTACACACAATGACACTTTATCTCCAACAATACCATTCACACGAAATCTTTCCCTCAAACACGATTAATCGAACAATTGAAATAATTGCACTAATTGTCAAACCCGTAGACAAGACAACAGAAATGAAATTTTGCAAAAAAAAAATACCATTAGAAGAATGACAATTACCAAATCTACACATGCAAAATAGACTACAATTACTAAACTACAAATTACTAAAACAATACTACTGTCTACTATTTTTACAATCAGAAGATTCCAAGGGACGATCCGAAACAGCGGTCGCCACGTGCATGGGGGCTTAATTATTATTAAATGCAAATAATTTTATTTTTTTTTTTTATTTAGTAGCTGTCTGTTCGATTACGAAGTCTCGTAACGGTTGGCCCTGACTAGTATTATTACGCAATCTGACTGCATAGAACAACAACAAAGAATGAAATGGAAATTTTCATTAACACAATTAATTAATTAAGTCCCCAGCAACTATAAAACCTACGAAACCAAAGCACAAGTGTAACTGTTCTGTGTGTGGAAGTATGACTCAACGTACGCATCTGGCACGGTTCTTCTTCAACAACACAAGAAATTTTAAATAACATTTATACTGAATTAATTAAAGAAAATAGAAATACCATAATTACTCAAGAAAACCAGAATTACACTCTAATACAAGAACAGAAGCCAGATGCTTTGTTGACTGAACCTGTAATGACGCATTATTCAGGACATTGAAATAATGAGAAAGAAAAGAAAAGTAGTTTGTTACCTTAATTTATATTGATGAAAAGCACTCTAGACATTACAGTCTCTCCACACCGACTCGCTACTATCACATCTCAACAAGAACTTTTCAGTATCACATCTCAGCAAGCACTGCCTACTAGCTCATCTCGACAAACACTCCTCACTACGACATCTCAGCACTGACTACCACGAGTTCTCCCAAAGCACTGCCCACTACGAGTTCTCAATAATCACTGCCAGTGGAGGCGGCTAAACAAAACTCTCTGGCGCGATCTCTGGCGCTGTGGCTCAGTGTAGCCACCTTTCACTACATCTAACAAAAATAAGGAAAGTTAATAAATATTTTGTACGAGACTATTTACCTGTCTTATTTGCTAACCTACAAAAAATCCTAAGACGTTTTCTATATACAACGATCTATGTGCCTGTATTTCGGATGTGGAAGTGGGTGGTTGGATGATCTTGACAAATGGTTGTAAGTGTAGCGATTCTTAACTACATGAACATATTTCCCACCAAAAGGACAAAGATAGTACTTTACACCACTGCCTTTTCCCGGCAGCTTGTAGATGTAGTTGAAAGTAGGTTGAAGCAGAATATTAGCTTAAAGAAAAAAGAGAGGTCGGGATCAAAACAGAATAGGAAAAGAAGAATTCAGCTTACAGACAGTAGTCATGGGAGGAGTGTGGGCCAGCTGCTTCAGGAGAAATTACCTGCAGAGTACCAGGTCACAAGTTCAGTGAAACCAAGTGCTAGCCTTAGCCAGGTGACAGAAAACTTAGGTCAGCTATGCTTGGAATTTGAGAAGGAAGATCAGGTAATTGTAGTTGGGGGAGCAGGAAACAGCCTGGCTATGAATCCAAGATATAGTATTAGGAGTGACCTGTATAAAATAGGAGCAGAAACTGGGCACACAAATGTGGGGTTTGTGGAGGTCTTTCAGCGCCATGATCAGCCCTGGGTAAACACTCTTGTAAGGCATGTTAACACTGAACTGAACAGGATGCTCCAGACACCGGCAAAATCTCACATAATTGTTGTTTCAGTAAATGCTATTGGTAGGTGTGGATACACTACACATGGCCTGCACCTGAATAGGATGGGGAAAAATAAGTTAACTTCTCTATTAGCAGAAACTGTAAGGGGGTCCACAGTCACACCAGTAGTGATCCCTGTGCTTAATGGATCCAGGCAGACAGGTTTTTTAGGTTAAAGCCAAAGTCCAGACAGATAACGATCAACATAAATAGAATAAAAGAAACTCCATGTACAGTAAATAGGGGTAAAGCGAAGGGCAGTATCAACTTACTTCATTAAAATATCAGGGGAATAAAAAATAGATGAGATGTTAGTGTGTTTAGATGATCTCAAGAATAAGAATGAAATTGATATACTCTGTCTGAACACCATGTAACTGTGGGCATGGATAGTGTCAGTATAAGTGGGTATAATTTAGCATCTTACACTTGTAGATCTAGGATGGATAAAGGAAGGTTGCCATTTTCATAAAACAAGGGTATAAATGCAAAACTGTAGAAGTAAGCAGATTTTGAGTTGTTCAGCACTGAGGATTGTGCATGTGACCTTCAGCTAGATTATGTAGTATTGATATTAGCAACAGTGTACAGGTCCCCATTAGGAGACTGGGAGCTATTCATAAAAAAGTTTGACTGCCTATTATGTTGTCTGTCAGACAAGAAGAAGAAGTTATTAATCTGTGGTGATTTCAATGTAAGCTTTCTAAATAATTCTGAGAGGAAAAGTGAACTAGAAGTGTTATTAACAACATATAACTTAGAATCAGTGCTCAGAATCCCTACACGTATAACTGAAGAGAGTAGCACGCTAATAGATAATGTATTTGTACAGAAAGAGGTTGTAAAACAAACACTTGCTTTCCCTGTGGTAAATGGATTGTCAGACCATGATGCACCATTGATTAACTTACAAAACCTAATGGGGTGTACTGTTCGGAAACCATTAAGTAAAAGTGTAAGGTCGCTCAACCTGGTATCTATAGAGCACTTCAAAGAAAGCTTAAGAAATGTTAATTGGGGAGATGTATATAATGAGCCAAATACTAATGATAAATGCAACATGTTTCTTGGTAAATTTATATCCCTTTTTGAACGTTGTTTCCCAAAGAAAATTGCTAAATGTAACACCACACACTCTTCAAAGAAACCTTAGACTACAGGTATTAAAGTGTCATCAGAAAGAAAAAGAAAACTTTTTGAGACAGCAAGAACTAGTAAAGATCCAGAAGTAGTTTTACACTATAAAAATTATTGTAACATACGGAGAAAAGTTGTAAGGAAATCAAGAAATATGTATGTTGGAGAAGAAATTAACAACTCCATCAATAAAATCTAATCAATATGGAATGTTGTTAGAAGGGAGACAGGAAAAGTAATCACTGGGGTAGGTAGTATTACTGTTAAGGAGAACGAGACCATCCTAACCAACAGTAAACAAGTAGATAATGTGTTTATCAACCATTTCTAAAGTATAGGAGAAAAAATTGGTGAGAACAGTTCAAAATAAAAAGCCAGGCAGTACATGGAAGAGCCTGATTTGAAAAAAAATTAGTCAGATTAAGTTTCACCTAACAACCTCATGTGAAATAAGTAAAATTATTAAATCTTTGAAAAATAAATGTTCTGTTGGAGTAGATGACACCTCTAATAAGATATTAAAACAATGTGGAGATATTACAGCTGATGTTTTGAGTGACATATGTAATGCATATGCCATTGTCAGGCCGCTCTCCAAAGAGGGGGACACCACAGATGTCAATAATTATCGGCCAGTATCCTTGCTTACAGCATTTTCAAAAATCTTTGAGGAAGTAATATACTCAAGAGTGGTTAGCCATCTGAACAGTAATGGGATATTTAGTAAATCACAGTTTGGATTTCAAAAATGCTGTTCCACTAAGACATCAACATACAATTTCACTGCCCACATAATAAATAGTAAAATGTCACCAATAGGAATTTTCTGTGACTTGTCCAAAGCATTTGATTGTGTGCACCATGACATTATGTTACAGAAATTACAGTTCTATGGTATAAATGGAATGGCGTATGAGTGGTTTAAGTCGTATCTACAGAACAGGAAGCAAAAAGTTTCCTTATATGGGTCAAGTGATTTAAATAAGTTTGCCACTTCATCAAACTGGGGTGAAATTACATTAGATGTTCCACAGGGTTCAGTCATGGGTCCCCTTCTTTTCTTGATATATGTGAACGACTTCCCTTCCTATCTGAAACAGGAAGCTGAACTGACACTGTTTGCTGAAGATACAAGCATCATTATTAATCCGGTAAAAGAAACTCCAATTGAAAATGATACACATGAGGTCTTTGGAGAAGTCATTAATTGGTTTTCTGCAAATGGGCTTGCTTTAAACTTTGAAAAAACACAGTACATGCAATTTTCTGCTGGAAAAAGTACAGTTCCTTCAATAAATATAACACATCAATAGAAGTCAGTAGGCAGGGTATAGCATACTACGTTTTTGGGTGAACACATAGATGAGAATCTTAATTGGAAAATTCATATTTTGGATCTTCTAAAACGACTAGGTTCAGAAACTTTTGCAATCAGAATAACTGCCAATTTTCAGGATATAGAATTAGTAAGCGCTACGGTCGCAGGTTCTAATCCTGCCTCGGGCATGGATGTGTGTGATGTCCTTAGGTTAGTTAGGTTTAAGTAGCTCTAAGTTCTAGGGGACTAATGACCACAGCAGTTGAGTCCCATAGTGCTCAGAGCCATTTGAACCAGTTTTTGAAATTAGTAAGCTAACATATTTTGCATACTTTCACTCTCTGATGTCATACGGAATAATATTTTAGGGTAACTCAACATTTAGACAAAATAATGTGTGGGGTTCATAGTGGTACATCCTGTAGGCATCTTTTTAAAAGAATGGGAATTCTTACAACAGCCTCACAGTACATTTACTCACTAATGAAATTTGTCCTCAACAACATGGTCAAGTTTAAAAACAACAGTGACATTCATGATTATAATACAGGGAAAAAGAAAGACTTACACTATCGTTTACTCAACCTATTTTTGGCACAGAAAGGGGTAAAATATGCTGTGATAAAATTTTTCGACAAATTACCAAATGAAATAAAGTGTCTGGCAGGCAGCAGGAATAGCTTCAAATATAAATTGAAATCGTATCTCCTTGACAACTCCTTCTATACTTTGGTGTGCGTACTGTAAGACCTTCAGTACACACACCATCAGATAATTTGACTTGTCGCTCTAATGAAGTAGGCGAGTGTCAGCAATAGGTCTCTTGGTCTTATCGTGGCGTGTTTATTTTCTGCCGTTAGGTCAGACGATAGAAATGCTACTTGCATGCTTAGAGTAGCAGATTGACGGTGATCAACTTAAAACAGAACTTCATTAATTTTCACACACATTTATTAAAATAATAACAAGCATAAAAATTACTTAACTTGGTTCTGGATGCTATTTACAATTGACAATCTGAAGTTCCTTTGGTATTTGTATGGCCGGCCGCTGTGGCCATGCGGTTCTAGGCGCTTCAGTCCGGAACCGCGCTGCTGCTGCGGTCGCAGGTTCGAATCCTGCCTCGGCATGGATGTGTGTGATGTCCTTAGGTTAGTTCGGTTTAAGTAGTTCTAAGTCTAGGGGACTGATGACTTCAGATGTTAAGTCCCATAATGCTTAGAGCCATTTGAACCATTTTTTTGGTATTGGTACGTTAATCTTATTCTCACATATGTCTCTGATACTTGACCAAAATATCTATACATTTATCTTCATGGCTACGTACAGGAGTATGGTAATCTTATTAGGCGCAGACTGAAACTTGACTATAGCCTGGTACAGACAAATGTAGAACTCGTACAGGCGGGTACAGACAAATGCAGACTGGTACAGACTGGTGCAGACAAATGCAGACTGGTACAGACTGATGCAGACTAATGCAGACTGAGTAATCATAGGTCTGTACACTCGTTATAATCCCTCGCGCATTCATGTATCACTGCGCGAGTGTGATCCACGAGAAGAAAGGGTTCTACGTTAGCAGCAATCTCATTGGCTGCATTACATATTAATACGCGGATCAGCGGAAGCAGAATTTGGTCTGTCTCTATGGCAGCGCCATCTCGTAGTGCAGAGACGGACGAGTGCTGCGCCTGCACTGTTGTGCTTACCGGGGCGCGTTCTAGTGGGAAAGTTGTGTATGCGCTGACTACGCGGAACTATGTACACAACATATACCATAGATGAATTCTTGAATAGGAATAAATAAATCTATAAATATAGTAAATGTATTTTGTGCCATTTAAGGGAATGGGGTAAATAATAGAAATATTAATCCTTAACTCTGTATTGTAATATATATATTTAAAAATCTTGTTTCATATGTGCATTTCTTGTGCACTTCACACATTCCACATCATAAAGCCACTGTACCATGGGATGGATCAATGGAACACGCAACCAACTAACTAACTAACTAACTAACTTGACTTTGAGTGTGTCAGTCAATAGTTTCGAGTGGTATTGCGAAATTTTTTCCCAGCTGGGTAACACGAGTCTTATGGCACCATCAGGTTTTGAGTTGTATTGCTGTTTTATGCCGTCGTAGTGTAGCGCTATGGATATAGTTCTGTAATTAGGCCCGATTTTTAAGATTAATTAATTAATTAGAATCGATCTTTGCGTCAGTTTCCCGACCAAAATAAATAAAGTACACTAACCTAACATTCCTCTCTTGCATCTGGACAGTTTCCATATGATGGGAGAATGCATCCAGTAGAATCAGGGTTCGAGACTCGGAAACTGCACCGCGATTTTTTATTTTCCGTCAGTTCCAAGCGCCTCTGCTCGTATAATTGTGTTAGAGGTAGGCGGGGGGGGGGGTGCACTTGGGCTTTCTGTCCAGGAGGACCAGAATTCGATCCCCATAAGGGTACCACAAATTATAATTTCACACCAATTCCTGGGTGTGGGTGGTATGACATTTCAGCCCAGCCCTGGGATAAAGTAATACACACCAAAATTCGAAATTCCCACCAATAGTGTAGGTTGGGGGATGGAGAGGCTGGAGAGTGGGGGACAGGGCTGGGGCCCACGTGCAGGCTGAGAAAAACAATTGCCGTCATGGGGGGTGGGTGCGGTCGGGTCGGGGGGGGGGAGGCGTGGTCGGGAGGATGATTAATTGATCAGTTTAATTAATTTGCATTTTAATTTAATATCAAAAGTGTCCTGAGAACCCCATCTCCCTACTACTCGCGTCTATACTTCACACATATACACAACTTTACAGCACCAGACGGAAGAAGAGAGAGTCGTTTCTCCCGCTACGTTTGCAACCACAGTAACCGATTCTGCTACGCAGCATTTCTACCGACTGACTGAGTTGAAATTCAGATATGAGATTTGCGTTAACAGTAGACAACTTTCAAATGTGTAACCAAAATTGTGTTCCATGAAGTAGATGAAACGGAGGAATTCTGCAACCTTGCAAGATAAATAACACATGATACACGAAGCAAGGAGGATATAAAAAACAATGAAGCACAGGCAAAGAGGGCATTTCTGGTCCGAACAAGTCTGTTACCACCAAATATCAGCTTAAACTTGAGGAATAAATTTCTCAGAACGTAAGTTTGGACTAGATCTTTGCTTGGAAGTGAGTCATGGACACTGGGTAACGTGAAAAACGAGAGAATCGAAGCATTAAAGATATGGTGCTGTAGATTTGACGTTAGCAAATTTCTGTTGATACGCTCTACTTCGCCCACATCAATTACTTTACTGCTTAAATAACAAAAATCATCTTTATCTGATTCCCGCATCATCACCTGTATTAATTCCAATACATTCCATTATCCTTATTTTGAATTTGTTGATATGCACCTACTATCAAGACACTGCCCATTCTGTTCAACTGTTCCTCCAAATCCTTTGTGTTTCTGACAGAATTACAATGCCACCGGCTAACTATAAAGCTTTTATTTCTTCTCCCAGAACTTTAATTCTGTTTCCAAATTTCTCCTTGCTTTCCTTCACAATTTGCTCAATGTACAGATTGAGTAACACTGGCGACAGACTACTTCCATCTCAGGCACTTCTTTCCCGTCACGCCCTTCGACCGATATAACTGCCATCTGGTTTCTGTGCAAGTTGTAAATAACCTTCCGCTCCCTGTATTTTACCCCTCGTACTTTCAGAAATTTAAAGAGTGTACTCTAGTCAATTTTGTCAAAAGCTTTCTCCGTATCTACGAATGCAGTAAACGTGTGTTTGTCTTTCCTTAACCTACCTTCTACGATAAGTCGTTAACTCAGTATTGCCTCGCGTGTTCCAGCATTTCTCCGGAACCCCATTAATCTTCCCCGAGGCTGGCTTCTAACAGGTCTCCATTCTTCTTTAAAGAATTCGTGTCAGTATTTTGCAACCATAACGACACCCTCCTAAGTAATCCCTACTCGAAGATCCGAAATAAGACCAGTTTACCTCTGCAATATTTTACTCAAAAGGATGCCATCATTTAACCAAATTGTTGAGATGTATTCACATGTCATCCTTTTTCCAAATCTGAGGGTATTTCCGCTATTTAATAGATCTTGGACACGAGATGGAAGAGTTTTGTAATTGTTGGCACTCCAAAGGCTGTCAGTAATTATGACGATTGTCGTCTACTACAGGGGCCTGTTTCGACTTGGTCTTTCAGTACTCTATCAAATTCTTCGCGTTATTTCGCATTTCCCGTCCCATCTTCATCTACGCCCTCTTAAAATTCATAATAATATCCTCAAGTTCATCTCCCTGCTTAGACCCTCTATATAATCCTTCCACCTTTCACAATTCCCTTCTTTGCTTGGTACTGGTCTCTTCCACACATACAACCTTCCTTAATGGTTCTTAAACGAAGCGTTAGCGATGGTTAAATTATGCTCTGTATAGAATTATACCGGGCCGATTTCTCTTTCATATCTTTCTCCTAGTACATATTTTTTTTTAAAAAAGGTCTCAAATTGCTCTAAGCACTATGGGACTTAACATCTGAGGTCATCAGTCCCCTAGACTTAGAACTACTTAAACCTACCCAACCCAAGGACATCACACACATCCATGCCCGAGGCAGGATTTGAACCTACGGCCGTAGCAGCAGCGTGGTTATGGACTGAAGCGCCTAGAAGCGCTCGGCCACAGCGGCCGGCAGTACATATTCCCCTAATATTTTTCCTTCTCTTCTATTTACTACTATCGAATTCCTGCCTCCCATCACAATTAAATATTCGTCTCCCTTGACTATCTAAATAATTTATTTTATCTCATCATACATCGATCTCTTCAACATCTGCTCCTGTGATGGGTATGGGCTTTTTGTCTGTCTTGGTTATAATAATGCATTCACCATACTCTTCGTAGTAGCTTACCCCTATTCTTATTTTCTTAATCGTTTTCATACTAGGTCCTGAACTGTCCCCATTTAAATTTCTATTTATAATCCTGTATTCATCTGACGTCAGTCCTTTTCCTTCTGCCACTGAACACTAACCCCCTCTATATCTAACTTCAGCCTAGCAATTTCCATTTTAAAGTTTCAATCAACCTGCCCGATTAAGGATCGAACATTCCACGCTCCGACCCCTAGAATGCTAGTTTTCTTTCTCCTGGGGTCGACATCCTCCTGAGTACTCCCTACCCAGAGACCTAAATTGGGCTATTATACCTCTGGAACATTTTACTTGGAGGATGGTATCATCTATCAAACATACAGTAGAGCTGCATGCCCTCGGGAAAAATTATGCTTGTACTTTCTCCTTGCTTTCAGCTTTCGAACTATCAGCATAGCAAGGCCATTTTGGTTGGTGTTAAAATGATAGATCAGTCAATCATCCAGACTGTTGCCCCTGAAACTATTGAACCACTCGTTTCTCTGGCATCTCATCACATATCCCGTCGCTGTGGATTTACCCACGATACGGCTATATACATCGCTCAGGCAAGGTCCATCGTTCAAAGGTGATGGTTCTCGGTTCATGGGAGATTGGAATATACACAACAAATAACTGAGATCATTGATGCTACTCTCATACGAAGAGTCTGGCACAGGAGGGGAAACTGTGTCGATCTGGATCAAACCAGTCAGAAGACTGATAGAAAATATATTATAAAATTTTTATCATCTTGAAAAAAATCAGACGGTGGCCATGAAACTTCGTGTTGGTGTCAGTTCTTCTCTACACGTTTACTCTCCAATGCGACAAGTGGTTCCGAACAATGGATGTCTTAGTGCAGAGCTTGATCCTAGAAGTCTACATTTTTACTGTTCAGGGAACGTTCCACGTTTAAAAAGGATGTCGTTTTGGAAATTCCTCGCACACATCTTCATCCTCATCCTAGAAAGAAGAAAAACTTGTAGCCCAAAAAAGCAACATTTGTTAGTGTCTTCAGAGCATAATGAGCAAGGACGTCTCTTTTAAGCAAAAACACTTATTGGATAGCTACCCGCCACGTTCCATCTTAACAGTCTCATATACGCTATGTGATCAAAAGTATCCGGACACCCTCAAAACGGAGGTTTTTCACATTAGGTGCACTGTGCTGTCACCTCCTGCCAGGTACTCCATATCAGCGACCTCAGTAGTCACTAGACATCGTGAGAAAGCAGAATGGCGCGTTCCGCGGAACTCACGAACTTCGATCGTGGTCGGTACGCGAGATTTCCACATTTCTAAACATCCCCAGGTCAACTGTTTCCGATGTGGCAGAGAAGTGGAAACGTGCACCACAAAAGCGTACAGGCCGACCTCGTCTGTTGACTGACAGAGGCAGCCGACAGTTGAAGAGCGTCGTAATGTGTAATAGGCAGACATCTATCCAGATCATCACACAGGAATTCCAAACTCCATCCGGATTTACTGCAAGTACTACGACAGTTAGGTGGGAGGTGGGAAAACTTGGATTTCATGGTCGAGCGGCTGCTCATAAGCCACATATCACGCCGGTAAATATCAAACGACGCCTCGCTTGGTGTAAGGATCGTAAACTTGGACGATTGGACAGTGGCAAAAAATTGTGTGAAGTGACGAATGACGATAAACAATGTGGCCATCCGATGGCAGTGTGTGGGTATGGCGAATGCTCGGTGAACCTCATCTGCCAGTGTGTGTAGTGCTGACAGTAAAATTCAGAGGCGGTGGTGTTATGGTGTGGTCGTGTGTTTTTAATGAAGGGGGCTTGCAAATGGGTCTGAGAACTATGGGACTTAACGTCTGAGGTCATCGGTCCCCTAGAACTTAGAACTACTTAAACCTAACTAACCTAAGGACATCACACACATCCATGCCCGAAGCAGGTTTCGAACCTGCGACCGTAGCGGTCGAGCGGTTCCAGAGTGAAGCGCCTACAACCGCTCGGCCACCCCGGCCGGCGAGGGGGTTTGCACCCTTTGTTGTTTTGCGTGACACTATCACAGCACATGCCTACATTGTTGTTTTAAACAACTTCTTGCTTCCCATTGTTGAAGAGCAATTCGGGGATGGCGATTGCATCTTTCAACACGATCAAGCCTCTGTTCATAATGTACAGCCTGTGGTGGAGTGGTTACACAACAATAACATCCCTGTAATGGACTGGCCTGCACAGAGTCCTGACCTGAATCCTACAGAACACCTTTGGGATGTTTTGGAACGCCGACTTCGTGCCAGGCCTCACCGACCGAGATCGATACCTCTCCCCAGCGCAGGACTCCGTGAAGAATGGGCTGCCATTCCCCAAGCAACCTTCCAGCACCTGATTGAACGTATGCCTGCGAGAGTGGAAGCTGTCATCAAAGTTAAGGGTGGGCCAACACCATGATGAATTCCAGCATTACTGACACTGATGGAGGGGGTCACGAACTTGGAAGTCATTTTCATCCAGGTGTCAGAATGCTTTTGATCACATAGTGTAACTTCGTCAGGAGATTTCGGTAGTTTGCTCGTGTGATACGAGCGTAATCTGTTCGCACCACATCGTGGCAGTCCTAGGACACGGTGTCGCTTTGCTAGATGATGGCTTGTGAATCCACACTTTCCTACTGACTGCAGGCACTCGTCCATTGGTGCGTTATGTCAATATTAACCACTCATTCTCTTATTCCATTGTTGAATAGTGCGAAATGGACTGTACCTATATCTAATCTCATTTACCTTGTTCTTATTATTCTCATAAAAGATGTATGATGGAGATGATAGAACAGGTGCTTATTTTACTTAGGCATTCTTTAATTTAACCCATAGGGTTTTGATAGAACTTCCATCTCGTTTCCAATGATTTCCTTTCAAGTATTCTGTTCGTCTTGGTTTCTCTTTTGTATTAGCCGTACAAACCTTTCACAATCGCAGCATCGATTAATTTCTTGTGTTAGAATAATTTGATTGGCGGCGCTAAGTCCTCGACAAGTATTTGAAGAGAATACACTGAAGTCTTATTTGTAGTGTGATTAATATGGGCTCTGTACTTCCTCAGAATTTTTCATAAACCTCAATCTCCTACTTGTGGAATCAGTAACACTCATTGCTTGCGTTTATTCAAATTGATGTCACTTAGTACTATTACACTGTGTATTGAACCCACATCAAAGATTCCAGAAGTCTGTTGCTAAAACTGTTACTGAATTGCTATTAATGAGATCTTCCTGTTGTGCATATTAACTATATTATGAAAAGGATAGACTGGTACTCACTGTAAACGTGAGCTGCAGGCAGGCACAACGAAACGACTGTTACACACAGAGCTTTCGGCCAAAGCTTTCTTCAGGATGTAAACACGCACACATTCGCACAAGCAAGCACATCTCACACAATTGACCACTATCTGCGGCTGCTCCAGCCACAATATACCGTGTCAACAGAAGATGGGTTGTGAGGCAAAATGAAACAGCTCAAAGAAGCAACATTTGTGACTGTGTGCTGTTCGGAGTGAGCTGGGACATTGTTCCCATCATGCTTCGTCTTGACAGCCTCCTGTAATCTCGCCAGGAGATTCCAGTGGTAGGCTCCTGTGACGTTTTGCCCCCTAAGAGCACAATGCACCATGACGGCCGCAAAAGAACATCGATATTACGTTGCCCGATGACGGTTGGGCCTTTGTCTTTCTTGGTGGTGGTGAAACTCATGTTCCTACTGCTAGTTTTTCTCCTTTGAGTTCGGAATTTCATACGATGTGTATCGATGTCATACTGGAAGCATATTTCACCACAATTCTGCCCAACCCTACCGTAGGCGAGGTACATCGTGGGAAGCTCGTCACACCTGCCCTTATTCACACCTTCACGCCCCCCTCCCCCCCTCTTGATGCTTCTGCGACAGAGGTCAGAACTGTAACTGCCAGAGTTGAAAATACGCGGTTTTCTTATGGGTGGTAGAGGAAAACATTTCGGACACACAGAATCGACACGGCAAGGTCTCAGGAGGTGTCATAAGTGGCATGAATGAAACCACCGTTCCGTTCATTTTCACATATTCCGCAATCGGAAATGACAGTTTGCAATACAGTGGGCAACATAACCACTTTTCTTACATTCTTTCACCCAGCTGATACTTTCCGGACAATTCAGGCCGTCTCTAAGGACATCGTGGAGCTTCTGCACCACTGAACATCATTTTATGCCTTTGGAGTGCAGCAAGCCTGTAATTTTTGCTCTGGTATATAGAGTGCAATAAATAGGGACTTCATATACACGCGACGAATTTTGATCGTGATCTGAAGCAGATACAAGTGTTTATGCTTTCTCATCCCTTTTTACTGGAGCCTCTCTGCAGCGTGTACACAGGGGGGAGGGGGCCGGGGATGCGACATTGTCACGCACTTGAATAAAACAGCATAACGGCAGTCCCACAAAACTGCATCACTTTGCCGAACGATGGTTGGTGAGCCCACACATTTCCACAGCCTACCTTCTTACTTTACCTCGGGGTCACAGTGACACAACCAGCACTCATCCACAGCGCTTAGGCGGCTATCTGGATTGGCTGATAGTTGCAACATTTCCACTGTTGCCTCAGTTCGCCGGGATTTTTGACAACACGCACACGTATCTATCGATGGCGTCCCGAGTGTGTTCCGTTCAACATGAATAAGGCAGGGTAAGCTAGATAAGGGGACCCCCTTGCCAATGGGCCCCGAGAAAGGTGAAGAGCGGGTACCAACCAAGATATTCGCCTGTCTTGGTGTGAAAAACTGCTCCTAAAGCTGATGAACAAGCATGGTCAATGGTACAGTGTGCAAAAGGCCGGATGGTTACCACTCTATTAAAGATCCACCATATATCCCTTCCATCTCAGCAATGGGGATACGATTTTGTGCCTAAACAATGGGGAGGTAAAACAGACCCCAATTCGGACCTCCAGCTGCGAAAAGAGACAAAATGTGAATGTGTTATGATAGGAACCTGGAATGCAATATTTTTCAAAATTTATAGGAAGGTGGAAAATGTACTAGGACGTGCTGAGATGTAATGTCTCCGAATTTTTTACTCAATATCCGCTGAGGTGTTAAATGTAACGCATATTACTCGGTCGAGTTCCCGCTTCGCTCACGCAAGCAGAAAGTCTCTGTCTCTAGAGGGCTCTGAATTGTAGTGCGTAACAAGGCGTTGTGTGTCACAAGCATGTCGGTGCGTGAGAAACAGCTTATTGTAATAGAGTTTCTAAGCCGCAGAGGAGTTCTCCTTCAGCACGACAGTGTCAGACCGCACACGAGTGCTGCGACATCTGCAACAATCCGCAGCCTTGGGTTCAGTCATCGATCATCGTCCATACAGTCCCTACTTCGACCCATCCGTTTTTCATCTGTTTCCAGAGCTTGGAAGAACACCTTCCAGGGCTTTCTAGTGCTGAAGCGATGCCAGCAGAGATGAGATTATGGTTCTGCCAACAAAGTCAAACATTCTACAGTGAGGGCGTCAACAAAATTGTTCTCTCGTTGGGAGAAATGTGTTCGTCGGCAGGGTGATTATTTTGAGAAGTAAATATGTAGACATGAAGAAATAAGATGCAGACCATTAATAAAGGTTGTTTTATTTAAAAAGCTTTAAGAGTTTTCACATAAAAAATTCGGAGGCATTGCTTTTAGCATGATCTTTTAAAAGAAAACATAGCTAAACTGAGATAGACATACTAAGCGCAAGAGTAATGAAATGGCTTGAGAAAGGGGATACATAACGTGCGTGTACATCTGTGCGCCATGCGGCTGTAGGTTCCCCCGCACGGAAGTAGAGGAGCCCAATGTGAACACAGGTGTGAGTGTGAGTGTGAGAAAGAGGCACGCACCTACTCGTGCGCCTCCACTCGCGTGCGGGACAACCTACAACCGCACGGCGACTTGCCATAAGGTGCACAGGTGTAAACGATTCTTCAGAGTGATAACGTTAGAATTATAATCGCTGTAAGAAAAGGTAGTTATGTAAGTGTACGGGTAGTACTAAGTAAAGTCTCTGGGATAAGAGCTAAGTGGTGCGTGTAGTACAGTGATATAACAGTTAGGTAATAATATACACTGCCTGAAAGAAAAAGTGAAGCACCCAGAAGGCATGGTCGGATGCCAGTGTAACGTCGTACATGTGCATACCACAGGCGGGTATGTAAATGATTAGTGGTGGAATTATCTGCGACAGATAGACCGCCACCAGAGTGCATTAGTGTTGTTCGTGTTAAGCGTAGTAGGGAACATAAGTGGCATGAACAGCACCAGACGTTCAGTGATTATTGTAAAGGGCACAGAGATACTGCGTACTCTTTTGAGACAACGTTATCAGCCCTTGACAAGGGAAACCACTGTGTGTCTCCATTTGGCCGTATCGTTGAATCGTGCAAAATCCAAGACAGTTATCCAATTTTGGCTGCGTTTGGAGCGGGATTGTGAGCCAGAAGCAGGGACTACTGATGAATGGCATCGCGTTGTGTTCAGCGATGAATTGCATTTCTGCACTCCCCTGGATGACCATCTTGAGAGCAGTCATACACTTCATCAAGGTGGCGGTTGACCACGTCTGATCAGTGCAAGTGCGGATCGCCATATTGTGCACCAAAGCATCTGTGCCTGCCATCTAAGATGAAGTAACAATCTGTGTCATTGCTGGCCACTGGTTGGGGGATAGCAGCACCAGGACTACGGAATCATAGTTTCGTGCATAGTTCGCCGGCAACACCACAGTACAAATGGGTGCGTCCAGAATCGAACTCTGAGCCTGGAGTAGGGATTGATGATATTAATAGCATCGCATTGTGTTCAGAGATGAGTGGCAGTTCTTCAACACCCAGGATGACCGTCGTCGGTGAATGTTGCAGCGACCTGGGAAGACGTTCCGTTCTTCAAATTTTTTGGTGAGGCACAGCGGTGTTACTCTTGGCGCCAGTGCGTGTGATTTCAGGTCACGGCGTAAATTCTGCGACATCGTGTGTTACCTCCCTTACGATAGTATCGTGGTGCCATATTTCAACGGGACAATCCTCGTCCACCACATGACACAGTAAGATCCTTATAACTGCCCTGAATACAATATGTGTGGCAAGAGAAAAGAATGGAGAAAAGAAACATAAAAACAAATTTCGAGCTGATTAGGAAGCACTTCGAACAATGGACAATAAATGAGAGAAAGAAGCAATACATAGAAATCTTGTATGAAGTTCCGGCAGAAATAAACAATCTTGTGAATCAAAATATCATAACAAAGTAATCAATAGCGACC
This sequence comes from Schistocerca nitens, assembly GCF_023898315.1. Classification (NCBI taxonomy): domain Eukaryota; kingdom Metazoa; phylum Arthropoda; class Insecta; order Orthoptera; family Acrididae; genus Schistocerca; species Schistocerca nitens. Next base: position 680,684,292 of record NC_064617.1, on the reverse strand, counting down.
ATTTTTAACAAAGGATAAATATTTTAAGGTTGTACAGGAAATTGACACTAATAAAACACAAGAAAGTGATGAAGTGAAATGATACATGAACTGGACGCTTAAACACACGATTATGCACTGAAGAGCCAAAGAAACTGGTACACCTGCCTAATATCGTGTAGGGGCCCCGTGAGCACGCAGAACTGCAGCAACTCGACGTGGCATTGACTCGACTAATGTCTGAAGTACTGTTGGAGGAACATGACACCCTCAGTCCTGCAGGGGGTGGTGATCTCCTCTGAACATCACGTCGTAAGGCATCCCAGATGTGTTCATGTCTGGGGAGTTTGGTGGCCAACGGAAGTATTTCAACTCAGGGGAGTGTACCTGGAGCCACTCTCCAGCAATTCTGGAAGTGTGGGGTGTCGCATTGTCCTGCTGGAATAGCCCAAGTCCGTCGGAATGCACAATGGTCATGAATGGATGCAGGAGATCAGACCTGATGTTTACGTATTTGTCACCAGTCAGAGTCGTATCTAGACGTATCAGGGATCCCATATCGCCCGCATCTCGTGGTCGTGCGGTAGCGTTCTCGCTTCCCACGCCCGGGTTCCCGGGTTCGATTCCCGGCGGGTCAGGGATTTTCTCTGCCTCGTGATGGCTGGGTGTTGTGTGCTGTCCTTAGGTTAGTTAGGTTTAAGTAGTTCTAAGTTAGGGGACTTCTGACCACAGCAGTTGAGTCCCATAGTGCTCAGAGCCATTTGAACGATTTGATCCCATATCACTACAACTGCACATGCCCCACACCGTTACGGAGCTTCAACAGCTTGAACAGTCCCTTGCTGACATGCAGGATCCATGGATTCATGATGTCTCCACACCCGTACACGTCCATCCAATCAATACAATTTGAAACGAAACTCGTCCGACCAGGCAACATGTTTCCAGTCACCAACAGTCCAATGTCGGTGTTGACGGGCCCAGCCGAGACGTAAAACATTGTGTCGTGCAGTCATCAAGGGTACACGAGTGGGCCTTCGGCTCCGAAAGCCCATATCGATGATGTTTCATCGAATGGTTCGAACGCTGACTCTTGTTGATATCTCAACACTGGAATCTGCAGCAATTTGCGGAAGGTTTGCACTTCTGTCACGTTGATAGACTCTCTTCAGTCGCCATTGGTCCCGTTCTTGCAGCGTGTTTTTAGGTCGCACCGATGTCGGAGATTTGATGTTTTACCGGTTTCCTGATATTCTCGGTAAGCTCATGAAATGGTCGTACGGGAAAATCTCCATTTCTTCGCTACCTCGAAGATACTGTTCTCCATCGCTCGTACGCCGACTATAACACCACGTTCTAACTTTCTTAAATCTTGATAACCTGCTATTGTAGCAGCAGTAACCGATCTAACAACTGCGGCAGACACTTTTTGTCTTATACAGGCGTTACCGACCGCACCGATGTATTCTGCCCATTTACATATCCCTGTATTTTAATGCGCATGCCTATACCAGTTTCTTTGGCGTTTCAGTGTATTTTCAAAACGCTCTTGGAATTATACGTAAGCGAGGAAATTCCAGAATATTTTTAACAATGTCTCCTAAGCCCGATATTAAAGGAACCTGGAGCTCTAAAACAGGTTGTAGTTGCGCATGTCGAAAGTATTGATAATAACAATAAACTACTGCATAATGATTAAAACTGAACCAAACCATTCTGAAGATCAGTTTGGGTTTAAAGAGAGCAGAAGTACAAGGAATTCTATAGTAATGTTACGACAGATTATAGAACAAATGTTGGACGTAAGAAAATCATTATTTTTTGCATTAGAAATTCTAGAAGAAGCCTTCGACAAGACAACTGTAATACGCTAATCAAGACTATATCTTGTTTTGATCTAGATTTTGAGTGACAGACAAATATAATACGAGCTGCATAAACACAAAAGGGGCACCATACACAAAAATGATGGCGTAGAAGAGACTTCAATACAGAAAGGAGTACGCCAGGATTGCAACTTTCACCAGTGTTGTTCAATCTGTATACGCAGAAAGGCATTGAGGATATAGAATGGATAAAGTTTAACGGAGTGGAAAGAAAAATGAGAAGATTAGCTGACGACTTTGCCCTCATTGTGGACAGCGAGGAGAAAGTGCAAGAAACGTTAGTAAAAATAGTGAAGGTCTAGAAAGAGAAGTATAATGTGAACATCAGTATAAAGAATACCAAAATTTTGGTATGCAACATATTGCAATAGTCATTAGAGTTAATGATATCTTAATCAGACCAAGCTTTAACTACGTAGGAAGTAAAACCATCTTTCGTGCCACAGGTAACATCAAAATACTAGCAAATACTAACTGGTTATTTTGCCTCTTGACCTTTCCAGCCCTATGAACACCTTATAGACTAAATCTAATTAGTGGTCGAACGTGAAGATCAGGTCATTCCTCAATCTTAGAAACATGAGTATTCACATTTTTTATGGAAACTGGTTGTTTGTACCTTGTGAAATTATTTAATTTCTGTAAGTCTCAAAGACTGTGCTATTTTACGTTCGTTTTTTTTTTCTTGCTTAGTTTTTCAGCATTTCGGTTACACTTACCTCTGTACCTTATTTCAGAAGACTTACAATGTTTCAAAATAATACTGAAATCGTTCAGTAATTTTTATTTGTAGTGAACAGCGATATCTTTACCGTAAAACGAACTTAATACCACTAACTCAGTGATACGAAGAGAAATGAAAATAGAAACGAGCAAAATGAAAATTGAAAGGAACAGCTATAGAAGCACGCAGGGAAACATTAAACAGAATATCCCAAAATACTGACCTGTGGGGAGACCCTTGTGGCCATCCGTTGGTGATCGGTCTAGCGATATTATCTGTAATTTTTGTTACTAGGCCTTTAATGTTGGAACTACAGCCATCCCTTGTATATAGTCGTCATGCATTCTGTTTTCCTATTACGATTGTTTTCATTTACTTATAAAAATATTCTGTACATTGTATACACTGTGTATATGTGAACAAATTTCTGTCTCGGACATGCCACCCTTATTTTTCAAGGCAGCGGTGTTACTCTTAAACCACCATAGCTCTGATGATGTTGTCAAACAGAGAGGATTCAGCAAATGAAGTAATGTTAGTAATGAATGTAAGATAAATGCATGGAGATCATTGGCAACGTAGGGATGCTTCGAAGAGAAGAAACGAGAAATGGCCGATATGGCTTTAACAAATTATATATGATTGAAATTAATAATGAAGTTAATAATAGAACAGTCTCGATCGTAAAGGCACGTTTATTACATGGTGACCGGTTTCGATCGTCACATGATCATCTTCAGACTTATGAAGATGTGAAGATGATCATTTTAATATGTGATAAATGTGCCTTTGCTATCTAGACTGTTTTATAACTAATTTCAAATATTCTGTGTTGATCGCTGACTTTCTCCAGCAATCTTTTCATATGGGTTAGATGTGAATAACAGAATTCAGAGCGGACATGTATCTCTCATTTTTCTACTGTTCGTTCGAACAAAATTAATTGAAAATCCATTCACATGCAACGAACTTAATGAAACTCCTTATATTTTGCCCTTGCATGTCCTTCAGTACGATGCAAGAAAATAGACAGTAAATGGAAAACACAGACGGTGGCTAAAGAAATGCGTCATTTATTCCGCAAGGTCTAGCGTTGAGAGTGTGGACAAAAGGCGTCCGTAAATTGCCTCTGTGGTCTTCTCGCGACAGCCTGGCGATCTCGCACTCATGACTTGCACTAAAGCGTCCTCCACTTCGTGGAAGGCGGCTGTGCGTCTGGTCAGTGGCTTGCTATCCCTAGTGAGTAATTGTTGCTGGACGGGGAATTCCCCACCCACGTCCCCGCAAACACGGCCAACTACTATCACGGAGACAGTCATTCATTTCATTTCCTCAGGCTACTCGCGCTCTCTGCGGGTGGGGGAATAAAAAAAATTAAGACCTCTGGGCAGTATGACGTAAGTGGAAGCCGTTTATTTCTGAAAGCATACAGCGGTGTCACTCATTCATCAGTGACGGATGAGGTAGCGTTGTTCGCCGACTGTAGGTGACGTCGAGTTACCGGAACGCCGCCTCTGAGCGGATGGAGAACGTCGTTGGCGGTTGTCGGCGACGGAGTAGGATATTGTGAATATGACGTCAACTATTTGAACGTGGTCACTTGTGAGCGAAGTGTGACGTACTTTTAAGTTACTCCATACTTAAACACAGGTAAAACCCATATTTCAGTGAAGCAGATCGAAGTTAATTATCGTCTTCTGCATAACATTATGAAGCTTGTAAATGACATTCCGGGCAGGTACTGCATGCATCAGCAATCAAGGACATCATTCTGGAATAGCCACACCAAGTATACTTTCACGGAAGTAAATATCTGTGTAACGATAATTATGTCATACTTACCGGGGCATTTAGTGCGACAACATTCGACCTAGAATTACCTGGTGGTAGAAGATATAAGGGCATTCAAATGAATCCCGGTCAGTAGTGTATAGAGACGGTAACCATTTTATTAACTTAAAAACGTAGTTATACACAGCACACATACTCAAAAAAGTGTCCAAAATTACTTGCACATTTATCTCATTGCGACATTAGCCGGTCGATTCGATCTTTGAAGAAGCTAGTAGGCTGCTGTCGGATCGAGACCTGGACCCAGTCACACACTTCGTTGTCCGTTGCGCAGCGATGTCCGCGAATAGCTTGTTTTAGAGGTCCAAACACATGAAAGTCACATGGTGAAAGGTCGGGACTGTACGGTGGATGTTCCAGCGTTTACCACCGAAACTGCTGCAATGTCGTCATCTCCGCATTGGCCGGGTGTGGGCGGGCTTTATCATGCAGGAGTATCACGTCATAGGACAACATGCTTCGGCGATTCGACTTTCTGGCTCGTCCAAGGTCCTGTAAAGTGGCTTGATAACGCTGGCCATTGATGATGGTTCCCTGTTCCAGGAACTCGACGAGCAATAGGCCCTTGTGGTCAGAAGCCGGCCGGGGTGGCCGAGTGGTTCTAGGCGCTACAATCTGGAACCGCACGACCGCTACGGTCGCAGGTTCGAATCCTGCCTCGGGCATGGATGTGTGTGATATCCTTAGGTTAGTTAGGTTTAAGTAGTTCTAAGTTCTAGGGGACTGATGACCTCAGATGTTGAGTTCCATAGTGCTCAGAGCCATTTGCGTGAAACCACACTGGCGCTATGCAACATCAAACGGTGCGCACGTGTCAGTCTCTCTACCAGTAGTTGGCGCCACCATACCCGCAGTTACGTGGTGCCACCTTAAGTGTAAGGCAAAGGTAAACGTACTGACCAGGTTTCATTTGAATGAACCTCATATTTGAACACAAATGTCAGGCTGGCATTCGCGAGAGAAGTAAATTTATAAGCACTAGAATATGTGCCGACGTCTGGGCTAAAAGCAAAAACTTCACCGCCGTATCTCATGGAGCGAGTTAATTGTCTGCCTCTCAGAAGGGTTTACTCAGGTCGACTGACACCTTGGTGCTATCAGAGATTGTAACTTTACTAACGAACCCGGGAATGTTTTTCAGTTCTCCAAATATGCATGGGTACTGGAAATACGTCGTATTTTGTAGTGTCCCTGGTAAATGGATCAGGATGCAAATTTCGGCTCCTCGTTTCAATATCGCCTACTTTGAAGGTGTGGACCTCGAAGCTAAATAAATTCTATGGATTATGAATAAAAAATACTTCTTTGTTTTTCGTTTTGATTTTTGTTGTTTTTACGTTTTTTTAATATTTCGTGCAATAACTCTAGAAAACTTCATAATACAGATTTTTTGTATTAAAAAACTAAAAAACCGCCTCGGTTGCGAAAAGAGCACCTAGATTAAAAGTTTATGGCGGGTAATGGCCCATCGAATATACGCTGGTGAGAGGTGGAGCGTACACCATTAGTTAAGTAGTGGTTTTGACTTTGTACATATTTATTGTTTGTGTTTTCCTTTTCTTTTTCGTTTATAAATGTTTAGCTATTGTGGTCTTTTAATCATCGACAAAGGTCTTCTTAGGCACTTGTGGGTTTTATTGTTGTTCTGAAGAACGTGTAGTTATCTACGCCGAAACCTGGGTTAACACTTAACGCTATGTGCTTTTTTCGCAATCGAGGCGGGTTTTTAGTTTTTTAATATATTAACCAACAATTGCTGACGCGCTGCGATGTTGAAGGTTCTTAAATACATTTTTTGCTTTGTGGACACTGCTTGGTAAAAGCATGACCTGATTTTTGAACTAACCGTTCACGAAAGGGGAACATACAACTGACGATATGATAACACTTTGATCGTCAATCAATTCCAGCATGCTTGAATGTCTGATCTCGAACCCTGTTTAAGGTATTTGCAAACGACACCTTAAGGGAGAACTGCAGTCGCTTAAAATATGCTACTGATGTGCGGATTAGCGGCGACAGCAGCTAAAACATCTACTTGGGCATCATCATTGTTGCAGGTCGTGGTTGACTTTTCACATGTGGCTGAACATTTCCCGTTTCCTTAAATAACGTAACTATCCGGCGAACGGTCCGGATACTTGGATGATGTCGTCCAGGATACCGAGCAGCATACATAGCACACACCCGTTGGGCACTTTGATCACAATAGCCATATATCAACACGATATCGACCTTTCCCGCAATTGGTAAACGGTCCATTTTAACACGAGTAATGTATCACGAAGCAAATACCGTCCGCACTGGCGGAATGTTGCGTGATACCACGTACTTATACGTTTGTGACTATTATAGCGCCATCTTTCACAAAGCGAAAAAATGGTCCAACTAAAACATTCATGTTTCTTTACGTACTACACGAATATGTAATAAAAATGGGGGTTCCTATTTTAAAAAAACCGCAGTTGATATCCATTTGACCTATGGCAGCGACATCTAGTGGGCCAACCATAGCGCCCCTTCAAACTGGACGAGTTTCGTTGTTTGTAGTTTTTTCGTTTGACGCTTATTTCGTGAGGTATTTGGGCCTGTCACTATCAATGGAGCACCGTGTATACAATTCCTACACAAGTGAAGTAATACAGTGGATGCTTCTATACAGGTCGCTGGTCTTGAAGGTTCGTAGAACTGGGCCGCGGTCAGTCGGCGTGCCGCGTACGTTCGCGTAGAGACGCTGCACTTGCGTTGTCGTCCTGGAGAGGGGTCGGTCAGCGTGCAATTGGCTGACGTCTTCATCACGGCCCTCTCTGCTCTGACGTCTCCGACTGGCGATGCCGGCGCTTCCCTTTACGCCATAACACTACTACTACTACTACTACTACTAGTAGTAGTAGTAGTAGTAGTAGTAGTAGTAGTAGTAGTGTTTACGCCATAACACTACTACTACTACTAGTAGTAGTAGTAGTAGTAGTAGTAGTAGTAGTAGTAGTAGTAGTAGTAGTGTTATGGCGTAAAGGCAAGCGCCGGCATCGCCAGTCGGAGACGTCAGAGCAGAGAGGGCCGTAGTAGTAGTAGTAGTAGTAGTAGTAGTAGTAGTAGTAGTAGTTGGTTGGTTGGTTTGGGGAAGGAGAGCAGACAGCGTGGTCATTGGTCTCATCGGATTAGGGAAGGATGGGGAAGGAAGTCGGCCGTGTCCTTTCAGAGGAACCATCACGGCATTTGCCTGGAGTGATTTAGGGAAATCACGGAAAACCTAAATCAGGATGGCCGGGCGCGGGATTGAACCGTCGTCCTCCCGAATGCGAGTCCAGTGTCTAACCACTGCGCCACCTCGCTCGGTCTACTACTAGTAACAATAAACAAGGCTCAAGGTGAGAGTGAGGGTGGAATAGAAGTTAGAGGGGTGGGAGGAAATTGATATAGACAGCGAAAAAGAGGAGATGGTCAGAGAAATGGGACAAGGGGAGATGAAGAGAGAGAGAGAGAGTGTGTGTGGAGAAGCGGACACAGAAAGGGCGAGGAGGTGATGGGCAGAGGGAGGGAGGGAGGCGCAGGAGGACAAGAAGAGAGAAGGGAGGAGGTGTAGAAGATGGATTGAGAGAGAGGCTAAGAGTTGATGGACAAAGAGAGGGGCAGGAGGAGATGGACAGGGAGTGGGGGGAGAAGGAGATTAGGACGTATTTTCAATTCCCATAATTATTGGAAACGTGCGTTTTCACTTTTCTTTCTCTTCCATTTCACCAGAAAGAGCCACAGCAAAGCGTGACCAGGAACAGTTTGTTTTTATTTTAACTTATACGTTGTATACGGAGTAACAATACACAGAGTGAAGATTAATCAAAGCGACAAACTGCACGGATTCCTGGCTGGAAATGGAGGAAAGAACGTCCTATGAACATGTGTCCAGAAATGCATCGTTGACACGGTAGATGGTGCTGATGAATGAAAGTTCCTCTGATCACGTGCCGTGTGTTCCTTGTGTATTGCAAACAGTGTGATTGACACATGGTCCAACATTCATGTCGATAACTAGCGGAGATGGTGTTTGTGTACGGCCAAGCAGACGGAAACCGTCGAGAGGGAGCACGGCTGTACGAAAGCAAGTACCCTCACAACACCAACCACAACACACAATGTTTCAGGCCCTTTTTGGAAGTTTGTGTGATCACAGATCGTTTCAGACAGACGTGCAAGGAGGTGGCGAACTGCGCGTACACACCGTTTTGCGGATCAGGTTGTACAGAATATTGAGAAGAACCCGAGAACAACTCCAGATAAGTGGCCCCTCAACTTGGTGCAAGCCAAAGTATGATTATGTGTGTCCTGTATGATTACCCCTACGGCCCCCATCACCTCCAATCCCATGGAGACCGCATCTATGGCTCCGTGCTGTTCACTCCGTATATCGGACGAAACATTTTTCATAATTTTAATAGACCTGCTACCGTGTATAAAACCGACTGTGAACAAGGAAACGAAACTGTACATTCTCACAGAAAAGCACAGCACAACATTTTCTTTTTCGCGGCAGATTTTAACAGAAAACTTCTACATTTTTGTTTAAAATGTGTTTATTAGAGTACCGGGTATAAATCTGAAATAAATCGGTTAAGAACGTCTCGACATTTTTTATCGATGTTTTTCTTTATGTACTGCTACAGATACGTCAATACTGTGACTTACACTCTCCCACTCAAGAATTCTGTACTCACGGATAACGACACAAACACAGCACGACAGCAAATCCTTATTACACAAAAACTGACACATTGCAAACAGGTCAGAGGAACGCACCGCTAAACCAGCTCCACTCGGATTTTGTCCGTGAGAGCAATGCTAAACTCAAATTTTCCGATGTTACTGAATGTGCGATCTTGTTACGCCCTAAAAGCTACAAAAGAATTCTGCCATAGACTGTATTTGAAGATACCGGCTCTCTCTGATTTGCAGAGCGAGTTGGTCATTCCACCAGCGGATAGTACGTGTGCTCTGTTGTCCAGAGACTATGGGGTGGATATATCAGTTGTATTAAAATTTCGTTATGTGACCCACTATCAACAGGTACTAGAAGGTATCAGATAGATTATATAATGGTAAGACAGAGATTTAGGAACCAGGTTTTAAATTGTAAGACATTTCCAGGGGCAGATGTGGACTCTGACCACAATCTATTGGTTATAAACTGTATATAAAAACTGAAGAAACTGCAAAAAGGTGGAAATTTAAAGAGATGGGACCTGGATAAACTGACTAAACCAGAGGTTGTACAGAGTTAAGGGAGAGCATAAGGGAACAATTAACAGGAATGGGGGAAAGAAATACAGTAGAAGAAGAATGGGTAGCTCTGAGGGATGAAGTAGTGAAGGCAGCAGAGGATCAAGTAGGTAAAAAGACGAGGGCTCGTAGAAATCCTTGGGTAACAGAAGAAATATTGAATTTAATTAATGAAAGGAGAAAATATAAAAACGCAGTAAATGAAGCAGGCAAAAAGGAATAAAAACGTCTCAAAAATTAGATCGACAGGAAGTGCAAAATGGCTAAGCAGGGATGGCTAGAGGACAGATGTAAGGATGTAGAGGCTTATCTCACTAGGCGTAAGATAGATACTGCCTACAGGAAAATTAAAGAGACCTTTGGAGAAAAGAGAGCCACTTGTATGAAAATCAAGAGCTCAGATGGAAACCCAGTTCTAAGCAATGAAGGGAAAGCAGAAAGGTGGAAGGAGTATATAAAGAGTCTATACAAGGGCGATGTACTTGAGGACAATATTATGGAAATGGAAGAGGATGTAGATGAAGTTTAAATGGGAAATACGATACTGCGTGAAGAGTTTGACAGAGCACTGAAAGACCTGAGTCGAAGCAAGGCCCCGGGAGTAGACAACATTCCAATGGAACTACTGACGGCCTTGGGAGAGCCAGTCCTGACAAAACTCTACCATCTGGTGAGCAAGATGTATGAGACAGGGGAAATACCCTCAGACTTCAAGAAGAATATAATAATTCCAATCCCAAAGAAAGCAGGTGATGACAGATGTGAAAATTACCGAACTATCAGTTTAATAAGTCACAGCTGCAAAATACTAACGCGAATTCTTTACGGACGAATGGAAAAACTGGTAGAAGCCGACCTCGGCGAAGAACAGTTTGGATTCGGTAGAATGGTTGGAACACGTGAGGCAATACTGACCCTACGACTTATCTTGCATTTGTGTACTTAGAGAAAGCTTTTGACAATGTTGACTGGAAATCTCTCTTTCAAATTCTAAAGGTGGCGGGGGTAAAATACAGGGAGCGAAAGGCTATTTACAATTTGTACAGAAAGCAGATGGCAGTTATAAGAGTCGAGGGGCACGAAAGGGAAGCAGTTGTCTGGAAGGGAATGAGACAGGGTTGTAGCCTGTCCCCGATGTTATTCAATCTGTATATTGAGCAAGCAGTAAAGGAAACAAAAGAAAAACTCGGAGTAGGTATTAAATTCAATGGAGAAGAAATAAAAACTTTGAGGTTCGCCGATGACATTGTAATTCTGTCAGAGACAGCAAAGGACTTGGAAGAGCAGTTGAACGGTATGGACAGTGTCTTGAAAGGAGGATATAAGATGAACATCAACAAAAGCAAAACGAGGATAATGGAATGTAGTCGAATTAAGTCGGGTGATGCTGAGGGAATTAGATTAGGAAATGAGACACGTAAAGTAGCAAAGGAGTTTTGCTATTTGGGGGGCAAAAAACTGAGGATGGTCGAAGTAGAGAGGATATAAAATGTAGACTGGCAATGGGAAGGAAAGCGTTTCTGAAGAAGAGAAATTTGTTAACATCGAGTATAGATTTAAGTGTCAGGAAGTCGTTTCTGAAAGTATTTGTATGGTGTGTAGCCATGTATGGAAGTGAAACATGGACGATAAATAGTTTGGACAAGAAGAGAATAGAAGCTTTCGAAATGTGGTGCTACAGAAGAATGCTGAAGATTAGATGGGAAGATCACATAACTAATGAGGAGGTATTGAACAGCATTGGGGAGAAGAGGAGTTTGTGGCACAACTTGACTAGAAGAAGGGACCGGTTGGTAGGACATGTTCTGAGGCATCAAGGGATCACAAATTTAGCATTGGAGGGCAACGTGGAGGGTAAACATCGTAGAGGGAGACCAAGAGATGAATACACTAAGCAGATTCAGAAGGATGTAGGTTGCAGAAAGTACTGGGAGATGAAGAAGCTTGCACAGGATAGAGTAGCATAGAGAGCTGCATCAAACCAGTCTCAGGACTGAAGACAACAACAACAACACATCATCATTATGACTGGATTCCGAAATACGAGGTAGGCTTGGAGGAATCGTGAAATCGTGGAACATTGTACGTATTCCAACGGGGTATTGGTCATTAGACGAAACCAATCTTTGCTGCTCCGCTCGAAGAGTCTGAGCCGTTCATGTTCATGGTGCACATAAACGATCTATCAAGAAAAGAGATTCTCGTAGCTACTCTTTACAACGATGGTGTAGTCTGCAGGGAAATATCATTGGTTAATGATGCTAAGGATGAGTCAAACAACGTATGCAAAATAAAAGAACAAAATTTCATTTCAGAAGTTTTTGATAAGCCACGTCCGTCTCACATCCGTAACCAGGAGTAACATTACAGTACATTGCCATGTGAATTCGACTTTTTGGGAGAATTATAACAAGTGTATGACGTTTGGAAAGTTGGTACCCGAATTGCTGACTACTTGTATCTTAACCCACCGTGAAAGATTGGTAAGACCCTCGCTGTATTAACAGGAAGTCTCTGGAAATACTATTGCGTAAGCAGTGATACAAGGTGCTGGAGATAGACTGGAAACCAAATCTGCTGTTCCCGTTGTACATTTCATGCAAGTAGCATGCGTTGAACAGAAATTTACTTTTTCGTCCTTTGGCTAGAAATCGTCCGGTAATTACGAAATATTTACGATGATCAACGGAATTTGGATACAGAGAGGTTGAAACCTCACACGCCAATATTCAAGAGCGTCTCCAATTCATCACATCTGATAAACACCAAGATGTAACGCTGCACGATGAGGAGATACGAGTGTAATATGATTAAATTTAGTTGTATAGTAATTTGTTACTGAAATCCTACAGTATGATTAAACTCCACACTACACATTCTACCAAGAGTGGTGCTCCTTTGAGGTACGCAGGTGAAACAAGTGTTTGGAAACCAGAACATACTAACAGATAGAAGCTGTGTAATCTGTGGTAAGTCGTGCCTTGAAGGCTTTGTCGGTAAGAGCATTGGCGACAAGCGAGATGGCGTAGTTTCGAGGTTGTGGTCCTTCTCTAATAATCTCATACGTTAATTCCTAATCTTCCTTCCTTCTTCCTGAAGAGCAGTGCCTGCAGAAGGTACGGTTGTTAGTCCTAGTGTCTGTCTGGCGTACAGATTTAATCTGTTAGCAAATTTCAGAAAGTCGGCAACTTTCAGAATAGAATCAAATTAAGTTTTTCACCTTCATGTAGTGTGACGACTGCGATTCTACCCTGTCACTAAGTATCGCCAAAATACCCGAAAAGTATCGTGTTAACTAATGCAGTCAAAATCAAGTCGTATGTAAATAGACGTTTCTCCAAATTTTACTTCCCAACACAATATCTGACCGTGAATGTATCCCAAAAGAAAAATGGTTCAAATGGCACTGAACACTATGGGACTTAACATCTATGGTCATCAGTCCCCTAGAACTACTTAAACCTAACTAACCTAAGGGCACCACACAACACCCAGACATCACGAGGCAGAGCAAAAACCCTGACCCTGCCGGGAATCGAACCCGGGAACCCGGGCGCGGGAAGCGAGAACGCTACCGCACGAGCATGTATCCCAGTTTAGCATAAAATAACCATATTAAATAAGAGTTAATGATGCTGCTGTGGTCTTCAGTCCTGAGACTGGTTTGATGCAGCTCTCCATGCTAGTCTATCGTGTGCAAGCTTCTTCATCTCCCAGTACCTACTGCAACCTACATCCTCCTGAATCTGCTTAGTGTATTCATCTCTTGGTCTCTCTCTACTATTTTTACCCTCCAAGCTGCCCTCCAATGCTAAATTGGTGATCCCTTGATGCCTCAAAACATGTCCCACCAACCGATCCCATCTTCTAGTCAAGTTGTGCCGCAAACTTCTCTTCTCCCCAAACCTATTCAATACCTCCTCATTAGTTACGTGATCTACCCATCTAATCTACAGCATTCTTCTGTAGCACCACATTTCGAAAGCTTCTATTCTCTTCTTGTCCATACTAGTTATCGTCCATGTTTCACTTCCATACATGGCTACACACCATACAAATACTTTCAGAAACGACTTCCTGACACTTAAATCTATACTCGATGTTAACAAATTTCTCTTCTTCAGAAACGCTTTCCTTCCCATTGCCAGTCTACATTTTATATCCTCTCTACTTCGACCATCATCAGTTATTTTACTCCCTAAATAGCAAAACTCCTTTACTACTTTAAGTGTCTCATTTCCTAATCTACACTCCTGGAAATTGAAATAAGAACACCGTGAATTCATTGTCCCAGGAAGGGGAAACTTTATTGACACATTCCTGGGGTCAGATACATCACATGATCACACTGACAGAACCACAGGCACATAGACACAGGCAACAGAGCATGCACAATGTCGGCACTAGTACAGTGTATATCCACCTTTCGCAGCAATGCAGGCTGCTATTCTCCCATGGAGACGATCGTAGAGATGCTGGATGTAGTCCTGTGGAACGGCTTGCCATGCCATTTCCACCTGGCGCCTCAGTTGGACCAGCGTTCGTGCTGGACGTGCAGACCGCGTGAGACGACGCTTCATCCAGTCCCAAACATGCTCAATGGGGGACAGGTCCGGAGATCTTGCTGACCAGGGTAGTTGACTTACACCTTCTAGAGCACGTTGCGTGGCACGGGATACATGCGGACGTGCATTGTCCTGTTGGAACAGCAAGTTCCCTTGCCGGTCTAGGAATGGTAGAACGATGGGTTCGATGACGGTTTGGATGTACCGTGCACTATTCAGAGTCCCCTCGACGATCACCAGTGGTGTACGGCCAGTGTAGGAGATCGCTCCCCACACCATGATGCCGGGTGTTGGCCCTGTGTGCCTCGGTCGTATGCAGTCCTGATTGTGGCGCTCACCTGCACGGCGCCAAACACGCATACGACCATCATTGGCACCAAGGCAGAAGCGACTCTCATCGCTGAAGACGACACGTCTCCATTCGTCCCTCCATTCACGCCTGTCGCGACACCACTGGAGGCGGGCTGCACGATGTTGGGGCGTGAGCGGAAGACGGCCTAACGGTGTGCGGGACCGTAGCCCAGCTTCATGGAGACGGTTGCGAATGGTCCTCGCCGATACCCCAGGAGCAACAGTGTCCCTAATTTGCTGGGAAGTGGCGGTGCGGTCCCCTACGGCACTGCGTAGGATCCTACGGTCTTGGCGTGCATCCGTGCGTCGCTGCGGTCCGGTCCCAGGTCGACGGGCACGTGCACCTTCCGCCGACCACTGGCGACAACATCGATGTACTGTGGAGACCTCACGCCCCACGTGTTGAGCAATTCGGCGGTACGTCCACCCGGCCTCCCGCATGCCCACTATACGCCCTCGCTCAAAGTCCATCAACTGCACATACGGTTCACGTCCACGCTGTCGCGGCATGCTACCAGTGTTAAAGACTGCGATGGAGCTCCGTATGCCACGGCAAACTGGCTGACACTGACGGCGGCGGTGCACAAATGCTGCGCAGCTAGCGCCATTCGACGGCCAACACCGCGGTTCCTGGTGTGTCCGCTGTGCCGTGCGTGCGATCATTGCTTGTACAGCCCTCTCGCAGTGTCCGGAGCAAGTATGGTGGGTCTGACACACCGGTGTCAATGTGTTCTTTTTTCCATTTCCAGGAGTGTAATTCCCTCAGCATCACCCGATTTAATTTGACTACATTCCATTATCCTCGTTTTGCTTTTGTTGATGTTCATCTTATATCCTCCTTTCAAGACACTGTCCATTCCGTTCAACTGCTCTTCCAAGTCCTTTGCTGTCTCTGACAGAATTACAATGTCATCGGCGAACCCCAAAGTTTTTACTTCTTCTCCATGAATTTTAATACCTACTCCGAATTTTTCTTTTGTTTCCTTTACTGCTTGCTCAATATACAGATTGAATAACATCGGGGACAGGCTACAACCCTGTCTCACTCCTTTCCCAACCACTGCTTCCATTTCATGCCCCTCGACTCTTATAACTGCCATCTGGTTTCTGTACAAATTGTAAATAGCCTTTCGTTCCCTGTATTTTACCCCTGCCACCTTTAGAATGTGAAAGAGAGTATTCCAGTCAACATTGTCAAAAGCTTTCTCTAAGTCTACAAATGCTAGAAACGTAGGTTTGCCTTTTCTTAATCTTTCTTCCAAGATAAGTCGTAAGGTTAGTATTGCCTCACGTGTTCCAACATTTCTACGGAATCCAAACTGATCTTCCCCGAGGTCCGCTTCTACCAGTTTTTCCATTCGTCTGTAAAGAATTCGCGTTAGTATTTTGCAGCTGTGACTTATTAAACTGATAGTTCGGTAATTTTCACATCTGTCAACACCTGCTTTCTTTGGGATTGGAATTATTATATTCTTCTTGAAGTCTGAGGGTATTTCCCCTGTCTCATACATCTTGCTCACCAGATGGTAGAGTTTTGTCAGGACTGGCTCTCCCAAGGCCATCAGTAGTTCTAATGGAATGTTGTCTACTCCCGGGGCCTTGTTTCGACTCAGGTCTTTCAGTGCTCTGTCAAACTCTTCACGCAGTATCGTATCTCCCATTTCGTCTTCATCTACATCCTCTTGCATTTCCATAATATTGTCGTCAAGTACATCGCCCTTGTATAAACCCTCTATATACTCCTTCCACCATTCTGCTTTCCCTTCTTTGCTTAGAACTGGGTTGCCATCTGAGCTCTTGATATTCATACAAGTGGTTCTCTTCTCTCCAAAGGTCTCTTTAATTTTCCTGTAGGCAGTATCTATCTTACCCCTAGTGAGACAAGCCTCTACATCCTTACATTTGTCCTCTAGCCATCCCTGCTTAGCCATTTTGGACTTCCTGTCGATCTCATTTTTGAGACGTTTGTATTCCTTTTTGCCTGCTTCATTTACTGCATTTTTATATTTTCTCCTTTCATCAATTAAATTCAATATTTCTTCTGTTACCCAAGGATTTCTATTAGCCCTCGTCTTTTTACCTACTTGATCCTCTGCAGTCTTCACTACTTCATCCCTCAGAGCTACCCATTCTTCTTCTACTGTATTTCTTTTCCCCATTCCCGTCGATTGTTCCCTTATGCTCTCCCTGAAACTCTCTACAACCTCTCGTTCTTTCAGTTTATCCAGGCCCCATCTCCTTAAATTCCCACCTTTTTGCAGTTTCTTCAGTTTCAATCTGCAGTTCATAACCAAGAGATTGTGGTCAGAATCCATATCTGCCCCCGGAAATGTCTTACAATTTAAAACCTGGTTCCTAAATCTCTGTCTTACCATTATATAATCTATCTGATACCTTTTAGTATCTCCAGGATTCTTCCAGGTATACAACCTTCTTTTATGATTCTTGAACCAAGTGTTAGCTATGATTAAGTGCAAAATTCTACAAGGCGGCTTCATCTTTTATTTCTTCCCCCCAATCCACATTCAGCTACTATGTTTCCTTCTCTCCCTTTTCCTACTGACGAATTACAGTCACCCATGACTATTGAATTTTCGTCTCCCTTCACTATCTGAATAATTTCTTTTATCTCGTCATACATTTCATCAATTTCTTCATCATCTGCAGAGCTAGTTGGCATATAAACTTGTACTACTGTAGTAGGCATGGGCTTTGTGTCTATCTTGGCCACAATAATGCGTTCACTATGCTGTTTGTAGTAGCTAACCCGCACTCCTATTTTTTATTCATTATTAAACCTACTCCTGCATTACCTCTATTTGATTTTGTATTTATAACCCTGTAATCACCTGACCAAAAGTCTTGTTCCTCCTGCCACCGAACTTCACTAATTCCCACTATATCTAACTTTAACCTATCCATTTCCCTTTTTAAATTTTCTAACCTACCTGCCCGATTAAGGGATCTGACATTCCACGCTCCGATCCGTAGAACGCCAATTTTCTTTCTCCTGATAACGACGTCCTCTTGAGTAGTCCCCTCCCGGAGATCCGAATGGGGGACTATTTTACCTCCGGAATATTTTACCCAAGAGGACGCCATCATCATTTAATCATACAGTAAAGCTGCATGTCCTCGGGAAAAATTACGGCTGTAGTTTCCCCTTGCTTTCAGCCGTTCGCAGTACCAGCACAGCAAGGCCGTTTTGGTTAATGCTACAAGGCCAGATCAGTCAATCATCCAGACTGTTGCCCCTGCAACTACTGAAAAGGCTGCTGCCCCTCTTCAGAAACCACATGTTTGTCTGGCCTCTCAACAGATACCCCTCCGTTGTGGTTGCACCTACGGTACGGCCATCTGTATCGCTGAGGCACGCAAGCCTCCCCACCAACGGCAAGGTCCATGGTTCATGGGGGGGGGGGGGAGTTAATGATATTGACAAAAAAAATTGCTTCTAACATCAATAAACAAAAGAATACCAAAGTTGAGTGATGAACCCACAATTTTACACGACTCTCATTCAATGTAATCACAACCCGTGTGGTTTGACAGCTACCCACCTTTAAATTACCCACTATAGAGTGTTAGCTCCAATAGCAAGTGAGCTTCACTATCATTGGTCGACGTTTAAGAAATTAATGGCGGGCGCCCTTGTCCAAGTAGCAAAACATTACAATACTTCTGGTAAATGTTACGGCACATGAATTTAGACACATACCCTCCAAAAGTTATAAAATATATACATGCAGCGGCAGCGGATTTAAAATGTAAAAAATGGAAATAATTAAAAGGGAAATGGCTACTGCTAATGAAAGTCAACAATGTCTACATAGAACACACCACTTCGTGGAGAACACTTTTATTCTAAAGAAGACAAACGTTATGTGAATGTCAACCAAAGGGAAAGAAATTACAAATTAAAATTGTTTGCAATAATTTTGAGTCTTTGAGAGGAGAGCACTGTTTTTAAATCTTATCTTGTGTGTTGTGACGATGGTCGCGGTATCGACGGCAGCTGGCTGGTCCTGGTGAATCTCTGAGATCTGCTCCCACGGTCGTGTAATTGCAGCTGATGATTTTTCCTCGTAATCGGGTGGGCGATGGTATTCATTAAGCTGCAAATCTGATTACAGTGGCGGTTTGCAGGCCACAGGCTGGTCGATGTAATTGTTGTTACAGATGTCCGTATGTGCACAGTTTTAATGTTTCTGGCGCACACAATTTAAGTTTACTTACGCCACACACAGTTTATAAAACTTGCCGACCACGAATTCTGTTGAAAGTAAATTCGTATTATGAGTGCCGCGATCGGGAGAAACCGTCCTGGTCGGGAATGTACTCTCACACAATAGACAGTTCGCTTAAGTTCAGAACGACTGTTACTGATGATAGGTGTCCGGTACTTCATCGAAACGCGAATAAATATGTAAGTTCACAGTACTTGAGTGTACGAAAACACAGTCAAAATACAAGCGCAGTTCAATTAGCCCAGTTTCTACACTCACTATTACCATATCACGTCCTGGTATAAAACAGTCATTAAAAACGTACATCGCTTGCCACTAAACTCAATCTTCACCAGCTCGTAAAAGTCACGACTCTCACAGTAAAACATGTGTCCGCCTCTCTAGCTACAGCTACAGCTACAGCTAGCTACAGCCCCGCTTTGTTGGATCGACTATCGCCATTGCTCTCTCTCAATACTCTCGCCCACAGTTTATACAACATCAAAGTAAATTACATATATCTTTACACAACTATTTTCTACCAAACTTATTATAGTAAACGATAAACAAAAACATTAAACCTTTCCAAAATCAATAAACTCTAAACATATTTATCTCCTTACAAAAAAGAAATAATCTCCACTTACATATTACATCTAGAAAACAACTTTTATCTCTATATTACAGGACAAACGAAAAATGCGCTACAACATCAAAGATATATGAACAGACGAAAAAAAAACATGATAAATATATATCTGTCGCAAATAACGATGTATTATAGTAGCTAACGGAACATTTTTCGAAGTACTGAAGTAAACAATCAATATCAGTCACTGAACATCTAGACATTCCACGAGTCAGCATTTGAAGATGATTAAACAGAGTTATATGTGAAGAAATCAAGGATTGCTTTAAATATGTTACGTGTGATAGTTATTTCGGGACACTGAGAATCTGTAAAAGGCAGAGAGAAACAGGTAGAAATAATGACGAGTGTAGGTTGAAAAATATCAGAGCTTGTGTAACAGATTATCGAGGACGTATGATGTACAATTAACCCCGTTACGAAGATAAGATTAGAAGAAGAAAACGGAAAGATGTAGGCCTGTGACAGGTGCTTCTGGAGCTCCGAGCGCAGATGCAAGGGTAGTAAAGATTTACTAAACTTCAATATGGGCAGATATAATATACTGTTTAATTTCATTCTACAGTTTATAACCAGGCACTTGGGTACAGTTGAGTTTCTCTCCATCACATCTAACTGAATATTTTCCTGTAACTTCCAGTCTTTCCAAGTATCTCCTCTCCCGCAGTTGCCTCTTTACATTTACATTAATTTCAAAATATGTGAGTTTATCCCACAGACGCTTTATCGGACAAGAATTCTTGAACTGTGCTGGCCCAGTTTATTTGGCGTCGACAGACTTCTAAAGAAAGAATAGAAGACGGGCTGGAAAAAGGCAAATTAACATGTATAGCATTCTGGGGTTCAGATTTTGACAATGTTGACTTGATACAGTCTTCTAAATTAGTAAGGTAGTGGGTATGAGATAGCCGGAGCGAACGGTTACTTACAACTTCTTCAGAAACCAGGTTGCGTTTACAAGACTCGAAAGCGAGAAAGGAAAGTAGTAGTAGAAAAGGGAGTGAGACAGACTTGTGGCCTAAAGGTAATGGAATGTAGTAGAACCATATTAGGTGATGCTGAAAGAATTGCATTAGGAAAATAGATGAGTTTTGGTGTTTGGGCGGAAAATATCTGCTGATAACGGAAGTTAAGAGAATAAATACACAGACTGGCTACAGCACGAATAGTATTTCTGGAAAGAATTTGTTGTTGTTGTGGTCTTCAGTCCTGAGACTGGTTTGATGCAGCTCTCCATGCTACTCTATCCGGTGCAAGCTTCTTCATCTCCCAGTACCTACTGCAACCTACATCCTTCTGAATCTGTTTAGTGTATTCATCTCTTGGTCTCCCTCTACGATTTTTACCCTCCACGCTGCCCTCCAATACTAAATTGGTGATCCCTCGATGTCTCAGAACATGTCCTACCAACCGATCCCTGCTTCTAGTCAAGTTGTGCCACAAGCTCCTCTTCTCCCCAATTCTATTCAATACCTCCTCATTAGTTATGTGCTCAACCCATCTAATCTTCAGCATTCTTCTGTAGCACCACATTTCGAAAGCCTCTACTCTCTTTTTGTCTAAGCTATTTATCGTTCACATTTCACTTCCATACATGGCTACACTCCATACAGATACTTTGAGAAACGACTTCCTGACACTTAAATCAATACTCGATGTTAACAAATTTCTCTTCTTAAGAAACGCTTAACTTGCCATTGCCAGTCTACATATTATATCCTCTCTACTTCGACCATCATCAGTTATTTTGCTCCCCAAATAGCAAAACTCCTTTACTACTTTAAGTGTCTCATTTCCTAATCTAATTCCCTCAGCATCACCCGACTTAATTCGACTACATTCCATTATCCTCGTTTTGCTTTCGTTGATGTTCATCTTATACCCTCCTTTCAAGACACTGTCCATTCCGTTCAACGGCTCTTCCAAGTCCTTTGTCATCGGCGAACCTCAAAGTTTTTATTTCTTCTCCATGGATTTTAATACCTACTTCGAACTTTTCTTTTGTTTCCTTTATTGCTTGCTCAATATACAGATTGAATAACATCGGGGATAGGCTACAACCCTGTCTCATTCCCTTCCCAACAACTGCTTCCCTTTCGTGCCCCTCGACTCTTATAACTGCCATCTGCTTTCTGTACAAATTGTAAATAGCCTTTCGCTCTCTGTATTTTATCCCTGCCATCTTCAGAATTTGAAAGACAGTATTCCAATCAATATTGTCAAAAGCTTTCTCGAAGTCTACAAATGCTAGAAACGTAGGTTTGCCTTTCCTTAATCTTTCTTCTAAGATAAGTCGTAGGGTCAGTATTGCCTCACGTGTTCCAACATTTCTACGGAATCCAAACTCATCTTCCCCGAGGTCGGCTTCTATCAGTTTTTCCATTCGTCTGTAAAGAATTCGCGTTAGTATTTTGCAGCTGTGACTTATTAAACTGATAGTTCGGTAATTTTCACATCTGTCAACACTTGCTTTCTTTGGGATTGGGATTATTATATTCTTCTTGAAGTCTGAGGGTATTTCGGCTGTCTCATACATCTTGCTCACCAGATGGTAGAGTTTTGTCAGGACTGGTTCTCCCAAGGCCATCAGTAGTTCTAATGGAATGTTGTCTACTCTGGGGGCCTTGTTTCGACTCACGTCTTTCAGTGCTCTGTCAAACTCTTCACGCAATATCATAGCTCCCATTTCATCTTCATCTACATCCTCTTCCATTTCCATAATATCGTCCTCAAGTACATCGCCCTTGTATAGGCCCTCTATATACTCCTTCCACCTTTCTGCTTTCCCTTCTTTGCTTAGAACTGGGTTTCCATCAAAGCTCTTGATATTCATGCAAGTGGTTCTCCCTTCTCCAAAGGTCTCTTTAATTTTCCTGTAGGCAGTACCTATCTTACCCTAGTGAGATAAGCCTCTACATCCTTACATTTGTCCTCTAGCTTAGCCATTCTGCTTAGCCATTTTCCACTTCCTGTCAATATTTTTGAGACGTTTGTATTCCTTTTTGCCTGCTTCATTTACTGCATTTTTATATTTTCTCCTTTCATCAATTAAATTCAATATTTCTTCTGTTACCCAAGGGTTTCTACTAGCCCTCGTCTTTTTACCTATTTGATCCTCTGCTGCCTTCACTATTTCATCTCTCAAAGCTACCAATTCTTCTTCTACTGTATTTCTTTCCCCCAGTCCTGTCAATTGTTCCCTTATGCTCTCCCTGAAACTCTGTACAATCTCTGGTTCTTTCAATTTATCCAGGTCCCATCTCCTTAAATTCCCACATTTTTGCAGTTTCTTCAGTTTTAATCTACAGTTTATAACCAATAGATTGTGGTCAGAGTCCACATCTGCCCCTGGAAATGTCTTACAATTTAAAACCTGGTTCCAAAATCTCTGTCTTACCATTATACGAGGCCTGTTCAGAAAGTAAGCTCCGATTGATTGCCAAATTGAAACCACAGTGAACTTCAGAGATGTTTTACTTGTAACAATTAGCTACACCTTTCAGCTACTTCTCTACGTAGTCGCCGTTCTGACTTAGACTTTTGTCATAGCGTTGTACCAACTTTTCAATAGCCTCATCATAGAAGGCAGCCGCCAGTGCTTTCCGCCAATTCTCCACGCTGGCCTACACCTCTTTGTCTGTGTCAAAATGTTGTCTTCAAAGACAGCGGTTCATGTGACCAGAGATGAAACTCAGGGGGAGACAATTGCGGACTGTATTGTGGGTAATCTCACATTTCCATTTGAAAACGATGCAGGAGCATCTTCATTGCCCCTGCAGAATGCGGCTGAGAATTGTCTTGAAGAAGAAACAGCACGACAGTTATGTAATGTTAGCTGCATAGCTTCAGGCGAAATTTCTCACCAGGCCCTCGTACTTGGAGGCAGACACTATTTTCTAGACATCTTTACGCACTCACTGCGAGCTCCGAAATGAGAAGAGCGACGTGATGCTAACTGGGGTTATACTAGAGACACTACCCAACACATCTGTGCAAAGCTTTATCGGATTTTCATAGCCGTTTCCATTTCGCGACCGATCGGAGCTTACTTTCTGAACGCCCCTCGTATAAGCTATGTGATACCTTTTAGTATCTCCAGGGTTCTCCCATGTATACAGCCTTCTTTTATGATTCTTAAACCAAGTATTAGCTATGATTAAGTTATGCTCTGCGCAAAATTCTGCCAGCGGATGCCTCTTTCATTTCTCAATATACAGTCTTGATATCAACTTTCTTTTAATTGGAGTGAGCGGTTTCAATCCTTAAGGATCATCTTCAGACTCCAGAATTGCAGGTGGACTTCCATGGAGGAAGCTGCGCCGACCCACGACGCAGTCAGTTCAGCGTTGCGATCAAGACTGTTTTTAATTATATATATTTAATTGCATAATATAAGATCGCCCATAATATTTTCAAAAATTTTAATTTGTTAATATCTAATTTAAGTTTTGGTAAGTCTGCTATCAAAACATTTGTCTAGGGTCTAGCTTTGTGCGGAAATGGTTGGTTCAAATGGCTCGGAGCACTATGGGACTTACCTGCTGAGGTCATCAGTCCCATAGATCTTAGAACTACTTAAACCTAACTAACCTAAGGAGAGCACACACATCCCTGCCCGAGGCAGGATTCGAACCTGCGACCGTAGCGGTCGCGCGGTTCCAGACTGTAGCGCCTACAACCGCTCGGCCACACCGGCCGGCCTGTGCGGAAATGAAACGTGGACTATAAAGAGCTCAGACAAGAAGAAAATAGAAGAACGTTGAAAATTACATAGGTAGGTCGAGTAATTAATGAGAACCTACTGAATCTAACCGAGGAAGCAAGAAATTTATTTCACAACTTGACGAGGGAGGTGTAATGACTAAAACATGTAGGACAGCGCCTGAACACAAAGTATAAGGGACAGTGAAACGAAAACGAGACCGACGGAAAAACGTAAGTAAACTCTTTATTATTTCAAAAATAATCTTCATAATTGTTAATAAATTTATCCTACTTTGAGACAAGACAGTCAATGCCTTTATGGAAAATGTTTGTGGTTAACAGCGAAACCACGATCGCACCCAGGCATGCAGATCTTTGTCCGAAGGAAATCAACAGCCAAGTATGTCTTTCTCCAGGACTCCAAAAATATGGAAATCGCCTGAGGAGATATGGGGATTATATGGAGGATGTGTAAGGGCTTCCCAGCGAAACTTATGCAGCGTTTTCGAAACAACCTTGGCGACAAATGGGCGGGCTGGTTTCTAAACCACGCTAGTATTCGGAGAAACTACTGCCACAATCCATAGAATATTCATTGACTTTGCAGCAAACAAGTAACGTAAGGACCCTCTGCATCTCAGACACGATCTATGCGTGACAAATCAAAGTACTCACAAACCAATCAAGGATCCATACATTCTTCAAGGGGTTTGTGAACTACGGGCACTGGCGTTATAATGCTGGTTTATGCCGTTTAGTATTCCAATCATGAAGATAAAACCACAGAGCTACATCGCTTGATCAACTATCACATGTACTGTTGTCATATTTAATCGGTCCCCACACTGCGATTCTAGGAGCCGGAGAGGTATGGGTCTAGAGAATCGCTACTTCCTGTGACCTTTTATTAGGTAGTATACGGACACGATGGCGTCAACCTGACACCGATAAAGGGAAACAAGAAATCGCTGATGACCACAGAATTCTGGTCTGGTTTTACACCATGCGACTTTCTGTTCTCTGTAGTATAGTATCAGCGATAAACCACACAACGCAACTCGGGATCTCAACCCACATTCCAGAAATTTATTCCTGGCGGTTCGTGGTGACACACTGGCTGTAGCCTCTACCCACATTTTAGCTCTCCGTTTATTCGTCAGAGCTACTGAACAATGCTTCAGTATTCTCGCGTTGCAGCCCCTCTTGTCACACTGTTGCCCTGAGATCATCTCGTCACCACTCGTTCTGCATTCAGTCTTATACAGCCTATTGTCAGTGCGATCTGGCATTATGATACTCCCATGTCCTTTAGGCCAATGATTCGATGTTACTCAAAGAATGGAAGACGGCAACAAACTGCATATTCACATCACTGAGATGCGAACCACCAGAAACTGCAGTGACGCTGGACACATCTGATACCATCATGTACTCACATTCTTCTGCATCTGCATGACTGGTATTTCTCTGTACTGAAAATAACCCCGCATAAATATTAAATTTATTCACCACGACCCTCAGGCGTGGAAATACTTTAGTATCAACTTGATAACGTAAATAGTGCAAAGCTTGCGATTTCTATCATTGCAGTTCTTACACGGAGCTCTTCGGCCTCCAATAGTGTCATTTTTTTTGTTTCAATTTTTACGTCGGATTTTCTGTGTTGTCATTGGTTCAGAAAGATCGGTCCAGTCTTTAAGAAGAGTACAGAGGCGAAAATACACTCTTATTTCAGTAGCGTAAAGAACTGGAGGACACATTTAGTTCACAAGTATAAATACGCAGGTGAGACCGAGTTTGTGCTTGTGTCCTCGCTCGCGCACGCGCTCGTTGCCATAATCACGTGAATATTTCTCTAAGCCTGTCAGTGGTTGTGAAAAGATCGTATTATCTATATACTCATTACTGAGGTACCGTATTTATGAGTATAATCATCAATGACCATTTGTGGCAAAAACATTTAGAAATTTGTATTAACAAATTATATTGCTTCTGACTTGTCTAGTACAAAAATCTAGATAAACCAGAAATTAATGACCAGTTGAAATAACTGTCTTAGGAACCATTCTGATCACAATGATTTTGGAAGACGCGGAGCAGGATAACGAAAACCTGTCTCTTCCCAAATAGAAGTGCAGTGTCTCAGTGATTGGATCACGAATGTCAGCGACGATAATTTGCAAACGTCATCCATTTAACATTTCATTACGTTAATTTTACTCATGCAACTGTTGTTATAGTGCTGCATCAGTGTAAAGGACGTATAAGGTACGCGGGAATCTGTCAGTGAAGTGAAAGTCTCTCAAGGCCTCGGAAATCCGTTCCCAATTACAGGCATTCGGTCCAGTGCATTGTGATTCGTGACCTGATCTGATTGAGACTTGCACCTCCTAAACACCAACGAGTGGAGGGTAACCTGTGTTGCGCCCAGTTTTCAAGAGATGCAATAGAGGCCATGATTAAGCAAAGCCGGTGACCTTCGGCGTTTCATCACAAAAGAAGTCTTACACATCTCAAATTAACGGGCATTCACGTCTCTCGTCTGTGTGTAGCAGCTCTCAGCCTTATTTGGAGCCCGGAATAAGAGGTGACAGAAATAGAAAATTCAACTCCTAAGAAAGCGTCTTCGGCTCAGGATATGTGCAGTAACATACGATACCGGTAAATTGTACGGTGTAGAGTTTTTGAAACTTGGAAACCTCATTCTAGACATTCTAAGAAACTTTAAACCTACACGCTACCTATCATGTTGTAGAATATCTTATTATTATTTCTCATGATAAACTAATCATGTTTTCGTAAATTTCTTCATTTTCGTTTTAGGTTCGTTACTTCGGCCAGAGCCTCTTTGGGTGAACATTAGCGAGAAGACATGTTTGTCTTATCGCAATTATTCATTCTCTTTTTACGTTATTCATCATTATCTCATACGACCATACATGTCAACCTTTTCTAACTGAAGATTTAAGCAACTCAGTGCGGCGGCCGTTAAAGATCCCCTGCGTGAGGCAATAATGTGGGTAAGACATTGGATTCTTTTCAGATGAGTACTAAATTTTACACCTTTTCACTCAATCAAAGGGAATACTACGACGACTCCCTGATCGAGGCTCTACAATTTCCTTCTCTACCTATGAACAATTTGTGAATTTTCACTTGGTCTTCAATAACACAAGGTCAGTTATTCTGTTACTAAGGCTCTTCACCCGACGCGCCAGGTTCTTTGGTGTCTCTACAAGTCTATTTCTCACTGTCTGTTCCTGTATTATACATATACATATGCACAAATGAGGATGGAATGGCCTGAGACGAATGCTCTTAATGAGCAACTGACACAAAAAAGTGTTTGGAAAGACGACGAAGAAGATGTACCAAACAGGAAAAGCAATAATATCTACCGGCAAACGCACATGTTACTAAATTCTTCTCTATCGTTTTTCTTTCTTCTCGGATGGGCCAGCTAAGGATTACCTGCCAATTTCAGTTTCTTATTCGTTGTTCTTTTCTTGCAGAACTCTTTCATCTGTTCACTGTGTTCTTTCTACCTGTCTTCTGACCACTACGTACCAGTTTTTTCACTCTTGTACCTTCGAGTCCTTCCACATTCAAACTGTTTCCTTAAACACCTCTGTGCCAGTCTTTTCCTCTGTTTTTTTCATGTTTCTAAAGCCTTTTTTACTTCATGGTTCTTGTTTGTTTATTTCATATCCAACAAATATTTGAAGATATTTTCTGTTAATCTACTGTTTCGCATTCGATATGAATGTCCCAGAAATACGTCTTCTTTTCTTCATTACTTCTGATATATTTTCAATTTTTCAATAAATTTGATCATTACACCGTAATTCCAAACATTCTAAAGCTTTTCATCGGCCTAATGTTTTTCTAGTGATTCACCTTTCTAGTATTTCTGATTTAAGTAAATTATAATGTAATGCTACATATTCACTAACATATTGATGTTCTGACTTCACTGCTATATCGTAATGCCTTACTTTTGCACCGAGCGAGGTGGGGCAGTGTTTAGCACACTGGACTCGCATTCGGTATGACGACGGTTCAAACCCACGTCCGGCTATCCTGATTTAGGTTATCCATGATTTCCGTAAGTCGCTTCAGGCAAATACCGAGATGGTTCCTTTCAAAGGGCACGGCCGATTTCCTTCCCCATCCTTCTCTAAACCGGTGGGACCGATTACCTCGCTGTTCGGTCCCCTTCCCCCAAATCAACCAACCTTATTTTTTTTGTTGTAGAAGCCTTTGGTTATACACTATGCCCTTCCCATATTATATAGCTTTTCCTTTATTCCAAACCATTTTCTTCGATTATCTGCCCAGGACATAAACATTTTTAAATCTTTTCAATTTGAACAATGTATGTTTCAGAAACGTCTGTGCAATTTTAATGTTTGTAAAAAAAATTAGCTGTTGAAATTCTTACGCAGGTCCTCCTGGCTATTTCTTTCAAAATATTAATTTGTGTTGCAGCAGATGCCACATTTTCTGAAAATGTAGCGAAGTCATCTGCGAATGCGACACAATTATTCCAGTATTCTTGTTTCTTCTTCTCAATTTATTCGTAAAGTATTATATGCATTCAATTTTTCATTCCGATTTCTCACTACATTTTCTAGAACACAGTTAAAAGGAACTGGCGATAGGCCACTGCCTTGCCATGCACCTGTCTTTATTTCGAAGAGCTAAGATATTTCTACCGTATATTTCACTTTAAATACTGCGTCTGTAAGCGTTTCATGAATCATATTTGTTGAGTTAGACTTCAGAGTAAATTCTCGGATTATTTTATCGGTAGTTTATCTGTCAACGTAATGAAAGGCTTTTATGATTACTGCAGTATCTTTTGAATTCAATGATATGTGACGAATGATTGAGTTCAGGCTAATTATTTGCTCAGCAGTTCCTGAAATCACTTATTATGCATTATGAGGTGTTTTGTTGGAACGAACGATGTGGCACTGAAATATCGTTCTTAACTTTCAGTTAAAATGTACTCCTCGTACGGGAATTGCACAATGTGTGTAGGAGTATAGGTTCTGATGCAGGAACGGTGACATATGGAAGTTTATATCCGGCTGGGAGTCGTCCACGAATAGCCAAAGCGGTTAAGGTGACAGCTAGCAAAACTGCGATAGCCAGGGTCGTGTCCTGGTATGGCACAGATTTTCATTGTCTTTATTCCCTTATACAGCTGTTGGTAGTTTATATTGACAACTGCGAGTGTATTTCATGGAGTCTCTACTACTTTTGATGAACGTAGAAATCTGTACCCAGTAATGGCATACCTATCATAATTCAGATTGCTCGTTTGCGTTTTGAAAGGTGTGTAGGTAGGTTATCTGTTACATTTTATTCTGGTAATCTGGTTTTTCGACGTGCAGGAATTTGAATTTTTTCCTCTAAAACTACTTCTAGTTCTTTTAAACAGAAAGAACAAATTTTGAGTAAAGAATTCACGTTTAAACTGCTCAGAAAGAATTTCTTTTCAAACTTTATTCCAAGCTTCCTCCAACTCAAACCTCTGATTGCAGTTGCTGGAACTCCCCAGAACCTTATGACCCATGCATTGCATGACGCAAGAGATACTGCATTCATTTAACCGACTTTACGTACTACAGTTGAAATTGTATCAATAACAAAATTACGGTCTTGTCACAGTTCGCGGGGCTGCTGCCGTGGGAGGTTCAAGTCCTCCCTCGGGCATGGGTGAGTGTGTTGTCCTTAGCGTAAGTTAGTTTCAGTTACATTAAGTAGTTGTATGCCTAGGGGCCGATGACCTTAGCAGTTAGGTCCCATAAGATCTTACCATTGAACCATTTGGACAGCCAAACGTTATAAGCAAAACAAAAGTGATTCAGATATGTTTCGTTAACACTAATTCCTTCTCAGGTTTCCAGTTAAAGGTCTGTCCTTTTGTATTTTATGAAATACTTTTATCCATAAAAACTTGACAAAGTTGTCATTGATACTCAACGTCCCCTTCTAAGACTTTGTTTACGACTTGTAGATTGTGCTATATACGAGGGTTGCAACGTTAATAGTGGCAACTATTTACTTACAGCTCGTACAAAACAGATACGTCTTTCAAAGTTTTACTGACCTTCAGAGTAGTCACCAGCATTGTGTATAGCCCGTTGCCAGCGATGTTGAAGTCGTAGGATACTCTTAGCTTTGTCAGTTGTGTTGACAGTTCGAGCGGCGCGGTCTATTGCCCGACGAATTTGTAGCATTTCTGAAGCGAATGCCGTGAAGTGTTTCCTTCAATTTAGAAATCGAGTTGATCTCATGAGGGCTTAAGTCAGGGGACTGCAGTAGGTGGTATAGCACTTAGCAGCCCCATCAGTCAAACAAATCAGTAACAGATTGTACTGCATGTGCTTGAGCATTTTCCTGCAAAATGATGATCAGGTCCTGCAGAAAATGCCATCACTTCTGTCTCTAAGCTGGTCATAGGTTGTGTTCCAAAAATGAACAGCATAGAGAAAGGAGTGATGACACTTTCTGCAGGACATGACCATCATTTTGCAAGACAACGCTCAAGCACGTACAGTGCAAGCTGTTACTGATTTGTTTGACTGATAGGGCTGTTAATTGCACACCACCTACGGCACCTACTGCCCCCCCCCCCTTCAAACAGTGCACCAAACAGTTGTGAATTGATACCTGTAGTGCGGGGCTTCAGGCTGTTCTGGATGCTGATGGTAGCCACATTGAGCAACGTTTGTAACCTGGAACATAAACATGGTATACACTTAACAAATGTTACCCCCTTATGTGGAAATTAAAATATGTTCTTTCAATAGTTTATTCATTATTTTTCTTCCATATGTCCTTACAAATGTTTCCACGAAGTTTCATCCTGATATGATCATTCGTTTTAATTATAACAATTACGAAAGCCAGCCCGTCCCTTTGCTTGCTTAAAAACCTAATAATCTGCACGTGGTTGGTTTAGTGAAACACTTGTTAATTATAGAGAGAAGCTGCGGGGTCTATAATTTTCCATGTATTTTCAGTCTTCTTTTCTTGTCAAGGAGGAAAACTGCAGCATTGTGGTTTTGTATTCTTTCACAAATGCTCCGAAAATAATGTCGCACGTTTCTCCGGTATAGGTTGTCATTCCAACCTCATCAGACGCAGTATCTTAAGTCACTTACCTTGGTACAGAAAGGTGTCCATTATAAAGAACACATATTTTCCCTAACTTTCCAATAGCCTTAGAGAGTTTAACTTCCAATAAAAATCACTTTGAGAGGAGTCTAAGTGATTTATTGGTGGCTTACTCCTTCTACTCCATTGACGAATATCTTAGTACAAACGACTGATTCATACATGTTATTATTAATATCAAATAATGTAAAATTTGACTGCTGTATATCTTCAGTGCAGTAACGTGGTCATTGTAAATGTGTGTCTTAAACTGGTGATGTGTAACTACAATAGCCAGAAAATTATCATATGCATCTCAGTTAATCTTACTTTCACATGTGTTCTGTCGAGTTTGTTATGACCTATTACTTGAAAACATGTTAAATTTTTTTGACTTATTCCACTCCATTTCACTTGGAATCTGTGGAAGGGAATATTGGCATACTTTTTTTCCTTTTTAAACATGTATTATTTATTCTTGTTTTATGACGTGTTTCTCTTCAAAGGTCTCCTGACTATGGACGTATGGAACGAAAATTACATATGGTATCACGAATCGATACTAACGCATGGGGGTCGCGAAGCTGGCAACAAAGCTCAAGTTTCCATCAGAAGATGACCGTGTAGGATTCAGCGAACCCAATGGTGCGCCTCCACTAAACCCACTGAACCATGCCTCCAACGGTTGTGGACAATGAGTGCCTTCTGCCGCCACGATATAGAACAGCCGGCGGCAGCCACTCACCCCCCCCCCCCCCCTTCCCATCTCCTTCCGCGCCCCCCTCCCCCCTGTAGCAGTTGCAACCTCTTCGCTATGACACTTAGTACAGCGAGCCTAATCGTAGTTAACACTGTGACAGCTGGAGTCTTGTTTCTTACTAAAACTCCGTCCGAACAGGCCGTGGGAAGTCCAAAGGTACCGAACGGCTGCCGTGTCATCCTCGGCCCAGAGGCGTCACTGGATGCGGATATGGAGAGGCATGTGGTCAGCACACCGCTCTCCCAGCCGGTTTGTCAGTTTACGAGACTGGAGCCACTATTTCTGAATGAAGTAGCTCCTCAGTTTGCCTCACAAGGGCTGAGTGCACCCCTCTTGCCAACACCGCTCGGCAGACCGGATGGTCACCCAACCAAGTGCTAGGCCAGCCCGAGAGCGCATAACTTCGGTGATCTGACGGGAACCGGTGTTAGCACTGTGGCAAGGCCGTTGGCCTCTGTTTCTTACTGCTTTCCTTGTAATGAGTCTTCGTACGCTTGGAGAAATATAAGTTAAGTAAATCTTCTATATCTGGGTTAACTTGTTCGCTAATCATTTACGCTCCTGTCCAGCTTTCCTAAACAACCGTTACCTCACCAATCTGTAGCCTATCTCTCCTTACCGTTGTGTACGAAAATGTACACAACACATCTGAGCTAAAATGATAAAGGTCTAGCTCACCTGCTTTTACAAGCTAGCACGAGGTGCTTTTAGATGTACCAGCAGATCGGCAGAGGATGTTTCCCATTACACCAGAACTTAGGGTTTCCGCCCGTTCCATTGGTGCCTGCAGAGAATGACTACTAAACTGCCGGTGTGCGCATTGTGATTAAACTTGTTTTCCTGACCACTATTGGAGCGATTCTTAGGGGACTGTAGTATATTCCTAGATTACTCATCTATACTATTCCTCGAAACTTTCCCACTTGTATGCGATAGTGACATTTATCTGAAAGTCTGAAAGTTTAGATTTATCATGGTTTCCGTAATCAAAGAAATCTGTGAACTTTTGAGCTGCCCTTCTTTCTATACGTTCAGTATTCCTTGTTAGTCCTATTTGGTACGGAACATACACGCTTAGACAGTTCTTAATGAATGGTTCGCACCAGTGTTTTGTAAACAATTTCATTTGTAGACTCACTGCATTTTTACCATTATCTCAACAACGAACCGGAATCTGCTACCTGCTTCATCCATCACTGAGCCAATGTAATCATTCCTTTCCCATCCCTACAAATGGTTACTCGTTGGTTTTGTATGAGTTGACTGATTTTGTTTGTGTCACATTGCTACTGTTGTCATAGGCTATCACGTTCTTGGTTTTTGAAGTGTGCAATTTTAATATACAAACAATTAAAGAAAGATGTCAATCTTTTCCCCTCTTTGAAACCTGGAAATTTGTGTGGCCTTTCCTTTTAGATAGCCTACACAGGTTGGTAGGACATGTTCTGAGGCATCAAGGGGTCACAAATTTAGCGTTGGAGGGCACCGTGGAGGGTAAAAATTGTAGAGGGAGAACAAGAGATGAATACACTAAGCAGATTCAGAAGGATGTAGGTTGCAGTAGGTACTGGGAGATGAAGAAGCTTGCACAGGATAGAGTAGCATGGAGAGCTGCATCAGACCAGTCTCAGGACTGAAGACCACCAAAACAACAGATTAAACAGACATTTAAAGGGATCTCGGAATGTTTTTTTTTCTTTTGTTAGTAATTTGCAACCTGTCATTTTAACTAATGGAATGTGGTGTCTGCCCAACAAAGGTTTGTCTTTAGTTTAGTTCAAAAATTTTATTATCTCCAGTTGTTCTCTTGCGACATTTTCGTTGTGTATTCTCACATCTACTTAAAGACGTATGCGAATAGTTTTCTTTAATTCATTATATTCTTCCTTGCACCTATTATCATTTACATCAAACTCTTAACCTTGTTCTTACTTTCATTTTGTAAGGGGACAGGGGTATCGTTATTAAGAACACTGTGTAATGATAAGAAGAACTAGTCAGGGAAGCGAGATAAAAAGGGATGTTTCTAATGCGTACGTCACGTTCAGGACGTTATGGACATGTGTTAATGGTCTGACTTTAAGAGATTACGTGGACCCAATAAAAGCGTTAACACAGATTATAAACACAACGGATAATTCTGATATGCCAAAAAGCAAATTCAGTGGTAAGTGATAAAGCAAGTATTTGCTTAGAGCTCATTACTGTAAGGTTCATTTATTCCCTTCCTGCAACATTAATATACCAATCACGTCGATGGAGCGGGTGTTCAGTTAACTACAGGGTGCCTTCACACAGACAATAGAACAAAACGATGGACACAGCTGAACTATCATAAACATGGCTAGCCACGTGTTCAATACGAATGTGAGATGGGTCGGTTAGGACAAACGTAATCCGAATTACTTGCACATATTCACACAGCCAAGCATGTTAGGATGCTACGGATGATATTAAGTTTCGCATATCATTACTGTTGAACCCTCTGGAGTATAATCGGGGAGAAAGCAGGCAATTTCTAGATCCGATATCGTGATAGCAAAAGTGTGATAATAGCTTTAAATGAAAAAAGAAAAAGAAATCTTTACATACACTGATAATAATTCTACAAGTAATTTCGCGTATTATAAGAAGGATTATAGCTTTACTTGGTAGATATAAGAAAGGGGCGAGTGTAATGGATTGGTGACCAAGACTACGACCAACACTGAGGAAACAACACAACTCGAGTGGAATGAGCAAAACTAGATTCGCCGAAGGCGTTAATATTTATATTTAACCAACTCATAATGAGTTTAATCTAGCCATGGTATCACGTGGCAGATAAAAGATCAAAGTCTAAAATCCTGGTACATGTGTTAAAAATTACGAATATTTCCTTAACAATGATCTCTGTAAACCTCGTGAACAAACAAATGAATTTGGACTTGAACGACTCCTGAAAGACTATTCGCATCGAGAGCGCATTTTATAGACGCCTCCATACTAAAAGCACTCTGCTTAAAAAAATTAAGCGAAAGAAACAGAAAGAAAAAAACCTAATTGGAAAACGTTATCGAATTATACTGCTGAAAGGAACAGATAAAACTTCGCCACATACTGAAATGATTCAAATCACTACCCATCTCCAGATTGTAACAGTAAGTTCTGCAGACTGCGGCATTATACTAGCGCGTCTGGAACAAGAGTGCCTGAACATTTGGCGATTTTCGAGGTCGTGTCCTACCGGATGGTGGGTGGAAGGACCGACTTTTTGTCTAGTGTCAACCGCTGCTTAGATGTGTTTCGGCGGTGCCGCTGGCTTGACCGGAGTTCACTACTATGCTCAGTTATGAGAGTATCCTCACTTTCTTAGAGCTCAGACATTCAGGACACACGGGAGATTAACTATTCGCGTCTCCGAGAAACTTTCAAGCCACACTCGTTCACTCATCCAGTGATTTAATGGGTACAAACACATAACAAATAAACACTTTTTTCAACTAATCTTTCCTCCAGAGGCTCGTCAAAAAGTAGGAGAGTGACTTGCACATTGTAAACAGCCTCGAATATTCTGAACTGTCATCTCTTAAGAAACGGACTAACACTATAATTCCAATCTGTTTTGTTCATACCTGCAACTTTTTCTGTTGGATGAGTGCCTTTCTTAAGTAATTTGCCCTCTCGTCTAAATCTAAAAGTTTTTTTCTCCTAAGTAAACTAGTTTATTTCTGTTGTATCTTCACATTCTTTGATAAATTTTCATAATCTTCTTTTCTGACTTTCTACCTGATGACTCTGTATCCATTAGTTTTTTTTATCTACTTCTCCCTCTGCATTTTACGACTTTACTTTAATGTACAATATCTGTGCTGTTTTTTGAAATGTGATGAATTTAACGTTTTGTACCTTTTGGTCGTTTTTTATCTACTTCTCCCTCTGCATTTTACGACTTTACTTTAATGTACAATATCTGTGCTGTTTTTTGAAATGTGATTAATTTAATGTTTGGTTCCTTCTGGTCCTTGCCACGCCCTTTTTTCTATCTGTTCTCTTGTAAAAGAATTCTACTAACGTAGAATCTCTGGTAATCTACTTTAAGGAACCAACTGAAGAAACTTTTTCACTTTCTCCCCTCTCCCATTATTACACTGTGCTGGGATCTGCTGCCATTTATCAGCTTTTGTAACTCATTTTAGGGGTCTTCTACATCCACACTAGAATCTAAGTTTGTGCAAAGGCTTGAATGATTTCTTAGAAGTAGTTCCAGTCTGTCTGAGATTGCTTCCATCGAAAAAACAAAAGCTTACAACTTAAATCCTTCCCACTCTTCTCCCCTGTAGTAAAACACATAATCTCACTTTATTTCACTTTAGCCTTCGTATTTCCGAAGGACTCCTGCTTATCCAACTAAATCCATTTGACCTTATTTCTCCTGTTCCAACTCCACTAATCTATTTACTGATTCTAGAGGTCAAAAATTTAATACCTGAAATAAGAAAAAGTAGAAGCAATTGAATTTTTGAAGTCCATGTAATTGGCAAGAATTACGAGCAAAAAACATTTCAAATACTTGCTTAACAGCATTTTGTCCTACCTTTCCAAAACAACTGGTATTTACTCGACAAGCCGTCATTAGGTTTCCGGAGGTATGTGTGCCAGATCTCTACGCACAGGTCACGTACTCCCTTAAACTACGAGTGAGTGGTTCGTGGGACCAACAATATCAGATGTTGTAACCTCCCCGCAGAAATGTTAAATGAAAAATGTGAAATGGAGCCAAGTGTAACCTCCCCACAGAAATCTAAGAATGATAATTGACCATAAACCACACAATAATACCCATTAAATAATGAACCATGAACGAAATGTAACCTCCTAACAGAAATAATAATATCTGGTAAATTTTATAAGGACAATGCCCATTGGCATTATAGGTCATCTTATTACAGTAATCAGTGGCATTCATTGGCCAGCTACAAAGACTTTTTTTTTGTATTATTCAGAAGTCATTATTGAAGTGACATACTATTCAGAGCTGATCAGTATTACTCAGAACTATCTTACACTAGTAGCAATATTTGGGACTGGTAATTACTTTGTTTGCTTTTGAGTTATTGCTGCAAATGAAGATGTGTAACGTCATTCGTCATGAGTCAGCTGTAGCAAGGTTATGAAACAAGTAGAGCATATGTGATCACATTCATAAACGACATAGGTTTAATAAACAACTGCTTATAGCACATTAATTTCATGAATAATTTCTCCTGCAAAATATACAAAATGGATTGTGAAACTGAAAGAAGAAACACATATTATGCTGAAAAGTAGTGAACTTCGAATTAACAGGTAGTGAAATGTGTATAAAAATATATATGTTCTCTAGCTGTCCTTTCCAAAACCTTCAGTCATCATACCATGCGATATAAGACATACTGTCAAAACGAACTGCAACAAATACTTAAATAACTACATAGCATCTCTTAACTAACAGCAAATATATAAACTTCACCATTATTTTCATCTGCAAAGAAAAACTTCATTATCCATATCACCATAACTCCATTATTATCATCACCTGTAAAGAAAAACTTCACTATCCATAGTAGCATATTCTTCATCATTATTCTTCACCATTCATTATCATCTGCAAAAATGTCACTTCATTATTCATTATACAATTATTCCTTATTTCTAGCATATTTCACCACTAAAACTAAGATGTGTAGTT
Organism: Schistocerca nitens; assembly: GCF_023898315.1. Taxonomy (NCBI): domain Eukaryota; kingdom Metazoa; phylum Arthropoda; class Insecta; order Orthoptera; family Acrididae; genus Schistocerca; species Schistocerca nitens. The sequence goes on along the minus strand of NC_064617.1, from coordinate 680,646,446 downwards.
CTGTCTGACAGCCTGCATCAATTGCCTCGTATTCTGAAAGAAAAAATTAGTTAAGACTGCTATCATACGATGTGTATAGTATATTCTTGATAATGCTTGTTAATTCTGATCCATTTACTCTTCATCACGAGGTATTGCATCCTCTTTCGTTCATTCCGAAGGTGAAATTCCCATTTCTGTTTAATTTATTTCGTTTACACGTTATTTCTTTCTCAAAATGATGAACAAAGATTAATGTCTTGCATTTAATTCATATACCCATTAGATAAAAACTGGTTTATAGTAACATAATTGAGCATACAGCATAGCATGACAGAAAACGTAATATGTCAAAAACATCGACAGTGTTCAGAAGCAAAAATGTACACAGTGTATCACAATGTAGCAGCAAAAAAAAAAAAAAAAGTAAAGTAGTCACGATGTTGAGATATCATAAGGTAAAATGTTAAAGTCAACTGCTGTTTGTTATATCTTAAATATTTCATAGTGCATACAAACAAAACAGGAAAACAATCATACATACATAAAAAATGGAAAATATGCACGGTCTGATGTGTAACGACAAGAAGAGCGACCTGCTAACCTTACCTTGCCGGGCACTTGCCAAAAAAAAAAAAAAATTACGATAATCATCAGTAGGTGTTCATGTAAATATAATTGCATAAGCGGTCATAAAAAATTAGGAAATGTCATTACAGTGTGATAAATCATAAAGTATCTTCATTCAATAAAAGGTATGACGTTCGACACGTGGTGGATCCCTTTGTTTTTTCTGGTTCTCAAAGTTTCGACGTGTACTACATTGGGGTGAGGAATGCTGCGAATCCGATATGGACCTGCATATAGAAGTTCAAATTTACTGCACCTACCTTTTCCTCTATTGGATAAATAGTGTGTACGTACTAATATCTTCTGTCCAATGTGAAAGTCACGGCGTATACAAACCTGTTTTTGCTGTCTTCTCCGGCGCTCTGCGGCACGTTTGATGTTGTTCAGCGCAATGTCAATTATTTCATGGTGTCGTAGTCGACGAGATGTAGGAAAGGTTACTAATTCTTTAATTTTGTTAGGTGGTTCAACATTTTTCAGTATAATAGACGGAGATAGCATAGTAGATTCATTCGGTATGGAATTAATTACATCTTGGAATGAGAGTATGTGTGTGTCCCAATCAATATGTTTTTTATGGCAGTAAATTCTACACAGTTTACCAATTTCTTTCATTAATCGTTCACAAGGGTTCGAAGAAGCATGGTACCTGGATATATAGACCGGAGAAATGTTTCTAGCTCGTAACATACGTGTCCATATAGCAGATCGAAACTGTGGTCCATTGTCGGAAATTACTTTCAACACATGCCCTACATGAAATAGAAAATGTTTTATAAATGCTTTCGAAACAGTTTTAGCAGTAGCTTTGCGTAACGGAGTGAAGGTAACAAATTTTGAAGTGAGTTATACAGCTACAAAGATGTAGCAAAAACCTCTATTAGTTCTGGGAATTGGACCAAAAATGTCTACAGCGGCCATGTGTCTTAATTTAACAGGTACAATGGGATGTAATGGAGGAATATGTGAAGTCGTATCTGATTTAGCTTTCTGGCAGATTTTACATGACGCTAAAACTCGTCGAATACGTTTCTCCATGTTGGTAAAATAACAGTTCTGTCTCAGTATAAGAAAACATTTTCTAGCTCCGTAAAGTGCGTAACTTAAATGAGTATACCAGATTAATTTGTTAACAAGTTCGTCAGGAATGCATAATAACCAATTGTTGCTGTCAGGATGAGAGCGGCGAAACAATGTCATTATGTACAGTGTAATGGTTTCTAATGGTAACATTATTCCTATCTTGCCAAAGGTGTTTAATTTCTTTCCATACGTTGTCTTTACTCTGCTCTTGTGCTATGTCTTGTAATGACGACGAAATGAAATTTTCAAATGCAACTTGTTGAATGTACATGACGCTGAAATTTGCTTTGCAGAAGTTGGTTGCGATGTCTTGCTGATTGTTGTTAAGAGAACGGGATAGTGCGTCTGCTACTATATTTTGTGTGCCGGGAATGTGAACAATTGTAAAATTAAATTCCTGTAGATAAAGTTTCCATCTGCTTAATCTGTCGTGTGTAAATTTAGCGGAAAGTAAAAACTGTATCGCTCTGTGGTCTGTGTAAACGGTAGTGTGTCTTCCATAAAGTAAATGCGTAAATCAGGTAAAAGCCCATACAACACAGAATGTTTCAAGTTCTGTAACAGAATAATTACGTTCAGCAGGTGACAGAATGCGACTTGCAAAGGCGATGTTTTTAATTACTGTACAACCATCTTCTTCAATTTCCTGAAAAATATGTACGCCCAAAGCGGTGTTAGAACTGTCGGTGGCAATGGAAAAATTTCTGGTAAGATCTGGGTGCGATAAAAGTGGTGCATTCAACAAGGCTTGTTTCAGGTTCACAAATTCAGAATGTGCTTGCCTATCCCAGGACCAAATAGTGTTTTTACCTGTCAATTGACATAATCTAGGGGTGTCTAAAGCAGAGTAATGAATAAATTTACGAAAAAAGTTAATTAAGCCCAAAAACCTGCGTAGTTGTTTCTTCGTCGTAGGAACAGTAATGTCACGTAAAGCTTGAAGTTTTTCCGGGTCAGGCGTAATGCCCTCTGCTGAAATTACATGTCCAAGAAATTTTATAGTCCTTGTGCACGAAAAGTTTGCAACAGTCGTTCAAGAATCAGATTGTGTTGAGACCAGTTAGCTTCTGCAATAAGAATGTTGTCTACGTACGTTGTGATTCTGTCTTTAAGTTCTGTCGGAAGTATTGTATTCAAACCGCGAATAAAAGCTGCTGAAGAAATTGTTAAACCGAACGGTAATTTACAAAATTGATAACAGTCACTAAAACAGAGAAATGCTGTGTACTTTCTGCAGTTCGGATGGAGCTGAATTTGCCAAAATCCTGATTTCAAATCTAATGTGGAATAAATAGCAGTACCATGAAATTTCTGTAGAAGTTATTCTAGTGTCTGTGGGCGATCTGTTTCATTAATAATAATGTCACTGATGTGACGCGAATCAAGTTCGAGGCGAAGTGAACCATCTTTTTTCTTAACAATATGGAGCGGGTTTATGTACGGACTAACTGCCGGTTGAATAATTCCTTGGTCAAGCATAGCTTGCAATTCTTTCTTAACTTGTTCTCTATGAATATAAGGAATGGGATAATGCTTAGCTTTAAATGTGTCGTGCTGTTTAACTTGAAATTCATACATAAAACCGGACATAGTACCAGGAACGTTGTCAAAAATTGGAGCTTGCTGTAAAAGAATTTTGTGTAGTTGCGTGCGTTCGTCGTCTGTATTTGCACTGCTCTGTTTAACTTTATCAGAAATTGTCTGTATAACGTCATAGTCGGCTTCGTCTGGAGTATTATAGTTGTGTACGTACGTATCTGTGAACAATGTGGAATTACAGTCTATGTTACGTGATGCGGAAATGACCTCTGTACGATTAATTGTTTGTTCTTCTACAGATAAAGAATGCTGAAATTCTAATGCCAGTTGTAGATTTTCATCCTTTAACATTAAATAGGAGTTTTGAAAGTCAATAACGGCACCGTGTTGTACCAGAAAATTCGTACCTAAAATAATGTCTGTCGTCAATAACGGAATAATCCAAAAATTTGAGTGAAATGTATGACCTGCAATACAAAATGATAAATGTGTCTGTAATTTTACGTCTATTCCTTTACTAGATACTACTCCTCTTACTTTCGTTTTGCCTAATGGTAACGTAGGATAAGTATTCTCTTTGTTACACTAGTTGAAAGTTTCTTCATTTATCACTGACATAGGTGATCCAGAATCGATTACTGCTGAAAATTTCGATGATCCAATTTTAACTTCGATGACAGGGTGTGAAATGGTTTTTTGAACAACTGGTCTTTCCTGCAAAAGAGTGTCTCGTATGTCGTCAAAAGTAATAACATTTTCGTGAACAAGATTCTGTGTATCTGAAGTATTGCTTACGTTGCTGGAAGATGCAACCTGTACTGTATCTAGTCAAATTTTGTCTGATGTGTTATTATTTTCAGGAGGATGCTGTGGCATATCGACTGAACTGTTCTGTTATTTCTTCCAGACGTATTACGCTCTGGATTGTACCTACTGTTCTATACGGTGCATTGCGATAGGAATTGAAATGGTGTGGTTTCTGTACGTACTGATTCCCTTGTTGCTTTGCGTTACTATTTGTTGAAGCTGATGCTATACGTGTACGCGGCGAAACATTAAAGCTTGGTTGACCTTGTAGACTGCATTGTTGGTTAGGTATGCTAACCGGCTGGTTTTGTTGCTATTGCGGAGAAAAACCTCTATTGCTACCAAAATGTGTTCGCTATTGCCGATAATTTTACACATACTGATAATATGTTGTTGCTGATGTTCTTGCTGCTGATAAGACCTACTGTTATTAAATGTAGCCGGCCGTGGTGACCAAGCGGTTAAAGGCGCTACAGTCTGGAACCGCGCGGCCGCTACGGTCGCAGGTTCGAATCCTACCTTGGGCATGGATGTGTGTGATGTCCTTAGGTTAGTTAGGTTTAAGTAGTTCTAAGTTCTAGGGGATTGATGACCTTAGAAGTTAAGTCCCATAGTGCTCAGAGCCATTTGAACCATATTAAATGTACGCTGAAAATTGTGCTCATTATTTTTACGTCTGTCATGATAGTCATTTCTATACGGTGCATTGCGATAGGAATTGAAATGGTGTGGTTTCTGTACGTACTGATTCCCTTGTTGCTTTGCGTTACTATTTGTTGAAGCTGATGCTATACGTGTACGCGGCGAAACATTAAAGCTTGGTTGACCTTGTAGACTGCATTGTTGGTTAGGTATGCTAACCGGCTGGTTTTGTTGCTATTGCGGAGAAAAACCTCTATTGCTACCAAAATGTGTTCGCTATTGCCGATAATTTTACACATACTGATGATTAAAATTTTGTCTGGTATTAAAGTTCTCATGGTTGTCATTTCTGGAGTGTCTAATGAAAAATTGTCACTTTCGGTAAAATTTGTCAGATCGGGTTTTCTTTACTCATTTCTTAATCCTAGATAGAGCGATAGTTGAAGAGCCGTTTTCATAGATATAAAGGATAGTAGAAGAGAAGGCAGCAGTGCAGAAAACTAAAGATGAAACAGCACTACTACGGCTCGGAGCCCTGTGCACGCTACGGCACATATTCATCAAAGTGTAATGAATCCCCTGAGGTCGATTACGCGCTGCAAATAAACTTTAGCTTTTGTGTTACAGGCAATGCCAGTGAAAAATCAAAAGTAAATTGTTGTATCCATGCTAATTCTAGTTTCTGCATTACAGGTAATGGCGGTGAAAGTACAAACATAAGACGTATCCAGTTCAAAGCGTGTACCCGTGCTCTGTTATTTTCAAATACCTTAGATTTTTTTACAGATACAAAATGCTTATAATCAACGTTCTCGTCACTGAATGTGTGAACAGGTTCACGATTACATAAGAATCTGTTTGTCTGTATCTTTTCGGATTTTAAGTCGCGTACTCTCTGTAAATTATCCAAATTATACTGGCTGTGTGAGTGTGAGAAATGTTCGGAATGTGCCGTATGCTGTGACGTGTTATTAACTGAAATATTTTTTATCTCTGTCACTTCTTGCTGTAAAGTTGACAATTTTCTACGTAATGAATTATTAGATGAATCTATCTCACTGATCGTCTCTTGTAGATTTTGGAATTCAGGTGTTTGATTAAACGAAATCGGAGAAGTATCGTCTGATTTGCTGTCATTATTACTTTCGATAACATCAATACGACTGGCCAATTCATCATATTTTTCAGTCAGTATTTTTACCTGATCATCGTTTTTAGTGTCAGAATCATTAATTTGTTTTTGTATTTTACGTGTGGTTTCGTTCAATTTTTTAACGTCAGCTTTGATGACATCGGAATCCTGTGTTAGTTCTAATTGTTCGAGTCTGTCGGTCACTGTCTGAAAGTCTACTGTGTGTGTATCTGTTTTTGTTTTAAGATCGCAAATTTCATCACGCAATTCGGTGTTCAACTGTTTGATGGTATTAATTTCGTCTGATACAGTAGGAATATTGTTGCCTACGTATGTTTTTGCTTTCGTAAACAATTAGCGTTTATCTTCCTGTCTCTGTGCGGTAATTATTTCCATAACTTGTCGCTTTACTTTATTCTGTTCCTGTATAAATTTACGGAAACGCGTTTCACTGTTTTGCAGATGGTGATTAAAACGTTCGTCAATTTGACTGTTCTGTTGGTCGAATTTCGCGTCTACCTTTGCATCCAGTGTGCGCGAAAGTTCTGCTGACATTAATTTAAACTCGTCGCGTAACTGTGTTGCGTTTTCAGAGCATTGTTTAGCGACTGCACTAATTTCGTGTCTAAGTGATTCTGTTGTGGCTGCTTCCATATCCCTTAATTCTTGTGCAACAGATCTAATTTCTTCACTACTTTTCCTAGCACAAGCCTCAATTTCCACACGTAATTGTTCTTTAGTATCATGACATTGCACTGCAACGGCTGTAATCTGTTCGCTAAGCTGTATGAAATTGTTGTCTAATTTTTCATTAAGAGTGTCATGTTTTTCATTAAGTTGTTTGAAATTTTCATTAAGGTTGTGTTGTTTTTCATTAATTTCATTAATTTGATGTTTGAGAGTTTCACTAAGTTGTTTGTGATTGCTGTCTTGCTTGTCATTCGACTGTTTAAGACTTTCAAAAAATTTTTTGTTCTGTTCACTAAGTTGTTTGTGATTGTTCTCATGTCTTTCATTCTGTTGTAGCAATATTGCCATAATTTGATCCAAGCCAATATTACCTACTCTATTTTCTGTGCTGTTTGACGGCGTACCTGCAATTGTCACATTTTGTGTAACCATTCGGTCATTTTGTGATTCTTGAAAATGTTTGCTAATCGGATGTGCACTGTTAGTCACTACCTCGGAATCAAATAAATTTGTCGTACTCTGAGTATACTGTTCATTTTCGTTGAAAACAATTACCTGTTCGCTACACAAATTTTGCAAATCGGGCGTGTCGAACTGGGCAGCGTTCATTGTAACAGAACGTCCCGCGTCATCAGTTGTCGTTAAATTAACAGAGGACACAATTGAATTCGTCTGTTCATCACTAGGATCAAAATCAACATTAGTGGTCGGTACATACTGATTGTCTGTAAATAGAGGACTGTCATTAAGACACTGAGTGTCGCAAGTACTATCGGTCAAGTTATTTGAGTCGGCTATTTCACTCATTATACATCGCGATGTACTATTAACAGTTTTTCGCGGCATTTTTACACAAATCAAAATTATTCACAAATGAAACAAAGACAATGCAAAATGCAACAAACACAACTACAACAAAGAGCAACAAATTGCCGATGATGTGTGAAAGAAAGAGTGACAAATTAGAAAATGCGTTGCGCCAGATGCAAACTACGTTTAAATAATTAAGAGCAGATATATGACTACTTATCAGAAGATTCCCAAAGAAATACGATCCTGGCCGGATGTCGCCAAGTGTAACCTCCCAGCAAAAATATTAAATAAAAAATGTGAAATGGAGCCATGCGTAACCTCCCAACAAAAATAATGTTTAATAATAATGCAAAATGGAGCCAAGCGTAAACTCCCCACAGAATTCAAAGGAATGGTAATTGACCATGAACCACACAATAACATTAAATTAAATAATGAACCATGAACGAAATGTAACCTCCCAACAGAAATAATAATCTCTGGTAAATTTTATAAGGGCAGCAGCGCTGCCCTTCGGCCCTGTATTCTGAATAAAAAAGCAAAAATTCTTACCTTAATAAAACTGCAACTATATCTGCTCTTAATTATACATTCTTCGACACAGCTTCGTGCAATGCTGGCGTATATATATATATTTTTTTTATATTCTTGGAAGCAATGATAATGCATTGGAAATTGAAATGAATGCTTTTCTTTAAAAGAGTTACTTTATATTATAAAAATTATTATTGGGGCAATTTTTCTGAACAAATTAAATTACAATTAATATACATTATTAATTATGCGCAAAGCTGCTTCTTTACCTTCTACAACAATACTCATCGTCCAGAGTCCTGACCAGAGTCGCGAGCAGAGCGCACAGCCGACGCATGCCGACTCCCGCAGACTACTGCTGTCCACTCGCTACTAAAGCCGACCGACTACTACTGTATCCGACTGACTACTACTGTCGACTGACTTCTACGGTCGACTCGCGCAGACTAGCGCAGACTCGCGACAAGCAACAACTAACAATAAACTACTCTCTGGTCAGAGATTCTGTCATGCCTTGCCCATCGCCGGCGAAGCATACGCCTTACAATGTGTTCCACCGGATCTGGATCACCTGAATTTGGTGGTCTATACATCAGCGTAATTTCATTACCCCAAACCATTGTAGCATCACTCTGGCCTAGCGACACGGACAGTTATCCCGCCGAAAGATGCTGTCGTGCAAGCATGAAGTTAAGCAGGTGCCACATAAATGCTCAAGTAGTCCGCATCTGTCATGGCGCCTACGATTACTATCACAGGTCGTACAGAATCCCAACTGAATGTCCCCCTTAGCATAATACGGCCCCTCAGGCCTGCGTCGTGGTGCAGTCCTTGTTTCGAGTAGCCATGCTAATGGAGTATCCAGATGTGCCCATCGACTTGGTGTAGGGCTGCCATATATCCAGGTTTCCTCGGGTTTGACCTAGTTTTGAGAGCGTTCTGTTTTTTTTTATTTGTTTTTTTTTTGTTTTTTATGCAACTGTTATGGTAAACCTGGACATTAGTTTGTGTGTGTGTAACAATTCGGTCGATTGGAAATAAATACATTTTAATAAATCTTAGTAAAGTTCCCTAAAACAGGACAGTACACAGGTACTTCGATTAGTTCGATTAAAAAAAAAAAGCGGCAGGTTCGCTCATGCGCTCTCCAGTTACGTATTCTTGATACTTATTTATAGAGAAAAGGGAAAATCACCATCAATCGACGCTCGCATACATCTCGCCGCTTCACCGCCCGCCAGTGGGTTCTGCACTGGATAAAAGTGCAAGTGTACATTTCACGCCACACGCCCGTGCCGCAAAAAACATAGTATCTCGATACTGCAGTGCACCGATTTACGTTAAGTTTGTGTTATTTATATTCGTTTCCACTGATCCGCCCAGTCTCGATGATCCAATGACGATGTTGTTAGGCCAAGATGGCAACAGGTTCAATTGGTTCAAATGGCTCTGAGCACTATGGGACTTAACATCTTAGGTCATCAGTCCCCTAGAACTTAGAACTACTTAAACCTAACTAACCTAAGGACATCGCACACATCCATGCCCGAGGCAGGATTCGAACCTGCGACCGTAGCAGTCCCACGGTTCCGGACTGCAGCGCCTAGAACCGCAAGACCACCGCGGCCGGCGATGGCAACAGGTAGAAGCTGTACGTTGCGGAGCCCCACTTCCAACAATGTGCGCTAAGTGGCGTGTTAGACCATTAATGCACTCTGTCTCAGATATTCTACATACCCTGCTTTACAGACAGTTTCGAGATGCTCTTTGCAGGTGCTGTGCCGTAATATTCAACTCTTTGTCAAAGTCGCTTATGTCAGTGGATTTTCCCATTTGCGGTTCATATTGACACAAGACTGATTCCCCATTCGTCTCTGCTTCGCTTATATGTTTCCCTTACCGCGTTATATGTTCATAATGCCACCAGGCGGCATTAAGTCTCGTGCTGGATAGTTGTCATAATGTATAGGCTCATCAGTGAATTCAGACCATTTTCCTGTGGCACGTTGGTGGCTCAGAAACAGCTAAGTGTAGCCAGTGTCCTAAGGCCTTTGCCTGAGTTCCTTCTGTATCCTACTCCTAATAACGATATCCCTTGCCACACAACGCACGGCAAGCAGGACCCGCAGAGATTGGTTAGACATGCGAATGGTGCTAATCCTCTTCAGAGATACGCTCAGAGCATTCTTAACATTGAACTGGAAGCTTTTGAATCTCAGATCGTGGTACCAATAAAACTAGCAGATATCCTGACGTGTACCAGTTCTCAAGTCAGTATCGCCATGCCATAGCCACTCAATCTTCATCACAACTGCGAAACATTTGACTGAAAGTCGTCCACTATATGGACTACATACTATTCTTTTCTGTTTCTATCTCTTCGTCAATTTACATTGGTCTTGAAGGGCTTCCTCAACTGACTGTAATGATAGATTAGAACCCTAGAGAATTCTGTCGTACGTAAAGTCATTAAGCAGATCGAAGACTTCTATCTAGTCCTTCGTCAACCAGTCTTGGGTGTCAATAGGAGACAGCAAAAGGAAAGCTGAAGTTTTGAATTTCACATTTAAGAAATCATTCACGCAGGAGGATCGTACAAACATACACTACTGGCCATTAAAATTGCTACACCACGAAGATGACGTGCTACAGACGCGAAATTTAACCGACACGAAGAAGATGCTGTGATATGCAAATGATTAGCTTTTCAGAGCATCGCACAAGGTTGGCGCCGGTGTCAACACCTACAACGTGCTAACATGTGAAAAGTTTCCAACCGATTTCTCATACACAAACAGCAGTTGACCGGTGTTGCCTGGTGAAACGTTGTTGTAATGCCTTCTGTAAGGAGGAGAAATGCGCACCATCACGTTTTCGACTTTGATAAAGGTCGGATTGTAACCCATCGCGATTGTAGTTTATCGTATCGCGACATTGCTGCTCGCGTTGGTCGAGATCCAATGACTGTTAGCACAATATCGAATCGGTGGGTTCAGGACGGTAATACGGAACGCGTGTGGATACCAACGGCCTCGTATCACTAGCAGTCGAGATGACAGACATCTTATCCGCATGGCTGTAACGGATCGTGCAGCCACGTTTAGACCCCTGAGTCAACAGATGGGGACGTTTGCAAGAAAATATTCATCTGCACGAACAGATCGACGACGTTTGCAGCAGCATGGACTATCAGCTCGGAGACAATGGCTGCGGTTACCCTTGACGCTGCATCACAGACAGGAGCGCCTACGATGGTTCACTCAACGACGAACCTGGGTGCACGAATGGCAAAAAGTAATTTTTTCGGATGAATCCAGGTTCTGTTTACAGCATCATGATGGTCGCACCCGTGTTTGGCGACATCGCGGTGAACGCACATTGGAACCGCGTATTCGTCATCGCCATACTGGAGTATCACCCGGCGTGATGATATGGGGTGCCATTGGTTACCCTTCTCGATCACCTCTTATTAGCATTGACGGCACTTTGAACAGTGGACGTTACATTTCAGATGTGTTACGACCCGTGTCTCTACCCTTCATTCGATCCCTGCGAAACCCTACATTTCAGCAGGATAATGCACGACCGCATGTTGCAGATCCTTACGGGCCTTTTAGGATACAGAAAATGTTCGACTGCTGCCCTGGCCAGCACATTTTCCAGACGTCTCACCAACTGAAAACGTCTAGTCAATGATGGCCGAGCAACTGGCTCGTCACAATGCGCCAGTCACTACTCTTGATGAACCATAGTATCGTGTTGAAGCTGCATGGGCACCTGTACCTGTACACGCCATCCACGCTCTGTTTGACTCAATGCCCAGGCGTATCAAGGTCGTTATTGCGGCCAGAGGTGGTTGTTCTGCTACTAATTTCTCAGGATCTATTTACCCAAATTGCGTGAAAATATAATCACATGTCAGTTCTAGTATAATATATTTGTCCAATGAATACCCGTTTATCATCTGTATTTCTTCTTGGTGTAGCAATTTTAATGGCCAGTAGTGTACCTTTGTTAGACTGCTGCAAAAATGCCCGCATGGAGGACATAGAAATAGGCATTCGTGCCTAGTGAATCAACTGAAATAGTTGAAAATAAATAAGTCGACAGGTCCGAATGGAATCCCAATTTGATTTTATATAGCGAAACTTTACATAGCTTGCATTTAGCGCGAATCTCCCGCCCAGAGAAAGTCCTAAGCGACTGGAAAAAAAGACGCAGGTGACTCCTGTATAGAAGAAAGGTAAAACAACGGAGCTGCATTATTACAGCTCAACATTCTTAATATCGTTTTGCTGCAGAATTCTAGAACACATTCTGAGTTCCAATATTATAAATTTCTTCTGCCCACAAATCAACATGGATTTAGAATGCATCCATCATGCGAAACTTAACTTGCCCTTCTTTCACATAATCTCCTACAAACCATGGATGGAGGGCAAAAGGTAGAGTCCATACTGTACCTTTCCGAAAAGTGTTTGACACGGTGTTCCCCTGCAGACTGTTGACGAAGGCCCCAGCGTATGGTTTAGGTCCCCAAATTTCTGAGTGTCTAGAAGACTTTCTAAGTAACAGAAATCAGTACGTTGTCCTCGAAGGCGAGTGTTCGTCGAGACATGGTTATCGTCAGGTGACCCAGGGAAGTGTGATTGTACGCAGTTCAGAGCCGTGTTGCTCGATTGCGGTAGATTCGATCAGCACGCAAATATTACGGAGATGCTTCGTGAAGTCAAATTGGAATCCCTGGAGGGAAGACGAGGTTCTTTTCGCGAAAGACTACCCAGAACTTTCAAAGAACCGGCATTTGAAGCTGACTGCAGAATGGTTTTACTGTCGCCAACATACATTTCGCGTAAGGACCCCCGAAGATAAGATACGATAAATTAGAGCTCATACAAAGGCTTATAGATAGTTGTATTACCCTCGCTCTGTTTGGAACGGGAAAGGTAATTACTAGTAGAGATACTTGGTACCCTCCGCCATGCACTGTAAGGCAGCTTGCGGAGAATGTGCGTGGATTTAGATTGAGTTCGAATCTATAGAAGGAATCATGTTGCAAATTGTTAGCAAGGTAGATAATCACAGCTAGTATAAACCACAATGGAAATATCGTTATTCAGTCCGATCCCTCACACTAGGTCAGTTGTTATGACACTGAAATACTTTGCCAGTAAACTATATCCGTAACTGCTGTAGAGTGTGTATTAATAACCATTCGTGAACATTCACGAAACTGCCAGTATTTTGAGTTCTTTAACTACGCCACCAAACAATTTTGGTGAAAAGTTGCTACTCGTTCATACAGTTTTACACTACCACCAACTTACAGTTTTGTAAGGGGTATGTGTTTTGCTTTGCTTTCTTATACAGGATGTATACCAAAAGTAACTGCGAAAAGTGATACAATTGAAAGCATTCGATAACAGACGCAAGAACTACCTTAACAGACACAAATAATCCTAATTTCAAGTAAGAATTTCATGTCTACATAAGACTCTTCCATGTGAACAGCATACTCATCTGGAACTGAAGGAAGAAAAACAGCTTCCAAATCGTGCAAAGAAGAGTGAATGAACAGTACCTGTTCTTCAAGATTGTACGTAATTCCAACAGCGTCAATTTTTACCATTAACTTTGGTACACCCACACATAAATCATGCAAGACGTAACGCCCTTTTATTACCACGCTCAAAAAATTTCTGTATGTTGTTTTTCGCACGCTGTGCAGGAACTACACCGCTTTTGCCTTCTGGCAGTGTACAAGAACACTCTGTCTGAGCTGAGTGATTTCTGTAGAACAGCTTTTGTCACCGTGTACGATCGAGAAACCGTTTTAGAAATGAGAAATTAGAAAATGTTTTAAATACTTGAATACATAATCTCACTGAGGAAGTAAAGTCGTAATCGTACTGAATATATTTATTATAATACATTTCTTTTACACTATATTGCCCTCAGTCACCAAGAACAGAATAAAAAAGTTATTTGCTCTGCCGAACCTTCCAGCACCCAGTACGTAACGTACAACCGCTACATAGAGAGAGTGCATTCATTAACCTACTGCAACTTAAAATGTATCAATAACCAATTTATTAGCTACATATTACATTTAAAGCGAGCCTGTGATCCTATTGTGTCACAGTCGTGCACTAATATGTCACAAGAAATAGTTTCTTGGTAATTTGAGGAGTTAGTGATTTACTGTCATGGCAGTGGTAGAAAATTATTATTTATGGTATAAATTAGAATGCTGCCAAATGTGCTAAAACAGGCTTCTCGTTTTGAGAAATCTTTATTGAGGCAGTCAATTCAACTTTCCACAAAGATTCGCTTCCGATAATGTACAAAATACAATCGCTAGCTAATGTTCCGCGTTTCTCAATTCTGATATCCTGCAGTAGTACACTGCACTATTCATGAAGACTTTTGTTCCAAAAATTGCGTACTTTACCATGTCCGATGTTGCTGGAACAGTTCTTTGTTTACTAGAAAGTAATTGGTTTGCAGGCCCTCCTCTCCTACTTTGAATGTAATTTGTAAGCTGTTCAGCAACAGAGGTAATGTAATGTCTTGTGTCTGTCTTTTGGAAAAACTTGTTGTCGCAAGTAGACACTCGGTTTCTCCGTAACTGCTGTAATCAGACGCGGTGTCTCAGGGACTGGCGCGCCCAACGAGAATGCTGGTAAACAGAAAAGCGAGAGAAATTCAAGTGTGTTCCCGGATCAGAAACCGGACAACAAGAGAGTCTTGCTGCCCGAGAAGTTCAGACAGAAAAGGGTGGATTTGTAACGTAGCCAGAGCAAGCAGCATCTAGAAAAATCGCATTAGTAGAAACACAACATTTTATACCGTTAAAGAACTCTAAAAAATGTAGCACTGTCAGCATCACGTCTACAATTAACTACTGGGATATCAGAGTGAACGACTGATAAGTATTATTATAGAAACAGGAGAAAACTGGCACAGAAATTTTACTTCTACTACAGAAATTGAGACCATCATCTACCAACACGTATCTCAAATTCTGAGTAAATATTTTATTCATAAGTGACAAAATTGATTAATATGCTAGGTGTACTTCTCTGCACGTGAATTATGGAATATGAAATATGTAATGTGATGTACATTCAGAAGAGGATTTCGGGTGAAATTCTTCTAGCACTTCATTTTACGAAGTGGGTCACAGAAATTTTTTGTCTACAGGCGGCAGACAACAAAATGTGATATAAATAAGGGAGCTCAGAGTTTTATCTTAAAATAAAAGAGGAGAGGTAGATTTAAAAGTAAGTGTGACGACATAAAGAGAAGCACTGAATCAAGGATGGAAAGACGAAGAACAGCTTATAAACTGGCACTTAGGGACTGATGGAAGATGAAAACTTCATTTCAAGGGAAGAAAGGACATGAGGGCAGAGATAACGTAAACTGGGTTGGGAACAAAAGTAAAGGTAGCGCGATGACGCAACAAGGATTAAAATAAGTTATATAGTTTCGATAGGAAAACTATAATGACACCGTGATTTCTAACATAGTATACATCTACATCTACATCTATACTCCGCGAGCCACCTTACGGTGTGTGGCGGAGGGTACTTATTGTACCACTATCTGATCCCCCCTTCCCTGTTCCATTCACGAATTGTGCGTGGGAAGAACGACTGCTTGTAAGTCTCCGTATTTGCTCTAATTTCTCGGATCTTTTCGTTGTGATCATTACGCGAGATATATGTGGGCGGTAGTAATATGTTGCCCATCTCTTCCCGGAATGTGCTCTCTCGTAATTTCGATAATAAACCTCTCCGTATTGCGTAACGCCTTTCTTGAAGTGTCCGCCACTGGAGCTTGTTCAGCATCTCCGTAACGCTCTCGCGCTGACTAAATGTCCCCATGACGAATCGCGCTGCTTTTCGCTGGATCATGTCTATCTCTTCTATTAATCCAACCTGGTAAGGGTCCCATACTGATGAGCAATACTCAAGAATCGGACGAACAAGCGTTTTGTAAGCTACTTCTTTCGTCGATGAGTCACATTTTCTTAGAATTCTTCCTATGAATCTCAACCTGGCGCCTGCTTTTCCCACTATTTGTTTTATGTGATCATTCCACTTCAGATCGCTCCGGATAGTAACTCCTAAGTATTTTACGGTCGTTACCGCTTCCAATGATTTACCACCTATGGCATAATCGTACTGGAATGGATTTCTGCCCCTATGTATGCGCATTATATTACATTTATCTACGTTTAGGGAAAGCTGCCAGCTGTCGCACCATTCATTAATCCTCTGCAGGTCTTCCTGGAGTACGTACGAGTCTTCTGATGTTGCTACTTTCTTGTAGACAACCGTGTCATCTGCAAATAGCCTCACGGAGCTACCGATGTTGTCAACTAAGTCATTTATGTATATTGTAAACAATAAAGGTCCTATCACGCTTCCTTGCGGTACTCCCGAAATTACCTCTACATCTGCAGATTTTGAACCGTTAAGAATGACATGTTGTGTTCTTTCTTCTAGGAAATCCTGAATCCAATCACAAACCTGGTCCGATATTCCGTAAGCACGTATTTTTTTCACTAAACGTAAGTGCGGAACCGTATCAAATGCCTTCCTGAAGTCCAGGAATACGGCATCAATCTGCTCGCCAGTGTCTGCGGCACTGTGAATTTCTTGGACAAATAGGGCGAGCTGGGTTTCACATGATCTCTGTTTGCGGAATCCATGTTGGTTATGATGAAGGAGATTTGTATTATCTAAGAACGTCATAATACGAGAACACAAAACATGTTCCATTATTCTACAACAGATTGACGTAAGTGAAATAGGCCTATAATTATTCGCATCTGATTTATGACCCTTCTTGAAAATGGGAACGACCTGTGCTTTCTTCCAGTCGCTAGGTACTTTACGTTCTTCCAGAGATCTACGATAAATTGCTGATAGAAAGGGGGCAAGTTCTTTAGCATAATCACTGTAGAATCTTAAGGGTATCTCGTCTGGTCCGGATGCTTTTCCGCTACTAAGTGATAGCAGTTGTTTTTCAATTCCGATATCGTTTATTTCAATATTTTCCATTTTGGCGTCCGTGCGACGGCTGAAGTCAGGGACCGTGTTACGATTTTCCGCAGTGAAACAGTTTCGGAACACTGAATTCAGTATTTCTGCCTTTCTTCGGTCGTCCTCTGTTTCGGTGCCATCGTGGTCAACGAGTAACTGAATAGGGGATTTAGATCCGCTTACCGATTTTACATATGACCAAAACTTTTTAGGGTTCTTGTTTAGATTGTTTGCCAATGTTTTATGTTCGAATTCGTTGAATGCTTCTCTCATTGCTCTCTTTACGCTCTTTTTCGCTTCGTTCAGCTTTTCCTTATCAGCTATGATTCGACTACTCTTAAACCTATGGTGAAGCTTTCTTTGTTTCCGTAGTACCTTTCGTACGTGATTGTTATACCACGGTGGATCTTTCCCCTCGCTTTGGACCTTAGTCGGTACGAACTTATCTAAGGCGTACTGGACGATGTTTCTGAATTTTTTCCATTTTTGTTCCACATCCTCTTCCTCAGAAATGAACGTTTGATGGTGGTCACTCAGATATTCTGCGATTTGTGCCCTATCACTCTTGTTAAGCAAATAGATTTTCCTTCCTTTCTTGGCATTTCTTATTACACTTGTAGTCATTGATGCAACCACTGACTTATGATCACTGATACCCTCTTCTACATTCACGGAGTCGAAAAGTTCCGGTCTATTTGTTGCTATGAGGTCTAAAACGTTAGCTTCACGAGTTGGTTCTCTAACTATCTGCTCGAAGTAATTCTCGGACAAGGCAGTCAGGATAATGTCACAAGAGTCTCTGTCCCTGGCTCCAGTTCTGATTGTGTGACTATCCCATTCTATACCTGGTAGATTGAAGTCTCCCCCTATTACAATAGTATGATCACGAAACTTCTTCACGACGTTCTGCAGGTTCTCTCTGAGGCGCTCAACTACTACGGTTGCTGATGCAGGTGGCCTATAGAAGCATCCGACTATCATATCTGACCCACCTTTGATACTTAACTTAACCCAGATTATTTCACATTCGCATTCGCTAATAACTTCACTGGATATTATTGAATTCTTTACTGCTATAAATACTCCTCCACCATTGGCGTTTATCCTATCCTTGCGGTATATATTCCATTCTGTGTCTAGGATTTCGTTACTGTTCACTTCCGGTTTTAACCAACTTTCCGTTCCTAATACTATATGCGCACTATTTCCTTCAATAAGAGATACTAATTCAGGAACCTTGCCCTGGATACTCCTGCAGTTTACCAATATTACGTTAACTTTTCCTGTTTTTGGTCTCTGAGGACGGACGTTCTTTATCAACGATGATAATGTTCTCTCTGGTAAGCCGTCAGGTATTTTATCGTTTCGCCCAAGGGGGGGTCCCTCTAACCTAAAAAACCCCCGTGTGCACGCCACACGTACTCTGCTACCCTAGTAGCTGCTTCCGGTGTGTAGTGCACGCCTGACCTGTCTAGGGGGGCCCTACAGTTCTCCACCCAATAACGGAGGTCGATGAATTTGCAACCATTATAGTCGCAGAGTCGTCTGAGCCTCTGGTTTAGACCCTCCACACGGCTCCAAACCAGAGGACCGCGATCGACTCTGGGCACTATGCTGCAGATATTAAGCTCAGCTTGCACTCCGCGTGCGATGCTGGTTGTCTTCACCAAATCAGCCAGCCGCCGGAAGGAACCAAGGATGGCCTCAGAACCCAAGCGGCAGGCGTCATTCGTTCCGACATGTGCTACTATCTGCAGCCGGTCACACCCAGTGCGTTCAATAGCTGCCGGAAGGGCCTCCTCCACATTACGGACGAGACCCCCCGGCAAGCACACCGAGTGCACACTGGCATTCTTCCCCGACCTACCCGCTATTTTCCTGAGGGGCTCCATAACCCGCCTAACGTTGGAGCTCCCTATAACTAATAGGCCCGCCCTCTGTGACTGTCGGGACCTTGCCGGAGAATCGGCCACTGGCCCAACAGGCGAGGCATCCTGTGGTGGCTCGGAAACGATGTCATCACCACTAGGAAGCACCCCGTACCTGTTGGAAAGGGGTAAGGCAGCCGCCACGCGGCCAGATCCCACCTTCGCCTTTCGGCCAGGCACGCGCGAGCCCACCACTGTCCGCCATTCACCCTGGAGTGATGGCTGACCGGTAAGATGCTCACTGCCGGAAGACGCAGCGACATCAGGGGTTCCATGTGATTCCAAGGCCACCGAAGTAGGCATAGGTCTCACCACAGTTGCCCCAACGCCACTACGAGCCGACGCCTGCGCCTCGAGCTCGATGAGCCTAACAGACAAAGCCTCCACCTGTCCCCGAAGAGTGGCCAATTCTCCTTGCGTCCGCTCACAACAACCACAGTCCCTACACATGACTATGTTTACCCTACTCTATACGGTGACAAATTCCCAAGATAATCTTCTGATGAGCTACTCTGATAATCAAGAAACACTCACTGAAATACGAGACGCGAAAACTACGCTAGGTTTTCCCAGAAAAACTATTTAAAAGCTAAGCGCAGCAAATAAGTCCAAAAACACTATTATTGAAATAAAAGGTTCTACCTAGTAAGCACTCGAACACGCAAGAAATTACAAAAATAAACTAGTAATTACACAGATAACTGAAAATAAGTCGCTGCTGTTTGTAAAATATGTAAGAAGCAAACGGTGTACTCGCCTTAGTAGTAGCAGGAGCTAGCGATGCGCTCTCGCTGACGGTCTAACTGACCTATAGAGTGAATAACTAAACGGAGTAATTTTGCGATGTCATATAGAATTGTAAGGTTTCCTGTAACAAACAAACGTGTGAATAAATGTCTCTTTATTTTGCATAAACATTTCTCAATAAGAAATTTCCTGACAGATTAAAACTGAGTGTCCGACCGAGACTCGAACTCGGGACCTTTGTCTTTCGCGGGCAAGTGCTCTACCATCTGAGCTACCGAAGCACGACTCACGCCCGGTCCTCACAGCTTTACTTCTACCAGTACTTATTTCTCAATAAGTTTATAGAGCAGTGAGACCTACATCCATTTCTCCAACAATAAAATAATAACGGCATTAGATCTTAGACCATCAAAAGTACAATAAAATTCACCCAGTACAACATGATTCCTTCTTCCGTAAGTTACACTAAGTGTTTCCATTGCATAAATGCTAATTCTTGTGTGATGTAAATCGATAACCTCTATCAGTCACAATAGAAGATGATAAATGTTTTGTTAAATGAAATCATATTCTTGTATCTGGTATCGGTTATTAATACATACTCTGTAAAGGAAGTCACAGAGTTCCCTTTGCATCGATTATGGATAAATACAGTTAATTTTTGTTACAGTGTTATACAAATAATGGTTTTTATTTGTGTAACAGGATGCAGAATGTCAGGGGCTGAGGAGTACTGGTATTTGTTTCATTATCCACTAGTTTTTACGACAAAGTCCTCACAGGACTCCCGTATTGGTTTGCTACTCTGGTAGACGTGAGTGACTTCGACGTTCACTTAAAAAAAAAAAAAAACAACTATTTGTTCATTCCGCCTCACAAGTATTGTTGGAGACTTAAATTAAGAATTTAAAAAAGGGTATATAAATAATTTCTTTGCGTAAGTTGTCAATTAGTTGTCTGGACTTTGCAAAGAAATGTATATTGAGCGATGCTGAAGTGCGAAATCATCACTGAAGAAATTTTACTACAAGTTATTGGTAACACGAATAGCATCGTCTACGTTATCAGAGGTGCTTATTCCTCAAACTAGTATAACTCTCATAAACCACCGGAACTCAGGAATTCGTACCGCAAGTATGAGCGACATCTTTGGTGACGCTATGTCCAACATGTTAATGTGTTTTGAATTTCTTTCCCTGTGATGATGTGGTCTTTCGATTACACCCGTGTTTCTGTAGGAGCCATTTATTTTCTCTGATAACATGGACACTCATGGAGTTTTAATTTAGGTAACAGAAGAAATATTGACAATCTAAATTAAGCTTGGAACCAAACCTTTTGAAAACCGATCGCTCGAACCGAATAATTGTTCGAAGTTATTAGTGGCGTAAGCATTAAACATTGCATGAAAAAGGAAAAAATTGGAAGGAAGGAGGGATATAGTGTACGTCCCGTCGGAGTCGAGACTACAGATGAATGACTTAGTTAAACAGTTATGGGCAAGGATATTAGTAAGTTGTTTTCATTCTTCATTTACCAATCCTACCATGTATTTTAACCTCCATATCTGAATCTTTAAGCTTGGTTTCATGGCACACACGTGTCATACAAGTATGTAGCATTTTACTGAAGGACTACCTCACACATGCATCGGACGTTTATAATTTTTTTTCTGTAAGAAATTTCAGCAGTCCAGGTAGGTCGACGCTAAGGCAGCTCTCCAACATATCTGATAGTGGAGACGAATGATTTTGCAGTAAGTTCCGTGTTCAACGGGCGAGAGATCTGGTGATCTAGCTGCCAGGGAAGTCGTTGTACACAACGAAGAACAAGTTACGTTGCAGAGCCTGTTATGTGGACTTGCATTGTCTTGCTGGAAAAGCACATCACGTTTCTGTGGAAGAAACGGTAACAGCGCGGGAATCACGGCGTGCGAAATGTAGCAGGTGCTGGTTACTATACCCTGCAGAATTACCAAATGCTACCGAGAGTTGTAACTAATGGCACACCATGAAGCCTAGGGTGGGACTTGCGTGTCGTGAGCGAATGTACTTTGCAATAGGCTGCTCACCAGGTCTGCTCCATAAGCGCGTACATCCATCACTCGCACACAAACAGAACCTATTCTAATCACTGAAGACAAAAGGGCTCCATTACATTCTCCTATCCACTCTTTCACGGCCCCAGAACAGCCCAGCTTGGCGATGTCATGGTGTCAATGGTAGCCCGGCCAGAGTCACAGGTGATGTCAATCTTGCTACAAACAGAAGATTCCCAGTTGTCCTTTGTATCACAACACGCACAACATCTACCTGGATTTTGTCACAGGATGATGTTCGATCGGGCATCGCTGCTCGCTCAAGAAGTCGATCTTGACGGGCGTGTGAACTACGCGGTCGTCCAAGACTTGCTCTGTTGTCGTTGTGGTCTTCAGTCCTGAGACTGGTTTGATGCAGCTCTCCATGCTACTCTATCCTGCGCAAGCTTCTTCATCTTCCAGTACCTACTGCAACCTACATCCTTTTGAATCTGCTTAGTGTATTCATCTCTTGGTCTCCCTCTACGATTTTTACCTTCCTCGCTGCCCTCCAGTACTAAATTGGTGATCCCTTGATGCCTCAGAACATGTCCTACCAACCGATCCCTTCTTCTAGTCAAGTTGTGCCACAAACTTCTCTTCTCCCCAATCCTATTCAATACCTCCTCATTAGTTATGTGATCTACCCATCTAATCTTCAGCGTTCTTCTGTAGCACCACATTTCGAAAGCTTCTATTCTCTTCTTGTCCAAACTATTTATCGTCCATGTTTCACTTCCATACATGGCTACACTCCATGCAAATACTTTCAGAAATGACTTCCTGACACTTAAATCTATATTCGATGTTAACAAATTTCTCTTCTTCTACACTTGCTCTATAGGTGTGGAAATGCTCCACAGACCACTGTTGAAAGCAGCGCCCATCATGTGCAGCAATTCGGAGCCGTCCATCCGACTTCAAAAATGGCTATGAGCACAATGGGACTTGACATCTAAGGTCATCAGTCCCCTAGAACTTAGAAGTACTTAAACCTAATTAACCTAAGGACATCACAAACATGCATGCCCGAGACAGGATTCGAACCTGCAACCGCAGCGGTCGCGCGGTTTCAGAGTGAAGCGCCTAGAATCACTCGGTCACAGCGGCCGGCTCATCCGACTTCCCGCAGGCCCACAGTGCGACCCCGGAACAACAGCTGAAGCTGTTCAGCAGGATTAAGTACTGCTCGGTGTTGCGTGGTTGTATGATATAACGAATGTTGCAAATAGTGTTTACCTCTAAACTCCGCATGATTACCGCCTGCAGAGTCAAAACGGGGGTCGCGCAGACGGGCCCGCTGAGCTCCATGTGACTGCCGATGGTCGTGACAAATGAATCACTATTGCTACAGACGCTCAGTCTGCAGATATTACGCCCTGGTGCTACTGAACACACAGCCTGACGGTGTTTCATTTTCTGCATATATGGTGCGGCACATTAACTTAACACGCCTTTTCATGAACGATTAAAGATATCTAAATGAGGTTTTCGGTAAACGATGTTATGCAGAGAAGCGCATGATTTTGTTATATGTTTCATCCTCTTGACTTTTGTATCAGCCGAAATACTGAAGCAAGTATGGTTTTTGTAAATGGAGTGGTATACCTATAACGACTCTACAAAAGTCTTGAAAACACGACTGTAATAATAGAGCGGTTGTTAGTGTTGGCGCAGATTGTTTTCAGAAAAATATTAGAGTAATAAGCTAATTCAAGGGATCAAAGATGAGGTCTAGAATAAAATATTAAAATGTATAAAGTGTGATGATGTATGTGGTGTGACGCGATAGACAAAAGAGCCTATGGTCACTGCAGACAATGGCGCAAGTTACCCCAAGGTCTTAACACAATAGATACATGTATTAATTCACATAAATGACGGAATTTTGAACCAGCGAAAAGCTTGGTGGAAATAAATGAACTGTGACTGGTAACAGTAAGCTTGTTCTTTCACTCGAAATCGATAAGAATCGCGGTAGAGTCTAATGTAAAATGTTTCCTTTCAAAAAGCGACCAGTACTTGGTAATTAACTGAACGTCCGTTGTTACGCGTTCCATGCCACGGCTTGATGCTTTTGGTTTTTAGGCTGCAATCTTTAACACTTTGCCTCATGTTTCCTCTACAGTGTAACTGGAAAGTAAGGAAACCTGCAATAGCAAAAGTTCACATTAATATCTTACCTCTATCCTAAATACAGCAGATATAGATAAAATCTGTAGGAAAGGAAACATTCTACGGAATCTTGTATTTCACGCACTTTCTGTTGATCAGAATCTGGAGCCAGAAGTCGTGGAGTTCGAGCAGATAGTCAACAACGCGTTCCTCACGTTTCCGACCGGAGTATTAGGAAGACCATAAGGAGACGATAAAATAGCAGAACGCGGACGTGTGAATAGCGACCGTAGATTTCCGGGAAACAGGGACAGCCTTTGTGTGGCTTTAGAATAAGTTCTGCGACAGCGAGGGTCGTTTTTTCATAACCGCAGCACGCCGTGGTCGTCCTTGATGTGTCGGAAAATGCACATTTTGGTGCAGATCCCCGTCCGAGGTGAACGCTGCTTAACATACCCGTCAGCCTTCGACGGTCCGGTCGCCTGATGTATTGACAAACACGTTTCCACAAATTCGCATAGTCTTTGCAAACACGAGCAACTGTATCGTTGTTGCTTCGCTGGGCAGCTGACTAAGTCCGGAAGACGCTCTTCCACAGGCGTAAATGAGAGCCCCGAACAACGAGAAATTAACACGCTAGCAGAAATCCTTATTTAGACTGATCCACTTGGCAGTGCAGTCGGCGCTAGAGATTATAGATCAGCTAATTTGGAAGCAGCCGTCACAGCCGTCCACTTCGCTGGCTTGACTGGTAGTGCGCTAAGTTTGGGATTGAATGGTTTTAAGGTAACCATGAATTTACAACTAAGTCGCTCCTCAGATAATTTTGGGATGATTTCTTCGTAATCCTTCGAAACTTCACCTGTCTGATGATCTGTAATTACAGCAGAGGGTAGACTGGTCGTAAGTAGAAAGAGGTCCTACAAACATAATTATGTAATGAAATGATAATTAAATAGACACCCTAGCTGCAAGCAGGCGTTGATACACTTCATTGGGGACATGTTGAAAATGTGTGCCCCGACCGGGACTCGAACCCGGGATCTCCTGCTTACATGGCAGACGCTCTATCCATCTGAGCCAACATCTATGGGCAAACATCTATTAGGCGCACTACGGATGTAGTGTTGTGGACATGTTGGGAATGTGGATCTCACGGGGACCGTGCAAGGGATAAGTCCCTGCAGACGCACTATCCTCTGTGCCCTCGGTGGTTCAGATGGATAGAGCGTCTGCCATGTAAGCAGGAGATCCCGGTCGGGGCACACATTTTCAACATGTCCCCAATGAAGTGTATCAACGCCTGCTTGCAGCTAGGGTGTCTATTTAATTATCATTTCATTTCGAGCAAAGCTGCATGGTCATCGACGGTAACTGTTCTTTCAGGAACAGATACTGCCGTCATATATAGTTATAATTATGTAAGGTAACAAATACTATTTGAGATAGGGACCATTTTACCTTTGTCGAGAACGATAAGTAGGTAGTCGTATTGGGTGTCTTACTGATGGCGTTCACTGTTCATTTCTTATGGGCCCTGTATGTATTGGTACTTGGTCCCCTGTGATTCTATCGACAGACAGAGCACTTACAACTGTCTTTCATATTAGCCACTTAGTAAATATCAATTTGATGTTTTGCTGGGATCACAAGAAAAAATGGGATCACAAGAAAAAATGGGTACTCAGAGTGGCAGATTCAACGTGCTCTCCGCCCACCCACTACAGCACAACCTGTGGAGATGGATGAAATCACGAGGGAGGAGGTAGGCACTGCGTTTATCCCATATACAGGCGCACTCTCGGGGAAAATCGCCCGCATTCTGAAGAAACACCGGGTCGAAACTGCGTTTTGTCCTCCGAATAAAACTCGTGCACTGGTGGGGAGCGCCAAAGATGACCTCGGTTTGAGGAAGGCCGGCGTGTACCAGATTCCGTGTCAATGTGGCAAGTCGTATATTGGTCAGACGATGCGTACCGTCGAGGATCGATGCCGTGAACACCAGAGGCACACTCGACTGATGTATCCGAGCAAGTCGGCGGTCGCTGAACATTGTTTGTCGGAAAATCACGCTATGGAGTATGAACGCACGAGGATTCTGGTACAGACGTCGAGATACTGGGACAGCGTTGTTAGAGAGGCCATCGAAATTCGCACCAATGACGACCTCATAAACCGTGACTGTGGCTATAATCTTAGCAAGGCTTGGGAACCAGCGATTGGGTTAATCAAGAGTAAATCGAGCAAACGTATAGTTGTGACGACCACGGCGGACGGAGCCATCACACTGACGTCATCTCAGACGCCGTCGCAATCTGTTCCACCGCGCGACCGTGGCGCGGGTCGCGGACGGCGGAGTGAGCGCGCCGCGGGCGGAGGGTATTTAAATCGGCCGCCGCCGCGACCGAACCCAGTTCCCCCTGAGCAGCCATAGTGTACGGATCTCCGTGCCGGCACGTTCACAGGAGCTCAGTCCGTCAGTTCACCTGATGATGGCGACATGTATGATCGCCGAAATATTGTGCCCGTTGGACACTGTAGACCGGCAGTACACCCGTGGATATTTTGATCACAAGATTAGTGATTCTGTGAAGTGGCAGGACTCTGTGGAGTATCAAAACGTTAAAAAGAGGTACGGGTAAGTGCTAGTAGAGCTCGCCTTCCGACCATCCCGTACAAACATAATTACGTATATAGATAGTTTATCGATCCCGAGGATCGAGAATTTCGGCGATTTCTGACTGTTATCGATATCGATACTGGCAAATATTGGTCCCAGGAAGCACAAGACTTTAGTGTTTGGAAGTATCAAAATATTTCACATAAATGGTCGTATCGTTTGGGTCCATTGATGTAGAAGCTTCAGTTTTTTTTCACCGCCAGGAGACCGTAGACCTTGGTATGTCACACAAATTTCAGCTTGATAGTCTACGCGCTTCTGAGACAAAGAGGTCACAGGCGGACGTACAGACCATCATGCAAGACAGGTCGATGTAGTAGGCCAATACGACTCCAACAGAACATGTTGAGGTCCAGAAACCATTTTATGCATGCGACATGTAGATTTCCCTGCAAAGGAGGTTGGTTTGAGGGGCTGACACTGTTCCCACTCATCACACCTGTCAGGCAGGGCAGGAAGAAAACATAATTTTGCCCATATTTGCCCTCCTACTGAAGTTAGAAGGTTATACAAATCCCACAATGATGATGCTCATGAGGCGTAAGTTTCTGTGGAAAATTTGGTTGACATCGATCCAGGGCTAGGGAGGAGATCGCCGACATACACACACATATTCTCGTGCTGTTTACCACGCCTTTTAATTTAGACGCCTTTTTAGTACAGTTGTTAGGTGGATTATTCATTTAGAGCAGGGCTTCCCAACGTGTGGTCCGCGGACCCCTTACGGGTCCGCCGGCTCTTTCTAGGGGTCCGCGGCCACATTTCACCAAATCGTGTAAAATAATGAGTAAAATTATTGAACAAAAATGTAAAAATGAAATTCACCATTTTTTTGTGTGAAAAACATGTATACTTTTACTTCAGGTCGTATTCCCAAGCAGCCTTTGCGGTTCCTAAGTTAGAATGACTACACAGTTTAGTGCCGGAGAATGCGGCTTCTCTGATCGACTGTTTCGTGACAATACGGGGGTCGTTTGTGCGCCGGCTCACGGCGCTAGATGCGCTGAAACCTTTTACGCATGCGCGGAGCGAGCTTTGTCGGATTTATTATGTGAAAACGCTGCAAGTACTCCATTGGTTGCAATATCCTGTGGAAGTGGAATAACGAAGAAGCGTAAGCACAATGAAAGCTATTTAGGAATGGGCTTTATGGAGACAAAGAAGGGTAAAGCTCAGTGTGTAATTTGTGCGCGAGTCCTTCCGAACAGTTCAATGGTTCCAGTTAAATTGCACTGTCATTTTGAAGGTACTCACCCGGATTTCCAGGCTAAAGACATCGATTTTTTCAAAAGGAAGAGTGCTGAACTAGCTGCTTCTCAGCATTGCATGAAAACTCATGTAAAAACAATTAATAAAAATTCATTAAAAGCTTCTTTCTTGGTTAGTTATCGAGTGGCAAAACCAGGCAAAGCTCATACCATTGCAGAAAATCTCATAAAGCCGTGTGTTAATGATATTGTTTTTTGAATGCTAGACGAATTGGGAACATGGCACGTGTATTAAGAAGTTTTCAGTTCCCATGGGTTTCGCTCTTAAATTTAAAGTTACTGTGCTCTTGACTGACGAGGGGTCCGCCATGGATTTTCGACTGAAGAAGGGGTCCGCCAGCTGAAAAGGTTGGGAAGCCATGATTTAGAAGATCTCTTACTTACAAGTATGGCTTATATCAAGGCTGGCACCTGCTGTTTTGCGGGGACCCAACCTTGCAGGTACTCCAGCTCATTCAGGTGTGTATCTGCTGTCATAGACCACATATCTGACACATTCAGCAACATGAGTAGCAGCACTTGCCTTTATATTCCAAGCTGTGTTTCTGCCAGCGGCTACTACCTTAAGCAGAGAGTGCAAAAGACAGAAAGCATGGGCTCTGTTTCTTTTTTGTTCTACTGATAGAAGGTGAAACCTTTATCAAGCTGAACACCTAGGTAGATCGTGGTATCGTGTCAGTGTTAAGCTTGTGGCACAAAAGATATTTGCTATCGGGATGATTGCATCCAGGTGTTCTTACAGCTTTCTGGTTACCCAAATGATCAGTAATTTAAAAGCAACATCATTATCATGGAAATGCGCAGATTTTTGACTGTGAAATATCTCTGCATGATAGAGAAGGAGTTCTCATTTCTGCCGACCACATAATCAGATCAATGTGCATTGTGTCCGACACCAGTAGAGCCTGCGACTGACAAATAAGATATTTTAGTGGCATACATCCTTAATTAGATCAGTGGATCGTATAACTAATGAACAAGTATTGAATCAAACTGGGAAGAAAGGAGCACTATACTACAATTCGACTGAAAGAAGAGGTAGACTGATGGGACACATTCTCAGGCATCAATGAATACTTAAAATTTGTAACGGTGGGAAAAATTGGGGGGGGGGGGGTTAAAAGTTCTAGGGGCAGACCAAAACACTACTACTGTAAGAATGAAATGGATGTAGATTGCAGTAGTTGGGCAGAGATGAGCGGACTCTACAGACAGAATAGACTAGCGTGGAGAGCTGCATCAAACCAGATTTTGGACTGAAGATAGCCATGATATGAACTCCTTCTGCTATATAGTTGCTCTTATGAGCAGGCACTGGATGGAATGTATTAGCGAGTCGCCCTCTGCGTCCGCAGCTCGTGGTCTCGCGGTCGCGTTCTAGCTTCCCGAGCACGGGGTCCTGGGTTCGATTCCCGGCAGGGTCAGGGATTTTCACCTGCCTCGAGGTGACTGGGTGTTTGTGTTGTCCTCATCATTTCATCATCATTCATGGAAGTGGCGAGATTGGACTGAGCAAAGGTTACGAATTTGTATGGGTGCTGATAACCTCACAGTTGAGCACCCCACAAACCAAACAACATCGTCATCGCCCTTTAAACTGCAATTACATGTTGGGGTATGAACTCTATGATGTTCCTGAATCGTTTTTTACCAGATATGATTCACGCACCTTTTAGTCCTACTCACAGCTGTTCTTGTGCAGCTGATGCTTGGTTCATCGAACATGTAGTGTATCTATGCCATCCTATAAATGCTCAGTTCGGCTAAGATAGGGTAACCTGTGGCCCCAAGACATTGTTGTGAATTCCCTGGTGTGTTTATCAAGTCAACTGCACACAACCGAAAACTGGTGTCATGTCACACTACCCTGATAGCACCATCTGGGTACTCTGGTAGCAGAAAGGGATCCAGATGGTCTGGAAAATGCCACCTAAGTATTAACGTAAGGCATACAATAGCATCATAGGCAGAAGGCTCATTTTGCAAGTTAGGCACTTCTTGAGAAGTGCCAGCCAGTCGAAAGACCGATACTCCCCCACTTAATCTTCCATCCCTCCTTCCACAGCTGCCAACTTTTGACAGTATTTTTCAGTATTTCCTTAGAATAAATTCCGTTTCCTTACGTTATTCATCCCTCTCTGAAACCTTATCTTTTGTTTCCAACCTGAATGTATAATGTACAAAATCTAATGCAAAACAGTTTAAACACAAATATGTATATATTTCATGCCACTGAAAATGCCTTAAAAATTTAGTAAATGTATTCTTTTTCCTGTTTTACAACTGTTCTTCTTCTGGTTTCGCACATACGTAATAGTAAGCGACCTGATGCTATGTTGTGGATAGTGTTGTCAACTATTGAATGTTATTACCAAACAAATCTGTGAGTGTGTTTTTCTTGTAACGTAATTGTACATATTGCTTTAGCATAGTGGTATGTATTGTTTCGGCATGGTGGTATATATGACAGGATTTTTTTAAAAAATGTTTTCTCATTTCATCCATAAATTTTAGCAGAGTGTTTATATCAATGCGTGCCTGATCGTTTATCACATGTTTGTTCTCTGTTACGACATTTTGAAACGTCCCCTTTGAACAATTTTACACGACTGTGCTTAACCTGACACACAGTATTTTTTAGCGCAACGCAATCTGACTTTCAATACACAATGTTTTGTTAGCGCAACGCAATCTGACTTTCAAAATTCTCTACAAGAGAATGGCCCTGACTAACATTAAACTATACCTTTCACAAATCACTTACCTCACAAAAATCTTCGCTGCTCAAGCTACTGCAATACAGCGAGCGCCACTACTGCCAGCTAAATAAAAGATTCAAACTATGGAAGGCACTAACTACTGATAGGGATAGTTAGCAAATGAAAGATATTAATAGAGAACAAACAATGTATTTACCTTGATATCATGACAAATTACAAAACTCCGCCATCTCTCTCCCCACATCCACCACTGCTGGCGGCTCACCTCCAACTGCCCAACGCTACGCGCTGTTCACAGCCAGCTGCCTAACACTACAATGGTTGAGTATTACAACAATGCAAAGCAGCCACAGACTGCACACGGCACAGCCGGTGATTTTCATACTGAGGTGGCGTTATCAATAAAAAAAACCTAAACAGCCTACTTACATAGCCCCCATGCTCCCCACAAAAAATTTTACAAATTTTGTTGGGCACTGGCCAATACATATTTGTTAAAATTTTTCTTCACAATTACAATAACAAAGAAATCAAATGCACACACTTATTGATACAATGTTGGTCAAAAGCTAAAATTTTCTCACAGTCAATAAAGATAGTCCTGATCATTCATCATAATAGTAATTACAGTTTTTTTTTCACAAAGTCTCATTAGTAAAAGAAATTGCACACAGAAGTAGTGGATTTCCATGCAGTCTTGAAGAAGTAGTGTTGTCCTTCCAACGGAAAGACAGTGCTGACTCTCGACATGCTGACAGGTAATGGGCCACAAGAGAGCAAACCCACAGCGGAGTCAGTCGAAGTTTTGAAGAGTATTGGTGGGTAGGTCATCACAGAGCAGACCCACTGTAGTCCTGGTAGAGATTACGGTATTGGTGGGCCACCAGAGGTGCAGACCCACTGCAGTCCTTGTAGAAATAATGGTATTGGTGGGCCATCAAACGTGCAGACCCACTGCAGTCCTTGTAGAGATAATGGTACTGGTGGGCCACCAGAGGCGCAGACCCACTGTAGTCCTTGTAGAGATGGCCAGCAGCCATCTGTTGTGACTGTGCAGGTACACAATCACCATTGAAGAGTCTTGCGGATAATATAACAAGTCCATAACCACCACTTGTGCACTCACAAAGTTGTTGGAATTGTCCTTAGAACAAGCAATGCTGTTATCCAGTCCCTTGCTGAATTATTAACACACGTGCAAACACTAACAGTCCCTACTCCTCACATATTGTCCATATACTATGACCAATAGAAACGTGTGCAGTGAAATGTAACTTACAAGTTACTTAATTTGATGACCTGGTGTCAATTACAATTTTATAACATAAGAATACAATTACAAAGGTACAAAATACATCATTAAAGACATAATAGTAGAGATAACATTCGTAGTAATAGGGGCTTTACAAAAGAATAAAAATATATACATCAGTGTTACAAAAATAATGACATAAGTACATACATAAAGATCAGAACAACTTTTGAAACATCAACATCACACATGAGCATTAAAACAAAACAGAACAAATACTGTATAAACATCTTTACAAAGTAAATAACATGGTATTAGAAAAATTCTACAACATAGGTCTTATCAGATAAACAACTAAAGACAGGAAGTACACAAATACACAAGGGAACACAAACACATAGTGGAATAATACAGAAGGAAAGACAGGGTTCGTTTTCAGTGTGACATTTGGTACTGCAGTATTTTGCGAACAAAACCTTTTTTGTTCTTGGAGATCTCCCTTCGTTCATCATAATTTCAAAAATGTCCTATCTGTACCTCTTTTCTGTATTCCAACCATAAGTCTTTCAAAATAAATATGGCTCATTGTACAATACTCATTTAGGCCCAAATCTTTTTTTATATACCTTGTCAATGCATTGCTTCCAATTCATCATAGTTAGTTTCTTATATAGTCTACCCCCTCTTAAGCTAACTTAAATCTACTGAGCTCAGATGCTAAACTAAGGGACGAGGCAATGCAGCAGAACATAAAACAATAAACGCAAACAGCAATGACAAAAAGGTGCAGATTTGCAAAGGAAGCAGCATTTTAGAAATTAGCAAAGCAATTGCAATATTACAACTAATATAAGGCAATGTGCAACAAATAATAACAAGAAATCATTAATAAAACTGGCTTAACAGAATAATACAAAGTCAAATTCAATAACACTATGCCTGGCAAACAGCAGCAACTTATACCTAAACATGACATAGCTCAAGCAGAAAAAATAGTACACTAAAGATAACAATGCAGATAAGGGAAATGTATAATCACATCTTAATGTCTAAGTAATTAAAGTGGTGCGCCACAAAAACTAATTCTACAAAAAAATTACTAAGTACTAGAAAAGAAAATTATGTATGCAGTCACTGTTACTAGTCCCTCCTTATTGTTCTTTCCTTTCCAAGTGCTCCTTTTTTGAAGAATGTGGATCACAAAATTATTATTTAATAGATCTGTTGACAGAAAGTGTTCACATTAGCAAATGCATTTTATTTTATTTTATAAAACCAATGGTGCAACACAGCTGGAAACTAGATATCAAATGAAATAAGCAACTATGAAAAGCAAAGCATGAAAATTTCATTCAATAGTCATGTGACATTTCGTAAGTTATTAGAAATTCTCTCAACTCTCATAGAAAGACGCTTGTCATAATCAGGTGTGCAGATGTATGTATCCTTCCAAGTAATGAACGTGTCGTATTTGCGACGCCTTCTACAAAGGAATGTCAATAGCGAGGATAATGGCCTCTTCTTTTTACCTAATGGCTGTTTCTCCAGGTGGCTGGCACAGGTGGCCGCTCAAGACGCATTACGTCAAGGTCACTTACCTTTCTTACCGAAATATTTACAACAACAGTTTCCGCTACAGTGGCAGTCTCGTATAAAAATATTTCACAGGTCAAGAATTTGCATTACAAATCTGTAGAAACAAAATCCTATTGATATAACAGTGTCCAAAAAGTTTTCGTCGGCATTGTAATACATTCACGCATTTACATACATTTCATAACTCTTAAAGTACGATTCTTGGTTTCCAACAACCTGTTTCACAAACCAGAGTGAGTCCCTAACCACTACTCATTATTCCTTTCCTTATTCGTCAACACTTCTTCAATATTTTATGATAACAGATACGTAGCATACTCAAATAACTCATATAGCATCAGCTTATTGATCATAAACATACCGCAACAGCATAATACACATAGTCATCGTAATAATATCATAACACCTCAGTCAACTCTCAAAATCGTCGTAGCTTCCTCCAATAATTTCAAAACCTAGAAAAATTCTCTGCTCATTTCAGTAGTGTCATCTACCTCAAACGTACTTTAAAATCATGCTCCCTTACCAAATATATCATTCAAAGTTCTCATAGTATCACAATGGGTCCAAAAAAATATGAACAGTTCACTAAGTACAGACAAAATACAATTTCATAAGTGTGAAGGTATCCAACTGTGTAATTGCGTAAACATGTGTCACTGATGTAGTAAAAAATGATCAGATAGCTGTGTAATTTGTGTGTTAGAGAAATATGGTACCGATGTGTAAAGTTGTATAAGCAAATACCATATTAGCTAGGGCTCCTTGTGCGTGCCAAACACATTGTACACAAAGTAAGCGTGTACCCCCCTGAGGATTAATGTAATTATACCCTCAGGTGTTACAGATTACAGCAATGGAATGAAATATATCTCGGAAAACTTTCTTTGTAATTCAAAAATATTTAAAAATAAATGTTTTAAGTACAAAATTAATCACTCAAATACGTGTCCTGTAGCGCTAAACTGTGCGTCATGTTGTAAGATAATCTCTGTGGAAGTCTCGTAGTTATCGTCCTCCGAAAGCTAAGTTCTGCAGAAGTCAATGTACTTACCTGATGATACACAAAAGTGAAATGCTTTGCGTATAGATATCTTAGTTATTACGCTTATTGTTGTGATGAAGAAAGTACTGTACTGTAACGTATTGTTGTGCTACGGAAAAGGCTGCCTCATTGTAGCTATACCACAAAAGTTACTACTAAAACATGTTTTTCTTTCCAAAAGAATTCAGAAAACTGTGCAAATATAAAACAGAAACACCTCAAAAGCAACAAGGTGAATTGTGTCACACATTAGTAGCGTCGTGATATAGTCGTGTAGCTGTTGCTGTGTTTGTCTCTGATTTTGTTCAATTGTGTCTAATTTTTGAAGCTTTTGCTGTGTTTGTCCCATTTGCTGTATTAATTGTAATAACAATGCACTGGTGTCTGGAACATGTTCCTCAGTGCTTTTCGGCAGTGCATTTGCACCGGAAACATTCACATTTTGACAAGCAGAAAATGTGTCTTGACTTATTTGAGAAAACGGTGAGGACCCAAATCCTGAATCCACAGCATTTCCGAGATTGTTTCCTGTCATTTCGGATTCCTGAGGCGAGCTGTCGCCGACCGATCGATCGATAATGCTTCCCTGCTCACTATTTGTTTCACTGTCTACGCCATTGTTTACAACCCGCTCCATTTCCCTATGCACAGTTACCAAATTACTACTTTTAACATTAGTTAATTCATTACTCTGCGGCGCTAACATACTGCTTTCGTCTTCGCTGTCATTTCTCAATTTACTTTGGAGCCTAGTGTTACGTTTTTCACACGCCATTATTGTCACAGTATTTCACACGACAACACAGAAAAACACAATTTGAAGAGCAAAAATAAGAAAACACATTAACATAGCACTGAAAATAATATCTAGTTAATTGCAGCTGCGAAATACTTGGTGCAAATCTACATGCATGCCACAACTATTTTACTATACAACAATGAAAAACTACAACTACAATGGAGATTCTCTCTACAATTACGCGCTAGCAATAAACAAAATCTACACTAATTACACAAACTACAAGGAAAAAATCAGAAGATTCCAGTGAGGTATCCTCGGCTAAGGGTCGACATATGTAACGTCCCCTTTTAACAATTTTACACGACTGTGCTTAACCTGACACACAGTATTTTTTAGCGCAACGCAATCTGACTTTCAACACACAATGTTTTGTTAGCGCAACGCAATCTGACTTTCAAAATTCTCTACAAGAGAATGGCCCTGACTAACATTAAACTATACCTTTCACAAATCACTTACCTCACAAAAATCTTCGCTGCTCAAGCTACTGCAATACAGCGAGCGCCACTACTGCCAGCTAAATAAAAGATTCAAACTATGGAAGGCACTAACTACTGATAGGGATAGTTAGCAAATGAAAGATATTAATAGAGAACAAACAATGTATTTACCTTGATATCATGACAAATTACAAAACTCCGCCATCTCTCTCCCCACATCCACCACTGCTGGCGGCTCACCTCCAACTGCCCAACGCTACGCGCTGTTCACAGCCAGCTGCCTAACACTACAATGGTTGAGTATTACAACAATGCAAAGCAGCCACAGACTGCACACGGCACAGCCGGTGATTTTCATACTGAGGTGGCGTTATCAATAAAAAAACCTAAACAGCCTACTTACAATTTGGCGTGTGGTAGTGTTCCTGAACTGGTATAAAGCATTTGCTATAGTTGTTTATTCTAATGATTTTTATTAATCATCTAACTTTATAGGATGGTGTTTGTGGTGTTTTAAGTGTTCCGCTGATGTGAAATGATTTGCTTAATTTTTCCAACACATTATGTGTTCTTTGTACTGTGTTTTAAAATTCCTGCAACTTACGACTATGTACACTCCATTATTAACTCTGACATTTAAGTTTGTATATTCCTGATCACTGGAATTTGTCCCTCTTCATTGTTGGTTGGCTTATGTTTGTTATGGAGACTTTCCGCAGTTTCATGCATTATATAGGGGCTCTATTTCTTTAGTATGTTTGCCACTCTATTTCTTAATTTATGTCTGTGAGTCATTGTGTACCATGTGCTTTGTTCCTGTATTGTGCTGTTATTGTGTATGTGTGTTGTGTGTTTTTGTCGGTTTGGATCTTGTGAGCTATCCTACATTCTGCATTTGCCAGATGACTTGTGTTTGTGTCATATTTGTGCTTTAATTGTTTGATTGATTCTGTGCGCTTTGTTTGCTTCATACCCTTTGTTTGTATGTGATAAACGACCAGACAAACAGCAACATATACTGTCTGACAAACGTAATAAACGAAATGAAAAACTAAAAGTCCTTTCATGCATGCTACCATGTAAAACAAAACATGCAACCACTTTAAAAGAATAAAAAAGAAAAAAACACACACACACGGAGACATCTATTGATGACATCACACAGACACACTCAATAGCTAGTAACAATATTCATGTGTTGGTAACATTGCCCAAATCATAACATCAAGGAAACAAATGTTCATTTTCTAGTGCTGTGAAAACTAAATTTCTTATAGATGAAAGCAGAAGAAAAACAGCTGTGAAACAGGAAAAAGAACATATATAGACCAGCATCTACGAATTTTTGAAGCAGAAATTTATACTATCACTACAGTATAGGTAATCAGAAAGTGCTATAACCGTTTATAACCTCAATATATAATGTTCAAAACATAAGGCAAAGTACTTCAAACACAAATATGGCCCATGGAGGACAGTGTGATAATGATATTACTAGCATCTCAGTTCATGTTAATTCACTTTTTATTACATTAAACTGTACAGTGTAAACTCAGAATAAGCAACTCAATACCATTACATAAAGCTATAGAAGCTTAAAAAATTATTTCTGTGCGCCACTTAACTTGCAAGCAACATTTCAGAGCAACCAGTTAGTCATATTTCTTTACATCTTAACATCTTTGACGCCTATCGTTATGCTGCACGTTGCTAAATAACTGACAGCATATTGTACATGTACATGGGCCTATAGCGATATTATTCGCTTGTTACTTTATGATAATTTTCGTTTTAATACAAGGTATGTTACATTTTACAGTGTACATGTAAAATAAGCGACTTAAGCCGTTATTACAATTAGATACCGTAAGATAAGTAACTAGTGAAGCCTTATTACATACCGTCCCGTAGAGGGCACTATAAGTTATCGGCTTTTATTCTATGCTATCTTATGTTTTAATTCTTTGCATCAGAAATGTAACAGCGGTTGGTCTTACATGCAATACTGTAAATAAATATAATTTTTTAGTTAGTAACTAAAGTTTTTCGTCATGTATTCGACAAGTATTGATTCTGTTGCTTACGAATGACATGTTGAGGTTACTAGGGAGTGGAGCTTCCGCTATTTAACCACGCCACTTCAGCAGTTGGCAACATCCGGAGACACCTGAATTTCCTGCTCTTTATACCTGTCTCCACCCACTGGCTTATGGTATAACTTCGCTTTGATTTAATTACGTTGTTTATAATTTATCTGTATGCCCCTCTGTTTTATAGTACTCCATATTCCAGAGTACGGTCTAAAGATGGACCGCCTTTGGATTGAAACTAGTCACTAATAAATGTGATTTTTTCAATGTAAACTGTTTTTATGAGTACAAATATGTATATATTCCAGGCCACTCTAGCTGCCTTGCAAATAATAAAAGCGAAACGTCAATAACAAGAAAAATTTGTTTTATTCAGTTGTGATTAGACGGATCTAAAGTAGTAAGTATTAACTGTGTGCCGGACCGAGACTCGAATTCGGGACTGGCGGAAATAAAGCTGTGAGGACGGGTCGCGAGTCATGCTTGGGTAGCTCAGTTGGTACAGCACTTGCCCAAGAAAGGCAAAGGTCCCGAATTCGAGTCTCGGTCCGGCACAGAGTTTTAATCTGCCAGGAAGTTTCATACCAGCGCACACTCCGCTCCAGAGTGAAAATTTCATTCAGTAATTATTAACATAATGTTAGCCACAACTGAGGAAGACAGAACTACAGATGGTTTTCGATGGTGAAATGTAATTTTTGGTATATGACTAATCATCTGTGTTTCGTGATTTTCTGGGAGAATATTTGCAGTACACTCTCGGTTAGCCACCTCCCAGAGCACTGTTGGTTGTTTTTTCTGCTCCTTGGTGATATTATTATGGATTTCTGAGACGATTTCCATAGCTCTTAGAACATGCAGCTTCGATCCCTCGCTTCTCCTTGTCCAGCGCACAAAGAACTGAACACACACAATCCAAGTTACTTGCATCTTTAATGTGTATTTAATAGGTGCATGTGAGGCTTGTGTCATAACAACATGCATCTGATTAACCTTAAGTTCGAGGTTCTGAAATCAGTTCTGCGCAGCTGTTGATCGCTAAGAGGTATGGCGAAGGCAGTAAGAAAGCTATCCAGTGGATTTGCAGTGCAATTTTCTGACCTCCATACATCAGACAGGATTAGTGCCTCAGGGAAATAATTACTATCTGTGTCTGATAAAGATTATATACCCGAGACTACTGCGTACTGCTAGTTCAGAGCATTTCAAAGAATTACCTTCATCATTCGCTGATACTGTCGCTGCTATCTTCAATGATTATCTTTTCCAGCTGCATTATGACATGTTTGTTCAGCAATCAAGTTGAAATTGCTGTGTGCCAAAAGTGTTCACTTTCAAATATTGTTCGTCGCCTAGCACTTCATTTTTACGTTAGAGAATCATTATAATGGCTTCATAAGAATCTGTATTTTCATTAACCATCTTTATTTATTCAGTTTCTTTGCTGATCTA
The DNA here is from genome assembly GCF_023898315.1 of Schistocerca nitens. Taxonomy (NCBI): domain Eukaryota; kingdom Metazoa; phylum Arthropoda; class Insecta; order Orthoptera; family Acrididae; genus Schistocerca; species Schistocerca nitens. The sequence continues at coordinate 680,607,332 of NC_064617.1, read as the reverse complement.
AAAGGTCTGAAGTGTTAACCGCACAACAAATTATTTATCACTTAAACTATTCTATGTAAAATTACATGTGGCCAGGTCTCATACAGAAACAGGGTCTAGTACAGTACATGCCAGGCCACGGGTGCTACACTGAAAGTCAGCTGTTTTCAGTAGCGCTGTGGGCATACCACTTCAGTTCTGTAGGCTTCATTCAGGCTGGAATGTGCGTCTGGTTGCAGACGAACGGCCGCGGAGCGTTGCGTCACACGCAGGTAGCCTCAGATCGCAGCCCATTTCCTGGCTACTGCAGTGCATAATGAGCTACTTACTGCTGGCCAATTAGGCGCTCAGCTCGAGGAGAACTCAACAGGAATCTCTCCCTCCCTCTCCATCTATCTCTCTGCTCGGTAACAGCTAGGTAATCGAAGAAGATACCCGGGGGTTATTAAAGTCGAGCTACTCACAGAGGTCGAGTGTTGATAAAAGTTATTGTATGGCAGCAAAATTCGTAGGTACTCTAATGAGTTAATGTAGAACCGATTTACTCTGGAAAAAATTAATTGCAGTTTTGGCCACCAGGTGCAAATCTGGCACTGTGAATGCAAGAAAGACGAATCTTAATGTTTCCATATATGTGTTGGATTAAGAAAGAGATATCTACATAAAATGTCAAACAGGTGAGAAGGGCATAATGCTGGTTTTATTATTAACTGCCGCTGACACGATCTGTTCAATATGAGCACTGGAGACGTCGACGAGGTGCTGTAAAGGCCAGATTTACACCTGGTGCCCAAAATTGAAACAAATTTTTTTTCCTGCGAAAATCGGTTCCATATTAACGCATTAGCACATCTACTAAGTTTCGCTGCAGGAAGATAATTACAGCCCACACTGGCTCTCCGTGAGTAGCTTCACTTTAATTATAACCATACGGTACTTCTCTGCCAGAGTCACCGTAGAGTATAGAACACTGCTTCCCACCTTTGGGATAATGTTTTTGATTGAAAATGAAACTTCTCCAGCTGTATTTAAGATTTCATGTTTATTGGGCTACTAGTTTCGACGTTGCGTCAACGTCATCTTCAGGCCCTATATAACACCGTACATAAAACAAACAATGTGAGACATCAGTAGTCTATGTGCTATTGTACAATTTAAATATATTATAAACATATTATATGAAGGATGACTTCATTAAGAGTTACATTTCGTTCATTTTCATTAAAATGCAACATACCTTGACATTAGTAATTTACATGGTATAAACAAGTGCAAATGAGGTTATATATACATGGTTACTTCCATTACAGATCAATACCAGACATTTGAATAAAGTTTAAGTATATATAAGTCTAAATGACAAACCGTTACTCTTAGAGATAATAATACAGGCATGAAACAGTACTAAAATTCTTCGTACATACATATTTAAACTGGATGAAAGTAGGAAGCTGGTATAATTTTTATTAAAAATGAAATTCCTCCAGCTATACTTAAGATTTTTTATTTACTTCGCTACTAGTTTCGACGTAAACGCTATCTTCAGGCCCGTACACTTTGATGAAATCAGTTGTATGAGGCTCGGCCTAGACGTCCGCGGTGAGACCAACACGTGCTCCATATGGATGTCGGGCAGTAACAGGTAGTCTTTGTCCCGTGTGCTCCGTCTCGTGTAGTGGTTTTAAAAGTGTCGTCGTTCTGGTGTGGATTTTTGATACTGCGGCCAACTTTTATCTTGTGCTTGTGACTTCGGTGTATTTTACTTGCTACGCACATTGCCAACTGTGTTTTTATCTTTATGTGGACTTTTTTAATTTGTCTCCTTATGAAAGTCACCGCGGAAGCGTATATTTTAACCTCCATTGTCTCTCCCCTTATTATGTGCGTTCCCCTTTTTATCGCTTATTATATATGTATCGTTTCATCTTTTTTAATGCCTGTAATGTCCCTCGGTCGTATGGGGCAGAGGAATGAAATCACAATATCGGAAAAAAAGCCAGCCCCGCCTAGGTAGTCATCGAAAGCTCCAGAATTTTATTGGAATTGATGCGGCTTGAAAACGGAGAAGATTTTGTTCAGACATTCGGCAGCTATAGACTCCGAGGACACATCAAGATGCTTCCTTTATTTCTGTGTGTGCTAATTTTCTACTTAGAAGAACAGGAATGTTCAATGTAGAATACTTTCTTTAGATTCCAAGCATCTGTGCTGGGTCTTTCTATTGTGAATTCTGTTAACCTGTAGCATTTACTACAAAATATCTCAGTGATATTGTGTTACACGTGTATTCTATATCAAAAACCTCTAGATAATGAAATGTGATGTTTGTAACAATACATGTCTTATTACAGGCGTGCACAAAATTGCATGAAAGATAGGAGAACAAAACTGCCTGGATATACTTACACAGTTTTACAATATTTCTTTCCACGAAAAATACGAGACTGGAATAGAAGAAAGAACCGACAGAGGTACTCAAAGTACCCTCCGCCACACACCGTCAGGTGGCTTGCGGAGTGTGGATGTAGATGTAGATTAGAGCAGAAAATGATCGAGATATCTATCTTCAAAAGCTTGCTTATGAATAAAGGAGACGACGCACCGAAAGGCAGAAGCGCTGCGGCGTCGACAGATACACAAACAAAAGGTACAGAGCTTTGCTTTGCTAGCTTTCGGAATGAAATTCCTTTCCTCATTATTCGTAAATAATTCATTATTCTTAGCCACAACTTTCCGTACATTATTATCTCCAAGGGCTGACTGATGTGTATTAGACGAGTCAGATACCCCCAAGGAGCTACACTCCAAGGATTACCTCTGCCAGCTTTAAGAATCACACACTTAATGGTACCACAACAGGGAGAGTATGTTTCGATGCATTTACAGGAATTTTCAGCGCCGGCGTGAAGAGAAAAAGGAGACTGCGAGCACTGAAAATTGCAGAACACCTGAGGACAAGAGAGGAAACCATATTTCGCGTAGCCTACCATCAGAGCATGATTTAGTGCGAGATCATATATCATCCTTTCTGCCGCAAGAATGCCATTATATAGCAGGGCCAATATGTCATTACCTATGTGCTAACCACAACATCAAGCTGTTGTGTAAATTATTCCTTGAGAAACATCCACACGAAAAAGTTGTTTTAACTAGACATCCTTAAGAGGTAATTTTAATTATAAATTTGGAAGGCCACAAATTGGCACTTGTTGCACGTGTGAGGTCTCCTCGACTAATGATACAGCGAAGCACAGAGCTGTGATTGTGCTTCTTCTTCATAAGGAGAGGAGCAGAAAATTTTACACTGTTCTTCAACATAAGAAATCAGAAGCAGGAATATTACTAGATCACGTTCTTTCTTTGTCTATCGATTTCATGCAGAACGTCTTCCTACCAAGACTTCTAGTACAAGATGCGTTTTATTTTTATTTACGGCTGCTTACTGTTAATGTATTTTGGATACACAATATAAAGACTGACAAAATCACAGTATACGTCTACCATGAAAACGATGCCAATTAAAGTCCAAAGGAAGCGTGCTCATTTATAAATCATTATTTAAACGATATACCACAAAAATACACCGAACTGTTCGGTTCAAAATAAGAAGCACACCCAAGACAAATTTCTCTTGTGAATAACCGATTCTGGGAGATTCAACAAATTCAACAATACTTTCCAGTGAGGGGGCATAATTTACTGCCCTTTTATAGGGATTTTGTCATTACAAAAAAGAAACTACGGGAACAGGACGGGTTGTTTACTGTCTATGATGTTACAGAGCTGATTCTTACAAGTTTGAAGGAAGGTAAATTTCTCGTTAAAGGTACTGGTGCTACTGAGATATTAGAGTTCAAGTCATTGAGGCCGCTGTGTTACAGGAAGACCATAATTTCTAAAGAAACTCAAAAGAGTGGAAGATAAGGAAAGGTAACTTACTCTGTCAGCTCTGATTTCATTTTTGATAATATCAGAGTGAGTTGTGTTAGAGGTTCTACAACGATCAATGGGCTTACTAATCACACTTCTCTGCTGGGACTCGATCACGGCCCGCTGACTGCGCCGAATAAACTAGCTTACCGTTCAGGAAAGCTTCCAGTTAGGTCCAATACAATAAAAGAAAAACTGTAACTTTATCTGCCAAAGGAACACATATCTTTCAGTGAAAAACTTCTGAAGTGACCTCTAACGAACAACAAGCAAGACAACGAGCAAATATACTGTGAAATATCGATTTTTGTCGAAGAATTGTTCAGAACTATTGTAAAACGGAGAGCTGTACGTGTTACGTTGTTTGCTTTATAGGTAACGACAATATGAATTAAAAGGAATATATATGGTTTCTGTGGTATGAACGTTCGAAAACACACTGGTTAGGGGTTGCAGTTATCGACCGCGGTCCGTACTAGTATCGCTGGACCCTCGAGTCGAGACTAGCGCCCCTCCGCGGTTTGCAAGTCTCTAGTGAGCGCTCGTCCACTCTTGCTCGGGACGTCAAGTAGGAAAGTAGTATAGCCTTCAGTTCATAACAAACAACCTGTAACAAGGCGCTTAGTTAAATATGGCCTATGTGATGCCTCTATAGCTCTCTGTTGGGAATTATATTCCTCCTGACTATGAAGACTCCTGTACCACGAGTTAAGTACAATACATTATTTTTAACCTATCTATCTATCTATCGCTTGTCCCTTATCCCGCGGTTGTGCAGGGTTGGCCATGGTTAATCGGATTTGGCATGTTAATTTTAAGGGGTGGCCAGATGCCCTTCCTGCCACACACACCCCTCTCCCCCCTCCCCCCCCCCCCCCCCCGGGACGGAATTAGTGTACCCCAGCTGTCTGCGTCTAATGTAATCCCTGGAATAATGCGAATGTATTCAAACGTCTGCGACGCGTGTAACTGAGGCAGAACGTGGGGCTCAGTGCAGTATTCACCTAGTGGGAGGTGGAAAACCGCCTGAAAACCACATCCAGGCTGGCCGGCACACCGGCCCTCGTCGTTAATCCGCCGGGCGGATTCGATCTGGGGCCGACGCGCCTAACCAAGTCCAGTAAGTGGCGCATTTAGCGGCCTCAGCCAACCTGGCGGCTAATACATTATTTTTTTACCAACGACTTCTAATTATTTGAGTCGTTGTAGCCCCCAGACCATGCAGCCTGCTCCTTATCGACTTCACTGACAAACCTGCTGTACATGCAAAGAAGGGATTTATACACTCCTGGATATGGAAAAAAGAACACATTGACACCGGTGTGTCAGATCCACCATACTTGCTCCGGACACTGCGAGAGGGCTGTACAAGCAATGATCACACGCACGGCACAGCGGACACACCAGGAACCGCGGTGTTGGCCGTCGAATGGCGCTAGCTGCGCAGCATTTGTGCACCGCCGCCGTCAGTGTCAGCCAGTTTGCCGTGGCATACGGAGCTCCATCGCAGTCTTTAACACTGGTAGCACGCCGCGACAGCGTGGACGTGAACCGTATGTGCAGTTGACGGACTTTGAGCGAGGGCGTATAGTGGGCATGCGGGAGGCCGGGTGGACGTACCGCCGAATTGCTTAACACGTGGGGCGTGAGGTCTCCACAGTACATCGATGTTGTCGCCAGTGGTCGGCGGAAGGTGCACGTGCCCGTCGACCTGGGACCGGACCGCAGCGACGCACGGATGCACGCCAAGACCGTAGGATCCTACGCAGTGCCGTAGGGGACCGCACCGCCACTTCCCAGCAAATTAGGGACACTGTTGCTCCTGGGGTATCGGCGAGGACCATTCGCAACCGTCTCCATGAAGCTGGGCTACGCTCCCGCACACCGTTAGGCCGTCTTCCGCTCACGCCCCAACATCGTGCAGCCCGCCTCCAGTGGTGTCGCGACAGGCGTGAATGGAGGGACGAATGGAGACGTGTCGTCTTCAGCGATGAGAGTCGCTTCTGCCTTGGTGCCAATGATGGTCGTATGCGTGTTTGGCGCCGTGCAGGTGAGCGCCACAATCAGGACTGCATACGACCGAGGCACACAGGGCCAACACCCGGCATCATGGTGTGGGGAGCGATCTCCTACACTGGCCGTACACCACTGGTGATCGTCGAGGGGACACTGAATAGTGCACGGTACATCCAAACCGTCATCGAACCCATCGTTCTACCATTCCTAGACCGGCAAGGGAACTTGCTGTTCCAACAGGACAATGCACGTCCGCATGTATCCGGTGCCACCCAACGTGCTCTAGAAGGTGTAAGTCAACTACCCTGGCCAGCAAGATCTCCGGATCTGTCCCCCATTGAGCATGTTTGGGACTGGATGAAGCGTCGTCTCACGCGGTCTGCACGTCCAGCACGAACGCTGGTCCAACTGAGGCGCCAGGTGGAAATGGCATGGCAAGCCGTTCCACAGGACTACATCCAGCATCTCTACGATCGTCTCCATGGGAGAATAGCAGCCTGCATTGCTGCGAAAGGTGGATATACACTGTACTAGTGCCGACATTGAGCATGCTCTGTTGCCTGTGTCTATGTGCCTGTGGTTCTGTCAGTGTGATCATGTGATGTATCTGACCCCAGGAATGTGTCAATAAAGTTTCCCCTTCCTGGGACAATGAATTCACGGTGTTCTTATTTCAATTTCCAGGAGTGTATGTTTCTATTTAGCATTGGCCACCAATCGTTCACATTGGCGACGATTCGTTCGTCGTCATCATAACAATTTCAGAATATTTTCGTGTCTTTTTTTTTGAAAAGGCGTCCGTTTTCAGCCTTAAACAATTAATTACTTTATCTTAATATTGCATAGATATCCGGTATTTTGTCAGAGAATTAAATTAGCATCATATTACATAAAATACGGAAAAATATGCCAGTAGGTAGTTACTTTAAGATTTAAACAGTTTTCATCGATTTCCCACAAATGTGGGTCATTTGACTGAAGCCCGAGTAAGTCGCCGAAGTGGCGCCAAAAGAGGCGTGCAATAGGTGGCCGATCAACTCCAGATAGGGAGTCCCGGCCAGTAATACCATACGATCACTCCATTTTCTAAGAATTTGTTGTACGTAGCATTCACGCTGCACTGAGAATTGCTTCAACATTCTATCAACCGATAAAGGGTTTTAGAAATAAGCAGTACCAACTGTCTGTCTGACTCATAAGTTCGTGGTTTAATAAAACGTCTACACAAGATAAATATGATTGAAATTTCGTCATTTTAAAAGCAAAACTGTTCAAAGAAAATTATATTTCATTCTACACTTTGTATGTATGTATGTTAACCGGGGACCTAGAAACGACGGAGAGGCTCCGTCCCCGCCGTAGCCGGAGTGGTGCACAACCCCACGACGACTACCGCACTCCACTTCACCCCTCCGCCGCCCCACACCGAACCCAGGGTTATTGTGCGGTTCGGCCCCCGGTGGACCCCCCAGGGAACGTCTCACATCAGACGAGTGTAGCCCCTATGTTTGCGTGGTAGAATAATGGTGGTGTACGCGGACGTGGAGAACTTGTTTGCGCAGCAATCGCCGACATAGTGTAACAGGCGGAATAAGGGGAACCAGCCCGCATTCGCCGAGTCAGATGGTAAACCCCTAAAAACCATCCACACACTGGCCGGTGCAACCCGCCCGGAAAGCCGTGCGTTAGACCGCACGGCCAACCGGGCGGCCATCTACAGTTTAGTAAGGCCATACAATCCAGAACCGGCACGCCAATCAGGCAAAATCGCCGTGAGCAATGAGGCAATCATCCCATGGTGCACCAGGCTGAAGATATCCTTTTGGTAACAACCATGTGTTTCTGCGTGAAGAAGTCCAAACCTCTGCTGCACATCCTCGCGCGACAGGAATCGTCGATCCCTTAAGGCCTTTTTTTTTAAGGGACCAAAAGCGTGATAATCGCACGGAGGGAGATCAGGACTATAGCGCGGGTGCTCTAGTGCCTGCCACTTGAGATGGCGTAACGTTTGGCTCCAACCCAGATCGACCGGAATCTTGTGTCGAATCGCGACCAGCACGAAACATTTTTCGCACCATTCCACAATGCTGGTTTTCGACAGACGTGCTGTACTTTCTACATTCTCCAATGGAAGTCTACCGGTGTTTGTCCTTCAGCTGCCAGGAAAAGAATAAAAGCGTTAGTCTTGTCTGAAGACATTTGGCAATCAAGTGAACAGCGTTCACATTTCCACATTAGTGGATGCAAGTCGGAAAGAAACGTATGCATCGCTAATCCCTTACCTTATGTACGTGTGTCGAGGTCACGCTACGTTGAATATACGCTGCACCAACGCCCTGAAATGGAATTTTTTTGGTCGCCACTTGACTGCCTGTCATCATCAATTTTCATGTTTCACTTGCTACAAAATCTTGTGGCTCTAATTAACTTTGTGCAGTAAAATCAGATTACTTTCTTCTTATTTTCAGTCAGTTAATATTTTATAGCTGCATTAAACTCCAATAAATAATCGTCTACTACAAATAATAGAAGTGGCCTATAAAAACTTTAATCAATGAATATATTTCTATTCAGACATTCACAATCTTAATTGACAGTTGTTACTTCAGTAACAAGCATTCAAGCTGTAGCGAAGGCAGGCAATCTGAAGTATACGCAGAAAGAGTAAAAACATCGATATGCGGCTTCTGATGATTTATAGCATACGATGCGGTGGATTTTCTGGTTTTCTGATGTACACAAGCAATTTTCGTGTTTTTTATGAAACAAAATAGTTTTTGTATGGAACAGAGAAGAGCCTTGAAAGAGGACTTCACCGACAGAATATGTATGAAATGTAATAAATTAGTGACAGGGTAGTAGAGGCGCAACCCGCCGTCAGGACAGAAAGGCGAAAAATCCATTATGAATCCCATTCATATTGGTTAACTGGCAAGCAGTCTGACACAGAAGTCGTTTTGAACGTTCGTCCAAATTCTTATTCAAACAATGTTAGGGATCAATTATCGTCTGTAATTACTCTTCTATTCGCGTATTGGTGAGGCGTCTCTTTTATTATCTTTTTAATTATGAATTTATATTACAGGAAAATTAAGGATGTTCGGAATGTTCGTACGCTTCTGTACTTTCTCTTTTAAACTGTATTACAATAGCGCAGAATATGAAATACAGCTTCAGTAATATCGACAACGGTGAAAATAATGGTGAAGGTGGAAATAATTATATTCGTAATAACAGCTACTCTGGCAACATAGTCAAAATGGCATTTCTGATAACAGCTTTTGTTTCAGATGTGATATGAAAAATGACTGAGAATCACAGCAACTAGAATGGATGTTAAGAAACATCATCATTGAAATAGACTGTAGTTTAATTACACATTTTGACGCGAGCACATCAACGTGAATTAGACAACGAAATGCAAAATAATGACTTTGTAGAACGAGCAGCAGAAAAAAAATGTAGTTAATCCGGAAAGACGGTAAAGGGAGAAGAACTAAGACACAAGGAAATAGAAGGAGGTCAGAGGAAGTTGCAGAGGATGCGGATTTGCTGCTTCGCTGTTGAAAAGGGAAGACACCGTGTGTTGCAGCAAGTTCCTTACTGTCTACTTTATAAAAGCGTCGTTTCAAACTGTTCTTGGTAGTGATCAGAGAATGAGAAGTTTACAGCTGGAAAACGACGTTTAATACGCATATCCATCAACCATTATTACTTTCCTCCGCCTCAGAAGCTGTTGGGTAAGCGTGAATGGATGCCAACCGAAGAGGCCTGGATTCGATTCGCGGCGGGGTCGGGGATTCTCTGCGCTCGGGGTCTGGGGGTTGTATTGCCCTCATCATTATTTCGACGTCAGTGACACGAGAGTCGTCTAAAAGCCATACTCGCCACATGAGAGAGAGAGAGAGAGAGAGAGAGAGAGAGAGACAACGATTTTCGCTGTTCCTAAAACACTTCATGTCGATGCACGGTGTGGCCTAGTGGTTCCAGGCGCTTCAGTCTGGAATCGCGCGACCGCTACGGTCGCAGGTTCGAATCTTGCCTCGGACATGGATGTATGTGATGTACTTAGGTTAGTTAGGTTTAAGTAGTTCTAAGTTATAGGGGACTGATGACCTCAGATGTTAAGTCCCACAGTGCTCAGAGCCATTTGAACCATTTTGTCGATGCACTTATACTCTCACGGCAGTCAAAGAACCTGCTCATACTTGTACACACAGGGGTCTGTCTACGACTCGGCAAATGAATGGGTGAAAACTTGACACGCCGCCTTATTGAAAACTTCGAAACTACTTATGTAACGCGATTTCCTACTTTCAATCTAAGTAGCTTTAATGTTCCGTTTTACTTGCCTAAAGTGTGCTCTGCTACACGAAAATTTCGATTTGCAATTTATTAACTAAAATTTCTAACAGCCATTGTGAAGTAGTAAACAAATTTACTAGATATGGTTGCAAAGAAGGAGAGTAGGAAAGGTGCAGCACAGGAATAAATAGCGAGGCAGAGTACACACACGAGGGATGAACGCAAGGTAAGGATCAATAAATCAGTATAAAACACCATTTCCTCAAAGCAAAGAGCTGGGCATTAAAACTGCCACACCATGAAGACGGCCTGCAACAGACGTCATTTTGGGATGAGGTGTACTAAACGCTTTTGTATGCAAATGATTAACATTTTAACTAACCGCCCCGTGCAGGTTGTACTAGGGCCATCCAGAATCTGTGCATAAAGGAATACTACTTAGTAAGTTTCTAAATCAGAAATCACAGTTATACGTTTGGTGTTTGTGAGAAGACCGTAATATTCCTCGCGCAAAAAGAAGAAACGTTTACCACCGTGTGCCGGAACTGGCCAGCAGTGGCATCGTGTTCTACCGAGGGTGAAGTTTATGGAGTTTATGGCTCCGCGTTATTGCTGCTGGCGTTGGTCGAAATCCCACGACAGCATTTTTTTTTAGTCATCAGTCTTCTGACTCGTTCGATGTGGTCCGCCACGAAATCATCTCCTGCAGTCATACGAATATGTAATCGATGGGTTTAAGAAGACTATAGAAATATTCAACGCCATGCAGGATCCCAGATTCTCCATGCAACTAACGCCCGAGAGGACTCAGGAAATGAGTTTGTAGCTATATGGGTAGTGGAACGACTTTTTCATCTCCACTGTCTGTCTGCGATGAAACTATTGTTGTGGCTTCACTTGACGCAGCAGCAGAGACAGTTGCATCGTCAGTGGCGCCCTCAGTGTCAATATTTGGCACGGGAGTGCCACAACGTCCACTTGAGAAAAATCCTGGTTCTGCGTACACCGCCACGAGGCACGTTTGTATATACGTAACAGCTACCATCCACATACTTACCCAGCACCTGAAGTGACGGTGTGAGATGCCATTATGTACACAACACAGTCACATCAATAGTTCGAATAGCTGGTAACATGGACAGCAGACGTTCTATTTCTGACTTGTGCCTTATCTTCGCGGTCTCCATAACTTTCGAGGAGATAACACAATACGCAGTCCAGATGCCCTTGCAGTCCAGATGCCCGTTGATATAGAAGGTGTTCGACTGTTGCCCTGATAATTATGTTCTCCAGATCTCACCAGCACTGAAAATATCAGATTATGTGGCTTAGAGTTGAAGCAGCATGGAATAACGTAACCGCATTGGTTATTCAAGCTCTGTTCGATTCGATGCTTAAGGAGGTTAAAGCTACTGTCGCTGCCACAGGTGGTAGCTGTATGTAATAAATTTCCCACCCCGTACACCTATTATCACCCACAAATTTAAATTGATTTGATGCGATTTAATCGGGGAGATAAAACAACAGTTTTGTTCCTGTCGCCCGCACCAATACAAAGTTATTGTGTGGTATCTCTCCATTCCGTTCTCGTGAAGCCAGTCAGAACCCATGAAGAATTTAGTAGGGGTCGCCTTACTAGGTATCTGTTAGACACAATCTCTTCAGGAATAAGCAATTAATATATGAAGATAGTATCTGTTCTTTCGGACATTCATATAGATAAGACTTACCGTTCAATGATCTTCTTCAGTGCGGATGCATTCACATTGCTCAAACTCTTACGGGAGTCGGTAGATAAACTGCCGAGAGTAACGAGTATAGTGGGCAGGGGCACTACAAATGTAGTGTGTGGACAGTAAGTTGGAAATGAGGATCGTACGGGGAGCGTGTCAGAGATAAGTCCCTACAGTAGCACTGTCCTCTGTGTCCTCGGTGGCGCAATCGGATAGAGCGTCTGCTATGTAAGCAGGTGATCCCGGGTGCGAGTTCCGATCTGGGTACACATTTTCAACGGTCCCCGTTGATATTTATCAACTCCTATAAGCAGCTAATGGTCTGGATTTTATTGTAGTTGCAAGTAATTAGTGCCTTTTCTAGCCAGTGCTTCGCATTACAAGATCAAATTTACAGCGGTTTCATCCCTCTCAGCATACAATCTACATGTAAGGCCTTCTTCCTCTATTCCCATCGTGTGAAGTTCCATGGGCCAGTCATTTGTACGTTTAATGACCTCCAAATTTAAAAGTGCATTCTTCTTTTGTATTGTAAATTGAAAAGCCAAAGAAACTGGTACACCTACCTAAAATCGTGTAGAGACACCGCGAGCACGTAGAAATGCCCCAACACGACGTGGGATGGACTCCACTAATGACTGAAGTTGTGCTGGAGGGAACTGACACAATAAATCCTGCAGGGTTGTCCATAAATCCGTAAGAGTACGAGGGGGTGGACATCTCTTCCGAGCAGCACGTTGCAAGGCATCCCAGATACACTCTATAACAGGGGTGTGCAAATAGCGGCCCGCGGGCCACATGTAGCCCGCGGAGGGGTTCTGTGTGGCCCACCAAGACATTTACAAAAATCATAGGAAAAACAAAATTTCCCTTCCCCGCGCGACTAAAAAAATCCGCGAGCGTCTGCGCTACTTGATAGTGCGTACCACCGACAGATGTCTCTACAGTTACGCAACAAACCTAGCTGCATGTGGACGCGGTGGATTATGGGAGCACTACCGGCACGGAAAAAAGCACTGTGCACCCTGCTACTGGCGCAAATTTATGCTCCACGCGGTGGCTGATCGGAGCGCTGTATTTCTCCCGCGCCGAGTGAATAGTACGACGTTCAGAGCAATTTTCTTCTTTTTCGGGTGGTTTACTTGTGTTTTGTCTGTGCAGCAGTACAACGTTATACACTCCTGGAAATGGAAAAAAGAACACATTGACACCGGTGTGTCAGATCCACCATACTTGCTCCGGACACTGCGAGAGGGCTGTACAAGCAATGATCACACGCACGGCACAGCGGACACACCAGGAACCGCGGTGTTGGCCGTCGAATGGCGCTAGCTGCGCAGCATTTGTGCACCGCCGCCGTCAGTGTCAGCCAGTTTGCCGTGGCATACGGAGCTCCATCGCAGTCTTTAACACTGGTAGCATGCCGCGACAGCGTGGACGTGAACGGTATGTGCAGTTGACGGACTTTGAGCGAGGGCGTATAGTGGGCATGCGGGAGGCCGGGTGGACGTACCGCCGAATTGCTCAACACGTGGGGCGTGAGGTCTCCACAGTACATCGATGTTGTCGCCAGTGGTCGGCGGAAGGTGCACGTGCCCGTCGACCTGGGACCGGACCGCAGCGACGCACGGATGCACGCCAAGACCGTAGGATCCTACGCAGTGCCGTAGGGGACCGCACCGCCACTTCCCAGCAAATTAGGGACACTGTTGCTCCTGGGGTATCGGCGAGGACCATTCGCAACCGTCTCCATGAAGCTGGGCTACGGTCCCGCACACCGTCAGGCCGTCTTCCGCTCACGCCCCAACATCGTGCAGCCCGCCTCCAGTGGTGTCGCGACAGGCGTGAATGGAGGGACGAATGGAGACGTGTCGTTTTCAGCGATGAGAGTCGCTTCTGCCTTGGTGCCAATGATGGTCGTATGCGTGTTTGGCGCCGCGCAGGTGAGCGCCACAATCAGGACTGCATACGACCGAGGCACACAGGGCCAACACCCGGCATCATGGTGTGGGGAGCGATCTCCTACACTGGCCGTACACCACTGGTGATCGTCGAGGGGACACTGAATAGTGCACGGTACATCCAAACCGTCATCGAACCCATCGTTCTACCATTCCTAGACCGGCAAGGGAACTTGCTGTTCCAACAGGACAATGCACGTCCGCATGTATCCCGTGCCACCCAACGTGCTCTAGAAGGTGTAAGTCAACTACCCTGGCCAGCAAGATCTCCGGATCTGTCCCCCATTGAGCATGCTTGGGACTGGATGAAGCGTCGTCTCACGCGGTCTGCACGTCCAGCACGAACGCTGGTCCAACTGAGGCGCCAGGTGGAAATGGCATGGCAAGCCGTTCCACAGGACTACATCCAGCATCTCTACGATCGTCTCCATGGGAGAATAGCAGCCTGCATTGCTGCGAAAGGTGGATATACACTGTACTAGTGCCGACATTGTGCATGCTCTGTTGCCTGTGTCTATGTGCCTGTGGTTCTGTCAGTGTGATCATGTGATGTATCTGACCCCAGGAATGTGTCAATAAAGTTTCCCCTTCCTGGAACAATGAATTCACGGTGTTTTAATTTCAATTTCCAGGAGTATATATATATATATATATATATATATATATATATATATATATATATATATATATATTACTTCAGTGCAATCATGACTCCTAAGAAAAGCGTAAAGTCGGTAGTAAGTGCCGTCTGTTTAATGAAGACTGGATGACCAAATATTTCTTTATTGATGCAGGAAATAAAGCCGCATGCTTACAATGCCATGATACAGTTGCCGTGTTCAAGGACTACAATCTGAAACGACATCGCGAAACAAAACACAGTGACTTTGGCTGCAAACTTTTAGATAAAGAGCCGGCCGGAGTAGCCGTGCGGTTCTAGGCGCTACTGTCTGGAGCCGAGCGACCGATACGGTCAAAGATTCGAATCCTGCCTCGGGCATGGATGTGTGTTATTTCCTTAGGTTAGTTAGGTTTAATTAGTTCTAAGTTCTAGGCGACTGATGACCTCAGAAGTTAAGTCGCATAGTGTTCAGAGCCATTTGAACCATTTTTTTTTTTTCAGATGAAGAACGAAAAATAAAAGCCGCGTAGTTCGTGAAACGCTTGAAGAAGCAACAAGCGTTATTTACGAAGCAAACACCGCTTCAAAATAGTGCTACAGAAGCAACTTTCATGTTGCCTATAACCTTGCTAAACAAAACAAACCTATTTCGGATGGCGAGTTTATTAAACAGTGCATGGTAGAGTGTGCAAGTGTATTGTGTCCTGAGGTTAAACCCAAATTTGAGAGCATTTCGTAGTCAAGGAGGACTATAGCGCGGCGCATTGATTTAATTAGTGACGAACTTGCAGACCAGCTAAAGACTGTGAGCGAAGATTTTGCTTGGTTTTCAATGGCAATGAACGTAAGGACAGATATTGAAGACACTGCACAAGTACTCATCTTTATCCGTGGAATTATTGAACATTTCGTCATCACCGAGGAATTACTTGGTATAGTATCCATGAAAGATAGAACCACTGGCCAGGACTTGTTAGAATGTGTTGTTAATTGCGTGGAAACAAGTGGCTTATCCTGGAGCAAAATGGTAAGCATTACAACAGATGGGGCCAGAGCTTTCTGTGGGAAAAATATAGGTATGGTGAAACTTTTAAAAAACAAGTTACAAGCCGAAGACACTGACAGTGATATTTTGGACTTTCATTGTATTTTACATGAGGAAAGCCTCTGCAAGACTGCACTAAAGCATGTGGTAGATCCTGTTGTTGGTGTTGTGAACACAATCAGAGCAAGGGCACTCCATCACAGACAGTTCAAATCTCTTCTTGAGGAGGTTGGGGCAGAACATAAAGATGTAATTTACCATAACAGCGTGAGGTGGTTGAGCTTGGGCAAAGTATTAAAAAAATTCTGGGCATTACAGGATGAAATTATTCTATTTCTGGACACTTAGGAGATATCTCATGATTTTGTTGCAAAAATAGCATGTGAAGAGTGGAGATGTGAGATGATGTTTGCAGCTGATATTTAAGAAAACCTGAATCAGCTGAATGTGACATTGCAGGGAAAGGGGTTGTTTGCCCATGAAATGTGGACACATGTCAAAGCATTTAAAACAAAACTAGGTCTGTTTGCAAGGCAAGCAAATGAAGGCAAATTTTGTAATTTCCCTTCACTAGGGAAATAGAAAGTACCTGGAAGTGTTTCAGCAAAGGTTGGGAATTATCTGCAGAGTTTAGAGGCTGTGTTTACTACAAGATTTCAGGATTTTAAGAAAATTGAGCCTCAATTTAATGTTTTATCGTATCCCATCACTGCTGATATTGACACTGCACCACAGGAGCTGCAACTTGAACTGACTGACATGCAGGCAGATCACGCAGTGAAAGAAATGTTTAGTATTGTAACTTTGGTTGACTTTTATAAATCTTTGTCAGCTGAAAAATGTCCATGTATCAAGAAATTTGCAGGCAAAATGTTCTCCATATTTGGATCGACGAATATTTGTGAACATAGTTTTTCTTGCTTGAAAATCAACAAGAGCAAATACCGAATGTGTTTAACAGTCAGTGATTTGAAGGCTGTGATTAGCATATCAACTAGCAGTCTGACTCCTGATTTCAAAAAATTGTGCAAAATTGTGATAGGATGTATTTGTCCCATTAAACTTGTTTTAAAATTTAATGTACTTGGAGATGATATTAAATTACCAAAATAAATGAAATTGAACACAACTATCTTATTTGAGGATGTCAGAAGGAAAGAGGTACAAGTGACTTTAGTCTTATCAAAATTATAAGAAGTATACTTATACCCCTTTGCTTCTGACTCTTTCACTTATATTTAATGATTTTTATGATACCTTTTATGAAATGTAAAGCTAACTAATCTATGCATTTTAACGCTTTCACTGCTACACCCGAAATTGCAACTCTGTGTGTGATATGTAGTTAGAAATAAAGATAACTTGCATTTTCATAAAAATTTTGGGAATACTGCATATATATGCCGCCAGTATATATACGGCATTAGAAGTGAAAGGTTTATAAGGTGCGGCCCTCCGCTAACCTCTATGTCTATAATGTGGCCACCGAGCCAAAACAATTGCCCACCCCTGCTCTATAATGTTCATGTCTGGAGAGTAGTGGCCAGCGGAAGTGCTTATACTCAAAAGCCACTCTGTAGCAATTCTGGACTTGTGGGGTGTCGCGCTGGCCGCGGCGGCCGAGCGGTTCTAGGTGCTCCAATCCGGAACCGCGCTGCTACGGTCGCAGGTTCGAAGCCTGCTTTGGGCGTGGATGTGTGTGATGTCCTTAGATTTAAGTAGTTCTAAGTCTAGGGGACTGATGACCTCAGATGTTGGGTCCCATAGTGCTCAGAGCCATTTGGGGTGTGGCATTGTCCTGCTGGAATCGCCCGTCGGAATGCAGAATGGGCATGAATGGATGCAGATGATCAGACAGGAGGCTTACATACGCGTCACCTGTCAAAGTGGTACCTAGACGTATCCGTGGTCCCACATACACACCAACTGCACACGCCCCATACCATTACAGAGGCTCCACCAGCATGAACAGTCACCTGCTGGCATGCAGGGTCCTTGGATTCATCACCATGTCTCCATACCCGTACACGGCCATTCGATCGATACCATTTGAAATGAGACTCGTCCGACCAGGCAACATGTTTCCAGTCATCAACAGTCCATTGTCGGTGTAGATGGGCCCAGACGAGGCCAAAAGCTTTGTATCGTGCACTCATTAAGGGTACACGGGTGGGCCTTCGGCTCCGAAAGCCCATATCGATGATGTTTCGTTGAATGGTTCGCACGCTGACACTTAATGAAATCTGCAGCAGTTTCCAGAAGGGTTTCAATTCCGTTACGTTGGGCGATTCTCTTCAGTCGTCTTTGGTCCCGTTCTTGCATGATCTCTTCCCGGCCGCAGCGGTGTCAGAGATTTGATGTTTTACCGGATTCCTGATATTCACGGTACACTCGCAAAATGGTCGTAAGGGAAAATCCCCACTTTATCACTACCTCTGAGATGCTGTGTCCCATCGCTCGTGCGCCGACTATAATACCACGTTCAAACTCACTTAAATCTTGATAACCTGCCATTGTAGCAGCAGCAACCGATGTAACAACTGCGCCAGACACTTGTTGTCTCATATAGGCGTTGCCAACCGTAGCGCCGCGTTCTGTCTGTTTACATATCTCTGTATTTGAATACGCATGCCAATACCAGTTTCTTTGGCGCTTCAGTGTGCCAGTATAGTTTTATTATTCTCTATCTTTCTTAGTGTTACTGTGTCGATAGCCAGTACTGTAACTCTAATGCGCATAATGCAACTTATATGCAGTCACTAGTGGTGCTACACAAACACGATATATTCCCCATCTGCATCTTTAATCCACAAATAAATTACGATACAATCGAAGACAGTGTTTCTTAATAGGTTTCTGTTGTTAGGTAAATTCATATAACCGGTTATTTGAATGCCACTTTTTCCCCAATCTGTTCCTCCATTGGAACAGCGACCAGCTATCTGCAAGTCGTCGTTAAACACTCATATCCTGCTGACTTGGCGTAGGTCATTGGCGTCTCTCCTGCCAAAGGTTTCCAGGTACAAAGTGCTTTTCACAGAGGATGTCGACACAAACACGATATATTCCCCATCTGCATCTTTAATCCACAAATAAATTACGATACAATCGAAGACAGTGTTTCTTAATAGGTTTCTGTTGCTAGGTAAATTCATATAACCGGTTATTTGAATGCCACTTTTTCCCCAATCTGTTCCTCCATTGGAACAGCGACCAGCTATCTGCAAGTCGTCGTTAAACACTCATATCCTGCTGACTTGGCGTAGGTCATTGGCGTCTCTCCTGCCAAAGGTTTCCAGGTACAAAGTGCTTTTCACAGAGGATGTCGACACAAACACGATATATTCCCCATCTGCATCTTTAATCCACAAATAAATTACGATACAATCGAAGACAGTGTTTCTTAATAGGTTTCTGTTGTTAGGTAAATTCATATAACCGGTTATTTGAATGCCACTTTTTCCCCAATCTGTTCCTCCATTGGAACAGCGACCAGCTATCTGCAAGTCGTCGTTAAACACTCATATCCTGCTGACTTGGCGTAGGTCATTGGCGTCTCTCCTGCCAAAGGTTTCCAGGTACAAAGTGCTTTTCACAGAGGATGTCGACACAAACACGATATATTCCCCATCTGCATCTTTAATCCACAAATAAATTACGATACAATCGAAGACAGTGTTTCTTAATAGGTTTCTGTTGCTAGGTAAATTCATATAACCGGTTATTTGAATGCCACTTTTTCCCCAATCTGTTCCTCCATTGGAACAGCGACCAGCTATCTGCAAGTCGTCGTTAAACACTCATATCCTGCTGACTTGGCGTAGGTCATTGGCGTCTCTCCTGCCAAAGGTTTCCAGGTACAAAGTGCTTTTCACAGAGGATGTCGACACAAACACGATATATTCCCCATCTGCATCTTTAATCCACAAATAAATTACGATACAATCGAAGACAGTGTTTCTTAATAGGTTTCTGTTGCTAGGTAAATTCATATAACCGGTTATTTGAATGCCACTTTTTCCCCAATCTGTTCCTCCATTGGAACAGCGACCAGCTATCTGCAAGTCGTCGTTAAACACTCATATCCTGCTGACTTGGCGTAGGTCATTGGCGTCTCTCCTGCCAAAGGTTTCCAGGTACAAAGTGCTTTTCACAGAGGATGTCGACACAAACACGATATATTCCCCATCTGCATCTTTAATCCACAAATAAATTACGATACAATCGAAGACAGTGTTTCTTAATAGGTTTCTGTTGCTAGGTAAATTCATATAACCGGTTATTTGAATGCCACTTTTTCCCCAATCTGTTCCTCCATTGGAACAGCGACCAGCTATCTGCAAGTCGTCGTTAAACACTCATATCCTGCTGACTTGGCGTAGGTCATTGGCGTCTCTCCTGCCAAAGGTTTCCAGGTACAAAGTGCTTTTCACAGAGGATGTCGACACAAACACGATATATTCCCCATCTGCATCTTTAATCCACAAATAAATTACGATACAATCGAAGACAGTGTTTCTTAATAGGTTTCTGTTGCTAGGTAAATTCATATAACCGGTTATTTGAATGCCACTTTTTCCCCAATCTGTTCCTCCATTGGAACAGCGACCAGCTATCTGCAAGTCGTCGTTAAACACTCATATCCTGCTGACTTGGCGTAGGTCATTGGCGTCTCTCCTGCCAAAGGTTTCCAGGTACAAAGTGCTTTTCACAGAGGATGTCGACACAAACACGATATATTCCCCATCTGCATCTTTAATCCACAAATAAATTACGATACAATCGAAGACAGTGTTTCTTAATAGGTTTCTGTTGTTAGGTAAATTCATATAACCGGTTATTTGAATGCCACTTTTTCCCCAATCTGTTCCTCCATTGGAACAGCGACCAGCTATCTGCAAGTCGTCGTTAAACACTCATATCCTGCTGACTTGGCGTAGGTCATTGGCGTCTCTCCTGCCAAAGGTTTCCAGGTACAAAGTGCTTTTCACAGAGGATGTCGACACAAACACGATATATTCCCCATCTGCATCTTTAATCCACAAATAAATTACGATACAATCGAAGACAGTGTTTCTTAATAGGTTTCTGTTGCTAGGTAAATTCATATAACCGGTTATTTGAATGCCACTTTTTCCCCAATCTGTTCCTCCATTGGAACAGCGACCAGCTATCTGCAAGTCGTCGTTAAACACTCATATCCTGCTGACTTGGCGTAGGTCATTGGCGTCTCTCCTGCCAAAGGTTTCCAGGTACAAAGTGCTTTTCACAGAGGATGTCGACACAAACACGATATATTCCCCATCTGCATCTTTAATCCACAAATAAATTACGATACAATCGAAGACAGTGTTTCTTAATAGGTTTCTGTTGCTAGGTAAATTCATATAACCGGTTATTTGAATGCCACTTTTTCCCTAATCTGTTCCTCCATTGGAACAGCGACCAGCTATCTGCAAGTCGTCGTTAAACACTCATATCCTGCTGACTTGGCGTAGGTCATTGGCGTCTCTCCTGCCAAAGGTTTCCAGGTACAAAGTGCTTTTCACAGAGGATGTCGACACAAACACGATATATTCCCCATCTGCATCTTTAATCCACAAATAAATTACGATACAATCGAAGACAGTGTTTCTTAATAGGTTTCTGTTGTTAGGTAAATTCATATAACCGGTTATTTGAATGCCACTTTTTCCCCAATCTGTTCCTCCATTGGAACAGCGACCAGCTATCTGCAAGTCGTCGTTAAACACTCATATCCTGCTGACTTGGCGTAGGTCATTGGCGTCTCTCCTGCCAAAGGTTTCCAGGTACAAAGTGCTTTTCACAGAGGATGTCGACACAAACACGATATATTCCCCATCTGCATCTTTAATCCACAAATAAATTACGATACAATCGAAGACAGTGTTTCTTAATAGGTTTCTGTTGCTAGGTAAATTCATATAACCGGTTATTTGAATGCCACTTTTTCCCCAATCTGTTCCTCCATTGGAACAGCGACCAGCTATCTGCAAGTCGTCGTTAAACACTCATATCCTGCTGACTTGGCGTAGGTCATTGGCGTCTCTCCTGCCAAAGGTTTCCAGGTACAAAGTGCTTTTCACAGAGGATGTCGACACAAACACGATATATTCCCCATCTGCATCTTTAATCCACAAATAAATTACGATACAATCGAAGACAGTGTTTCTTAATAGGTTTCTGTTGCTAGGTAAATTCATATAACCGGTTATTTGAATGCCACTTTTTCCCCAATCTGTTCCTCCATTGGAACAGCGACCAGCTATCTGCAAGTCGTCGTTAAACACTCATATCCTGCTGACTTGGCGTAGGTCATTGGCGTCTCTCCTGCCAAAGGTTTCCAGGTACAAAGTGCTTTTCACAGAGGATGTCGACACAAACACGATATATTCCCCATCTGCATCTTTAATCCACAAATAAATTACGATACAATCGAAGACAGTGTTTCTTAATAGGTTTCTGTTGTTAGGTAAATTCATATAACCGGTTATTTGAATGCCACTTTTTCCCCAATCTGTTCCTCCATTGGAACAGCGACCAGCTATCTGCAAGTCGTCGTTAAACACTCATATCCTGCTGACTTGGCGTAGGTCATTGGCGTCTCTCCTGCCAAAGGTTTCCAGGTACAAAGTGCTTTTCACAGAGGATGTCGACACAAACACGATATATTCCCCATCTGCATCTTTAATCCACAAATAAATTACGATACAATCGAAGACAGTGTTTCTTAATAGGTTTCTGTTGTTAGGTAAATTCATATAACCGGTTATTTGAATGCCACTTTTTCCCCAATCTGTTCCTCCATTGGAACAGCGACCAGCTATCTGCAAGTCGTCGTTAAACACTCATATCCTGCTGACTTGGCGTAGGTCATTGGCGTCTCTCCTGCCAAAGGTTTCCAGGTACAAAGTGCTTTTCACAGAGCATGTCGACACATCTGTTGTCTACTCTTGTAGTTTTCAAGTCATGTAATGTGTACTGTGGCAGGTAGGCTATATGCTGGAAATATAATCCCCCTTCCTAATTTCCTACATTTGCTCTTCCATTCGGGGGTGGTAAGCGAGAAGAAAGATTGACATTAGCCCTTTCTGAACGTCTTCTTAATTTAATTTTGCAGTTGTGATACATAAAGCGAGAGACAAGTTATAGATATCTTAGATATCTCTTGAAGTATAAAGAAATGTGAAGTCTCAAAATAAGTTTTAGGTGCAGAGCTACAAACATGAATGCAAAAACTGGTAGAAGCAGACCTTGGGGAATATCATTCTGGATTCTGGAGAAGTGTAGAAGCACGCGAGGAAATGCTGACCCTATGACTTATCTTAGAAGATAGATTAAGGCCAGGTTCTCATTCAGATTGGTCGAAAATTCAAATGTTATTGCATTTTTTGAAATGTGTGTGTCAAGAATTTGTGAAGAAAAGGCTTTTCATCTGTGCGTTACAAAAGGTTCTACAGCCCTTTTACGAAGCAGTGTTCCGGCGGCCGTGGGAATCTCTAGGCGGGGGGGCCCCGCTCAGGTGGAAAAGTTGTCGTGGCGTGACACTAGTCCACAAAATAATTTATATTGCAGTATGCATGAAACACATTCGCCGAAAAAGCTGACGAACAAAGTGTGCAGGCTACAGAGCGCAGCATATCCAGCTCAGCCAGATCGGCTTTTCTCGCCAAGAAGAACGAGAGAATTGCTCTCCAGAAACAATTAGAGGAAGGGTTGATATACGGCTCTGGAATTGCAGACTAAACGTAAGTAACGAAAACATGATCTTTGGTCAAATTTTGATCAAAAATATAATTTTTGGTCCACCATATTGAATTAAGCATTTTGAATTTTGAAAATCTAACTTCAATTATGTGTTTAGTGACATCATAATCATGTGATAACATGTAGTTTTTATGCAGACTGAACTAATAACACATATAAAAGTTTACCCTAAACAGGTTTTTTCCATGTTTTTCTCGAGCAACGTGCAGCATAAAAATAGTTCAACCTATTAACTTTGCCTTTGGCCCCTAATAAGTAAACACTTCGGAGCTTATGCCTACAATATATGAAATATGTTAGTATTAGCTATTTTTGTTGAGCCATAAAGAGTGAAAACAACCCCCAAAAATCGAACTCGAAATTCGAGTTAGCACCATAACGTTAAATATAAGGTTATTTCTTTGTGGTTAGGTATAAACTCCGATAACTTTAATGTAGTATCGACTGATGTTATTCATTTTTGACTTCAGATAATATCTGAGGTGGTACACTGCACGCAGTCTGCGTGCATCAAATTTGCAGGCCCACTGATCAAACTATAATTGCGCGGGCCATCTTGTTGTTTATTTTGTAATGAAAATCTAAAATAAAGTTCATAGTATGATCAATCATAATCCCCAAACAGATCCTTTGTATATCTTTTCGTAGTCTCAAAAAATTTCCGAACTTTTCAGTTATAAGAGGCGAGGAGCATGAAAGGGAAACAGTAATTGAGAACGGAGTGACATATGGTTGTAGCCTATCCCCGATGTTATTTAATTGAGCAAGCAATAAAGAAAACCAAAGAAAAATTTGCAGTAGGAATTAAAGTACAGGGAGAAGAAATAAAAACCTTGAGGTTTACCGAAGACGATGAAACTCCGTCAGAGGCAAAAAAAGACTTTGAAAATCAACTGAATGGACTGGACAGTGTCTTGAAAGGAAGATATAAGATAAACATCAACAAAAGCAAGACGTAGGATGTTGGACTAGTCGAATTGAATCAGGTGAGGCTGAAGCAATCAGATTAGGTAACGGGACACTTAAAGTAGTAGATAGGTTTTGCTATTTTGGTAGCAAAATAAATGCTGATGACCGAAGTAGAGAGAATATAAAATGTATACTAGCAATGGCAAGGGAAGAGTTTCTGAAGAAGAAAAATTAGTTAATCAAGAGTATACGTAGACTTAAGCGTTAGGTAGCCTTTTCGGAAAGTATTGGTCTGAAGTGTAGCTATGTATGGAAGTGAAATATTGGCGATGAACAGTGTAGACAAGAAGAGAATAAAAGCTTTTGAAATGTGGTGCTACAGAAGAATGCTGAAGATTAAATGACTAGATCACGTGACTAATGAGGACGTACTGAATAGAATTGGGAAGACAAGAAATCTGTGGCACAACTTACAAAAATTAGGGGTCGGTTGATGGGACACATTCTGAGACATCATGGGACCACCAGTTTGGACCACCAGTTTAGTACAGGAGGGAAATGTGGGGGATAAAAATTGTAGAGAGAGTGATCAAGAATTTGGAAATTTGTGGTAAGGTCTTATGGGACGAAACTGCTGAGGTCACCGGTCCCTAAGGTTACACACTATTTAATCTAGCTTAAACTAACTTACGCTAAGGATGACACACACAGCCATGCCCGAGGGAGGACTCGAACCTCCGACGGGGGAGCCGCGCGGACCGTGACAAGACGCCTTAGACCTCGCGGCTAGAGTGATCAAGAGATGAATACAGTAAGCAGATTCAGAAGGATATAGGTCTCAGTTGTTATTCGGAGATGAAGATAGATTAGTATGGAGAGCTGCATCAAACCAGTCTTTGGAATGAAGACCACAACAACACCAGATGCTGAACGTCTTTCTTGTGGCGTCACCCTGTTTCTTTGAGGCGATAGCGCTGTCTTTAACAAACGTGTGACGAAGTGAGGTGCATAGCCATACATTGAATCTTCTGTGGTAACCAAACTAGTTAAGCGTCCTGCACCATCCAACAACGCTCTGGACGTTGTCCAACAAGAGATTTGTAAGTGATCGCCTTCGTGGGTCTTATTATTAGCTTTCTACCGTCTAATTAGGCTCTGAGCACTATGGGACTCAACTTCTGAGGTCATTAGTCCCCTAGAACTTAGAACTAGTTAAACCTAACTAACCTAAGGACATCACACACATCCATGCCCGGGACAGGATTCGAACCTGAGACCATAGCGGTCTCGCGGTTCAAGACTGCAGCGCCTAGAACCGCACGGCCACTTCGGCCGGCGTCTAATTAGAATGTGAGAGTTAGAATGAGCGATCTCTGGGAACGTACCTCAATCAGATTGAGGACATTTTCAGCAATGACTAGCTTAGGAGAGCCCCAGTTAAATTACTAACAATGGGCCTGCTTATGAAGAATAAGTTTAATAAATTTGGCCCTCAAAAGAAATTTCAGTCGTTTTATTGTTGATATTTGCCTCTCTTGACTAATGAGTTTGCCGACCACCGACCAGGGTGATTCATGTGGTCATTCCAACTCTAATATTTTCTTCTACATATTCCTAAGAAATTCTAATTGCAGTGACTGATAGCTGAACTTGTAATAAAATGACATCAGAAGTTTTCGCCATATATGTGAACAACGGTCAACTCTTTTTCACATTTTCCATGTCTCTCGTAAAAGAAATATTCTTTTAGCTGTGAAATAAAGTGGATTTTTAAAGAAGTGTCTTATATTCTTACAGGTGGTAGTCGTTGTCCAAACTAGACAAATATTCGCATACATCTTTAAATAAATATTTGCTGAGATGTGTGCCTTTCTGTCCCTTTACAGTTCTACAGGAGGTACTCGATGTAATTATCAATCGCTTTTACAAGACTACTGAAATATATCAGTCACGTGGTGGATAGAGATGTCTCATGTTTCATTGCTGTCGATTCAATTTATCATAACCCACATCATGTTTCTACTGATTGACAAAAGTCTAATGCTAATAATACGACAGACATCGGTGACTGCAATGACCGAGCTGCTAACACGTCTTCAGTCGTGTCTATCTATGTAGTTGTATGTCGCATATTTGTTGTGTTCTACGAATCCGGCGGAACCGTGGATGGGCCATACGGTAGGACGGAACAAGAGTTACTGGCAATCAGTCCCCAGAACTCACTATGGAGAATAGCTGAGTTCTTAAGATTGGGCTGCTTGGACTGGGGAATAGCGACCTGATTAATGACCGACACATACGAGTTTACGGGTCCTGTGTTTGCTGCAGTGCCGGCATGCCTTGTGTGTCAAGATCCCACAAACT
Organism: Schistocerca nitens; assembly: GCF_023898315.1. Lineage (NCBI taxonomy): Eukaryota > Metazoa > Arthropoda > Insecta > Orthoptera > Acrididae > Schistocerca > Schistocerca nitens. The sequence continues at coordinate 680,580,680 of NC_064617.1, read as the reverse complement.
GTGTGGTCCACGCACTGTGCTCATTCAAGGTCACCCGCCTTACGTAGCTGCAGCGGCTAAGTCAACACAGCCATGCATGAATACCCACCCACCTCCCCAGGGGTCTGTACCCCTGCAACCCATCGATACATTATGATCAATAAACAATTAAATAATAGATGTAAGAGATAAGAATTTTAACTGAAACTAGAACTAGTCTTTTGAAAAAAAAATCTCACGAGATAGATAAGGATGCTTCGCAACTTTAAACTGAACAATAACATAAAAAATAACACATAAACCATACCAAAGTGACCCATAGATAATTACAAAGTACCCCAGAGACCATCCCAGAGTGGACCAGAGAAAATCCCAGTAAAACGAACCGAGTCATTCGTCCAGCAGGTACAGAATAAATAAATATTATTTTTATAGTCTGGTGGAATACAGTTTGGTGGAATATTGTTTTCGCCATTAAGGCCTTTCATAGAAAACCGGAGGTGCCAGACTGGTCAAGAGACATTCAGCTCTGCTTTTTTGTGGGAAGCTCAGCGGCTATTTATTTTAAAAGTTTTTTCTTCGCCCTTTGTTGGGGCCGAAGTGTGACGGCTGGGTGCCACTTCATGTGGAGTGAGAGTTTCTCTCTCTCTCTCTCTCTTTCTCTTTTAAGTCAGGAAGTTAGGTCACTGGATGGTCTGAAAAGTAAATAAAATCAAAAAACTTTAAAAATTCGTAAGTGAGTTTATGATGCCACTATCTACAAATTTCAGACCTGGGGAAATGTCCCATTGGATGACATATAAAGATAGCTCTCAACTAGGAATTTGGGACTTGGTTTTCTCTAAAGTGTACATGCCGCAAGGCAGCTCATTGAAGAATTTGTAAAAATTTGCTAGGTGGAGCGATGGACAACTTTTTTTAAATAAACATCATTGAGTACTGTTTAGCGAAGCATTCTCATTGGTAACGTATCTCTTGCATAGATTTTTCTACAGAGCAGAGAGGAAAGACAGAATTTTGGGAGATGTGGAGAAGCGGGAACTCTGTATCAGGAAGAGGATACTCTGACTTTGGAGATGTGGTAGAAAGCAAACATACTCTTTTGAGGGTCAGTCCATCACACAGCAGCTGATGAATACTGGTTGGCAGCAGGCTTGGCAGTGTGCAAGACTCCTGTAATGTGCGAACATTGTCGATGGGTATGGAATACACTAAAGCCAGTAAACTCGTCAACTATGGTAAGAATAGCATGCAGGTCAGGCTACCCTGGAAGGAGAGCAGTTAGGTATTTCTCGGGGCTTTGCTTTTAAACTTGATTAGGTCCTATGGTTTGACACTTGGTCAGGTATTCGAGGGCTCATTCATGACCAAGCAGGTTCTGACATTTGCATGTGGATTCCTTGCGCTTTTGTGCAAGATTGGGACAGTCACTGTGCACCCATCTGCGGTTATGCTCTTACAAGAATGAACCACTGAGACAATGGTCATTCCCCACTTATTCCTTGCGGGCTTTGCCAGATCAATCTAGCTGTATTTTTAACTCGTTTCAGTGTTCATCACTGACTGTCGCTTTCATTCTGTATTTTATTAATCAAGTTTGTGTGTAATTATTGCTTTCTTGTTTAAGTATGTTCTTACAAGGAGTAATTGTAATAAAGTTTGTTCAAATTGTGTCGACTTTACGCGCGGTTCTGGCGCTGCAGTCTGGAACCGCGAGACCGCTACGGTCGCAGGTTCGAATCCTGCCTCGGGCATGGATGTGTGTGATGTCCTTAGGTTAGTTAGGTTTAACTAGTTCTAAGTTCTAGGGGACTAATGACCTCAGCAGTTGAGTCCCATAGTGCTCAGAGCCATTTGAACCATTTTTTTTGTGTCGACTTTCTTAATTCATTAGTTGGATGGGCCTCCTCCTAGTTATTACACCTTGTTGTACATCTGACCTTTATATCTGCACAGTGAGTGTACTAATGTGTGCAAACTTAGCTTACCACTTAGCGCGCAAACAGACAAAACATATGAACTGTCTTCTCAAGCTCAGGGTGTCAAACAGACGTCCTGAATAAATATGATCCTGGCCCTGTAAGGCAGCTAATATCAGGTGCAGATCATAACAAAAATCATTGTAAATGTTGCTGTCACGTAACTATAATGCAGGAATTAATAAAAGTTTGGAGTCTATTCTAGAAAGACAAAACAGCTATTCCTTTTTTTTTCTACATATAATTTATCAGGGGTCAAGTGATAACCAACAATCATGTTCAATTACTTTTGACACTCAATAACAAAATCTTAATTGTGGGACATATTGAAATGATGCTTATTAAAATCATTATCTCCACACATGAAATTTTTTTATCACAGGACAGAATGAATATTAAAAAATCCTCATCAGCTCATTTAAATCTACATTGTCATAGCTGGTCAATGCAATGAGTTGGTGGAGAATAAATTTACTTTTTGAACCAATGAAAAACTCTCATTGAGCGCAGTGTGAGGGTAGGTTACTATCCTAGCTTTTCATATTCAATGGTCCAAGAGTACACAAGGTGGAGTGAGCAAAATCTAGACTCAACGTTTACTTTGGCCTAATGCGCGATGTTACTTTAACAAGCGGCATCTGCAACAGTGTTTTCTCTGTGCTGGACCTGAAACGCTAATTCCCTACTCTGGCCTTGACTGAATTCACTCAGTCGCAACTTTCCTGCGTTCCGTAGAACGTTTATCTTTCCCCAGTCGAAATAATGGCTATTGCACACTCGCTATGGGTTGGAGCGATGTGCACAATTCCTTTGCGTGCAAAAATTCCCACAGAAATAATTAACTACCGCTTTGCTATCTATCGCCACGATACGTGGTGAAGTGTATCATCCTCACTTCGCAGGAAGCAAAGCTCTGAACACCCTCGCTTATTTCCAAATGCTTGTGCGGTCTGCTGTGAGACAAGAGAGATAGAGAGCGTTAAGGTCTCAAAATGCTTTAATATAATGGGGATCTCCCCACCGTGTCGCCTCTGTGTTGCCAAATATGGCTTCAGCCAATCACCGTCTCGCTAGAGGTGAATAAACATTTTTATTTTTCTTTCTGGGTTGCAGCCTAGCCCTGTTAATGACGTGCAGCCACTTGGTCCCCGTGCTCGATGACCGTCGTATCATGATCGAGATGATAGTGGAAAAAGTGAAAATCGGTCATGGATCAGTTTGCACTATCCTGCACGACATTTGGAACATGACAAAGGTCATCGACCACTGCATTCCGCGAGAGCTCATGAAAATTAAAAAATCTTGCGTAACCGATGCTGCAGCAGAGATATTGTGTAAGACCAATATGGAATATTTACAAGAGGAAAAATGCTTCTACTGGAGCAGGAAAAAGGCGAATATTCTCCTGTTTAAAATATAGTTTCTACAAAATGGAGTACCAGCTGCCTCATTCTACCTTCCTCAGCACCTTTAAAAATTTTCCCAAAAATTTGGCATGCGAACATATTTGCGCTCTTTTTAAAATGCAACTCTCACTCCCACAAGTTCCCCTCACTAACTCGCTCAAACCCACTAGTCCATTGCTGTAAGTCGCTCATACCCATCCACACCCCCTTGGCCATTCTCACTACTAATTGAGCGCAACATTGTCATTACCTCATTATGTCTCCTTCACTGTCTCCTGTCTCAAAGCCAGTCTCCCTTTTGTCCTAATAATACTACTGTCCTCCGTCACCATCAATGACTCCTTCTTGCTACCACTTACTGTTACTACCTCATTCCTTCCTTCGCACTGCTGATCTCTCTCTCTCTCTCTCTCTCTCTCTCTCTCTCTCTCTCTCTCTCTCCCCCTTGCGTCACTGTTATAGGACCTGTCTCTCACTGGCTTTCACCCATTTCCACTTTCTCTTTCTCGATATTCCTCCACCCCTGGAACTATCTCCTTCACTCTTTTCCTGTCAATTTCTGTCACTGCCAACTATGTTCCACTGCCACTGTGTCACTCTCTTTCTGTCAGACTGTCATTGTCTCCTCTGCTCTTTCTATACCACAATGTCTGCCGATTATTTTCCAGCATTTAATACTGTAATACTGTTACTTCTCTTTCCCACTGCCACTGTTCCCTTCACTCTCAGCATAACAAAGTGCAAAGATGTTCGCATGACAAATTGTTTGGTAAATTGCTGAAAAGGTAGACTGAGGCAGCTGGTACCCCAGTATTAAGTCAAAGTCTTTTAAATAGGAACATACTGACCTTTTTTGTGCTCCCGATAGAAACATTTTTCTACTGGTTCCCTTCTACCTCCTGCTACAGCAGGACGTTTCACTTATATGAAAACAACCTTATGGGTCAGTGAAATTTTGATAGATTTTTTTATGTGAAATTTAAATTACGCAACATCGTAGAATTTTACACCTCAGACCGGATTTTGTGTGTACAGAAACTTTGCATGTGTTTTAGTACTAGAACATAGGTTTCCTAGAGCCCTTCTCATGATAACAGATATACTTTACAGTATATTTCTCTGTGCTACGTCGCTTTATAAACAAGTTTTTCTACTCACAGTGGATTTTACACGCGTATTTTACGTGTACAATTAGGGTGACTATCGACCTCTCTAGCTCGGAAACGGAAAAAAATATGAAGAAATAATGAATATTTTTCGAGATGAGAATCGTAGGAATATATCATAAATATTTCAGCCATTTGTTGGTGTTTGACCGTCTTGGTAAATGCGGCTTGGTTTTTGTACCCAAGAAACTACGTATTTCGGGTTTTCTTAGGAACTGCCCATCTACTAAAGGGTGCCTCCATAAGCCCTTTAATATGCACCATAGACCACATCTAATGAACAAAGAAGCGATGTGCTCCATTTGCTTAACCCTTTGTTGCCTGACGGTACTTAAAAGTACCAGTAAGTTTTGACTCTCATTATTTTCTCGTGGTGCAGTTTCGTGATCTGAGAGCCTGTCGGTACGTAACAGTAACTCTGCTCTACTGTTTAATAGATGTTATTGTGCAACTCATAGACCTCTCTGGCGGTCAGAGCTTGAAATTGTTTTTCGCGCGCTGCTGTGAGAACAGAAGATTGTATGTGCTTGTTTCCATGGAGTTGCCTGAATTTGTGCGCAATTTATTGAAACTTCCGTTGAGTTTTCCATTGTATGTACTTACCTTCTTTGTTTTTTTATAATAGTTTGAAGCATTACGTTACAAGTGAATGAGATAAAGTGGAAAATATAAGGCGGACTTATTAGTACGGCCAGGTTGTGCGAAGACACTATTGTAGCAACAATGCGTTACCTCTCACTAGTTGTTCTGTCCACTTTTTCTCACACAGAAATCCGTAAATACATTTGCCTGTGGAACAATTAGAACAAACAGGAAAGGTTTACCAGGGAATTTACCTAAAGAAAAATGTCTAAATCCAATCACAGAGAGCCATCTTTAGACCTAACAGTATTTCAATGGAATGAAAATGAAGTAGTGTATTTTGCTTCAAACTTCCATGGCACTGAACAGAGCGTAGTGACAAGAAAACAGAAAGATGGAACTAGTATGACTATACCATGTCCAGTTATTGTATGTGATTACAATAAAAACATGGGTGGTGTGGATCATGCAGACAGATTACGTTCAACTTATGGTCTTGACAAGCGATCAAAGAAATGGTGGCACCGTCTCTTCTGGGGAGCAATAGAAACTGCTTTTGTCAATGCTTACGTCATTTTCAGTGATTTACATGGGGCATTGCCACTGCTGGAATTCAGCCGTGCTGTGGCACTAGGGCTAATGAATGAACAGCAAGTGCCAAATCTCAAGAAGAGAAACTCTTGTAAAGATGAAATAACTCTCCAAAGAGAAGGAAGGATAACTTTTCTGTTCCGAAGGATGTACGTCTTGGCAACCGAGGAAACCATTTTGTAGTGTTCAGTTGTAAAAGAGGACGATGCGAAATGTGTGCGAAAAATAAAATTCAGTCGAGACCACATTCACAATGTAGTACATGTAAAGTGTATTTGTACTGCAATGAGAAAAAGAACTGTTTCCTACAATTTCATGAGGTATCACTAAATATGTGATATGTATATACTGTCAAAAATGTATAGCTAAGTTACTATGTATTGTGAAGTTGTTCTAGAATAAATTTATGCGAAATTTAAAAAAAAATTCAGAAATATATTTCTGTAAATTAATTTTCTAATGTAAAAATATTTAATATTTATGTGGAATAAAGTACAAGTTATAAAAATTGGAGCATTTTTCTGCGAATGTTGTGATTCTGTCCATGGAGTCTGACGGTACTTCTGAGTACCAGGTGAGAAAAAAGTTGTCAAAAATAAAATAAAATTTTACAAAAAATCCTACCGTCATTTGAGGCCACAATAGCATAAATTCTGCAAAGAAAATGTTAAAAAGTAAATTTTTTCTTATGTCAGGAAACAAAGGGTTAAGCTGGCACAAGTGTGTAATATTCATACTTTGACCCTGTAGTGTAGGGTACTTACCATAAGACGATCCTTCTGTTTGCTATAAAAATAGTCCATTGCCCAAGGACTGTCCAAAACATTTGACTTTTCTACTCGTATCATCAATACAAAGCGAGGTATGACCCCTGTAAAAATTTTGCTTTTATGTACGCCGTTTTGAAACATGTTAGCTAGTAAGCGTACCGATTAGCAACGAGATACAGCATGTATACGACAATCTACAGCACATGCGAGGTAATCAGTACAAAACCTCTAAAAGATCGATGCTTTTAGACGTCCATACGAAGTCTGTTCGAAAAGTTCCGGAACTTTGTCCACAAAATTTTCCTAGGCTTCCCTCTTACTTACTGTGCATGGTCTCCTTCGAAATACTCTCCTCCACGAATGATACTGCGCTCTCAATGCCGTTTCCTTTTCTGAAAGCAGTCTTCGTACTGCTCTTGCTGGGTCAAGCGAAGCGCAGTCTACGAATTTTCTTTGATCTCGTCCATCATTGCGATTCTTCATCCTTCCAACGGGGTGTTTACTCTGGAAATAAAAAGAATTCCGCAGGAGCCAGGTCTGGAGAGTAATGAGGATCAGACAGCACAGTGATTTCGTTTCACGCACTAACAGAGATGAATGAGCGAGTGCGTTATCGTGATGCAAGAGCCAAGATTTGTCCCGCTACATTTCAGGTCGTTTCCTTCTCACATTTTCTTGCAGGTGTCGCAACACGTCCCGGTAATACCATCGATTAATAGTTTGTGCCTGTGGCACGAATTCATGATGAACTAATATTTCGATGTGTCAGGATTTCATGACATTATCCAACTTGAAATACTTCTTTCTCCTGCAGTCTCTCGGACAGTCAGTCTTCGTTTGGCATGCAAAGTTTCGTTGACATGCCCCGACATGAGACGTCGAAGGGCGTGCTGAATGAGTTTCATATTTAACTTCCGCCTGGCCATTTTAAACAATTCGTAGCACCGAATACGGCTTAAGCACTCATCGCCGTAGGCTTCCTGCATCATTTGGCGTGTCTCTGTAAAGGTTTTCTCGAGTTTCACACAAAATGTAATGCAAACGCGTTGTTCCTCTAACTCTGCCATCTCGAAATTCGCCGCCTGTGCCACATAACGTACTACTCAATACAGCAAGGTTTAACCTCCCCCTTACTAGTCGGCCTATCCTGCTTGCGATATAAAATACAACCGTGCATCGCGTGTATACCTAATGGAATTTTTCTAATGGGATAAGGCTATCTTTCCCGAAGAAGTAATAGCTACAAGTAGGGGAAAGTGTACAACCAACCTTTCTGATACAAAAGTCTACTAAAAATAGCCGGCCGCGGTAGCCGAGCGGTTCTAGGCGCTTCAGTCCGGCACCGCGTGACTGCTATGGTCGCAGGTTCGAATCCTGCCTCGGGCATGGATGTGTGTGATGTCCATAGGTTAGTTAGGTTTAAGTAGTTCTAAGTTCTAGGGGACTGATGACCTCAGAAGTTAAGTCACTTAGTGTTCAGAGCCATTTGAACCATCTACTAAAAATAAAAAAATTAATTAAACTGAACAGGGCTGCAATTTGGAAAAATTAAAGTTATTTTGTGCATTCACTCACGAACAACACTTGACAGAGAAGGGGTACCACTGATCATAAATCCAGATGTTACGCTCATGAACGAAAAGGAAATAATTACGGTCGCCAGCCCACTAGGGCGATTTACATCCAAAACCCTGTACAAGATGATGGGAAAGAAAAACATTTATTATTAAACACTAACGTGGCAAATGAAGGCTGTCACGTTTTTTGACACTAATTTTAAGTGGGTATGTAGTGATAAAGAAAACTGAGAAGTCACTTTTACATTAAGTTTATCATTAATTTTTCGAAAAGGCAATCGAGTAATGATTTGAAAATTGCGCTTAAACTGTATGTTAGTACTGAACTTTGTTACATGAACAATGACTTTCAGAGACCTCAACATAACGTCATCAAAGGAATTTAGAGAAAGGCAAGCACTTTTTCCTTTGCTGTTACTTAATTTTCAAATTGGATTTCATATTATTGTCTGAACAACTGAGCCATTTTTACTGACTTGAACAGAATTGAATACTAGAATACGTACCAAACCAAACAGCCATGTGCTCCAGGCTATATGTAAAATAAATAAAACTTCCGCACTCTTAATTTGTGCATTTTCTTTAGATCCTGCTTGGTAACAATGTCTGGGGGCAATGAGGACACAATCGCCCTGAATTTAACTGATTATTGTTTAAATAAAGTTCATTAATCAAATCACAATCAGTTGTGCTGCTGCGTTAGCCGTTAATACTTTCTACCAATGAACAGTCTTACTTCAGTGCTGTGCGTGCGACGAAACTCGGAGCCGACGACGAATGTGTGTTGCTGGAACTGCTGCTATTGTTGAAGACGGTAACATCTTGTGGGGCCACTGCTAATTACAGGAACGGGGAATCGTAATTAAAACAGCCCCTTCCGCCTGTCCAGTGTCGTTCCTCCTGCTACTAGTCATCTGGCCGGCGCGCGTACATGATGCCGCCGTAATGGTACTCTCTACTGCGAGAGCGTTGACACCACACTTTCGCACACTACAAGCACTGGAACCCGTCTCCCGCTCTCTCCGCGCGCTCTGCGCAACAACTCCCTACCCAAAGATTTTACAGCGCACAAGCACTGCTATTATCGTTGCTAGTCGATGCAAATAACAATTCCTTTGGCTTTTTCCCAGAGCTTATAAGTTTCACAGTAAAACACACATAAATACAGGGTGATCAAAAAGTCAGTATAAATTTGAAAACTTAATGAACCACGGAATAATGTAGATAGAGGGGTAAAAATTGGCATACTTACTTGGAATGACATGGGGTTTGATTAGAAAAAAAAGTTCATAAAATGTCCGACAGATGACGCTGGACAGCAAAACGTCAGTGACTGTGCAGGGCAATCGTGTATGAAAGGAGCTGTAATGAGAGAGAGAATAGGATGCGCCAGCAGTCGCAGCATGTTGACGTTACCTGAAAAGGCGCTTTTAGTGAAGCTGTATTATCAGAATGGGGAATGTGCTAGTTCAGCGTTACGATCCTATCGCCGTAGGAAGGGGATTCGAACGGGTAAAGGTCCCTTGACAAATGCAGCTGTGGCGAGAATGGTTTCGAAGTTCGAAGCCACGGGTTGTTTAGACGATAGACCCCGTAGTGGCCAACCGAGCACAAGGCGTAATGCTGCTGAGACAGTTCAGGAAGAAATGGGGACTGTAGCGGGTTCGTCTATGCACGGGCGCTCGTGCAGTCGCGTGTCGCACCAGCATTCCATACACTACTGTTTGGTTGGCACTCAGGTGTACCCTCCGATGCTATCTGTACAAAATCCATCGGCGTCATGAACTGTTACCTGGCGATTTAGTGAAGCGGAGGGCATCTGCGGTGTGGGCGTTTCAAAAGATGGTGGAAGATGACGATTGGTTGAGTAACGTGTTGTGGACCAACGAAGCTCATTTCACGCTCCGAGGGTCTGTCAACGCCCACAACTACAGAATTTGGGCTACCGAAAATCCGAGACCTGTCGTGGAAACTCCATTGCACGACGAGAAAGTCACGGTATGGGTTGGATTTACCACATCTACCGTTATCGGGCCTTTTTTCTTCGAGGAAATGCGTGATTCTGGTTTTGTAACTGCTACCGTGACGGGTGAGAGGTACGCCGATATGTTACAGAATCGCATCATCCCCAGCCTGGCTGATAAACACCTGCAGGAACGTACGATGTTTATGCAGTATGGCGCTCCACCACATATTGCTAGACGCGTGAAAGATCACTTACGTGCGTCGTTTGGTGATGATCGTGTGCTCAGCCGCCACTTCCGTCATGCTTGGCCTCCGAGGTCCCCAGACTTCAGTCCGAAGTCGCAAGTGTATCGTGATCGACTGACATCTCTAGGGGTGCTGAAAGACAACATCCGACGCCAATGCCTCACCATGATTCCGGACATGCTTTACAGTGCTGTTCACAACATTATTGCTCGACTACAGCTATTGTTGAGGAATGATGGTGGACATATTGAGCATTTCCTGTAAAGAACATCAGCTTTGCTTTGTCTTACTTTGTTATGCTAATTATTGCTATTCTGGTCAGATGGAGCGCCATCTGTCGGACATTTTTTGAACTTTTCTATTTTTTTGGTTCTAATAAAACCCCATGGCAGTCCAAACATGTGGGTCAATTTGTACCTCTCTATCTACATTATTCCGTGATTTATTCATTTTTCAAATTTATACTGACTTTTTGATCACCTGGTACAAAGAAACATCAACACACTTCTACCTAAATATTCACATACAGTGATGCAATGTCCTTACTTGTTAAAAGTAAGAATTTAAATTACAAATATTTACATACAATTTTTAAAAAATTTCGGTGTTACAAAGGGATGATAAGTAACAGACATACAGCAATAAAACTTCCGGCAATTACCTATTAAACACAGGTCTGTATACAGGTCCACAGCACCTGAGGAAAGATTTAGCAGGACCTGTATGCACGCCCGCTGCAGCGAAAGGGCTAAGCTAGTTGTCTGATGGGCACAGTCCCGTGGAAATTCTGTGACGCAAATAAGACGTTCATCTCTCACCGAGCCGCGTAACCTTGGTTTTCGATCGGACGGAAAGGGAAGGGAGGCGCAAATGTGGAGCAGACTGTTCGGGCGGAGCGTTTAAGTGGTCGTGGCACGCGACGCGGCTGGCGCTGGGGCGCTATCGCGATCATACGGCAGGCAGGCGGGCAGGCCTGGGAAAAAACGCGACGCGCCGGCCTGGGCGGGGCGGGCCCCGTAAACAGGTGGGGCGCCAGATCCGGCCCGTGCGCCGCTGCGCTCTGCTCTGCTTTTTGCCCGAAGACGTGGCGGGGCGCCTTTTTTTACCAGCGACGTCACTGAATTAAGGTCAGTGGGATTCCGGCGCCGAGGACGAGGGCGAAGCGGTGCGATCGACCGCAGGTATACGACCGCCACGGCTCTCGCTCGCTCTCGTTTCCGCAAATCATCGCAGGAGAATGCCGCACTCCGAGTGTTCGGTTCTGCCGCTCTGCGCCAGCTTCCTTTCTCCTGAGCTGCGCTGCACTGCAAAACGACGGAACCGTCCCAATTCTTTTGGCCCGTGTTATTTGCATTTGCTCCTGACGTGTTTCGGATATCAGTAAATCGCGAAATGTGAATGTTGTAAATGCATTTCTCTCAACAGTATTTGCACTGGCGTCCAGAATCAAAGAAATAAATGTAAATTTTGCAAGGTTGCGTTTATTTTGGCAAAATGCTGTACAGATAGGTGATCGTAGAATAGAAACGATGTAAAGAATACAGAACGGAAACAATTGCAATATGACAATAATATTATCTTGGAACTCTTCCATTTGGTCCGTGTTTGCATAGAAAAACAGTAATATTACAAATTGAGTCCTCCTTGATGCAAAACACCTTGTTATTCGTTTATTTCTTTATTATCCTAAACTACTTTCGGCGACAAATATCACCATCATCAGTGGGGTATTTTCATCTAAAACATTCTGGATCGGAAACAAAGTGCAAAAGTTTTGTTTTTCCGTGTAAAAAGCAGCCACACACCATCCAACGAACGTGAGTACACGAATAGCTAAGTAACAGCTAAATACACACCAAAATAACTGGTTTCCACGACACCAACACAATCCCAAGTATATACTGCTGACATAAGAAATTCACCTTTGAGTATTTGTTTACTAACAGCCGCTCACATGGTTGCAGATGACATGATGTTCGCTAAGTGAAAAGACGGCAACAGAAAAAAAGAGCACAGAAAATATGTCACAAACAGCGCCAATAATTGCTTAAAACATACTGTAGCATACAATATATAAGGTTGTACGAAAATATCAATATAAATCTATATTTCAATAGACGATTTGTAAAAATGTAATAATGTTTTACTGTGTTTGTACAACCATACCATTTTCTGCATGTTTTAGATTAAAAAACCCCACTGATGATGGTGATATTTGTCGCCGAAACTAGTTTGGGATAATGAAGAAATAAACGAATAACAAGGTGTTTTGCATCAAAGCGGACTCAATTTGCGGTATTACTGTTTAACTGCAATATGCATTAACGTAGACAAAAGTGTTCTTCATTTTTCCATCTTAACGTATTAGCACACAGACCCCGACAACTGGTTAATGTATTCAATACTGAATGTGACCACCTGTGGCAGCAATCCAGGCCTGACAACGATGGGGCATGCTGTGAATGATGTCACCAATCTCGTGTTGAGGTAATAAGAACCATTCTTCCTGTAGAGCAGCTCGCAAGTCTTGGAGCGTGGTTGGTGGATGCTTATGTAACCCCCGACTTGCTCTATGTCATTCAAATCGGGAGAGCGAGCAGGCCATTCCATGCATGCAGTATCTTCCGTTTCCAAAAAACCATCAGTCACCCGTGCTCTATGAAGTCGAGCGTTATCGTCCTTCATACGAAGTCGGGGCCCACGGCACTCGCAGCAACACCATATGAGTTCCCAAGATGTCACGATACCTGAGAGCAGTTAAACCTTTCCAATTCACCTCTACAATTTTATCAACAGGTGCTCCAGTGATCAACATAATACCTGCCCATATCGTTAGGGATGCTCCTCGATATAGGTCTCTTTCCATAGTGTTTGAGTCTCGAAATAGTGTTCCATGTTCCCTCCAGATGCGAACCGCTCTCCAGACAGACTCATCTGTAAAAAGAACGTTGCCAACAGTTCGGTCGTCCAGGTGCCATGTTGACGACTCTGCGCTACACGTTCCCTTCTGTAAGACGCGACAGAGGTACACATACAGCAAGTCTCCGACAATGAAGGCCGCTCTGCCGATGCCTTCTCTACATCGTTTGCCTCGATACAACACGTCTGCTGCATGCTGCGAGGTGAGATGACAGTTGCTATGCAGTATTAAGGAGGTAGCTTCGTGCCCTTACAGCCAAATAACGGTCCTCCCTTTCTCATGTGACAGGTCGACGGCCATGCCCTGGTCTTCGGGATACAGTTTCGGTCTCTATGAACTGTCGCCACTTTCGAGAAACAACAGGGCGGTTCACATTAAGCCAACGGGCCACATCGGTTTGCGACAGTCTTGCTTCTACTCTTCCTATGGTCCTCCACCCCAGTCTGGTAGGCATCTTCTCTTTACCATAGTGCATCGTCTGTGACTGCGTCTACAGCGATTGTGGATGTAGGACTACCCGGCAAACTCTACCCCGTTTCAGAGGTGACGTGACGTCATCGTAGACGTGGTCCTCCGTTCACTGGAATGCCATCTTCCGTGCAGAACGCGATCGTACGGACATATGTTGACACTTTGTATGATTATATTGTGAATTAGACATAGGACGGAGAAATTGCGGTTTGTTGCTTTGATTTTGGACACCAGTGTAGGTTTTTATTTTATTATTCTTATAACATTGAGAGTTGGCAATACTCTCTTAGGATTTAAAGGTTGGCTACAACGTGCATACACAAGCTCTGGAATCTAAGGTATTGTTGTCGCTCTTCGCAGCGCACGGATTAATTAGTGATAGTTTGGAAGCCAGTGTAGTAGCCCGCCTGCTGTGGTGCGCACGTGTGTTGGGCGAGGGTCGTCGCCGAGCTGCCGTACTGCCGTGTCCGCCAGCAGCGACACAGGATTTGGTATTGAGTTGATATTTTTTATAATTTGCAGCGCGATTATTAATTTAAAGAAAAGGGTTTGTGTGTGTGCGTAGCAGCAGACGGTAAATTTGATAATGTTAGGAGTTGAATTCTAAAGGAATACCATTGTTAGGCGAATAGATTAAGTATTGATTTTTGTCATTAATTTCTTTTGTGATTGTCAGGGAATTGTTTCACTATGTATTTATTTGAGAAGTATTTCAGTCTGTCACAAGAGTTTGATTAATTTGTAATATTGCTTTAATGCCACTGGAGGCAGGTTTACATACGAAGCGATTGTTCAAAGAGCTTCTAGCATTTTGTTAACTGAATGAGAAAGAATCGCTTTCAGAATATACTTTTTGAAAAAAGGAATCACTTGTTTGGGTTATCATTTATCGAGTTTAGATTTGACCAAACCCTTTCTCTTGAATTATATGTAGTTGTAGTAAGCAGCAGCAGCCGCAGCAACAGCAGGAGCCGCCATACAGAACATGCATTGCACTCAGCATGAATAACAGGTTTTTGATGCTTTTGTTAAATAATGGAATGCAGTAGACCAAGCAGTGGCAGCAGAAAGACCAAGTAAGTTATTTGCTGCGCACAGGACCAATTAAAAAAAAAAGTTTAGGCGATCTCTGTAATAGGAAAGTTAACAAGAGTATAAGCACGAGATTTTCAGTAGAAAACACGACATAAGAAGATAGAGCTCGTGACTCTCAACATATACAGGGTGTTTCAAAAATGACCGGTATATTTGAAACGGCAATAAAAACTAAACGAGCAGCGATAGAAATGCACCGTTTGTTGCAATATGCTTGGGACAACAGTACATTTTCAGGCGGACAAACTTTCGAAATTACAGTGGTTACAATTTTCAACAACAGATGGCGCTGCAAGTGATGTGAAAGATATAGAAGACAACGCAGTCTGTGGGTGCGCCATTCTGTACGTCGTCTTTCTGCTGTAAGCGTGTGCTGGTCACAACGTGCAAGTGTGCTGTAGACAACATGGTTTATTCCTTAGAACAGAGGATTTTTCTGGTGTTGGAATTTCACCGCCTAGAACACAGTGTTGTTGCAACAAGACGAAGTTTTCAACGGAGGTTTAATGTAACCAAAGGACCGAAAAGCGATACAATAAAGGATCTGTTTGAAAAATTTCAACGGACTGGGAACGTGACGGATGAACGTGCTCGAAAGGTAGGGCGACCGCGTACGGCAACCACAGAGGGCAACGCGCAGCTAGTGCAGCAGGTGATCCAACAGCGGCCTCGGGTTTCCGTTCGCCGTGTTGCAGCTGCGGTCCAAATGACGCCAACGTCCACGTATCGTCTCATGCGCCAGAGTTTACACCTCTATCCATACAAAATTCAAACGCGGCAACCCCTCAGCGCCGCTACCATTGCTGCACGAGAGACATTCGCTAACGATATAGTGCACAGGATTGATGACGGCGATATGCATGTGGGCAGCATTTGGTTTACTGACGAAGCTTATTTTTACCTGGACGGCTTCGTCAATAAACAGAACTGGCGCATATGGGGAACCGAAAAGCCCCATGTTGCAGTCCCATCGTCCCTGCATCCTCAAAAAGTACTGGTCTGGGCCGCCATTTCTTCCAAAGGAATCATTGGCCCATTTTTCAGATCCGAAACGATTACTGCATCACGCTATCTGGACATTCTTCGTGAATTTGTGGCGGTACAAACTGCCTTAGACGACACTGCGAACACCTCGTGGTTTATGCAAGATGGTGGTGCCCGGCCATATCGCACGGCCGACGTCTTTAATTTCCTGAATGAATATTTCGATGATCGTGTGATTGCTTTGGGCTATCCGAAACATACAGGAGGCGGCGTGGATTGGCCTCCCTATTCGCCAGACATGAACCCCTGTCACTTCTTTCTGTGGGGACACTTGAAAGACCAGGCGTACCGCCAGAATCCAGAAACAATTGAACAGCTGAAGCAGTACATCTCATCTGCATGTGAAGCCATTCCGCCAGACACGTTATCAAAGGTTTCGGGTAATTTCATTCAGAGACTACGCCATATTATTGCTACGCATGGTGGATATGTGGAAAATATCGTACTATAGAGTTTCCCAGACCGCAGCGCCATCTGTTGTTGAAAATTGTAACTACTGTAATTTCGAAAGTTTGTCTGCCTGAAAATGTACTGTTGTCCCAAGCATATTGCAACAAACGGTGTATTTCTATCGCTGCTCATTTAGTTTTTATTGCCGTTTCAAATATACCGGTCATTTTTGAAACACCCTGTACATCGCTAGCAGTTAAACGATTAAAACTAGCTGCTTGAATCAGAAAATTCCGCACATTGTCCTCTGTAAGTCAACAAAAACCGTACGTCGGGATATTTATTTGTTCTATATATGTTACAGATAGTCTATCTACATATAAGTGATTCCCCTGCTATTCACTCTGCCTGGCAGAGGGTTCAATGAACCACCTTCAATCTGTCTCTCTACCGTTCACTCTCGAACGGCGCGCTGGTAAAACGAGCACTTAAATTTTTCTGTGCTAGCCCTGATTATTTCTTATTTTATCGTGATGATCATTTCTCCCTATTAGGTGGGTGCCAACAGAATGTGTTTGCAATCGGGGGAGAAAACTGGTGATTGAAATTTCATGAGAAGATCCCGTCGCCACGAAAAACCCCTTTGTTTTAATGATTGCCACTCCAATTCACGTATCATGTCTGTGGCACTATCTCCCCTTCTTCGCGATAATACAAAACGAACTGCCCTTCTATGTACTTTTTCGATGTCATCCGTCAGTCCCATCTGATGCGGATCCCACACCGCACAGCAATACTCCAGAATAGGGCGGACAAGCATGGTGTAAGGCTTACACTGTAAGGAGTCTCTTTAGTAGACCGGTTGCACCTTCTAAGCGTTCTGCCAACTAATCGCAGTCTTTGGTTTGCTCTACCCACAACATTATCTATGTGATCGTTACAATTTACGGTATTTGTAATTGTAATCCCTAAGTGTTGTGGCGTAACAAGCTCGCTACGCCACGCTGAGAAGGAAGCCGAAAGGCACGCGCTAAGCTACAGCAGGATGGCTTGAAGTCTGGAACAAGATACGTATTGAATACTATAAAGAAAATACGTAGCTTTGGAATATACTTAACTTTTAATGCTTCCTTTGGTACATCTCTCTTGACTATACAAATGAGACTCGTAAGATACATGCACTGTGACAATTGGCGCCTTGCTAAGTCGTAGCCATTAACTTAGCTGAAGGCTATTCTAACTGTCTCTCGGCAAATGAGAGCAAAGGCTTCGTCAGTATAGTCGCTAGCAACGTCGTCGTACAACTGGGGCGAGTTCTCGTACGTCTCTCGAGACCTGCCGTGTGGTGGCGCTCGGTCTGCGATCACACAGTGGCGACACGCGGGTCCGACATGTACTAATGGACCGCGGCCGATTTAAGCTACCACCTAGCAAGTGTGGTGTCTGGCAGTGACACCACACTAAGTATTTAGATTTGTGTGACTTATCGCGTAAGCGAAATTTAGCGGATTTCTTTTAGTTGGGTTGGGTTGTTTTGGGGAAGGAGACCAGACAGCGTGGTCATCAGTCTCATCGGATTAGGGAAAGATGGGGAAGGAAGTCGGCCGTGCCCTTTCAGAGGAACCAACCTCGCATTTGCCTGGAGCGATTTAGGGAAATCACGGAAAACCTAAATCAGGATGGCCGGACGCGGGATTGAACCGTCGTCCTGCGGAATGCGAGTCCAGTGTCTAACCACTGCGCCACCTCGCTCGGTGGATTTCTTTTAGTACTCATGTGAATAACTTCACACTTTCCGTTATTCAGGGTCAATTGCCACTTTTCGTATCATAGAGATATCTATTCTAAATCATTTTACAATTCGTTTTGGTCATCTGATGACTTTACAAGACGGTAAATGACAGCATCATCTGCAAACAATCTAAAACGGCTACTGAGATTGTCTCCTATGTTGTAAATATAGATCAGGAACAACAGAGGGCCTATAACACTTCCTTGGGGAACGCCAGATATTACTTCTGTTTTACTCGATGACTTTCCATCTATTACTATGGACTGTGACCTTTCTAACAGGAAATCACGAATCCAGTCACACAACTGAGGCGATATTCCATAGGTACGTAGTTTGATTAGAAGACACTTGTGAGGAACGGTGTCGAAAGCCTTTTGCAAATATAAAAATATGGAATCAATTTGACATCCCCTCTCGATAGCACTCATTAATTCATGAGTATAAAGAGCTAGTTGTTTTTCGCAAGAACGATATTTTCTGAATCCGTGCCGACTGCGTGTCATTAAATCGTTTTCTTCGACGTACTTCATAATGTTCGAATACAGCATATGTTCCAAAACCCTACTGCAAATCTACGTTAGTGATATGGGCCTGTAATTCAACGGATTACTCCTACTTCTCTTTTTGGGTATTGGTGTGAGTTGAGCAATTTTCCAGTCTTTAGTTAAGGATCTTCCTGTCAGCGAGCGGTTGTACGTAATTGCTAAACATGGAGCTATTGTATCGACATACTCGTAGAGGAACCTGACTGGTATACCATCTGGACCGGGAGCCTTGCCATTATTACGTGATTTAAGCTGCTTTGCGACGCCGAGGATATCTATTTCTATGTTTCTCATCTTGGCAGTTATTCTAGATTTGAATCAGGAATATTTACGTCGTATTCTTTGGTGAAGGAATTTCGGAAAATCGTGTTTAATGTCTCTGCTTTAGTGGCACTGACGTCAGTGATTTCAGCGTTGTTACCGCGCAGCGAAGGTATTAATTGCGTCTTGCCACTGGTGTGCTTCATGTATGACCAGAGTCTCTTTGGGTTTTCTGCCAGATTTCGAGACAGAGTTTCGTTATGGAAACTATTGAAATCATCTCCCATTGAAGTACGCACTACATTTCAAACTCTTGCAAAACTTTGCCAGGATTGAGGATTTTGCGTTCTTTTAAATTTGGCACGTTTCTTTTCCCCTTCTTATGCTTTTCTATCTTAACTACCTCATCCTCTGTGACCGTAGGACGCTGGTGGAACTTGATCTGTTTTAAGTTTTGAGGTTAGAATTACTACATTATCATTTTTCCACCTGCAATTATGAGATCGTTGTTACGTGGTCTATACATCAGGAAGTCACAGACAGCTTTACTTGAGGGCAGGATTACAGACAAAAAAATCTAAGGAAAACCGAAAGAGTCAAAACACCGACTAATTCGTTGCAACTGTCAACGGGAGGAATCGTGGAACTGCTTCGGCTCCGGACGGCGTTTCGACAGCTACAAACGGACGCGGCATACTGAGAAACGTCAACACAAGAGTCCAGGCGGACGTAAACACTGGAATGTGTTTCGCACACTTTCTCCATCGGTGCACTCGGGCGTGAAATCAGTTAATGCGTGAACCGGAATCAGGGTAACTCAAGTGCAGCTGCCTCGAAACGGAATAACCACGTTACAACACTGCTGTCTTTCTCGTCCGATTACCTCCAATACGGATGTAGGAGACCACCTAGAGCTACCACAAACAACGCGCGATCACCAGCTGTACTCAATTACGCAATGAGTATGCTGCGTTCGAGTACGTACTCATGCTAAACTAAGAAACAGATGGAAGGAAAACTGTACAGAGATTACTAACAGCTCATTATTTACATAAAAATATCCCCGTCTTCTACAGCTTAGCTTATCGTGAAAGGAGGGGTATTGAGTTACAGAAATACCAAGACGTGCGAATGTGTTTCAAGTGTTCACGTCGAAACCAGGAACAGCGTTGAGTTTCCGAAAGAAATGCAATGTTCTACATTCACTTCCTAGTCAAAGAAAACCTACATTTTAGTTCTGTAGCTTACTACACAGCAGACATGGTATAGGCCGTTTTTAGCTTCGTTCTTATAAACGGACGTCGAGGAGAAAGCGCGCTGAATAGATAATTAACGAATAAGTTCAAACCGATGAAGCAGAATATTCGTAACAAAATTTCAAAGCATAAAGGAGATTTTTAAATTTTATGGTAGTGCACAAACATGTAGCGACAATGGAGGATCACGAAAACAGCTATCTGACCCCTCAAAGGCTCCAGACAAACGATGTAATCTGGAGGAGTTGCGCGCTTTTGTATAATTGAAAACGTTAGAAATCGTCTAATGACTGCGTCATCGCTGAGAAATTTAAGCTAGTCCATGTGAACGTTGTGACTGGCAGCAACTCCAATAAAACGATATTTTTTATTAGTCACATATTTATTCGATCAACTTGATGGTCTACAACTAAAAATTCACAACGTAAGCCATCTTTCATAGTGGCTCAGGGTAGTTTTAGTACTGTTACGATTTATATCATTTTCCTTTAATTGGTGCGCAGGAACAACGGGTGATGGTAAGCTAAAACTACTGGAACTTCAGCATTTTCCTGTTATGGTGATTTCAAGAGATGTACGTGGGTGTAAGTAATATAAGATATCTCCGTTCTAAGATCGTAGGCCCTGGAGTCCGAATCTGTATGCCAATCAGGCAAAATCGCCGTGAGCATCGAGGCAGTCATCCCACAGACGTATCAGGTTGAAGATGCCCATTTCGTAAAACACCGTGTGAAGACTTGGCTCCGGCCGTTGTGGTCGAGCGGTTCTAGGCGCTTCAGTCCGGAACCGCGCTGCTGCTGCGCTCGCAGGTTCGAATCCTGACTCGGGCATCGATGTGTGTGATGTCCTTAGGTTAGTTAGGTTTAAGTAGTTCTAAGTTTAGGGGACTGATGACCGCAGATGTTAAGTCCCATAGTGCTCAGAGCCATCTGAATCATTTGAAGACGTGGCTTTCCCGTCCACTCTAAACGAACTCGTGACGAAATGCTCGATTATTTGGATTTTCTCTCTCTTGTTTTAATCCCAACTGGTAACAGCCTCAGACTGGTAGCAGTCCTCGAACTTCGCGGTTTTTGTAATCCCTTTTGTTGTTGCGGCGATACTGCTGCTGAGTTGCACTTCCAAACTGCATCCCTTAAGAGCAAACCAGTTGCCTCTTTACCCGTCATTACTCGTACTTGAGATACTTGCGCTCCGCACGGCTATGTTTAAAAAGACTAGCCCGGTTCTGGACTGCAGGTCCTACGATCTTAGAACGGAAACATATTGATTGTCCCTTATATAACTTACTCTCGCGCACATCTCTTTAAATCACCATAATAGGAAAATTAGTGAAGTTCCAGCAGTTTTACCTCGAGCTCACCAATTAAAGGAAAATGTTATAAATCGTAACTCTACTAAAACTACTCTGAGCCACAATGAAAGATGGCTTACGGTGTGAGTTTGTAGTTGTGGACCATCATTTTCAGCCTCAAGTTGATCGAATAATGGTGTCACTGCCCACCCAGTTATCCGTGCCGTCTAACGCACGGCTTACCGTATTGGGTAGGAGCGCCTGGTCCCCGGCACGAATCCACCCGGCGGACTTGTGTCGAGGTCCGGTTAGCCGGCCAGTCTGTGGATAGTTTTTAGGCGGTTTTCCATCTGCCTCGGCGAATACGGGCTGGTTCCCCTTATTTCGCCTCAGCTACACTATGTCAGCGATTGCTGCGCAAACAAGTTCTCCACGTACGCGTACACCACTATTACTCTACCACGCAAACATAGGGGTTACACGCGTCTGGTATGAGACGTTCCCTTGGATGGGGGGGGGGGGGGGGGTTCCACCGGGGGCCGAACCGCACAATAACCCTGAAAGAGTGGTTCGGTGTGGGGCAGCGGAGGGGTGAAGTGGACTGCTGTAGGCGTCGTGGACCAGTGCGGCTGCGGCGGGGACGGAGCCTCTCCGTCGTTTCTAGGCTTCCGGTTAACATACAATACAATACAATAGATTCCTTGCTATTTTTGTTGTGGCCTTCAGTTCGAAGACAGATTTGATGTAGCTCGCCATGCTACTCAATCCCGTGCAAGGCTCTTCATCCCCGAATAACTACTGCAATCTATAGCCTTCCATCTCCTGGTCTCTACGATTTTTACCTCCCACGCTTTCCTACAATACTAAATTGACGATCTCTCGATGTCTCACAATATGTCCTATCAACCGGTTCCTTCTTTTAGTCAAACTGTGCCACAAATTTCTTGTCTCTCAGATTCCGTTTAAAACTTCCTCATTAGTTCCGCTATCTGTCGTACCACATTTGCAAGCTTCTATTCTCTCCTTGTCTACACCGTTTATCGTCCATGTTCACGCTCATACATGGCTACACTCCAGAGAAAGACCTTCAGAAAAAACTTCCTAAAACTTAAATCCGTATTCACTGTTAACTAATTTCTCTTCTTCAGAAACGCCTTCTTGCCAGTGCCAGTGTACATTTTACATGCTCTCTGCTTGGACCATCATCAGTTATTTTGCTGTCCAAATTACAAAACTCATTTACTAACTTAAGTGTTTCATTTCCCAATATAATTCCTCATCATCACCGGATTTAATTCGACTCCAATCCATTATCCTTGTTTTGCTTTTTTTTATGTTTGTCTTTTATTCTGTACATTCCGTTGAACTGCTATTCCAAGTCCGTTGATGCCTCTGACAGAATGACAATGTCATTGGTAAACCTCAAAATTTATTTATTTCCCCTGGACTTTAATTCGTACTTCAAATTTTCTCTGATACCAAACTAATCATAAAATATTCTTCAACTATCTTCGAAATTTTAACGATGGACTTCGGATTAACTGAGTACAAACTTTACTCACCTGCAAATTTTTTGTTAAATTTGTGAAAAGATTCATGCACAAAGTATTTCATGAAGGAACAGTTATGCCTTAGGAACTGATAATATTAGGGAATAAACAGGGGAAAGAGAATTATGGATTAATGTCCAGTCCACGACGAAATCATGAGAGAGAGAGAGAGAGAGAGAGAGAGAGAGAGAGAGAGAGCAAAAGCTCGAATAGAGAAAGGATGGGGAAGGAAAAATGACCATGGACCCGTCAAAGAAGCCATCAAGGCATTCACCTTAATCGACGTGGAGAATGAACAGAAAATATACATCAGTATGGGTGGAGTAGGATCTGAGCCTACTTTGCTCCAAATGAAAGTATAGCATGATAAGCACTAAAAGGTGGGACGTAATACGAACTATACCAAAAAGAAAAAAGTCCGGTTAACACGTATAATTTCCTCGGTGCTGCTAATTGGATCCACAACCAATGGAGATGGTGCAGGTGATTGAAAACGAGCAGGTCGTTACTAATATTTTACTTTTAATTACTTTTACAAGCTACGTCCGAAATAATATAGTTCAAATGGCTCTGAGCACTATGGGACTCAACTGCTGAGGTCATAAGTCCTCTAGAACTTAGAACTACTTAAACCTAACTAACCTAAGGACATAACACACATCCATGCCCGAGGCAGGATTCGAACCTGCGACCGTAGCGGTCGCGCGGTTCCAGACTGTAGCGCCAGAACCGCTCGGACACCAGCGGCCGGCTCCGAAATAATATCACCAACATATTCGGCTCTTGCATAAAGAAGCTGTATTGTTGAACAAATATGGTTTCTAAATTCTTTGTTAAGGTAGTGCCATGAGCTTTTAAAATGCACCAATGTAACCACTTTTCTTCGCAACGATAATGCTCATACCCCTTATCTAGTAGACCAGTTACGCAATGCGATTTCTCCACCAGTTGTGTATTATCAGCACAGCAATCATGTTCCATTCACACATCACAGGTGCTGGAAGAACGAGTTCGATTGTCAACAGCGATTTAGAGGATTCCGAGAATTGTATCCACTCAGGCAGAATACGGAAAACATATTTTTCCGCTTAGCGCTCCCACAACCATTGCAGAAGCACACTTGTCATACAGGGTGCATCAGGAGGAAAGGTACATATTTTTACAGGTGATAGTATTAGTGATTCTGAAAGAAAAAACGTCGTATGAACATATGTTCTGTTCTTAACGGTTTACGAAGAAACTAATGAAAACAATGAGGAACAGAAATAATTGAGGTGATAGTAAATGAAACATTACCATCTAATGTTTTGTTTAATTGTGTACATTTCCTCACGAAAGATGTTTAAAAAGCCCACCGTCAACTGGAATGTATTTTGCAGCTCTTGTAGACACCTACTGTGTCGTTTATCTAGGCCCATTCGTACGGTCCTTTGCTTCAGCACAAGTATGTAAAATACGAGCGATAAGTTCCTCCTCTGTGTTCTCTCTGCGCTTGTAGACTTCCTTCTTTAAGCCAACGTCACAAACAGTAATCTAACGGAATACGATGGGGAGACCTCGGGGACGAAGAAACGCCGAGGAAGATATACAAGATACTGTACTCACTTATGAAGGTTATCCAAAAGAGCAGCAGCACTGAGTCGGTGATCAATAACACCCCACCACAGGCAAGTGAAGTGTGCATTGAAATGGTCAGTAAAGACAGTACAATGTAACCTAATGTCGCCTTGGTTGTACTCGATGTGAGTGCTGGTGAAGGAGGACATGCGACTGACCCCTGTGAATTTCGAACAGCTGTATGTCGGATACTGTTTTAGACAGACCATTGCCACAAGTATAGGAGTTCAGTTTTCGGTAAGGCGTTTAGTTTTATTACAGATGTTAAACAGAGCGGCGAGTTGACTAGTGAATTAAATCCGCTTATCGATGTACACGCACTACAACGTTAACTATCCACATCTCCTATCTTGTACATGATTTGTAATTAAGTGTTGCATGGCCGCACGATCGACAAATAAATCTATTTAACGAGGAAAGAAACACGCTTCTAAAAATACATAGATGTAATTATTACCATATCTGATGGTATAGAAATGTTGATTTCGAACTTTGGCAGGAAAAAAAAAAGAAACAGGTAAACGAAAAACTGCTTCCATCGATAATTCTAACGACACAAAAAAATGGCTTTCACATCCGCGTATTAATGTCACCATTTATCTCGATTGACATCGCAACGAAGGTGAGCCACAGCACTGTCTAATAAATTACCTTTACGCGTACAGAATCCCAGCCGACGCCAGTAATGAGATCTTTTCCACCGTTTATTCACAGTAGTGGCGGTAAAAGCGAAATGGGAGCGAAAGGTCAGGGTCCTCACGAAGCCGGTCTTCTGGCTCCACGTCAAGCAGGAAAACATTTGGGTAGAGCCGCGAAGCATGACCAGCTCGTAAGGGACAGCTCTGTTACCTGTCCTCTAGGGCACCGTCAAAGGCTTTTCGGTTTGCTAAATGCCTGTCTTGCAACGTATACAAAATGGGGAAAAATCAGCAAGTAATTATAACATCAGCAGACGGACCTACCTCGCTAACTTGACTTAAAAATGGCGAACAAATCCCTCAGTTGGTATCAGTAGCTGTCAGTTCCAGTTGCAGTAGAGGCACTTCACGAATTTTCAGTATTCGACTTTTTCGACGTATTATTCAAAATTACATGACTTTCCTACGATTTTAAGCTTTGTTGCAAGCTTTATTTCTCTCCCAACAGGATCAGTATTCACGAGAATACTTCTAACTGATTTCTTTCTGTTGTTGTTGTTGTTGTTGTTGTGGTCCTCAGTCCTGAGATTGGTTTGATGCAGCTCTCCATGCTACTCTATCCTCTGCAAGCTTCTGCATCTCCCAGTACCTACTGCAACCTACATCCTTCTGAATCTGCTTAGTGTATTCAACTCTTGGTTTCCCTCTATCATTTTTACCCTCCACGCTGCCCTCCAATACTAAATTGGTGATCCCTTGATGCCTCAGAACATGTCCTACCAACCGATACCTTCTTCTAGTCAAGGTGTGCCACAAATGTCTCGTCTCCCTAATTCTATTCGATAACTCCTCGTTAGTTATGTGATCTACCCAGCTAATCTTCAGCATTCTTCCGTATCACCACATTTCGAAAGCTTCTATTCTCTTCTTGTCCAAACTATTTATCGTCCATGTTTCACTTCCATACATGGCTACACTCCATACAAATACTTTCAGAAAAGACTTCCTGACAAATCTATATTCGATGTTAACAAATTTCTCTTCTTCAGAAACGCTTTACTTGCCA
Source organism: Schistocerca nitens (assembly GCF_023898315.1). Taxonomy (NCBI): domain Eukaryota; kingdom Metazoa; phylum Arthropoda; class Insecta; order Orthoptera; family Acrididae; genus Schistocerca; species Schistocerca nitens. The sequence continues at coordinate 680,554,480 of NC_064617.1, read as the reverse complement.
TTGCCAGTCTACATTTTATATCCTCCCTACTTCGACCATCATCAGTTATTTTGCTCCCCAAATAGCAAAACACCTTTACTACTTTAAGTATCTCATTTCCTAATCTAATTCCCTCAGCATCACCCGACTTAATATGACTACATTCCATTATCCTCGTTTTACTTTTGTTGATGTTCATCTTATATCCTCTTTTCAAGACACTGTCCATTCCGTTCACCTGCTCTTCCAGGTCCTTTGCTGTCTCTAATCTTCAGCATTCTTCCGTATCTCCACATTTCGAAACCTTCTATTCTCTTCTTGTCCAAACTATTTATCGTCCATGTTTCACTTCCATACATGGCTACACTCCATACAAATACTTTCAGAAACGACTTCCTGACAAATCTATACTCGATGTTAACAAATTTCTCTTCTTCAAAAACGCTTTCTTTGCCATTGCCAGTCTACATTTTATATCCTCCCTACTTCGACCATCAACAGTTATTTTGCTCCTCAAATAGCAAAACTCATTTACTACTTTAAGTATCTCATTTCCTAATCTAATTCCCTCAGCATCACCCGACTTAATTCGACTTCATTCCATTTCCTCGTTTTGTTTTGTTGATGTTCATCTTATATCCTCTTTTCAAGACATTGTCCATTCCGTTCACCTGCTCTTCCAGGTCCTTTGCTGTCTCTGACAGAGTTAAAATATCAACGCCAAACCGCAAAGTTTTTATTTCTTCTCCATGGATTTTAATTCCTACTCCAAATTTTTCTTTTCTTTCCTTTACTACTTGCTCAGTGTACAGACTGAATAATATAAGGGATAGGCTACAACCCTGTCTCACTCCATTCCCAACCACTGCCTCCATTTCATGCCCCTCTACTCATAACTGCAGTAGGGTTTCTATACAAATTGTAAATAGCCTTTTGTTCCCTGTGTTTGACCCTGTCCACCTTCAGAATTTGAAAGAGAGTATTCCAGTCAACATTGTGAAAGGCTTTCTCTAAGTCTACAAATGCTAGAAACGTAGGTTTGCCTTTCCTTAATCTAGCTTCTAAGATATGTCGTAGGGTCAGTAGTGCCTCACGTGTTCCAATATTTCTACGGAATCCAAACTGATCTTCCCCGAGGTCGGCTTCTACCAGTTTTTCCATTCGTCTGTAAAGAATTCGCGTTAGTATTTTGCAGCTGTGACTTATTAAACTGATAGTTTGGTAATTTTCACATATGTCAACACCTACTTTCTTTGGGATTGGAATTATTATATTTCTTTCTACTTGTTATTAATCAAAGAATAAAGTAATCTCTCCTGCCCAATTCTCAAGTGGGATGAAATTGTTAGGACAAAACTCACTTCACCGCTTTTTCATGCAGACACTGTAGGTCATTTTGTGTGGGAAGCGCTCTGGCGTAACCACAAGCGGCGGAACGAAGATGAAGACCGCAAGACCAGAGGAGGCGGTGAAACGACGTCGGCCAATGGTGCGCTGATTAGGACCGCACCACGACAGGGGCGCCCCCTAGCCGAAGGGAATATAAGCGCCGCTCCTGTCAGCGTCGGCCGGACAGGATTCACAGAATATTAGCACGGCCTAGTAAAGAGTGCTACGAGAATAGTTGTTAGTGAGCCACAAACTGTGTGACAAACTTGCATGAACATTATACACTCCTGGAAATTGAAATAAGAACACCGTGAATTCATTGTCCCAGGAAGGGGAAACTTTATTGACACATTCCTGGGGTCAGATACATCACATGATCACACTGACAGAACCACAGGCACATAGACACAGGCAACAGAGCATGCACAATGTCGGCACTAGTACAGTGTATATCCACCTTTCGCAGCAATGCAGGCTGCTATTCTCCCATGGAGACGATCGTAGAGATGCTGCATGTAGTCCTGTGGAACGGCTTGCCATGCCATTTCCACCTGGCGCCTCAGTTGGACCAGCGTTCGTGCTGGACGTGCAGACCGCGTGAGACGACGCTTCATGCAGTCCCAAACATGCTCAATGGGGGACAGATCCGGAGATCTTGCTGGCCAGGGTAGTTGACTTACACCTTCTAGAGCACGTTGGGTGGCACGGGATACTTGCGGACGTGCATTGTCCTGTTGGAACAGCAAGTTCCCTTGCCGGTCTAGGAATGGTAGAACGATGGGTTCGATGACGGTTTGGATGTACCGTGCACTATTCAGTGTCCCCTCGACGATCACCAGTGGTGTACGGCCAGTGTAGGAGATCGCTCCCCACACCATGATGCCGGGTGTTGGCCCTGTGTGCCTCGGTCGTATGCAGTCCTGATTGTGGCGCTCACCTGCACGGCGCCAAACACGCATACGACCATCATTGGCACCAAGGAAGAAGCGACTCTCATCGCTGAAGACGACACGTCTCCATTCGTCCCTCCATTCACGCCTGTCGCGACACCACTGGAGGCGGGCTGCACGATGTTGGGGCGTGAGCGGAAGACAGCCTAACGGTGTGCGGGACCGTAGCCCAGCTTCATGGAGACGGTGGCGAATGGTCCTCGCCGATACCCCAGGAGCAACAGTGTCCCTAATTTGCTGGGAAGTGGCGGTGCGGTCCCCTACGGCACTGCGTAGGATCCTACGGTCTTGGCGTGCATCCGTGCGTCGCTGCGGTCCAGTCCCAGGTCGACGGGCACGTGCACCTTCCGTCGACCACTGGCGACAACATCGATGTACTGTGGATACCTCACGCCCCACGTGTTGAGCAATTCGGCGGTACGTCCACCCGGCCTCCCGCATGCCCACTATACGCCCTCGCTCAAAATCCGTCAACTGCACATACGGTTCACGTTCACGCTGTCGCGGCATGCTACCAGTGTTAAAGACTGCGATGGAGCTCCGTATGCCACGGCAAACTGGCTGACACTGACGGCGGCGGTGCACAAATGCTGCGCAGCTAGCGCCATTCGACGGCCAACGCCGCGGTTCCTGGTGTGTCCGCTGTGCCGTGCGTGTGATCATTGCTTGTACAGCCCTCTCGCAGTGTCCGGAGCAAGTATGGTGGGTCTGACACACCGGTGTCAATGTGTTCTTTTTCCATTTCCAGGAGTGTATATAGCAAAGGACTCGGATTTATGTTGCATGTCGCCCATCGATTGCGACACTATTGTTATTTCAAAGTTAAGTATTGCCAATCTGCTTTACTGAAATAAAACTACTAATGTTATTTGCTTGAACTGTTGTATAGCAATCCGAGAACGCAGAATCCTTTGGGCACCCTATACGAGACGTAGGGGCAAGAACCCACAAGAAGAGTGCTTGTATGATGAAATACATTACGTCACTGGTGAAACAACTACCACGTTGCCTGTTGTTTCTGCTTTCCTGTGCACGTACGACTTTCATCACCCTTCTTGCAGTCGCCATTGTTGGCGTCATCTGTAACTATGCTACTGTGTAAACACAAGTCGTTTGTTCGCAAAAGTCTCATAAAGTTCTTGGCGATTTTCCTCAAATATTTAGACAACACTATAACAGATTTTCAGACGGCCAAATTATATTAAAGTGTATACATGGTATATAAATGCATATATACTATGTTAGCAACAATCTCGAAAATTTCTTGACCGACCTACTCCGAATTTTACCCGATACTCTAATAAACGTTTCGTCGGACATTTTATCTATATTTTTTTAATCAATGTTGTTCAAGTTTTCTGTTAAAAACGACTGTGAGGAAGAAAATGCTGTGATGCGAAAATGTGTGGTTTCGTTTTCTTTCTCGCAGTCACTTTCAGCTACGAGAGCAGGACATTTAAACCACTAGTTAAATTGTTTCCCCCATATATATTTTTTCTCCTTATACTTACTTTTAAACAAACATTATACACAGAAGAACATGCTGTTTTGTTTTCTTCCTTGCAGTCGGTTTTAACACAAAACAGGAAAGTTGTATTTATATCTTATCGGCTTATGATCATAATATTACTGCAGAATATGAATCATCCGAAACTTAATTCTACCAATTCGCAGGTTAAGATTATTTCAAATACAGGGTGTTTATAAATGATTATTTGGGTTTTAAGGCTTTATAATATTTATTACATGAAACTTACAGTTATAAATGATATGTCAAATGAAAGTTCAACTCAAACAGTTGCGTTTGCCACCAGTGCTCACCCCACTGGCATAGCGATTCGTTGAACTTCACTGTACTCAAGCGCTGGATAGGCCGTAAGGGGCCCAACGACAGGGGTTGCTTTGCATGGCCTCCACGTTCACCCGACCTAACGCCATGCGATTTTTTCCTTTGGGGCTTCATCAAGGATCGTGTGTACGTGCCTCCGCTACCAGCAGACCTCCCTGAATTAACAAACCGGATTGAAGCAGCTGTTGCTACAATCACTGAAGGCACACTTATCAACATTTTGGAAGAACTCGGCTATAGACTTGATGTGTGCCGTGTGACAAATGGTGCTCACATTGAACATTGAAAGGTTCTTGGTAAAACTGTTTGAGTTGCTCTTTCATTTCACATATCATTTGTAACTGTAAGTTTAACATAATAAATATTATAAAGCGTTAAAACCCCGTTATTCATATATAACCTCCCTGTACTATCATTGAAGCTACTGTTCCTCCAGATCCAGCAGCAGGAGAGGTCTCTCATAACTCCTATACCAATTATTCCAACAGACTACCCCTCCATTTTAAGCGACTTCAATTCCAAATCGAGGTTCCGCCCGAGTAGCAATCAATAAGGTTCAAGGTCAGAGAGAGGGGGAAGAGGAGATGGACAGCAGGGGGGGGGGGAGAAGGGGAAGCAGGAAATGGACATAGATAGGGTGGGGAGGGAATGGTGACACATAGGATGAGGAGGAGATGGGCAGAGTCAGGCGGGAGGAGGTGATGGACACAGACGGGAGGGAGAAAGAGGCGATGGACAAAGAGGAGGAGAGTAAGAGACAGAGAGAAGGAGAATAAGATGTAATTCCAGTACTTCTACATATTCAGTAATTGCGAAGCATTGCCAGCTTCGTTAGTAGGTTATAGACTTGAAGGCCGCACATCGTATAAGTATACTGAATATATGGAGTGTATCGAACAGAGAAGAGAAGAAAGACAAATATGATGAGAAAGTTGGCACTCTTAAGGAAATCAGTAGCCTACGCAGTTAATAGCTGCCGGCCGGTGTGGCCGTGCGGTTAAAGGCGCTTCAGTCTGGAACCGCGTGACCGCTACGGTCGCAGGTTCGAATCCTTCCTCGGGCATGGATGTGTGTGATGTCCTTAGGTTAGTTAGGTTTAATTAGTTCTAAGTTCTAGGCGACTGATGACCTCAGAAGTTAAGTCGCATAGTGCTCAGAGCCATTTGAACCATTTGAAGTTAATAGCTCAAAGAAATAATTGCTAAAATGAAAACACAAATGTGTTAGGACGAAAACGGACTACAGATCCGTAGGTCCAGGGTCCAAGGATTTTCACAAGAATTTCAACAGCCGTTTAGAGGATTCCGAGAATTTTATAAACCGAGGGAGAATACAGAAAATATTTTCTCTTCCGTTCAGCGCTGATAGTCATAGAAGCTCAGTTTCCGCATCTTTCACCTGTAGCAACAATCTGTCAGTATGAAAACTGCAAATTGCTGCATGTCTCAGAATTCACGCTAAACTGTACGTTCCACCGCAACCGACTAATTTACGCCGGCCGAAGTGGCCGTGCGGTTAAGGGCGCTGCAGTCTGGAACCGCAAGACCGCTACGGTCGCAGGTTCGAATCCTGCCTCGGGCATGGATGTTTGTGATGTCCTTAGGTTAGTTAGGTTTACCTAGTTCTAAGTTCTAGGGGACTAATGACCTCAGCAGTTGAGTCCCATAGTGCTCAGAGCCATTTGAACCATTTTGACTAATTTACTTCGAAACATCAGAGGAAAGCAAAGGCTTACCTCCTCCGACGCCTAGTGCAGCACTACAGTCTTCTCATTATGGAAGTCTTTACGTTTGAACAGATTTCCAATTTTCGTGAGACGACATCCCCCTCATGCCTCACATTCCCTGGTCAGTGATGACGTACAGTGCGAACTGACTTTTAAGTTTTACATCATCTCATTTCTGTCGACACTTCCTCGACGTCAGGGTAAACAAGTACCTCCTCCGCGTTGCGTGACCGCAGAATTTGTCGACAGAGTGTTTCCTCGTACGTCTGACGCTAGCAGACGCCGAGGAGCATCAGCAGCGACGCGCTCCCCTCCGAGAACCACAGCTATCTAGACGCTTTCCGTGGCCGCCGCGAGCGAAGCTTTCGAAGAATGCGGGCCGGCGGGGATTTTCAGCGGTTGCGCAACACGCGGCATCCAGGCGGCGCGGCCGTGCAGAATCCGGGCGGACCTTGGCTGTCAGAGGCGTCCTTGGGTAATTAGTGCAGTGTCACGAACCCGGGACCACCGCCCACGCCGCGCAACAATAGGGATGACCGCCGCGACCTTGTTGTGTCGCGCTGGTGCCGCCGTGTTTTTGTCCTCCCTCGCGGCCGCGGAGGCCCTCCGGGGGCGTTTAGCTACCGACACTGCCCAGGCGGCGCCACGAAAACTGAGAGACACTGCGATTACTGCGGAGTGGCCGGCTGGCGCCACGCCGTTCCGAGAATCGGCGCTCGCTCGGGACGAGACTCGGGAATGCGTCGAGCAGCCCTACAACGTTTCAACCTTGACTTTGTTTACACTGTACCGGGCGAGGTGGCGCAGTGGTTAGCACACTGGACTCGCATTCGGGAGGACGACGGTTCAATCCCGTCTCCGGCCATCCTGATTTAGGTTTTCCGTGATTTCCCTAAATCGTTTCAGGCAAATGCCGGGATGGTTCCTTTGAAAGGGCACGGCCGATTTCCTTCCCACTCCTTCCCTAACCCGAGCTTGCGCTCCGTCTCTAATGACCTCGTTGTCGACGGGACGTTAAACACTAACCACCACCACTTTGTTTACACTGTGGTGAGTCCACAAGCAGATTATTAACCAGGTGCATAAGTTCGTAGCATTTTTCCGTGAGGTTAATAAACGCAACAGATACACATAATGGAGAATTTAGGCATCAGTAATGCACTCTTCTTCAAATTTACAATCGTCTGACAATGCTGGGATAACTTTACGATTCAGCGACTGTAGAAAGCATGTGGTTTTGAGGCGAAGTACTCGTCGAGCAGTGTTCGGGGCGCATTTTCAACGGGAAAGGAAGTTCCTTGAAGGTTTTTCGATAGAGAACGGCAAAGGTGGAAATCTGACGGCGCAGGAACATGTGAATAAGGTGGGTGTGGAATGACTTCCCAATTCAACTTTTGTATAATGTTGTGTGTCTATCAAAATGAGGACGGGCGATCTCGTGTAGTAGCATCACTTCACGCAGTCTTCCTGGTCGTTGTTCTTGGATTGGGTCAGCAAGATGTGTCAGTTTTCGGCATTAAAAGTCAGCAGTGATGGCTCCACTCTGCGGAAGTTATTCGTAGTACTCAACACCGTCGCTGTTCCAGATTCATAATGCTAACTTTTGTGGGTGCGCTCATATCTTAGCGCGGTAGCCTAGCGGTTCTACGCGCTACAGTCTGGAACCGCGCGACCGCTACAGTCGCAGGTTCGAATCCTGCCTCGGGCATGGATGTGTGTGATGTCCTTAGGTTGGTTATATTTAAGTAGTTCTAAGTTCTAGGGGACTGATGACCTCAGCTGTTAAGTCCCATAGTGCTCAAAGGCATGTGAACCCACCAGATCTTTGCAGGGGGAGTTGCCGCTTTATTTGGGCTCAACCATTCCTTTCTTTTCCTTATCTTAGCATAAATACACCTTTACAGTAATCAGTAACATGCAAGATAGAAATGGTCGGTGTTCTTCAAGAGCCAATTAATGGCGAGCAAGCGGACTCGCACATACCTATACACCCGATTTTAGAACTCTCTCCGTTGCATAAAAATGTCGCACTATGGTAAGTCACTACATCTGCCAGTTCTCGAGTACACTGACGAGGATCGTTGTGGATTAATGCGTCTAAACGGTCTTCATCAGATGCCGAAGTCCAGTCACTATTTTCTGAACGATCCTTCTTAAAACGAGAAAACCGTTTTCTTACCATGCTTGGCCACTGGCTTTATCGCTATACACGGCGCAAATGTTTCCGATTGCATCCGCTGCTGACACCCCTATGTTGAATTCAAACAGAAGAGTATGTCGGAAATGTTCCAATATCTGCCCTTGCACCCCGTTTACTACCGTCCACAGCTCCACTCCCTGTATCCATATAAGAAAATGACAGTACATAAACTCAAATAGCAACAGCAAACTACAAATTCCCTAATACATCAATTTTCTTTCTTTTGGGTCATGTCTTCGACTGGTTCGATGCTGTTCCCCACAAATTTCTCTCCCCTATCAACGTCTTCATTTCACAATGCTATCTTCATCCAACCTTCTCAATGAGGTTAGTTCGATATACGCCTACAGGGTAATTTTAATTAAACTTTCGCTATTTGCGAGGGCCACCATGAAAAACGGGTGATCGTAGAGCAATGAAACTTTGTGAAAACGTTTGTAAGGACCTGCGGAACACAAATTACAATAAACCATTGAAAGAAACACGCTTTAAATTCCATGTGAGGGTGTTGTATTTATGAACCGCGTGCCACATTTACATTCCAGTACACACACATTTCTCAGTATGAAACCATATGCATCCAAGGCAGCCTGGAGTTGCACTATAGACACCATTTCACAATTGTTCACAGCTCTTTTCGAGTGATGGACAATGGAATATTTAGCTGTCATGACACAGGTAGCTCACGGCTTTAAAGTCACACAATGCGTGCAACATTCTCAGGCATGCGAACTGTAGCTTCTTCAACAATTTGTGGCGCAACTGGCTGTCGGGATTTCCCAGGAGTAATCCCAGATCACCATTTAATTCGAAGTTCCGAATCTTTATTATTATTATTATTATTATTATTATTATTTTGTTTTTTTTTTCTTCAAACCCGCTGGGGAAAGAGGACCTCACCCTATCCCTTTATAATGTTTCGATATTCGCGAAGAGCAGCAGCATTATTGCAATAATTTTGATGTAACAGGATTACAAGTAAAGCCCTGCTCACCTTGTACAGAACTATGTTGACTGTTTGCCACTGTAATCCATATTAATGCTAATGTTTCAGCCCTACGTCACTGTACCGGTATTGGCGCCTGACGGCAAGCCATGAGACTAACAGTACTAATAACGCAAATCCTGTAGTGCACCGATTCAATATCGTTCCGATACAGTTAAGTAACTGTACGGTAAACAGTTTTCCATCAACAATGGCTCAAGTAGCGGAAGATTAACTGTAACCACCCTGTATTCCAGAACACACTTTCTTGATGTCCGCTGATACTGATCGCCAGCAACTGAATTGGCAATGGAAACTCGATGACAAAAGATGTACTGCGTTGCGTGATAGACTGGCAGATCCTCGCAGTATTGTCGATGCTACTTCAAGAAAGGCTCGCGTAGCGCATTAACTTATCGATCAACCCTCGTCTGCTGCAATACAGGATGTTGTGACAGAAGATCGAGAAGCAACGCATCGAAGACAGCTGCGGCACACAAACAGCCAACCCCACGTGCTCGGCGATCGCAACAACAACACCTAAGTAGAAACGCAGCTGTGTACCGTGTCTCGCCACCACAAGGAACTAAAACCGGAGTGACGTGGGCCGGCATGTACACTACTGGCCATTAAAATCGCTACACCAAGAAGAAATACAGATGATAAACGGGTGTTCATTGGAAAAATATATTATACTAGAACTGACATGTGATTACATTTTCACGCAATTTGGGTGCATAGATCCTGCGAAATCAGTACCCAGAAGAACCACCTCTGGTCGTAATAACGGCCTTGATACGCCTGGGCATTGAGTCAAACAGAGCTTGAATGGCGTGTACAGGTACAGCTGCCCATGCAGCTTCAACATGATACCAAAGTTCATCAAGAGTAGGGACTGGCGTATTGTGACGAGCCAGTTGCTCGGCCACCATTGACCAGACGTTTTAAGTTGGTGAGAGATCTGGAGAATGTGGTGGCCAGGGCAGCAGTCGAACATTTTCTGTATCCAGAAAGGCCCGTACAGGACCTGCAACATGCAGTCGTGCATTATCCTGCTGAAATGTAGCGAAGGGAACGAATTAAGGGTAGAGCCACGCGTCGTAACACATCTGAAATGTAACGTCCACTGTTCAAAGTGCCGTTAATGTGAACAAGTGGTATCCGAGACGTGTATGTAACGAATGGCATCCAATACCATCACGCCGGGTGATACGTCAGTATGGCGATGACGAATACACGCTTCCAATGAGCGTTAACCGCGATGTCGCCAAACAGGGATGCGACCCATCACGATGCTGTAAACAGAACCTGGATTTATCCGAAAAAATGACGTTTTGCCATTCGTGCACCCAGGTTCGTAGTTGAGTACACCATCGCAGGCGCTCCTGTCTGTGATGCAGCGTCAAGGGTAACAGCAGCCATGGTCTCCGAGCCGATAGTCCATGCTGCTGCAAACGTCGTCGAACTCTTCGTGCAGATGGTTGTTGTCTTGCAAACGTCCCCATCTGTTGACTCAGGGATCGAGACGTGACCGCACGATCTGTTACAGCCATGCGGATAAGATGCCTGTCATCTCGACTGCTAGTGATACGAGGCCGTTGGGATCCAGCACGACGTTCCGTATTACCCTCCTGAACCCACCGATTCCATATTCTGCTGACAGTCATTGGATCTCGACCAACGCGAGCAGCAATGTTGCGATACGATAAACCGCAATCGCGATAGGCTACAATCCGATCTTTATCAAAGTCGGAAACGTGATGGTACGCATTTCTCCTCCTTACACGAGGAATCACAACAAAGTTTCACCTGGCAATGCCGGTCAACTGCTGTTTGTGTATGAGAAATCGGTTGGAAACTTTCCTCATGTCAGCACGTTGTAGGTATCACCACCGGCGCCAACCTTATGTGAATGCTCTGGAAAGCTAATCATTTGCATATCACAGCTTCTTCTTCCTGTCTTAAATTTCGCGTCTGTAGCACGTTATCTTCGTGGTGTAGCAGTTTTAATGGCCAGTAGTGTAGCTACATTTCTCACCCGCAGCAGTGACGTTCCCTCGACCCAGGAAGCTGACAGACCACGGAAGAGGCGGATGATACCACAACGCCCTCCGCAGTTCTCCAGTAATCAGATGGTTATGGCTACGGATCGTGAAGCGATGCTCGCATTGTGTATGTGACAGAAAAGTGGAAGACATAGTTACATGCTTAAGTAGGTGCACTTAATATTATTAGTAGAATTAATTATGGTGATGGGAACTGTTACTGTGTTTGTGGTAATAATGTATATTGTACAATTAGTGGCCGATACATAGGACAAAAATCTTACTTGATATTAATAATTCGTCTGAGAATGAATACAGTCTGTGTTTAAATTATAGGCAACACACTGTATTGTAATACTAATATTGTAGAAATTGATGCACAAATACATGTATGTACGTAATTCCCACATTTCTTTCTAACCCACTGGTCCGATTCCAACCGAACTAGGTATACATATCATTTACTGTCTGTAAATCGTCGCTGTGGGGGTAAGAACCACCTAACCATAAAAGGGTGGGAGAAGGGGGAGGGGGGTTAAAAAGCAGTGTAGCCCTTTACGAACGAACAGCCGTAACTTAGTCATCCACTATTTGGGAATGGCAGCACTTAGTGACCTGGAACTAGCTTCACACGTATTTTCAAACCTTTACCAAACTTTTTCTCGCTGACATCACCCACAAAATGATGAAAGGAAACAAGTTTATCACTTATAACATTTTCGCTGCTCAAGCAATAAAACTGTCGCATTAAGCGTGAGGTTTTAATTTATTAGTTCTTTACCGCTAATTGTATTCGCGACACATTTTTCCGACAGTATCCATATATGCCCCAGCGTGTACCTATAAAATATATCATTCCATGTGACGTCGTACAGGCGATATGACGTCATAAACAGTGGGAAGCGTGAAAACTGTGGCGTCGTCATGACGTTTTAATGTATTACTTCGTTACTACCAACCCAATTTGCAACACATTTTGCAAGCAGTATCCAGGTATGTCCCTGAATGTGCCTTCAAAGATATATCGTTGTACGATCCATACTTCAGGAAATTGACGTCATGAACACAGACGAGCGTGAAAAATAGTCCATAAAGCAATCCGTTTAAATGTATCAGTTCGTTGCTACAAACTCTGTCTATACCGTTGTACAATACACGGTTCAGGAGATATGACTTGATAAACACTGATATGCGTTAAAAACTGTCGCATCATACACTACATTATAATTTATTACGTCGTCACTACTAACTGTACTCAAATTTCGCAGACAGTAGCCACACATACCACTGGATGTACATGCAAAATTATATCGTTTTACAGCATATAGCTCAAGAGATACGACATATACACACACATAAAAAAGTTTTGCATCACCCTGGTTCCCAAAACTCTTGAAGATAGACGTTGACTGTGAATATTGTATCACAGACGCAGTTACACTGACTGTACAGAGATGTCACTAAACCCGCCTAAAGATGTAAACAACCATGCATGAGCAGCGCCCATTAGACGGAGGGTGTCCGACAGCTGACCAGTTCCAGTCATTCCACCTGGAAGGAGATACACGGCTCGTGTTGTCTGTAGTTCAACCATGCCTAGACGGTCAATACCGCGGTTCAACCGCGTCCGCATTGTTACTTTGTGCCAGGAAAGGCTCTCAATAAGGGAACTGTCCAGACGTCTCGGAGTGAACCAAAGCGATGTTGTTCGGACGTGGAGGAGATACAGAGAGACAGGAACTGTCGATGACATCTCTCGCTCAGGCTGCCCAAGGGCTACATCTTTATTCATGATGTGTACATACTCATTTCGCAACATAGAAGTCAGTCTGACGACGAACACGTTTCTCCCAACGAGAGACAAGTTTGTTAATACTGTCACTGTAGAATGTTTGAATTTTTTGGCCGAGCCACAACCTCTGGAAACAAATGAAAATCTAATGGGGCTAAGTCGGTACTGTATGGAGGATGATCAATGATAATGAACTCAAGGCGTCAGATTGTTGCAGATGCCGCTGCGCTCCTGTGTGGTCTGGCATTGACAAGTCAAAGGAGAGAGTAGTCCACCTGTGGACGGACTCTTCCACTTCGAAACTCGCTTACAGCACGCGATTTCTCACACACTGACATAGTTACATTGCACACCCGCATGCTGCCCGCTGCAGTTCGGATCCCTCTAGCAGCAGAGCACTGCAAATACGTAGACGTGAAGAATGAAGATGTAGGATGATAATGACGTTTGTTTTATTTAAAAAGCTTTAAGACGTGGAGGAGATACAGAGAGACAGGAACTGTCGATGACATCTCTCGCTCAGGCTGCCCAAGGGCTACATCTTTATTCATGATGTGTACATATTCATTTCACAACATAGAAGTAAGTCTGACGACGAACACGTTTCTCCCAACGAGAGACAAGTTTGTTAATACTGTCACTGTAGAATGTTTGAATTTTTTGGCCGAGCCACAACCTCTGGAAACAAATGAAAATCTAATGGGGCTAAGTCGGTACTGTATGGAGGATGATCAATGATAATGAACTCAAGGCGTCAGATTGTTGCAGATGCCGCTGCGCTCCTGTGTGGTCTGGCATTGACAAGTCAAAGGAGAGAGTAGTCCACCTGTGGACGGACTCTTCCACTTCGAAACTCGCTTACAGCACGCGATTTCTCACACACTGACATAGTTACATTGCACACCCGCATGCTGCCCGCTGCAGTTCGGATCCCTCTAGCAGCAGAGCACTGCAAATACGTAGACGTGAAGAATGAAGATGTAGGATGATAATGACGTTTGTTTTATTTAAAAAGCTTTAAGACGTGGAGGAGATACAGAGAGACAGGAACTGTCGATGACATCTCTCGCTCAGGCTGCCCAAGGGCTACATCTTTATTCATGATGTGTACATATTCATTTCACAACATAGAAGTAAGTCTGACGACGAACACGTTTCTCCCAACGAGAGACAAGTTTGTTAATACTGTCACTGTAGAATGTTTGAATTTTTTGGCCGAGCCACAACCTCTGGAAACAAATGAAAATCTAATGGGGCTAAGTCGGTACTGTATGGAGGATGATCAATGATAATGAACTCAAGGCGTCAGATTGTTGCAGATGCCGCTGCGCTCCTGTGTGGTCTGGCATTGACAAGTCAAAGGAGAGAGTAGTCCACCTGTGGACGGACTCTTCCACTTCGAAACTCGCTTACAGCACGCGATTTCTCACACACTGACATAGTTACATTGCACACCCGCATGCTGCCCGCTGCAGTTCGGAGCCCTCTAGCAGCAGAGCACTGCAAATACGTAGACGTGAAGAATGAAGATGTAGGATGATAATGACGTTTGTGTTATTTAAAAAGCTTTAAGACGTGTAGGAGATACAGAGAGACAGGAACTGTCGATGACATCTCTCGCTCAGGCTGCCCAAGGGCTACATCTTTATTCATGATGTGTACATATTCATTTCACAACATAGAAGTCAGTCTGACGACGAACACGTTTCTCCCAAAGAGAGACAAGTTTGTTAATACTGTCACTGTAGAATGTTTGAATTTCTTGGCCGATCCACAACCTCTGGAAACAAATGAAAATCTAACGGGGCTAAGTCGGTACTGTATGGAGGATGATCAATGATAATGAACTCAAGGCGTCAGATTGTTGCAGATGCCGCTGCGCTCCTGTGTGGTCTGGCATTGACAAGTCAAAGGAGTGGACGGACTCTTCCACTTCGAAACTCGCTTACAGCACGCGATTTCTCACACACCGACATAGTTACATTGCACACCCCTATGCTGCCCGCTGCAATTCGGACCCCTCTAGCAGCAGACCACTGCAAATACGTAAACGTGAAGAATGAAGATGTAGGATGTTAATGACGTTTGTTTTATTTAAAAAGCTTTAAGAATTTTCACGTCAAGAATTCGTGGCGTTACTTTCCTGCATGCCTTCATAGTTACGTCATTTGTAAGAGTAACTAATTCTGCTTGAAGTGTATCAAATTCAGAGTCACTAAATTATATGATAACAGTGGATCTGGTTTCTTAAGTACATAAACGATTTTCCTCGAGTCAGAAAAATGTATCCTGTTTATAGCTGTTGAACTGTGTAGCACAATGTTCTGCACTCTGCAGTAAAATGCTACGTGACATATGCATTATTTGTACCGTTAATACTGAATGCATTTTAATCTCTACAGGCTTTTGGTTTTTTGTACTCATCATTCAAATTTAATGTCTCCATATTGCAATCAATGAGTTTTCCGTGAAGTATCACGGATACCTGACAACGTTTATATATCGGTTATGTCTGATGTTTTGACAGCAGATATAGTACCTGCCGATATCTCCAGATAATTGCGATTATTACGGATGTATTGACTAAGCAGATTCCAGCTGCCTACCCGCGTTGAAAATATCGAATGGTGACGTGAGTGTCAAGGACTTTCTGCTGTTTTATAACACTCACAGAGATGTTCTGTTTTAAAGGGAAAACAAAATATTACGTTGGTGCAATAAAGCTGTCTGAAGACAGTTTCCAGAAATGTGTTAATACTACAGCATTCGAGTTATTTTCTTGAACTAGTGAAATTCGAATTGGAGTCAACTGATATTTTCCGATATTCTTATCTACGTTAATGTTAAGCCTTTAAAGTCGTCACTGCCCTGATGACCACCTACTGGGTTAATAATATGGTCAAAACATAGAAAAACCTTGAACGGGGACTACTACTTGCTGGACAAATGTCACTATAACACAATGCACATTTTCATTTTATATGGGCCGATTCGTAGACAACCAGTCAATCAGTATCTCGTAGAAAGCCGTCACATATGCATTTCACAAACGTCGTTAACACACTTGCAAAGTAACAATGCGGTACGCTGTTTAGTCACACGTGACCTAGGACTTCAATTTCTAAAAAGTGAAGAGCGAATCACTAAGGCTGTCACTTCAGTTCCTGATGTTGAAATGGTGTAGTATTTTGCTACAGATTCATTGGACAACATGGTACAACTTGGCGACGCCCAACTTCTCTCGATGGTGTGGTAATAAACTCTGAGAGTTAAAAGTAAGAGTGTCAGCTTGATACTCCAAGGCTATACGATTTGTCTGCCCCAAAGCCTCCAGCCCCTTTTTTTTACCTAGAAAACTGCCGCTATACGAATTGTGAAAGGACACTGGATGAAAACAACGAATGGAAGACTATGTTTGAGGTACTCTAATCGAGATAATGTAACGAAGAACTAAAACAGCAATGGCATAACGATTCGCTGCAGTCAGTAGTTTTTCAAATAATTGTACTTTAGATAAATAACTCTTAAAATGTAATATGTAATTGTTCGATTTATGCAACCATCTTTTTCTTGTACTTTTGTTGAAATTTTCGCTCAAACCTTTTTGTGTTATCCATTATTAGTTTTAATCGTAGTGTGTGACATGTTTCAGGGCCTTCTCCCATTCTCCGTGTTACCCTTAAAAACGATGTCTGCGGATGGAAAACGCTGCAGACATTACGAACGTATGTCTACATGCCCCCATAATTTTACGGGGGGGGGGGGGGGGGTTAGAATTTTTTTTTCTTTTGTTACATTTATTAGCTTTAACAGTAAGTCTCCATAATGGAATCATACGGAAAAGTTATCTTCGTTGAAAATTTATTTGAGTCTGATTTTTCCGTTTTCTTGTATAATGATACTAGACACATATTTCTTAATCTGTATCAGGTACCTACAATTATTCCAAAATAATAAAGTGTTATTTCACAATTACATCATCATTTATGAAGGTTATGGTTTGTCCGCCCCACCCTTTTAAAGCTGTTATCTTTAAGAATTATATGCACGTTGAAAATTGATGGAGATGATATGCGTAAATAATTCATTTTTTGCATTCATGCTAAGCTGGTATTAAGTAGCATAAACCATCGTGTTCAACTAATGATTGAAAACGTTTTATCTCTTCTTATGGCTTAATCAGTTTAGAAAGTGACTTAAAAACACAGACTACAAGACGAACTTGTGGTAGTTATCACCTGGACTCGTGCGCCCAACCATACCATATGTTTGATAAAACAGGTATAGTCTCTGAATCCTTGTGTCCCCCCCTCCCCCCCCCGCCCCCCACCTCCTCAATGCCGAAGAACATGAAAGAGTAGTGAGAGCGAAGGTATATGGGCGGCCTACTCACCAAAGCAATATAGAATCAGATGAATATCTTATCTGTTCTTCGTTAGTAACCGCTCGTACTTAAGCCACAAACTCTTTCACTGTGAAGTGTAATCGAACATATGACACCAGTGACCAAATCCACATTTCAGAGCTCTGGACTTTTTCAGCAAAAACGAAATTACTCAAAACTGGGCAAACTTTTGCTGTACTTTCATATAGAACATGTTCCTGCGAGATACGACGGCAAGCTGAAAAGAGATGCCTCCGAATTTTTACGTGAAAATTATTAACGCTTTTTAAATAAAACCAGTATCATCAACATTCTGCATCTTTGCTCTTCACGTCTACATATTTATTTCTCAACATAGTCACCCTGGCGACGGACACATTTCTCCAGCGAGAGATCGGTTTGTTGAGACTGTCACTGTAGAATGTTTGACTTTGTTGAGGGTGTCAGAAGCTCACCTCTGCTTGCAACACTTCATGACTATCAAAGTGATGTCCTCGAAGGTGTTCTTTAAGTTTTGAGAACAGACGAAAATCGCATGCGGCCAAGTAGGGACTGTCGATGATACCGGTCAAGTCGATGACAGTGGACTCACGGCATCAGCGGTCGTGTGTGGTCCGGCATTGTCATGCTGAAAGGGGGGGGGTACTGCATGTGTGGATGAACTCTTATAATTATAAACTCGATTACAGCACGTTGTTTCACATGCATTGACGTAATTATGTTGCATATCGCGAAGTTACACATTACAATTCGGAGCCCTCAAGCGGCAAATGGCTGCAAATACGTGCACATGAGGAATAAAGATGTAGAATGTTAATAACGTTTGTTTTACGTAAAAATCTTTGAGAGTTTTCACATAAAAAAAATCGGAGATATTACTTTTCAACTCGACCTCGTAATTTACTGCTTAGGATGGGTGTATCAGTAACGTTAATTCTCGTCACAGGGTTAAAAAATTGTTACAATTGAACTAAGTTAGAATTACTCGAAAGTTACACATTCCTATCACAATTAATGCGTCAACAATCAAAAACGTAGGTATTTCATTACAAATAATATGCGCATACGCGTTCCAACGTCTGTAGAAACAAGAGTAACACTTGTCTCTCTGTGGAACGCCCAACCGGCCCCCAGATGATGTCTGCTGGTTCGCCCTTGGAGAAAGGCTGTTTCACGTAAGAGTGCTGTTTACGTCGAGGAACGTCCGTCCGGCATGGCGGTTGTTACGGCGATGGCTTTCTCGCATCCTTTGCTTGACGTAACAACTTTAACTTAGGGGCCTCTAGTGTCACGTGCATGTTGTCTCCGTGGAAGTCACCCAGTGCAACATAAAATAACATACCTTCACAGATGTAAGGTCGAAGAAAGTTATCTCTTCCTTCTACCTCTCCATGATCGAGAAGATAAAACTGAGCGATATCTGCGCCTCAAAATTTCATTTTTCTTCACTCTGCTTTATTATCTATCATACATTTCATGCAACACTATATAAAATATAGGTCCTATCAACGATGCTCAAAACGTGTTAATTATATGTCTTCCTATTATGATATATTCGTACCATCTCACATAATCTTTGCAGTCTATATACATGGGTAACTCGCGTTATCATAAGTACGAAGTCTTTTGCGACGGAGTCCTTGACTAAAAATTTCTCTGTTTATTTGCTGCGTCCAGTCCTGATAAAATTCCGAGCTTTCTATGATTTCCTCCAAGTATCACTGTCGTGAAGCTATCGACACTCCAACTTTTATACCCAGAAGATCCGGATGACGATGATGGAGGCTCTCATCTAAGCTCCGAATTTTATCCGCTTTTGAAGCGACAAGGGCCGGCCGGAGTGGCCGAGCGGTTCTAGGCGCTACAGTCTGGAACCGCGCGGCCGCTTCGGTCGCAGGTTCGAATCCTGCCTCGGGCATGGATGTGTGTGATGTCCTTAGGTTAGTTAGGTTTAAGTAGTTCTATGTTCTAGGGGACTGATGACCTCAGCAGTTAAGTCCCATAGTGCTCAGAGCCATTTTTTTGAAGCGACAAGAAAACCGAGAACTTTTGATCCGCTTTCTTGTAGTTAATACCCTACCTGCAAAAAGAGGCAGAGTCTTAAACATTTTATGCATAGGTCAAAATTACGAGTATATTAAACAATTGTTAAGTCCAGAATGGAATAAAACAATATGCAAATGATATCACACAGAGGAGGTGGTGAGCCGCAGACAGGCACAATAAAAAATACCGGATGAAGTCCCAAACTCGTTTTTCCGAAATCGAAAGCACAATTCACACACGCATGGCCAGTGTCTCCGGGCGCTGGAGCCTGACTTAATATTGTAACGGTGTTCTTCCTTGTGCCTGCCTGCGACTCAACGGCCCCTCAAAATAGTATTGTCACTAGATAAATATATACATAGAAGATATTTGGGGGAAGTTTCATAAATAAAAGGTAAAGACATATGGTAGGCAACGAAAAGTTTTACGTGGAAATGTAGGAAAGTATTACACAGTTAAACAAGGAGCTAGAAAACGCTTTGAAGAATTTACATGTAGGCTTCTTGTCAGCCTTCAACGAGACGTGATATATTTTGAAAGATGAAAATGAAAAATCACAGTAATTTCCTAAAAATTTGATCTGGAACAACAATATGGTTTCCATATGGCTAGTTCGTGCTTGGGACGGAAACACTTATCCTTGAGATAAGTAACTGCGAAGTGTTGCGCATAAATGTTTGTGACAAAGTAAGCAGGGAAAAAGTAAGGATAATTAACGTATTTAAATGGCACTCAATCAAGTTTATTACAAACAGTTAACTGTAAGTTGTGTGATTCTAAATAGCTTTTGGAGGTGACAGTATTTATAATGGAGACAACTTAAGGTTGATGACCGAACGAGCTATAGACTCTAGGATAACAGAGGCACAATACATCATCTAGTGATCCCGATTTACATTACATTCCGAATTTTTTACCGCAGAACTATTAAAGCTGTTTAAATAAAACTAACGTTATTACCGTTCTTGCGTTGTGTAACGTAACTACCACTGTGCGTGAGAAACAGAGCGCTGCAATCGAGTTCCGAATTCGAAGAGTTCGGTCACAAATTGCACGCCCTCTCCTTCAGCATGACAATGCGAGACCACAAAAGAGAGCCGCAACATCTGTGACAATCGGACGCCTTGGGTTCACTGCCATCGATCATCCTCTATACAGTCTCGACTTGCTCCCGTCCGATTTTCGTCTGTTCCCAAAATTTAAAGAACAATTCCGAGGACTTCACTTTGTTAGTGATCAAGGGAAGCAAGTAGAGATGAGGTTGTGGCTCCGTCAACAAAATAAAAAATTCTGCAGTAACAGTATCACCTAAGTTCTCCGCGCAAGTCAGCCTGTACAAACCCTTCGTATCTACGTAATCACCGCAACCAACTTCCACTCGAAACTGCTTAATGTAGTCAAAAATGGTTCACATGGCTCTAAGCACTATGGGACTTAACATCTGAGGTCATCAGTCCTCTAGACTGAGAACTACTTAAACCTAACTAACCTGTGGACGTCACACACATCCAAGCCCGACGCAGGATTCGAACCTGCGATTGTAGCAGCAGCGCGGTTCCGGACTGAAGCGCCTAGAACCGCTCGGCCACAACGTCCGACACTATAATCAAGCCTAGGTCTCACTCTACACAGCGTTCAACTAAGAGACGATTTGTTGTTTGTTGCTTTCAAAGTGGATACTTCGTGGAATGATTCAAATGGCACATAAACGTGTTTATTCCATATACGAATAATGCGTTACAGCCGCTAACTCATTTGCCATGACGCGAAGGATCTATAGGTGTCATATTGCTGTTGTATTGAGGGAGAGTTAGTGGATCTGAGAAAGTACGGTAATATGTCTGAGGAAATATGGTAATAATTGTGGTAGACAGATGTCGGAAGATCGAAGAAGGACTTTGGAATGGAGCTTTTATTTTATTCGTATTTCTGGCGATAAGCTTTCAGTCAATGAAGCGTCCCAAGAAAACAGAGGCATAACCTTCAGGAGACACAACTACAGGTAAATGCTGATGCTATTGTTATACACGATAATGTAATTTCCACAGATCTGAGGATGTTCGCATCTGACGAGTGAAACTAGTCAGTTAAATAATACGTGACCTGTGGGATTTTCATTTGTATAATAACGAAGGGTAAAGTGGTCCGAGCTACGACTTGCAAACTAGAAGAAAATACAAATGAGACGAATGTTGGTAAGGCAATGAATGTGGAAGAAGATTGAAAAAAACTGGTGGATTCACTAAATCAGCTGTTCTTTGCTTTTACGAGATCCCTAAATCCCGCCTGTTGTTAAGCTTAAGAGGCTATTAGCTAGAAAATTCAACGTTATTACGTAAGTGAGAACATATAGAATTGAAATACATTCTACTTTTATAAGAAAGATCTGTATGATCAATGAGTGCATTTAGTTTATCCCACATATCTCTTGGGAGTTTTTCAATAAGTGAAGTTTCTAGAAAAATGGATGTAGACCTACTGCTCATGATTACGATGGGTATTCATTAAGTTTAAATTATGTCCTTGAAAAAATAAAGTTATGTAATTAATTTTTTGTTTCCTTGGAGGTACATGTCTTCATTCCTGGTATACACTGAAATCTCCGCGCCATAGTAAATTTGAGCGACAAAATAACTGATGGTGGCCGAAGTAGAAAGGATATAAAATGTAGACTGGCACTAGCAGGAAAAACGTTTCTAAGGAAGAGATATTTGTTAATATCGAGTACAGAAGTTAATGTCATGAAGTCTTTTCTGAAAATATTTGTCGGGAGCCATGTGTGGAAGTGAAACATGGACGATAAACAGTGTAGACAAGTAGAGAATAGAAGCTTCAGAAATGTGGTGCGTTTGTGTGTGTGTACGGCGGGGGAGGGGCGGGAGGTAAAAGTCGTAGAGGGAGACCAAGAGACAGTAAGCACATTCATTTCAGAAGGATGTAGGTTGCAGTAGTTACTCGGAGTCGAAGAGGATTGCGCAGGGTTGAGTCACATGGAGAGCAGCATCAAACCATTCTTAAGACTGAAGACTACAACAACAGTACCGTAGCAAGCCACTAGAAATGTCCACGGTCCACTGACAAAGTGGAGATGCAAAGAAACAAAATATTAATTATTTTACATTCGGTTTTCGAGGTTACGAAAAACCTCATTATCAACCTCCGTATGTCGTAGCAAGGTAAACACTATAATTAGCATTGAGAAGAAGAAGAATAAATGAAACAGCAGTGTGAAATAGACAGAGTTCCTATCAGGCCGGAGTCTTCTAAAATTAGGATGAGGGTAAGGAAAACTTGAACAAGGCGTCCAAGCCTAAGTATTCAGGGGTTATTTGCTGTAGATAAATGTGTGTAGTGTAGAGACAAATGAGTTGTAATACTTCGTAATGACACAATAGTGGATGGGGAGACGATTAGGCAGAGGTTAAGGCACTGGACCCACTGTCAAGAGAAGCCGTGTTCATCGGTCGACGGCAGTGTTGTCCGTTGTCGGCTGGCCAATTCTCAAGAGCGTTATTGCGACGGCAGCCATTAGCTAGAAACGATAAACATTGCAGGCTGCAATGGGCACGTAACTACATTCGTTACAAACGGAAAAAGCACTATGTTTTCCAAAGTGTCCCCGTGGGGTGACTATATTTCTATTACACGGTACCGTAATGATCGTAATCTATGACCAGCACCATGGAACGGCATAGCTGTATATCGAGAAGTGTAATGTTTTGGTATGTTATTGCACTAAATATCTACTTCATCTCCTATGTGTTTAGTGTGAACTGAATAACTGCCACATCAGGGAGGTGTTATAACTTGCAAATAAATGTGTTTTATTTCAACAGGAAAGTGTCCGCCCGTATGTGGCTAACGACGTGCAAGTCTTCGAATAATAAGAGGTACTAAAGCCTCCTTGAGCAGCAAATTAGCTTGGCATGTCGATTATCGTACATATTGTCGGTAAAATAGTAACACATTGCCCATGGAGGGTAAACGTCCTAGTTTTCGTCCCGGTACGGCACAAAAAAATCAAATGGCTCTGAGCACTATGGGACTTAACATCTGTGGTCATCAGTCCCCTAGAACTTAGAACTACTTAAACCTACACACACATCCATGCCCGAGGCAGGATTCGAACCTGCGACCGTAGCGGTCACGCGGCTCCAGACTGAAGCGCCTAGAACCGCACGGCCACACCGGCCGGAGGTACGGCACAGCTTTCACAGACTTTAAGAGCAGCGTTACCAAGCCTTATGTTTAATGAAGAGTAATTTGTTTTAATTTAGCCCCCGAATGCGATACTTTAATTACACTGTACGCAAAAATCTCACCGATAAAAAATACGCATGTGTTCACTTCATTTTCTTAACAGCATTTGTGAATATATACTTTGACAAGTGCGTGTAGGATGGATGGCCGATGGGAACATGTATCTGTTCGGTGGGAGCATTTATAGAATAAAGTGTAAATGCCGGACTGACAGCTTTCATCTGAAATACAGCTTTGAAACAAGTGTCTGGGAATCTGGTATTTTATACACATCAGAAAATGATTTACTTGTCTGTATGAGGAGAAACTGTTTTTTCATAATAGATTAAAATTTTATGTCAGACCGAATTTCGAATTCAGATCCTTGCCTTTCCCGGGCGGTATTCTCATCGGCTGCGCGACTGAGACCCGCGCCCAAGTTTCAGTTCTGCCAATAACGCTGTTTCATTTTCCGATTATCATACGAATTTCCGTGCAAACCTTGCTGGACTTGCATGTCTCGGAGAAAGGATTTTGCGGAGAAGTGGTTGACCCACAGTGTAGGAGATTGTTCCTAAAGAGAATATTTCACTTTGTGAGGGGGGTGGGTGGGGGAGGGGGGGAAGGGGGGGAGGGGGGGAGGAGGGGCAAGAAACAGTTACTTTCTATGAATACGTTTGGGTGACAGAGTGCAGGAACAAGTAGGGGCAATGAGATGATCATAAATGATACCACCAACACGTTAATATCCATAATGTCGCACTTCATGGTTTTTATAAGCCAAGACGTGACTGTTATTGTACCTAAAAGTCGCATCAAAT
The DNA here is from genome assembly GCF_023898315.1 of Schistocerca nitens. Lineage (NCBI taxonomy): Eukaryota > Metazoa > Arthropoda > Insecta > Orthoptera > Acrididae > Schistocerca > Schistocerca nitens. The sequence goes on along the minus strand of NC_064617.1, from coordinate 680,530,075 downwards.
AAAAAGCCATCCTCATCAGTGAATAACGTACATACTAAGAACTGCAGAAATAAAGCACGCTGCCCTAACATGTATTGCATGTATTGACAGAAAGCTATTATCAAATGGTTCAAATGGCTCTGAGCACTATGGGACTCAACATCTTAGGTCATAAGTCCCCTAGAACTTAGAACTACTTAAACCTAACTAACCTAAGGACATCACACACACCCATGCCCGAGGCAGGATTCGAACCTGCGACCGTAGCAGTCACGCGGTTCCGGACTGCGCGCCTAGAACCGCGAGACCACCGCGGCCGGCAAGCTATTATCGACTGACAGTTTGTCTCATTTAATCTTTGCGCCCGCTTAAGGTGCGAAAGATTTTTATGCAGAATGTTCAAGATCATCATGCAATTACGCCTCCCCTTCTCGCAATTCTCCTTGTATTAATTGCTGCAGTTTCATCCACAGGAGAAAAACTCGTTCTTGAAGCTCAGGCGTTCGTACATCGCGTGATCTCCCACGATCTGCAACTCTCTTCTCAAATGTGCCCTTCTCTCGCAAGCATTGCTAGAGACGTACGGACGTTCTTGCACAAGGTAAGTGCCTCCCAGCGTAACGTTCAGCCTTAAGTGGCGTGCTTCGTCCGCTTTCCCGTCTACTAGGCCGTACACGTAATTTAGTGCTTATCCGTCAAAGCACACACCCAAAACATTGCTGCGGTGTGTTCTGATGAAAGTTACTTGGAACAGAACAAACGACAATCAGACAAAACAAAACAAATGCCGTCACCAGTTGAAAACAAGAAGGTGAGTAAAAAAAGACACCACTGACGTATATTACAGGTTTCACTACAGGGAATTCCTTTCATACCTTCCTAACGAAAGGTTTTCGGATCAACGTTCATATAGACTTTTTGCGATCTTTTGATGATAAAGAATAAATCAATAACGTTTCTGACAAACGTTTTTATTCACCCTGTATGTACTTAATATCAGGGACCCTAATCGCAAAAACGACACACGACCTCACGTAACATATAAGCTATGTTTAACAAAGGTGAGCTGAACCATAAAGACACTCAAAAGGGAGGCGACCATGATGAATAATTTACGTAGTCTGCAATTTGCTGCCGGCTGGAGGGGCCGAGCGGTTCTAGGCGCTTCAGTCTGGAACCGCGCGACCGCTACTGTCGCAGGTTAGAATTCTGCCTCGGGCATGGATGTGTTGGCGTCCTTAGGTTAGTTAAGTTTAAGTAGTTCTAAGTTCTAGGGGACTGATGACCTCAGATGTTAAGTTCCATAGTGCTCAGAGCCATTTTTTTGCAATTTGCTGAAATGGTCGCAGATGAAGGAGCTGTAATGCAGAGAACACTAGAAACCAGCATTCCTTCATTTGATAATCCATTTTTATGCATTTCGCCGTCAGCCATTATCAGAATGCCGCTTCAGATAAAAACTGAAGGATTACATAGATACTTGGTTGACTTGCTACATATACGAGCATGGGCAGACCTACATGTTTTATAATTCTGCGGAAACCAGGAAGATTTAAGTGCGATAATTAATCGTATCGGCGAAATACCTATCCCGTTACATAGTGTCATCGTCTACCGCATGTAAATAACTGCCATTTGATGTGTAAAAGTAGTGCGAAGAAATTACGTCTCCGTCATAAAAATAGTTACTCATTCCAGGAATACGTGTAAGTACTCACACTAATCCACGGACTGTATTTGCGTTCAACTAGAACTCAGTCGCAAGTAAGAAAAACAAGATTCTTATTTAGCTATGGCAAAGAAACATACGTTTTCGAAAACGGAACTAACTAAATTTTAAAAGAGATTGCAGTTGTGCGGAATCCTTTCGACTTCATGTTTAACTAGACATTTGTTTGCTTTTTCACTTTACCTAATTTCCCGTCGATGTTTACAGCGGCACCGTCATTTAATTTGGCGTTATTATATTTGCCTTAAATTAATGTTTGGTTAGACTTTCAGTTTATTCAAATTAGAGCTTACAAGTTTCATTAAAGGAAACTGTACTTCAATAAATCTTCACTACGATTTAGTTAAAATAACAATTCCATGTGAATTTCGACACTGCACGATGTATGAAAATGAAGGTACTAATTTTTCACAAGCCGGCCGGAGTAGCCGAGCGGTTCTAGGCGCTACAGTCTGGAACCGCGCGACCGCTACGGTCGCAGGTTCGAATCCTGCTTCGGGCATAGATGTGCGTGATGTCCTTAGGTTAGTTAGGTTTAAGTAGTTCTAAGTTCTCGGGGACTGATGACCTCAGAAGTTAAGTCCATAGTGCTCAGAGCCATTTGAACCATTTTTTTTTCCACACATTTGACGGCAATAGTCCTTCCAATTCTTGAGTGTGATGGCCGATATAGTTGCAACCATTTTTAGACATAAATATTTACGCTTGTCTCTTTCACGTTAAGAGTGAAAACAGCAAACAATAAACAACAGAATACGCTGTACAATAATTTCGGATACTTCACTATTGGAAATGGTTTATGAAGGGTGAAAAAGGTGCGTACAATATATATACTTCATGCCAAGAGTAAGTGTTGCAGTTTGTTTTCTGAAGTACTTAAATATCTGCACACATTGTCATAATATCCGGAAACACTCAAAACATTGCGAAATAACTATGTAAAAGCTCATTAAACTTCTAACGATCTCACAAATTCCTAAAACCCTTTTTCACAATATTTTCGGCCGGTTTTAAATTCATTGGACAACACTTTTGTTCTTTCTCTTTTTATTACAGTGGGTCAATTGACAAGTGTTATACAAAGCTCAATCCCACAGTAGAACCAAATAAACGTATCAATCCGTTTGTGACGAGAACCTGTCCTATGATTTTTGTTTATCCTTTTAGTTGCGCTACAATGCTTACATAAGAGGAGGACAGAAAGGAGTAAGCAGCCTCAAGGGACTCATTTTAGCACGTAATACCGTCCACTTTACGCCTGATTCAAATGAAACCATGAGTAGGAACACGCTTTTAGTGAAATGTACCTTCGTGCCTGTGCCTCCTCTATGGTTCAGATGTGACGGAGGCGTCGATTTTGAGAAATGAAAATCAATTGGACATTCCAGGACCCGGAGCTGTGGTGACAGGCCGGCTAACAGTAGGGAATTCCCACTCGTTCCCGAGACGTTCTCCGAAATAGAAGGTCCATTACGCGACACTACGTGACCTATTCAAATGTCACAGTGTTTTCTATTTCTTGGCCGTATTACTACCTGGCGACCGACAGTGACTATGTAGTTTGGCGCTCGACATGGGAAAAATGCAAAAGTACGCTCGTATCTCACCAGCACCGGATATCGGTCCACCACGCTTGTATTTAAACAATCAAATAAACAATATTTAATACTGACAAAAAGTTGAAGCTCAGGCTCTCACAATGCCTGTGGAGGACGGATGACTTGAGAAAATAACGAGTATAATTTCAGGGTATTCACGTTCTTTTCTTGCGATTCTTCTGTGGAAAAACTGAAGGAAATCTGAGTTTCTCACGTTTAATTTCCGCGATAATGTTTTCTTTGGAGACGTGTGACTAATCAGTAGACTTTAAATCCCTACCCAAGAAAATACTGTTGACTCCAAACGTATCTGTCCGTGAGCCTGCAACGAACGTTAGTATTGCAAAATCAGCAGGTAAGAGATGAATTTCAGAGAAGACTGGTCAGAGGGAATAATGACGTAGTTTGACTAAAGTGTCACAACTATTATATAGACAACTACTGCGAATATGTATGCCAAGTAATGAAGACGCCGACGTAGGGAGAAAATCCTCAGAATCCGACACAAGAGACACGTACAGACAAACTCTAAGAAACATACAAACACATAGGAGCACGTATTCTCACTTTGAAGATAGCTAGATCCTTACTAAATATCGGTCCAATGTGATGTAACGGATGTTCCTCTTTTGCAAATGTAATGTAATGTTTTTAGTATTATTTACACGATTGTACTTATTATTTAATAAATGTCGTCATGTGTAAGGCAAATTATCTTCCGGTAATATCTTTAATATAAACTGTTTTCTCATCAGACGAGTAAATCAACGAAATTTCAAACGTGTTTGACTGTTAGAGAAAAGAAACATTAAAAAAAGCCTAAGGTCACAGAAGAGATACTGAATTTAATTGATGAAAGGAGAAAATACAAAATATGCAGTAAATGAAGCAGGCAAAAAGGAATACAAACTTCTCAAAAATGAGATCGACAGGAAGTGCAAAATTGCTAAGCAGGGATGGCTGGAGGACAAATGTAAGGATGTAGAGGCTTATCTCACTAGGGATAAGATAGATACTGCCTACAGGAAAATTAAAGAGACCTTTGGAGAAAAGAGAAACACTTGCATGAATATCAAGAGCTCAGATGGAAACCCAGTTCTAAGCAAAGAAGGGAAAGCAGAAAGGTGGAAGGAATATATAGAGGGTCTATACAGGGGCGATGTTCTTGAGGACAATATTATGGAAATGGAAGAGAATGTAGATGAAGATGAAATGGGAGATATGACACTGCATGAAGAGTTTGACAGAGCACTGAAAGACCTAAGTCGAAACAAGGCCCTGGGAGTAGACAACATTCCATTAGAACTACTGACAGCATTGGAAGAGTCAGTCCTGACAAAACTCTACCATCTGGTGAGCAAATGTATGAGACAGGCGAAATTCCCTCAGACTTCAAGAAGAATATTATAATTCCAATCCCAAAGAAAGCAGATGTTGACAGATGTGAAAATTACCGAACTATCGGTTTAATAAGTCACAGGTGGAAAATACTAACGAGAATTCTTTACAGACGAATGGAAAAACTGGTAGAAGCCGACCTCGGGGAAGATCAGTTTGGATTCCGTAGAAATGTTGGAACACGTCAGGCAATACTGACTTATCTTAGAAGAAAGATTCAGGAAAGTCAAACCTACATTTCTATCATTTGTAGACTTAGAGAAAGCTTTTACGAATGTTGACTGGAATACTCTCTTTCAAATTCTAAAGGTGGCAGGGGTAAAATACAGGGAGCGAAAGGCTATTTACAATTTGTACAGAAAGCAGATGGGAGTTATAAGAGTTGAGGGTGAAACGCGTATGTATTCAGTACCAGCGATGGCGAGGAATGACAGAATCTCTGACCAGAGAGTTGCTTATCGTTGCTAGTCTGCGCTTGACTGCGCGAGAGATCAGTTGCGAGTAGGAAGTGAAGCAGCATTGCGCACATCTGACAATGTAATGTACGTTAATTGTAATTAATTTGTTCAAGAAATTCCCCAATAATAATTTTATTTTCAAAGCAATCGTTTTTAAGAAAAGAATAATTCCAATTGGAACAATATTTCCTCTGCTTTTCCTCCCAGAATCAATTTATCAGATTAATTATTGCACAGGGACTAAGGTCAGCGATGCTGCCCTATTATTGTGGGTTTAATGATTAATGTTCATTTCTCAATTTTTGTGTCGAGTTTACATTTGGGTCATTATTATCCTATAATTTTTGTGGGGACCAAACATTTGGCTCGTTTTCATTATCAAAGACCTTTCTTTTATTTCTGCTGGGAGGTTACGTTTAGCACGATGTCCATTAACATTTAAAATTTTTATCTTCTCATAATTCTGTGGGGAGGTTACACTTGGCGACATCCGGCCAGGATCGTATTTCTTTGTCAATCTTCTGAGAAGTGGTCATATATCTGTATACTTAAATATAATTAGGATTTGGCGCAACGCATTTACTAATTTTGTCAATTTATTTCACAGATCATCGGCAATTCGTTGCTCTTTGTTGTATTTTTGTTTGTTGGATTTTGCATTGTCTTTGTCTCATTTGTGAATAATTGTGATTTGTGTTAAAATGCCGCGAAAAACTATTAATAGTACATCGCGAGGTGTAATGAATGAAATTACCGACTTAAACAACTTCACCGATAGTACTTGTGACACGCAGTGTAATGATGACAATCCTGCGTTTACTAACGATCAGTGCGTTCCAACCACTAACGATGATTATTATCTTAATGATGAACAAACGAACTCAATTGTGTCCTCTGTTAATTTGACGACAGTTGATGACGCGGGGCGTTTTGTTGCAATTCGCTCTGCCCAGCTTAACACAACCGGTTTGCTAAATTCATGTGTCGAACAGACGAAATTTTCTAATGAAAATGAACAGGATACTCGAAGTAGGACAGATTTATTTAATTCCGATTTAGTGACCAACAGTGTACATCCGATTAGCAAACATCTTCAAGAATCACAGAATGTCCAAATGGATACACAAAACGTGACAATTACAGACACACCATCACACAGTACAGAGAATAGAGATATTCATTTTAGATTTGACCAAATTATGGCAATATTACTAATACAGAAAGGAGAAATCAGACAACAGAATGAAAAACAAGACACACTTAGTGAAGATAACAAACAATTTAAAGAAAATTTCAAACAACTTAGTGAACAGGTCAGACAACAGAGTGAAGATAACAAACAAGATAACGAAAAACTCAAACAATACTTTAATGAAAAATTAGACAACAATTCCAGACAGCTTAGTGAACTGATCAAACAGCTTAATGAAAAACATGACAGCCTTAATGAAAAATTAGACAACAATTCCAGACAGCTTAGCGAGCAGATTACAGCCGTTGCCGCGCAGTGTCATGATACTAAGGAACAATTACGTGAGGAAATTGAGGCTTGTGCTAGGAAAAGTAGCGAAGAAATTAGATCTGTTGCTCAAGAATTAAGGGAAATGCAAACAGCTACAACAGAAACACTTAGAGACGAAATTAGCGGAGTCGCTAAACAATGCTCTGAAAAAGCTACACAATTACGCGACGAGTTTAAACTAATGACAGCAGAACTTTCGCGCACAATGGATGCAAAGATAGACGCGAAATTCGAACAACAGAACACTCAAATTGAAGAACGTTTTAATCACCACATACAAAACAGTGGTACGCGTTTCCGTAAATTTATACAGGAACAGAATAAAGTAAAACGACAAGTCATGGAAACAATCACCGCACAGAGACAAGAAGACAAACGTAAAATGTTTGCAAAGGCAAAAACATACGTAGACAACAATATTCCTTCAGTGTTCGATGAAATTAATACCATCAAACAGTCGAACACAGAATTACGTGACGAAATTTCTGACCTTAAGTCAAAAACAGATACACACACAGTAGATTTTCGAACAGTGACCGACAGACTCGAACAATTAGAACTAACACAGGATACCGATGTCGTCAAAGCTGACGTTAAGAAATTGAACGAAACCACACGTAAATTACAAAAACAGATTAATGCTTCTGACACTAAGAACGATGAACAGGTAAAAATACTGACTGAAAAATGTGATGAATTGGCCAGTCGTATTGATGTTATAGAAAATAATAATGACAGCAAATCAGACGATACTGCACCGATCTCGTTTAACCAAACATCTGTATTCCAAAATCTACAACAGACAATCAGTGAGATCGATTCATCTAATAACACATTGCGTAGAAAATTGTCAAGTTTACAGCAAGAGATAACACAGATAAAAAATATTTCAGTTAATAACACATCACAGCAGACGCCACTTTGCGAACATTTGTCAGACTCACGCAGCGCGTATAATTTGGGTAATCTACAGAGAGTACGCGACTTAGATTCCGAACAGACACAGACAAATAGATTCTCTTACAATCCTGAACCTGTTCCGTCATACAGAGATGATAATTTTGATTACAAACATTTTCTGTCAGCGAGAAAATTTAAAGTGTTTAAAAATGACAGAACACAGATTCACCCACTGGATTGGATACAACAATTTAGCTTTGCTTTTCCACCGACTTGGCCCGTAACGCATAAACTTGAATTTATTTGCAGTTTTTTGGAAGGTGAACCAGCTACTTGTATGAGACCGATCGCGAGGCAATGCTATTCGGTAGAAGAGTTTCAGAATGCTTTTCTATCAGCATATTGGTCGAAGACGACACAGCGCGGAATTAAAGATCAACTAATTAGTTTACCAAATTATGAGAACACAAATTTTTCCAGTGTCACGCAATTTTTTGAGCATATGGTCCAACAAAACCAGTACTTACGTGAGCCATATAGTGAATCTGCACTCATTCAATTATGTATTTCTAAATTGCCAAGATCATTAAGAGTGTCACTTTTAACGGGTCAGCAAAAAGAAAATATTTCGGCATTCAGGGATCTGCTGCAACTTTTAGAAGTGCAGCAATCAGATTATTCCTTCGTAAATAAAAATTTTTCATATAACAACCAAGGCCACCAAATTTACAGTAATTACTGTCAACCACGTCATTTCAATAGCAAAGGTAACAGACGCTTTAGGAATGACAACCACCAGAACTTTAATAGCAGACAAAATTTTGATTATCAGTATCGACAAAATTATCAGCAGGAACAGGAACCACATTTTAGTAACAATAGAGGTTTTTCACAACAACAGCAACAAAACCAGCCGGTTAGCATACCTAAGCAACAATGTAATGCACAAGGTCAACCTAACTTTAATGTTTCGCAACGTGGACGTATAGTCCCTGGTACAACAAATAGTAACGCACGGCAGCAAAGGAACAACTACGTACAGAAAACACAGTATATCAATTCCTATCGCAATGCACCGTATAGGAATGACTATTACGACAGACGTAAAAATAATGAGCAAAATTTTCAGCGTACATATAATAACAGTCAGTCGTACCAACAGTAAAATCATCAGCAAGAACATATTCTCATGAATGAACCAGATAGTAGATATCATCCCGAACGTAATACGTCAGGAAGGAATAACAGAATCGTACAAATAGTAGAAATGCCATAAAATTGTCCTGAAAATAATGACACGTCAGATAGAATTTGACTAGATACTGTACAGATCGCATCGTCCAGTAACACAAGCACTACTTTAGACACGCAGAATGTTGTTCACGAAAATGTTATTACTTTTGACGACATCAGAGACATTCTTTTGCAGGAAAGACCAATTGTGCAAAAATCCATTTCACATCCTGTCATCGAAATTAAAATTGGTTCATCGAAATTTTCAGCAGTAATCGATTCCGGATCACCTATGTCAGTAATAAATGAAGAAACTTTCAACGAGTGTAATAAAGAGAATACCTATCCTACATTACCATTAGGCAAAACGAAAGTAAAAGGAGTAGTATCGAGTAAAGGAGTAGACGTTAAATTACAGACACATTTATCATTTTGTATTGCAGGTCACACATTTCACTCAAATTTTTGGATTATACCGTTATTGACGACAGACATTATTTTAGGTACGAATTTTCTGGTACAACACGATGCCATTATTCACTTTCAAAATTCCTATTTAATGTTGAAGGATGAAAATGTACAATTGGCTTTAGAATTTCAGCATTCTTTATCTGCGGAAGAACAAACAATTAATTGTACAGAGGTCATTTCTGCATCACGTAACATAGACTGTAATTCCACATTGTTCACTGATACGTACGTACATAACTATAATACTCCAGACGAAGCTGACTACGACGTAATGCAGATGATTTCTAATAAAGTTAAACAAAGCAGTGTAATTACAGACGACGAACGCACGCAACTACACAAAATTCTTTTACAGCAAGCTCCAGTTTTTGACAACATTCCTGGTACTATGTCCGGTTTTATGTATGAATTTCAAGTCAAACAGCACGACGCATTTAAAGCAAAGCATTATCCCATTCCATATATCCACAGAGAACAAGTTAAGAAAGAATTGCAGGATATGCTCGACCAAGGAATTATTGAACCGGCAGTTAGTCCGTACATAAACCCTCTCCATATTGTAAAGAAAAAGGATGGCTCACTTCGCCTCGTACTTGATTCACGTCACATCAATGACATAATTATTAATGAAACAGATCGACCACAGACATTAGAGGAACTTCTACAGAAATTTCACGGTACTGCTATTTATTCTACATTAGATCTGAAATCGGGATTTTGGCAAATTCAGCTCCATCTGAATTGCAGAAAGTACACAGCATTTCTCTGTTTTGGCGACTGTTATCAATTTTGTAAACTACCTTTCGGTTTAACTATTTCTTCTGCAGCCTTTATTCGCGGTTTGAACACAATACCTCCGACAGAACTTAAAGACAGAATCACGATGTACGTAGACGACATTCTTATTGCAGAAGCTAACTGGTCTGAACACAATATGATTCTTGAACGACTGTTACAAACTTTTCGTGCACAAGGACTCACAGTTAATCTCAGTAAATCGCACTTTGGTAAAACTCCTATAAAATTTCTTGGACACGTAATTTCAGCAGAGGGCATTACGCCTGACCCGGAAAAACTTCAAGCTTTACGTGATATTACTGTTCCTACAACGAAGAAACAACTACGCAGTTTTTTGGGTTTAATTAACTTTTTTCGTAAATTTATTCATCACTCTACTTTAGACACACCTAGATTATGTCAATTGACAGGTAAAAACACTATTTGGTCCTGGGATAAGCAAGCACATTCTGAATTTATGAACCTGAAACATGCTCTGTTGAATGCACCACTTTTATCGCACCCAGATCTTACCAGAAATTTTTCCATAGCCACCGACAGTTCTAACACCGCTTTAGGAGTACATATTTTCCAGGAAATTGAACAAGATGGCTCTACAGTAATTAAAAACATCGCATTTGCAAGTCGCATTCTGTCACCTGCTGAACGAAATTATTCTGTTACAGAACTGGAAATATTATGTGTTGTATGGGCTTTTACGAGATTTAGGCACTTTCTATGGCAGACATTCCACCGTTTACACAGACCATAGAGCTATACAATTTTTACTTTCAGCTAAATTTACTCACGACAGATTAAGCAGATGGAAGCTTTATTTACAGTAATTTAATTTTACAATAGTTCACATTCCCGGCACACAAAATGTTATAGCAGACGCACTATCTCGTTCTCTCAACAACAATCAGCAAGACATCGCAACCAACTTCTGCAAAGCAAATTTCAGCGTTATGTACATTCAACAAGTTGCATTTGAAAATTTTATTTCGTCATCATTACAGGACATAGCAAAAGAGCAAAATAAAGACAACGTGTGGAAAGAAATTAAACACCTTTGGCAAGATAGGAATAATGTTACGATTAGAAACCATTACACTGTACGCAATGACATTCTGTTTCGCCGCTCTCATCCTGACAGCAACAATTGGTTATTATGCATTCCTGACGAACTGGTTAACAAATTAATCTGGTATACTCATTTAAGTTACGCACATTACGGAGCTAGAAAATGTTTTCTTATACTGAGACAGAACTGTTATTTTGCCATCATGGAGAAACGTATACGACGAGTTTTAGCGTCATTTAAAATCTGCCAGAAAGCTAAGTCAGACACAACTTCACATATTCCTCCATTATATCCCATTGTACCTGTTAAATTAAGACATATGGCCGCTGTAGACATTTTTGGTCCGATTCCCAGAACTAATAGAGGTTTTTGCTACATCTTTGTCGCTGTTCAACTCACTTCAAAATTTGTTACTTTCACTCCGTTACGCAAAGCTACTGCTAAAACTGTTTCGAAAGCATTTGTGAAACATATTTTATTTCATGTAGGACATGTGTTGAAAGTAATTTCCGATAATGGATCACAATTTCGATCTGCTATATGGACACGCATGTTACGAGCTAGAAACATTTCTCCGATCTATACTCCTGGAAATGGAAAAAAGAACACATTGACACCGGTGTGTCAGACCCACCATACTTGCTCCGGACACTGCGAGAGGGCTGTACAAGCAAAGATCACACGCACGGCACAGCGGACACACCAGGAACCGCGGTGTTGGTCGTCGAATGGCGCTAGCTGCGCAGCATTTGTGCACCGCCGCCGTCAGTGTCAGCCAGTTTGCCGTGGCATACGGAGCTCCATCGCAGTCTTTAACACTGGTAGCATGCCGCGACAGCTTGGACGTGAACCGTATGTGCAGTTGACGGACTTTGAGCGAGGGCGTATAGTGGGCATGCGGGGGCCGGGTGGACGTACCGCCGAATTGCTCAACACGTGGGGCGTGAGGTCTCCACAGTACATCGATGTTGTCGCCAGTGGTCGGCGGAAGGTGCACGTGCCCGTCGACCTGGGACCGGACCGCAGCGACGCACGGATGCACGCCAAGACCGTAGGATCCTACGCAGTGCCGTAGGGGAACGCACCGCCACTTCCCAGCAAATTAGGGACACTGTTGCTCCTGGGGTATCGGCGAGGACCATTCGCAACCGTCTCCATGAAGCTGGGCTACGGTCCCGCACACCGTTAGACCGTCTTCCGCTCACGCCCCAACATCGTGCAGCCCGCCTCCAGTGGTGTCGCGACAGGCGTGAATGGAGGGACGAATGGAGACGTGTCGTCTTCAGCGATGAGAGTCGCTTCTGCCTTGGTGCCAATGATGGTCGTATGCGTGTTTGGCGCCGTGCAGGTGAGCGCCACAATCAGGACTGCATACGACCGAGGCACACAGGTCCAACACCCGGCATCATGGTGTGGGGAGCGATCTCCTACACTGGCCGTATACCACTGGTGATCGTCGAGGGGACACTGAATAGTGCGCGGTACATCCAAACCGTCATCGAACCCATCGATCTACCATTCCTAGACCGGCAAGGGAACTTGCTGTTCCAACAGGACAATGCACGTCCGCATGTATCCCGTGCCACCCAACGTGCTCTAGAAGGTGTAAGTGAACTACCCTGGCCAGCAAGATCTCCGGATCTGTCCCCCATTGAGCATGTTTGGGACTGGATGATGCGTCGTCTCACGCGGTCTGCACGTCCAGCACGAACGCTGGTCCAACTGAGGCGCCAGGTGGAAATGGCATGGCAAGCCGTTCCACAGGACTACATCCAGCATCTCTACGATCGTCTCCATGGGAGAATAGCAGCCTGCATTGCTGCGAAAGGTGGATATACACTGTACTAGTGCCGACATTGTGCATGCTCTGTTGCCTGTGTCTATGTGCCTGTGGTTCTGTCAGTGTGATCATGTGATGTATCTGACCCCAGGAATGTATCAATAAAGTTTCCCCTTCCTGGGACAATGAATTCACGGTGTTCTTATTTCAATTTCCAGGAGTGTATATATCCAAGTACCATGCTTCTTCGAACCCTTGTGAACGATTAATGAAAGAAATTGGTAAACTGTGTAGAATATACTGCCACAAATGACATATTGATTGGGACACACACATATTCTCATTGCAAGATGTAATTAATTCCATTCCAAATGAATCCACTATGCTATCTCCGTCTGTTATACTGAAAAATGTTGAACCACCTAACAGAATTACAGAATTAGTAAACTTTCCTACATCTCGTCGACTACGACACCATGAAATAATTGACATTGCGCTGAACAACATCAAACGTGCCGCAGAGCGCCGGAGAAGACAGCAAAAACAGGTTTGTACACGCCGTGACTTTCACATTGGACAGAAAATATTAGTACGTACACACTATTTATCCAACAAAGGAAAAGGTAGGTGCAGTAAATTTGAACTTCTATACGCAGGTCCATATCGGATTCGCAGCGTTCCTCACCCCAATGTTGTACACGTCAAAACTTTGAGAACCAGAAAATCTAAAGGCAACCACCATTGGTCAAACATCAAACCTTTTATTGAATGAAGACACTTTATGATTTAACATGCTATAATGCCATTTTGCTACTTTTATGATCACTTATGCAATTATATTCACTTGACTACTTATTGATGATTATCGTATTTTTTTTTTTTTTTTTTTTGGCAAGTGCCCGGCAAGGTAAGGTTGCTAACCTTGTCGTTACACATTAGACAGTGCACATTTTCCAGATAAAAATTTCGTATGTTACGAATAATTATGCAGTTCTATCTCCATTAAAGTCTTCAATTCTCGCCTCTATTAACTACACAACATAACAAGCTGAACACAACGATCATCACATTTTTGTCTTTCTTAGGTATATACGATTGTTTCATGTTTTGTTTGTATGCACTATGAAATAATTAAGATATAGCAAACACCAGTCGACTTTGACATTTTGCCTTATGATATCTCAACATCGTGACTACTTTACTGCTACATTGTCATACACTGGGTACATTTTTGCCTCTGAACACTATCTATTTTTTTTTCACATAATACGTTTTTTGTCATGTTATGCTGTATGTTTAATTATGTTACCGTAAACCAGTCATTATTTAGCGAGTATATGATGTAAATGCAAGACATTAATCTCTGTTCATCAATTTCAGAAAGAAATGATGCGTGAAAGAAATAAATTAAACAGAAATGGGAATTTTACCTTCGGAATGATCGAAAGAAGATGCAAACCTCGTGAGGAAGAGTAAATGGATCAGGATTAACAAGCATTAACAAGAATATACTATAAACATCGTTGAATAACAGTCTTAACTAATTTTTTCTTTCAGAATACAAGGCGATTGATGCAGGCTGTCAGACAGAACTACACATCTTAGTTTTAGTGATGGAATGTGCTAGAGATAAGGAATAGTTATGTAATGAGTAATGAATTGATTTTTTGCAGATGATAATGAATGCTGATGAATAATGATGAAGAATATGCTACTATGGATAATGAAGTTTTTCTTTACAGGTGATGATAATAATGGAGTTATGATAATGTAGATAATGAAGTGATGGATAATGAAGTTTTTTTTCTTTACAGATGAGGATAATGTGGAAGTTATGTATTCATGCTATGTAGTTATTTAAGTATTTGTTGCAGTTCGCTTTGACAGCAGGTGTTATATTGCATAGTATAATGACTGAAGGTTTTGGAAAGGACAGCTATGGAACACATTTTTATACACATTTCACTACCTGTTAATTCGAAGTTCACTACTTTTCATTATAAAATGCGTTTCTTCTTTCAGCTTAATAATCCATTTTTATATATTTTTTTGCAGGAGAAATTATTTATGAAATTAATGTGCTATAAGCAGTTGTTCATTAAATCTGTGTCATTTATGAATGTGATTACATATACTCTATTTGTTTCATAACCTTGCTACAGCTGACTCATGACGAATGACGTTACACATTTTTATTTACAGGAACAACCCAGTAGCAAATTTTTTTCTTTTTCTGTTCTTGCTTTCCCCTATAAATACCCAAAGCAATGCATTGCTAACAAAAAATGTATTACCAGTCCCAAATAATGATACCAGTTTAAGAGAGTTCTGAGTAATACTGATTAGCTCTGAATAGTATGTCACTTGAATAATGAATGCATAAATACTATGCGCATAATTTCATTACTGTATTGGGATGGCCAATGATTAATTAATAATGCTTTGTAACTGGGAAATGAATGCTACTAATTACTGTATTAGGATGACCAATGATTAATTAATAGTGATTTGTAACTGGGAAATGAATGCTACTGATTACTGTATCGGGATGATCAATGTTTAATTAATAATGCTTTGTAACTGGGAAATGAATGCTACTGATTACTGTATTGAGATGACCAATGATTATTTAATAATGCTTTGTAACTGGGAAATGAATGCTACTGATTACTGTATTGGGATGACCAATGATTAATTAATAATGCTTTGTAACTGGGAAATGAATGCTACTAATTACTGTATTGGTATTACCAATGATTAACTAATAATGCTTTGTAACTGGGAAATGAATGCTACTGATTACTGTATTGAGATGACCAATGATTAATTATCAATATTATTCTTAATACTATGTTATTGACTACCTCCTGTTTTAAGTAATGACTTCTGATGATTTGTAATTAGGCAATGAATTTCAATGTTCTCCGTAAAACGAATGACTACTGATGATTTGTAATTAGGCAATGAATGCCAATGTTCTCTGTAAAACAATTAATGAACATTTTTCTGTAATACTACATACATGGTACAGAAATGTTCAATAACTGCGCACTGAATGCCAGCAACTACTAATGTAATTCCCAATGAAGACTAGTATGTGACTTAATGTCATTCACCTTCTGACCTAACTACCCTGAATTACTGCAATATCCATTTGTCCTGTATATCCTCTTGATCATGGAGCACTGTATTTGGTTTTTGCACTAATTCTACGTTGGTGTGCCTTGTAAGAGCGTGGTGTTGACACGACATGCTGTCCACCACCATAAGCGATGGAGACGTTATTATGGTCCCACTGTTTGGTGTACCTGATGTACTGCCAAAATGATAACATGGAATATTACTACGACATTTCAGTGTCTTGGCTACGCTGATAAACACTTCTGGGTAAAGAACTTCAGATTGTCTCACTTGGTGTTGTACATCTGTGGAAAGATATGGACTTTCAGTGCAGCTGCGAGCAACCTAAAGTGCTACAACCATGATGCAATCCTTCCCTTTCCTATCCTAATTCTTGTAACATAGTGAAAATCATTTTTTGCTAACATCATTTATGTTCATGGCCTATACATTTTTTCGATATATTCTGAACTACAGTGCGTGTGCACTTTTATCATTTTTCTAACATGATTTCTACTTATTGTATATACATTTTGTGATTTGCTGGTATGTTCTGAACTACAGTGCATGTGCACTTATGTCACTTGTCAACATGATTTTTTGCCATTACGTTTATTTGTTGTAAAAATGCTAAAGAGTTTTTCAGTGCGTGTGCACTTATGTCATTTGTTAATATGTTTTGTACTAACATTTTGTTATTGCCTAATATGTTTTGTACTCGGTGCATGTGCACCACATTTACTTCATGTTCTACATCTGAATATTCTATGATTGTAAAGTTAATTAATTATGAAAAAATTTGTTGCTCATGGCAAGTCCAAATGACTCACCATCGCTGCCCAATTTTTGCCCCCCCCCCCCCCCCCCCCCCCCAGTGGAGGGTAATGAAACGCGTATGTATTCAGTACCAGCGATGGCGAGGCATGACAGAATCTCTGACCAGAGAGTTGCTTATCGTTGCTAGTCTGCGCTTGACTGCGCGAGAGATCAGTTGCGAGTAGGAAGTTGCGTGTAGCGAGTCGGCAGGAGGAGTTGCGTGTAGCGAGTCGGCAGGAACAGTTGCGAGTCGGAAGTAGTGTGTGAGGAGTCGGCGGGCGTCGACATGGGTCTCTGGTCACGGTTCGGGACGAGGTATATTCTTAAATAAGGTAATGAAGCAGCATTGCGCACATCTGATAATGTAATGTATGTTAATTGTAAATAATTTGTTCAAGAAATTCCTCAATAATAATTTTGTTTTCAAAGCAATCGTTTTTAAGAAAAGAATCATTCCAATTGGAACAATATTTCCTATGCTTTTCCTCCCAGAATCAATTTATCAGATTAATTATTGCACAGGGGCTAAGGTCAGCGATGCTGCCCTATTATTGTGGGTTTAATGATTAATGTTCATTTCTCAATTTTTGTGTCGAGTTTACATTTGGGTCATTATTATCCTATAATTTTTGTGGGGACCAAACATTTGGCTCGTTTTCATTATCAAAGACCTTTCTTTTATTTCTGCTGGGAGGTTACGTTTAGCACGATGTCCATTAACATTTAAAATTTTTGTCTTTTCAAAATTCTGTGGGGAGGTTACAAGAGACATGAAAGGGAAGCAGTGGTAGGGAAGGGAGTGAGACAGGGTTGTAGGCTCTCCCCGATGCTGTATACTGATCAAGCAGTAAAGGAAACAAAAGAAAAGTTTAGAGTAGGCATTAAAATCCATGGAGAAGAAATAAAAACTTTGAGGTTCGCCGATGACATTGTAATTCTGTCAGAGACAGCAAAGGTCCTGGAAGAGCAGTTGAACGGAATAGGCAGTGTCCTGAAAGGAAGATATAAGATGAAAATCAACAAAAGCAAAACGAGGAAAATGGAATGTAGTCGAATTAAGTCGGGTGAGGCTGAGGGAATTAGATTAGGAAAAGAGACACTTAAAGTAGTAATGGAGTTTTGCTATTTGGTGAGCAAAATAACTGATGATTGTCTAAGTAGAGAGGATATAAAATGTAGACTGGCAATGGCAAGGAAAGCGTTTCTGAAGAAGAGAAATTTGTTAACATCGAGTATTGATTCAAGTATCAGAAAGTCTTTTCTGAAAGTATTTGCATTGAGTGTAGACATGTATTGGAGTGAAACATGGACGATAATTAGTTTCGACAAGAAGAGAATAGAAATGTGGTGCTACAGAAGAATGCTGAAGATTAGATGGGTAGATCGCATAACTAATGAGCAGGTATTGAATAGGATTGGGGATGAGTTTGTGGCACAACTTGACTAGAAGAAGGGATCGGTTGATAGGACATGTTCTGAGGCATCAAGGGATCACCAATTTAGTACAGGAGGGCAGCGTGGAGGGTAAAAATCGTAGAGCGAGATCAAGTGATGAATACACTAAGCAGATTCAGAAGGATGTAGGCTCAGTAGGTACTGGGAGATGAAGCAGCTTGCACAGGATAGAGTAGCATGGACAGCTGCAACAAACCAGTCTCAGGACTGAAGACCACAACAACAACAAGATCACACGCACACGAACCTGTAAACTATGCTCTAGGAGCGTATAGAATATGGTAAATTTGAAGATTTATGTCGTAATCGGATGTGGAAGAATATATAACCGAAACACACGATGGCATAATTACTAATAACAGTACAATGACACTGTTTAACAGCGAGACAGCTTTCCATGTAGCCGTCTTTGATGGGATACGTTGTGTGTTATTCATTTATAGCGATACGTAATCTGCACTTACGACTAAACTGAACAAATAACTCTGTACTGTACCAAATGAAGGGCTGTATGAATCTCAAGGAAATTAAGGCTTCTGAAGAGTTCAAGCTGTGTGCATGAACGAGA
This sequence comes from Schistocerca nitens, assembly GCF_023898315.1. NCBI lineage: Eukaryota > Metazoa > Arthropoda > Insecta > Orthoptera > Acrididae > Schistocerca > Schistocerca nitens. Next base: position 680,511,187 of record NC_064617.1, on the reverse strand, counting down.
CTTGGAAAAAATTTCCAGTTTGTATGATGAATGCCAGCTAGCGCTAAATGTGGAAAAATGTAAATTAATGTGGATGAGCACGAAGATCAAACCTGTAATATTCGGATAGAGTAATACTAGTACCCTGCTTGACTTAATTTTGGAAATTTGTTTTAAGTTCCCATGGGACCAAACGGCTGAGGTCATCGGTCGCTAGCAGTAGAAGCTAACTTAAACTAACTTATGCTAAGGACAACACACACACCCATGCCCGAGGGAGGACTCGAAGCTCCGATGGGGGGAGCTGCGCGAACCGCGGCACTGAGTCCGAGACCTCGCGCTACCCCGCGCGACGCTTGACACAGCCAAGTCGTTTAAATATCTGGGCATAACGGCTGCAGAGCGATGTGAGGTGGAACAAGCATGTGAGAACTGCTGTGGTAGGGAAGGCGAATGGTCGACTTCGGTTTATTTGGAGAGTTTTAGGAAGGGGTAGTTCACTTGTAAAGGAGACCGCATACAGGAGGCTGTGACCTATTCTTGAGTACTGCTCGAGTGTTAGCGATCCGTACCAGGTAAGATTGAAGGAAGACATCGAAGCAATTCATAGGCGGGCTGCTAGATTTGTTACGGGTAGGTTGGAACAAAACAAGTGTTACGGAGTAGTAGTAGTCAAATGGGAATCCCTGGAGGCAAGGCGACGTCCTTTTCGAGAAACACTACAGAGAAAATTTAGGGAACCAGCATTTGAAGCTGACTGCCGAATGATTCTACTGTCGCCAATATCCATTGCTCGTAAGGACCACTAAAATAAGGTACGAGAAATCAGGATTCATACGGACACATCCAGACAGTTTTTATTTGCGAGTGAAACGGGAAAGAAACCGACAAGTAACGACGCACAGTACAGGAGGTTTACGGAGTATCTATGTAGATGTAGACTTGAATCAAAGTCAGGTCATATGCAGGCAGCACGCTACAAACTACTGCACTAACGTAAATGTGAACTGGCGTGCCCCTCAGTACTGACATATCGCTGTGTCATCGTGCACCAATGGCGTCATTGCACGCAATATCACGGTCTAACGATAGTGGGCTGGCTACTGGAAGCCATCTTGTTTGTGATGTAAGTAAAGTAGTTGGCCGTGAGTATATCTGCTGTACTCCAGTAGACCAGCTCGTTTGCACACGTAGTTCAGAAGTTTAGCATTGACTGTTTTCGTTATCTTCATCTATTAAATGAAGATTACATAGTGTCAGTTCTTATAATGGTAAGCGTTTCTTAACTGCTAGTATAATAATTATTGTAATTTCTTAACGATCAACGTCAAAGGGTATTTTCAAGATCTCTCAGACTCTGCATCAAGGTTATTTCGTCAGTTATACTGTAAATTAACTAAATATAGCCAAATATTTTTGAAAACTCTGTCCATTTACATGATAAATATATTGAATGTCCTTTTCAGATACTAATAACGCCGAGGTGCTGTTGTGTGGCTGGCTGCAAAAGCAATTACAAATCACAAAACGAAACAGTGAGCACATTTCCATGCTGTGCAATCAATTTTTCCGGATCTCTCACGATACTAAACTATAGCAGAAAGTGAAAATTTTGAAAAGGAAAAAACAGAGGTAACAGAAATGTGTAAGCTTATAAGCAGTATGAAGAGCAGAAAGCTATTAACAATTTGGGGCTACAAACAATTGATATTTTCCGATTGCCACCCATATAAACAAGAATCAGTTGGGCTGTATTCAGAGTGAAAAACTAATAGTGCTGTGTTTTATTGATACTAGTGACGAAATACCCAGCAGTACGGCATCATTAACTGTTAAAACCGATCTGAGTGTACTCCTTTACTTCACAAAATAAAAATTGCCCCATCACAAAGTGCTCAACAAATGAGTGTCAGTAAAATCCAAGCATGCCTTGGATTGTCTATTTAGGCAATAGTATGTAAAGAAGACACCTTAAACAAGAACGTTGTGATTCAACATATATTTTCAGTGACAAATGCTCACAGCTGTATTTAAAATGATAACAGTCACAGGTGCAGAGGGAATACATTATTATTGCCAACTTTACTTTATGTATATTCACCATCAGCATATGCTGTTGTGCACAAGAGCAGTTATCTGCCCAGCTGTGTGCGTGGTGGTACCGATTCTTTGCATGAATAAACCCTTTGCCTGCCGTTGCTTAGCTACGGCTTCCTTGACATCCCGAGCGGTGGCACCGGGGTGGTTACGCAAGGGATTTAACCATGCACGCAGTTCAGACATGATCGACTGTGATCTTATCGATAAACTTCGCGTCGTACTCCGTCTTGTACCTCGGAGCCGTGGTGGTTTGAAAGGTTGATTACTTCGTGATCCTAGCCGTCGCCTACTGGGGAGTTGCAAATTAACAATACCTATGCAATTACAAGCCATATTGTCCATGATTTCCTTCGGCCTGATACAGGACAGACGGTGAGCTACGTTTTTTGTGAGTTTCTTGAGATTCGCAGTCATTTCCGGCTGTCGTTTATTATTTTGACATTAAACCGATTAACACTGACCAACTGATACAGTCTGTACGGTTCAGCATTCCGACAATAAGAATCAAAGACAATAATTCCTTCCACTACAAGAGCGTGTCAGTTACAGGAGGCGTATCTGCTTTTTTCTTTAATTAAAATTTTAGTATCTGATGTCAATTGTTTTTAAGTGTTTCTTAATATTAATTTTGTTATGTGATACTACGAGGTCAAACGAACTCAGTTGTTGACCCCTCATGTTCAGTTTGCATTCAACTGCTACATAAATTTTATTTGTGAGGTATATTTATATTTTATAATTTGTCGAGGAACTGCCTGAGACGTCGGCCGTAATCGAGTCTTTACTGTAAAACTTCCTTGCAGATTAAAAATGTGTGCCGGACCGAGACTCGAACTCGGGACCTTGGCCTTTCGCGGGCAAGAGCACTTGCGAAAGGCAAAGGTCCCGAGTTCGAGTCTCGGTCCGGCACACAGTTTTAATCTGCCAGGAAGTTTCATATTAGCGCACACTCCGCTGGAGAGTGAAATTCTTATTCTGAGTCTTTACTGTATTTGCTCAATTTTGTGTGCTTGAGGCTCTTCAGTTCTCTGGGATTTCGTTGCTCTTAACAGTGTTTGGCACACCCCTCATTATAACTCACAGGCTTGTGTACTTCTTTTTAAAGTTCCTGTTTTCTGTGATTACCCATACGAGTATTAGTGAAAGAGGCAGCTTCAGAGCCACGCAAGTGTAGTTATAAAATCGTTGTCTGCATGATTCAGATTTGTTGAACCAAAAGCCTAGTTCACAGACGTGATCTTTTTAAAATTTTGCTTTTGTAATTGATCTTCATTTATGCTAAAATCTGCGTCACAGACCCGTACATTATTTACGGTTTTCACGAATATCCGCATTAGTGAAACAGCAATTGCTTTTGGCTGCTTCACAGCCAACTACATGAATTAAAATTTCTGTCTTATCCGATCGTACAAGCCAGTGAGACAATTCCTTCTGCTTGCTTTTCCAGCTGCGTACGTAATTTTCTTTTTTTAAATTTCTGGTGTGTATTGATAACACTTTCTATTCTGTATCCTGTTTGCTTCACGCAGACGTGTATATATTTTAGCTCTTTGCCGATGTGTATTACAGAGTCTGTTTTGGGTGTTTCTCAGAATCTAACGATTTGTTTTCAAACTTAACCTCTGAAGCGAACAAATGTTATTTGATTCCGTAGTAAAAAATTCGATCTCTGGAATAAATCAGTACATAATTATACTTTCAATATTGTTTATTTTCGCTCGGAACCTTACTATATCCATATCCCAGCTCCCTACCAGTTCACTCGTATTTGCCACATTGATGCAATGTGAGCTGGCTAATAGCCAAGAGTCACTTACATAGTTTAAACGTATGTGGCAGCATAGATTATCTGAAGAGTAAAAAATTGCGGAAGATTAAAATAAATTTTTGGAAGACCATGAAATTATCGTAAACGTGCTCCCGGATGAAATTTACAAAGTGTCGCATTTGATCTTTAAAAGACATAAAATTCATGGTGACAGTAATACTGATAATAATGATGTTGCTAAAACAGCTTTTGTTTTCATGTTATACAGCGTCTTTTCAGAGTTCGAAGATGTTGTGGCTATTATACCAGTTGGCAAATTCACTACGCCTCAACTAAGAAGTATGTTGTGGAGTAGTGAATTTGATAATAGGTGTGCGAGGTCTGCTCAAAAAATTCCTGGACATTCATAATTTCACCCCAACAGCGTGTTGGAGAGAAATACAGTTGGCATTTCCACATACGACTATTCAACAAAAAACGAAATCATTGTGCTGTCTTATCCTCCATACTCTCCAGACCTGGCCCCTGCTGACATTTTTTTATTTCCGAAGTTGAAAACACCGTTGAAAGAACGAAGATTTGAGGCGATAGACGAGATAAAAGGAAATTAGCAGACCGCGCTTAGCGAAATCTACCAAGAGGCGTATTAATACTGCTTCCGGAAGTGGAAACGGCGTTGGAGGCGGTGTATCGATTGTGGAGGAGAGTACTTCGAAGAAGACAGTGCACAATAAATGAAAGGTAAGCGTAAAAAAAATTTGCTGGCAGAGTTCCGGAATTTTCTGAACAGACCTCGTAATGACCACCACACGGAATTAATTTTCTTAAAAACAGCTAGCTTTGCACCTCTTTGGGCACTCTGATAAGGAAATGAATTTATTATCCAAATTTTTACATTACAGAATGAAACAATACAAAGTTGTCAGTTCCCATTGAGAATGCTGTTATGGTGACTACTCTTTCTTGGTTCGTATTGAAAGATATATTGGATCTGTGTTTAAGCAATTCCATTGGTGATTTATATCAACATTGTGTTCTGCACAAAACGTATAGTTTTATACTGGAGATTTGTGATCTTGTTGAGGGCTGTTTGATATTTGGGGACCTACTGAAAACTATCAATTTCTTATCATGCATAATGGTAAGACAGAGAATTAGGAACCAGGTTTTAAATTGTAAGACATTTCCAGGGGCAGATGTGGACCCTGACCACAATCTATTGGCTATGAACTGTAGATTAAAACTAATGAAACTGCAAAAAGGTGGGAATTTAATGTGATGGGATATAGATAAACTGAAAGGACCAGAGATTTTAGACAGTTTGAGAGAGAGAATTAAGGAACGATTGATAAGAACGGAGGAAAGAAATACAGTGGAAGAAGAATGCGTAGCTTTGAGGGATGAAATAGTAAAGGCAGCAGAGGATGAAGTAGCTAAAAAGACGAGGGCTAGTAGAAATCCTTGGGTAACAGAAGAGATATTGAACTTAATTGATGAAAGGAGAAAATATAAAAATGCAGTAAATGAAGTAGGCAAAATGGAATATAAACGTCTAAAAAATGAGATCAACAGGAAGTGCAAAGTGGCTAAGCAAGGATGTCTAGAGGACAAATGTAAGGATTTGGAGGCATATGTCACTAGGGATAAGATAGATAATGCCTATAGGAAAATTAAAGAGACCTTTGGAGAAAAGAGAACCACTTGTGTGAATGTCAGGAGCTCAGATGGGAAACCAGTTCTAAGGAAAGAAGGGAAAGCAGAAAGTTGGAAGGAATATATAGAGGGTCTATACAGGGGCGATGTACTTGAGGGCGATTTTGTGGAAATGGAAGATTACGTAGAGGATGATGAAATGGGAGATATGATACTGCGTGAAGAAGTCGAAACAAGGCCCCAGGAATACACAACATTCCGTTAGAACTACTGATAACCTTGGGAGAGCCAGCCCTGACAAAGCTCTACCATCTGGTGAGCAAAATGTATGACACAGGTGAAATACCCTCAGACTTCAAGAAGAATATAATAATTACAATCCCAAAGAAAGCAGATATTGAAAGGTGTGAAAATTACTGAACTATCCGTTTAATAAGTCACGGCTGCAAAATACTACCACGAATTCCTTAGAGACAAATGGAAAAACTGGTAGAAGCCGACATCGCGGAGGATCAGTTTGGATTCCGCAGAAATGTTGAAACACGTGACTTAGAAAATAGATTAAGGAAAGGCAGCCGGCCGTTGTAGCCGAGCGGTTCTAGGCGCTTCAAAATGGCTCTGAGCACTATGGGACTTAACATCTATGGTCATCAGTCCCCTAGAACTTAGAACTACTTAAACCTAACCAACCAAAGGACAGCACACAACACCCAGCCATCACGAGGCAGAGAAAATCCCTGACCCCGCCGGGAATCGAACCCGGGAACCCGTAGGAGCTTCAGTCTGGAACCGCGCGACCGCTACGGTCGCAGGTTCGAAACCTGCCTCGGGCATGGATGTGTGTGATGTCCTTAGGTTAGTTAGGTTTAAGTAGTTCTAAGTTCTAGGGGACTGATGACCTCAGATGTTAAGTCCCATAGTAATCACAGCCATTTGAACCATTTGAACCAAGGAAAGGCAAACCTACGTTTCTAGCATTTGTAGACTTAGAGAAAGCTTTTGCCAATGTTGACTGGAATACTTTCTTTCAAATTCTGAAGGTGGCAGGGGTAAAATACAGGGAGCTAAAGGCTATTTACAATTTGTACAGAGACCAGATGGCAGTTATAAGAGTCGAGGGACATGAACGGGAAGCAGTGGTTGGGAAGGGAGTGAGACAGGGTTGTAGCCTATCCCCGATGATATTCTATCTGCACACTGAGCAAGTAGTAAAGGAAACAGAAGAAAAATTTGGAGTAGGAATTAAAGTCCATGGAGAAGAAATAAAAACTTTGTGTTTTGCCGATGATATTGCAATTCTGTCAGAGACATCAAAGGACCTGGAAGAGCAGTTGAACGGAATGGACAGTGCCTTGAAAGAATGATATAAGATGGACATCAACAAAAGTAAAATGGGGATGATGGAATGTAGCCAAATTAAATCAGGTGACGCTGAGGGAATTAGATTAGGAAAATGAGACACTTAAAGTAGTAGATGAGTTTTGCTATTTGGGAAGCAAAATAACTGATGACGGTCGAAGTAGAGAGGATATAAAATGTAGACTGGCAATGGCAAGGAAAGCGTTTCGGAAAAAGAGAAGTTTGTTGTCATCGAGTATAGATTCAAGTATCAGAAAGTCTTTTCTGAAAGTATTTGCATTGAGTGTAGACATGTATTGGAGTGAAACATGGACGATGACTAGTTTAGACAAGAAGCTTTCGAAATGTGGTGTTACAGAAGAATGCTGAAGGTTAGATTGGTAGATCACGTAACTAATGAGGAGATACTGAATAGAATTGGAGAGAAGAGGAATTTGTGGCACAGCATTACTAGAAGAAGGGATCGGTTGGTAGGACATGTTCTGAGGCATCAAGGGATCACCAATTTAGTACTGGAGGGCAGCGTGGAGGGTAAAAATCGTAGTAGGAGATCAAGAGATGAATACACGAAGCAGATTCAGAAGGAAGTATGTTGCAGTGGTTAGTTGGAGATAAAGAACCTTGCGTTGGGAAGAGTAGCATGGAGGGCTGCATCAAACTAGTCTCTGGACTGAAGACCACGACAATAACAACCGATGGCTTGACAAATCGTTCCTTACGCCCTGTCGATTACGTTCAACGTAGCGTATAAATGAAACAATAAGTGGTACGTGACCAAATTCCATGGAACTCTCACGATTGGCGAAGCCCGGTTGCAGCCAAAGAAACACAGTGCTCTGTGAGCAGCCGGCCGCCATATTTGTTGACATGGACGGTGGTGCAGCCTCCGTAGTGCCGCCGGACCGTAGGCCTGCTGCTTCTATAGACAGAGACAATGGTGTCCTTTATTATGATTCATGTTGTGCTTGCTATTTCGGTCTCCTCTCGTGCCTTTCTCTTGATGGCTATTGTTTACGTAACTAGTAAGCCAGTTTCCAAAAACGCAAAGTTTGGCGGCAGTCACTATGGTGTTCTGACACTGCTGAGGTGCAGTTTTGTACAAAACGCACGTTTCTCTCGTGCTCTTTTTGGATTGTTCTAAGAGATAGCTACGTCTCACTTGTTTACACAAGGGCTGGATGCAAAGTAGTGGTAACCCGGCTGTAACGTCAACAGATGAGTTGGCGAGCTGCCGTCTGTGTTGACACAACTCTTTTCGAGCTGGGACGGTACCTTCTCAATCAACTGCAGTTTCTTGACCGTTGAACGTCGAAGCAGTAGTGCAAGCGCTCTAACATCATGTTTACAAAGACTCAGAATTCAAGTGGCATGAGGTCGGAGACTGCAAGAACGTTTCCAGGGCCTGCATAAAACGCAGCGTTGCCATACAGAACAGTCGCACGATGGGTTAAAGCGTTCAGATTAGGCAGAGATTCTGTGAAGGATCATCCCCTTACAGGACGACCTCACGTGGAGGACAATAAAGCTCAATTCCCTGCTTCCTTGTCGGACGTTTATCGCTTGTGGACTGCGCATGTGGTAGCAGCAGAAGTCGGTGTATACTACATAACTGTGCTCCACATCCTGCACGGTATTCTGGAGTGGCCGCGCGGAGTGGCCACGTGGTTAGAGGCGCCATGTCACTGATTGCGCGGCCCCTTCCCGCAGCAGGTTTGAGTCCTCGGGCATTGGTGGGTGTGTGTTGTTCTTAGTATAATTTAGTTTATGTAGTATATAAGTCTAGGGACCGATGATCTCTGGTCCCACAGGAATTCACATACATTTGAACATTCTGGAGTGCCGCAAAACTGCGGTACGTTGCATACCCCATGAAATGTCTGAGGTGAAATATGGCGTCTCTAGCGGGTCGCACGGGATTTTTTGGTCCGGTACGAAAGGGAAGATAACGACTTTCTTCGAACCATCCTCTCTATTGACGAAATCTTGGCGCACTCATACGACTCAAGCTTGAGACGCCAATCCAATGAATGGAGGCGTCCCGATTCTCTTAGTCCACAGAAAGTGTGCGGTACACCAAATGAAGGTCATGGTCATTGTAGCATATGACGGGGTAATAGTGCGTAATACTGTACTTCCGAGAATGACAGTTGACGCTGCTTAGTGTACGTTCTTGCAACACCACATTCGTCCAGCTCTCAGATGAAAGCAACGACACTTCATGGAACAGCGCCCCATCATTCTGCATGACATTGCACGATGCCACTCCGCTGCTGCTGTCCAGGACCACTTGCGCCGCTGCTGATTTGAGGACCTGGAACATACACCGTACTCGCCTGATATGAGTCCCTGCGATTACGATCTCTTTGCTAAAGTGGAAGAACCATTGCGAGGGACCCTTACAACACCATGGCACAGGGCGGTCAATATGGGGCATCAGCAGAAACAGGCGCGCAGATGGTATACGACGCCTTGCGACATTTGGTTCAAAAATGGTTCAAATGGCTCTGAGAACTATGGGACTTAACATCTGGGGTCATCAGTCCCCTAGAACTTAGAACTACTTAAACCTAACTAACCTAAGGACATCACACACATCCAAGCCCGAGGCAGGATTCGAACCTGCGACCGTAGCGGTCGCGCGGTTCCAGACTGTAGCGCCTAGAACCGCTCGGCCATCCCGGCCGGCTGCGACATTTGGCAAAAGGTTATAAATAATGGGGATGATTATATCGAAGGTATGTAACTAAAAGTACCTCTGTCAATAAAGTCATTTCAGAGAAAAATAATAGCTCTCATTGCTTATTATCCAGCCCTTGTATTAGTCCATACATTCAACGCTCTGATCTGTAGAATGTCAGTTCTGATTTTCCTGGTGATGACATCATCCTAGGTAGTCCCTGCCCAGTGATGTGAATGGGGAAATATTTTATCCAGGACGACGTCAGCATCATTTAACGGTGCAGTAGAGCTGCATCCCCTCAGGAAAAGTAACAACTGAGTTTCGCCTTGCTTTCAGCCATTTGCAGAACCAGCAGAGCGAGGCCTTTTTGGATGTTAGACTACCAGATAAGTTAACCATCAAGTACTGAAAAGGCAGCTGCCCATCTTTGGGATAGGTATGTTTGTTTGGCCTCTCCACATCTACGCCTCCATTGTGATTGTACCTACGGTACCACTTTCTATGACATTGAAACACGCAAGCCACCACACCTCGTATTACGTGACAGTTTTCGCAAAACTACTTCGTAACCTTCTTAATAAAGCATTATTATTATGAGGATATCCAGTGCATTCATATTATTACCGTTTCATGCAAGTATGATCACAATTAAATCTAATACTAATTATGGCAAATCTAAGAAGTAGGCAAGACTAGGGTATATTTATGGCGATTTCTTTTCGAAATATTTAAATTTTTTGGCTAAAATTGTTTAGTCTTACAATATGTTACTTACTACATGGGGGTTCAGGAGGAATGCCGCAATTTGAGAGAAGATTCTACATGTAAAAATAAGCGGAAAATGTTTTAAGAATGGGTGTGTCATTTTCGATTATTATGGAAATGGAGTGTGTTGAAGACTACACTCACCCATGACTGACTACGAAGACAAGTGTGAATACTGCTCAACGAAATTCTGTTTAGGTGCTGTGTTAGACAGAATAATGGTGGGACATATGACTGATACATCCTACAGGAAGTGCTCAAAAAGTCCCCCACCCACATCAATGCACTTGTCAACGCATTGGAGGGTCTGTTGTGTTGCACATCGAACGTCACCTCGGCGGGCTTTCATGCGAGCAACGGCTTTGGTGATGCGAGCGCAGGTTCTTCATGTATATCCACCTTCACTGCATACACATTCCACTTTCCAGAATTAGATTTTCTCTCTGCAGCGGAGTGTGCGTTGATATGCAACTTCCTGTCAGATTAAAACTGTGTGCCAGACCGAGACTCGAACTCGGGACCTTTGGCTTACGCGGGCAGGTGCTCTACCAAAGGCAAAGGTCCCGAGTTTCACATTCCACTTTAACTATATGTTAGGTCATCTGACCTGGCACGCCAGTGAATGGGTTCACCGTTAAGGAAATGTGTTATTCAGGTACTGAGATACTTGTGTGGTATAGTGAATTGGTGATCCATCATGCTGTCGGTACATTTGCCACCGTTGCTCTAATGTCACGTCTTCCAACAGTGCCGGTAGGTCTTCTACCAGGAAATGTGCGTATGCTGCAGCTGCCGTGCGATTCGACGGGAACACAAATCCTATCACAAAAACGTCATCGATCATACTACACCAGGTGTCGGTGAGAACCAAACTTGGAATCTTGTTTCCCTAATATCATGGGAGATCTCCATCAACCCTGTATGAGAATTCCGGATGTTCATGGTACGATTGCATGTAAATGTGGCCCCACCTGTAAATACAGTGTATTGCACGACATGTAAAGCCGACCCTCAGAAATACCCTGGCACTAATTTGGCCGTCATAATTTATTTTGCAAATAACGGGACTCATTTACTACTTTAATGGACTCGATTTCTAATCTCGTTCTCTCAGCATCACCTGTTTTAGTTCGACTACATTGAATTATCTACGTTCTGCTTTTGTTGATGTTCATCTTATATCCTGCTTTCAAGACAGTGTTCATTCCATTCAACTGCTCTTTCAAGTCCTTTGCTTTCTATGGGAGAATTACTGTGTCATCTACAAACCTAAAAGTTTTTATTTCTTTTTCCTCAACTTTAGTTTCTACTCCCAAATTTTCTTTGCATTCCTGTACTGCTTGCTCGATGTACAGACTGAATCCCTTTCATGCCCTTCGACTCTTACAAGTGCCGTCTGGTTTCTGCACAAGTTGTAAATAGCGTTTTTCTCCATCTATTTTACCCCTACTATCTTCAGAATTTCGAAAAGAGTATTCAAGTCAGCAATGTTAAGAGTGTTCTCTAAGCCTACAAATGATGTAAAAGTTAGTTTACCTTTCCTTAAGATTTTATAAGATAAGTCGTAGTTTCTACCCGTTTTTCCATTCTTCTTAGCATTTTGCGGCCAACGGCCTTGCCACAGTGGTAACACCTGTTACCGTCAGATCATCGAAGTTAAGCGCAGTCGGGCTGGGCTAGCACTTGGCATGCGGGGTCAACTCAGCCCGTGTGAGGCAAACTGAGGAGCTACTTGATTGAGAAGTAGCTGCTCCGGTCTCGGAAACTGACATACGGCCGGGAGAGCGGTGTGCAGACAACCTGTCGCACCATATCCGCATCCAGTGACGCCTGTGGAGTGAGGATGACCGTTGGCCCTTCATGGCCTGTTAAGGAGGAGTTTTTTTTTTTTTTTTAGCATTTTGCAACCATGACTCATTAAGCTGATAGTTCGGTAATATTCGCACTTGTCAGCACCTGCTTTCAGTTCAATTGAGTGTTGAAGTCTGATGTTATTTCGCCTGTCTCATATATCTTGCACGCTAGATGGAAGACTTGCGTCATAGCTGGATCTCCCAAAGCTGCAAGTAGTTCTGACGTGATGTCGTCTACCACTGGGGCATTGTTTCTACTTAGGTGTTCCAGTGCTGTCAGTTTATTCTCGTAGTACCATATTTCCCACCTCATCTTCATCTACGTCACTTTCTACTACTAAAATATTGCTTTCAAGTCCATCTCCCCTGTACAGACTCTCTATACACACCCCTTGCAGCTTTTCCGATTTTGCTTAGGACTGGTTTTCTATCTGAGCTCTTGATATTCATACTTCTGCTTCTCTTTTCTTCAAAGACCTCTATAATTTTCCTGTCGGCAGTATCTAACTTATCCTAGTGAAATTTGCTTCAAAATCCTTAAAAATGTCCGCTAGCCATTCTTCCTTAGCTATTTTGCACTTCCTGTCAATGTCATTTTTAGGCGTTTGTATTCCCTTTCGTCTGCCTTATTTGGTGCATTTTTACATTTTCTCCTTTCGTCAGTTAAATTCAATATCTCCTGTGGAGCCGCTCAGAGTGGCCATGCGGTTTGAGGCGTCATGTCATGGATTGCGCGGCCTATCCCGCCGGAGGTTCGAGTCCTCCCTCGGGCATGGATATGTGTGTGTTGTTCTAAGCATAAGTTAGCTTACTTTAGTTTAAGTAGTGTGTAAGTCTAGGGACCGATGACCTCAGCAATTTGGTCCCTTAGGAATTCACACGCATTTGAACATTTTATCTCCTGTGGTATCGAAGGATTTCTGCTAGTCCTTGTCCCCTTGTCCTTTTACCTATTTAATCCTCTGCTGCCTTCACTACATCTGTCAAAGCTGCCATTCTTCTTCTACAGTATTCGTTTCCCTTGTTCTAGCCACCCCCCCCCCCCCCCGGTTGCCTAATTCTCTTCTGAAACTCTCAGCAACCTCTGGTTCTTTCAAGTCCTTCGTCCTTAATTTCCTACCGTTTTGCAATGTACATTTCATAACCAACAAATTGTGGGTAGAGTCCACATTTGAATCCTGGAAATGGAAAAAGAACACATTGACACCGGTGTGTCAGACCCACCATACTTGCTCCGGACACTGCGAGAGGGCTGTACAAGCAATGATCACACGCACGGCACAGCGGACACACCAGGAACCGCGGTGTTGGCCGTCGAATGGCGCTAGATGCGCAGCATTTGTGCACCGCCGCCATCAGTGTCAGCCAGTTTGCCGTGGCATACGGAGCTCCATCGCAGTCTTTAACACTGGTAGCATGCCGCGACAGCGTGGACGTGAACCGTATGTGCAGTTGACGGACTTTGAGCGAGGGCGTATAGTGGGCATGCGGGAGGCCGGGTGGACGTACCGCCGAATTGCTCAACACGTGGGGCGTGAGGTCTCCACAGTACATCGATGTTGTCGCCAGTGGTCGGCGGAAGGTGCACGCGCCCGTCGACCTGGGACCGGACCGCAGCGACGCACGGATGCACGCCAAGACCGTAGGATCCTACGCAGTGCCGTAGGGGACCGCACCGCCACTTCCCAGCAAATTAGGGACACTGTTGCTCCTGGGGTATCGGCGAGGACCATTCGCAACCGTCTCCATGAAGCTGGGCTACGGTCCCGCACACCGTTAGGCCGTCTTCCGCTCACGCCCCAACATCGTGCAGCCCGCCTCCAGTGGTGTCGCGACAGGCGTGAATGGAGGGACGAATGGAGACGTGTCGTCTTCAGCGATGAGAGTCGCTTCTGCCTTGGTGCCAATGATGGTCGTATGCGTGTTTGGCGCCGTGCAGGTGAGCGCCACAATCAGGACTGCATACGACCGAGGCACACAGGGCCAACACCCGGCATCATGGTGTGGGGAGCGATCTCCTACACTGGCCGTACACCACTGGTGATCGTCGAGGGGACACTGAATAGTGCACGGTACATCCAAACCGTCATCGAACCCATCGTTCTACCATTCCTAGATCGGCAAGGGAACTTGCTGTTCCAACAGGACAATGCACGTCCGCATGTATCCCGTGCCACCCAACGTGCTCTAGAAGGTATAAGTCAACTACCCTGGCCAGCAAGATCTCCGGATCTGTCCCCCATTGAGCATGTTTGGGACTGGATGAAGCGTCGTCTCACGCGGTCTGCAGGTCCAGCACGAACGCTGGTCCAACTGAGGCGCCAGGTGGAAATGGCATGGCAAGCCGTTCCACAGGACTACATCCAGCATCTCTACGATCGTCTCCATGGGAGAATAGCAGCCAGCATTGCTGCCAAAGGTGGATATACACTGTACTAGTGCCGACATTGTGCATGCTCTGTTGCCTGTGTCTATGTGCCTGTGGTTCTGTCAGTGTGATCATGTGATGTATCTGACCCCAGGAATGTGTCAATAAAGTTTCCCCTTCCTGGGACAATGAATTCACGGTGTTCTTATTTCAATTTCCAGGAGTATATCTTACAATTTAATATCTTTTTCCGAAATCTCTGTCTTACCACTGTGTAATCAATCTGAAACCTTTTGGTGCCTCCATGTCTCTTTGTGCGGAATTCTACCAGGCGGTTTCCTCTTTCATTCCTAGGCGGCTTCGCCGGCAAGTGTGGCCGAGCGGTTCTAGGCGCTTTAGTCTGGAACCGCGCGACCGCTACGGTCGAAGGTTCGAATCCTGCCTCGGGCATGGGTGTGTGTGATGTTCTTAGGTTAGTTAGGTTTAAGTGCTCAGAGCCGAGCCTAGGCGGCTTCCTCTTTCATTCCTTTGCCCCAGTCCACATTCACCTACAATTTTTCCTTCTCTTCCTTTTGCTAATATCAAATTCTTCTCTCTCTTCAGACTTAATTTCTTTTGTATTCCTTATCTGAATAATTTCTTTTATCTCATCACACATTTCTTGTGGTGGATGTTGGCGTTGTGTCTATCTTGGCTACAACAACGCATTCACTGAGCTGTTCATAGCAGCTTAGCCGCATTGCCATTTTCTTGTTCGTTGTTGAACCTACTCCTGTATTATATCTGATTTTCTGTTTATAGCCATGTATTCACCTCACCAGAAGTCCTGTTCCTCCTGCCACCGGACACAAATTCCCACTATACCTAACTTCATCCTATCGACTCCCCTTTTTTAATTTTCTAACCTGCTTGCGCGACTGCCCAGAGATCGGAATGGGAGATTATTTTACGTCAAGGACATTATACTCAGGAGGACGCTCTCACAATTTTATCATGCTACAGACCAGTACGTCTTCTGGCATTCAGCCATTCGCAGTACCAGCACAGCAAAGCTGTTTTGGTTCATGTGACAAGCCCAGGTTCAGTCAATAATCCAGATTGTTGCACCTGCAGCTACTGAAAAGGATGCTGCCCTCTTCTGGAACGACAAGTTTGTCTGGCCTCTCAATAGACAGCCCTCCGTTGTGGCTTTGTGGTTTCACCTGCGGTACGACTATCTTCATTGCTGAGGCACGCAAGCCATCCCACCAGCGGTAAGGTCTATGGGGGAGGGGACGGGACATTTAAGAGTCTAAAATCCATAAACATTATAAAAATGTATGTATGTAAGCTCCACATATCCTCCTAAAGCAATAGAACGATTTGAACCATACTTGGTACAGATATGGATCTCTGTCGGGGAACGAACTACACACCTACCAAAGCTGTGGGGTGGAGGTTAAAGAAGCACCGTAGCCCAGGATGCGCGAATGGCCTTACTTTAATCATTCAGTATTTGGCAATAAGAACACTTAGTGACTTGCGGCTAACTTTACACATAATTTCAAAACTTTAAGAAACTTTTTCTGGGTGACAAACCCTCAAAAATGACGAAAGGAAAAACAATTTATCGCTTACTACATTTTCGCTGTTCACGTAGTAAAAGTGCCGTATGAAGCATGACGTTTTAATTTATTACTGTTTTACTGCTAACTGTATTCGGGATACGTTTTGCAGACAGCATTCTCATATACCGCTGAATGTTCTAGTAAAATGTGCCATTGTAAGACAAATATTTCAGGAAATAAGAAGTTATAAACATTGACTTGCATTAAAATGAAACTATAGGGCTAAATTTGCTAGAGATGAATTATGTGTACAAATACGTGAGAAATAAATTACATAATTTAGTACGTGCATACGCGGGCGTGGTCATCGGAAAAAAGCTCATCTTAATTCCTTGGAGCGATTTCAACCAAATTTGGTACACGAGTTAGTTACGATCTGGGAAGGAATGCGGTGCTATGTGGGTAAAAATTACCAGCACCATATTGAGGCGGTGATGATAACGTGGAGGGAGAAGGGGGAGGACGGGATGGACACAGTTAGAAGGAGGGGTGGAGAAAATGAACACAGCAAGGGAACAGGTAGTGATGGACGAAGAGAGGGGAGGGGAAAATGGACTGAAAGAGAGGAGAGGAGGAGATGGATAGAGAAAGGGGAAGAGGAAGAAATGGACAGAGACTGAAAGAGAAGAGATGAGGAGATGGGAATGGAGAGGGGAGGAGGAGATGGACAAAGAGAGGGGGAGGAGGAGGTAGAGAAAGAAAGGGAGAGGAAGAGATGGAATTACTGAGAGGGAGGAAGAGAAGGAATTAGAGGGCGAGGAGCAGGTGGACACGGGAGGGGGAGGGGGGAGCAGGTGGGCAAAGAGAGGAGGGAATAGCAATAAAGAGTGAGAGGGTCAGGAGGAGATGGAAAGAGAATTTGGCGAGGGAGGCAGAGTGCAGGGAGAAGGAATGGAGGACATGTACAGAGATGGGGTGAAGGAGGAGATCAACAGAGAGAGGGAGAAGGAGGAGATGGACTAGTAGAAGATTTAAATATGTACGTACCTGGGCAACTTCAGGTACTCACTAGTAATTTTATGTGGGCTTAATTCGAGTACATATCCATGGTCTGGTCACGTTTATGTGTATCATAGAAGACAATAATGAGTAAACGAAACACACTAATGGACTTTTCAAGATATGTTATGTTGGTTATAGACAAAATTACACTCTTGCTTACATGAAGTACCATGGTTAAACAACAGTTTTGCTGGCAGCAAACAAATGTTTGTAACGAACGTCCACCTGTTAGCATAACACAGCATACAAAGAAACATTCAACTTAATTAGAGGGCTATTCATCGTGTTGGCCTGAGTTGCAATTTATGTACACTAAAATGTTTCCTGTTGCTCAATCGTGTAAACCCATCTGTTACATCTAAGCCACTGGTCCCATTCGTGATTTCTTTCTTTTTAGTTTTATAGTTTCCAAGTGTAAATGCGATGGAATTTTTTTTCATCTTCACCAGAGTTCTCAAGGTTGTTAAGAGAAAGGAGGAGGCAGAAGGACATTCGTTAAGATGGGAGTGCTTGTTCACAGACACTTTGGAAGGGCTAGATGGTGAGCGGAGATTAAGAGGCATGAGGAGATATAAGATGACAGACAACCAAAACGGAAGCGGAAATTATGGGATATGGAAAGGATACCAAATGACAAGAGAGCCTGGAGAGTTACCATGTGAAAATCTGTCGTTGGGAAGAACACTAGTCAGAAGCAGGCCTATCCATGGCTCTCTGCGGCCCGCACGTCTCCGCTTCCGCTGTCGCCAGGCCAGCCGCAGTTGTGAAGACGTCAAAGCGAGCCCGCGGCTAATGGTGGCCAGCATTGGCCGCGCCCGTCGCCAGTCAACATCGTCCCCGTAATGCCGCCGGCGCGTTATCGCACTCCAGCATAATAGCGTCTCCCACCCGGCGGGGTTTACCAGACCATTTGTTCTAGATTCATCCTTTCAGGAAGGTGGTCGACGCTTCTGCGAACATCTACTAAAGGGCCTCTAAGGACGTTTGCACCAGCGATTGCTCAGTGGGAGAGCAGAAGACGGCTTCGCGGTGTTGACTACGGTGCTAACCCCACTCCTCGACTTTGCGCAATAGTTCTGTCTCTCTCTTTCCTTCTGCTTGTCTCGCTCCCTCCGACTGTCTCAATATTCTTCTAAACTTCACCTCTGTTTTCTTTGCCACTGCCGAATGTTTATGTGTACCGGGTAGAGAGCTTAGTTTGGTGGTGCAACATTATCACTGGAAAATAAAATTTAAATAATAATAATAACGATAGTAAGAATCATAATAATATTTATAATAACTGTAAATTTTGTTTGAACAGAAAATTCTCTTTTTATTTTCTCCTTTACTTTTTTTAATTGCAATAATGCCACTAAGATCTAGAACAAGACGTCGGCTCACACCAATTCTTAGGGCTTGCTTAAAAATAAAATAAAAATTGCTAGCATGAGATCTAGTTTTCGTACAAATCAAAACAATAAAATGCTTTCACATACTCATGTGGAACCAAACATAGAAATAATTTTCACTGCTTCGCTGTGCAGTTTCGGAAATTCTGTCTTCGACAAATTCCGGTAGAGCCGGCCGAAGTGGCCGTGCGGTTAAAGGCGCTGCAGTCTGGAACCGCAAGACCGCTACGGTCGCAGGTTCGAATCCTCCCTCCGGCATGGATGTTTGTGATGTCCTTAGGTTAGTTAGGTTTAACTAGTTCTAAGTTCTGGGGGACTAATGACCTCAGCAGTTGAGTCCCATAGTGCTCAGAGCCATTTGAACCAAATTCCGGTAGAATTGGAGGAATGTTTTGGTATTGTAAAATAAATCATTTCGGT
Source organism: Schistocerca nitens (assembly GCF_023898315.1). Lineage (NCBI taxonomy): Eukaryota > Metazoa > Arthropoda > Insecta > Orthoptera > Acrididae > Schistocerca > Schistocerca nitens. The sequence goes on along the minus strand of NC_064617.1, from coordinate 680,492,242 downwards.
GATTATCGGTGTGCAAATCGATTAGTTCGAAACGTAAATCGGGAGGTCAACTTCCATTTGCTATCGAGAATGGCTTTATAAACACATCATGCATTGGTTGAAAGTTAGTAATTTCTTGTAACAAAAAACAAAACCAAATGTAAATAAATGAGAGTAATGTATAAATTTGCTTTGAAGTACTAAAACACGACTTGTTTTAATAAACAATAATTGTGAACTATTGCTTTTAATGTAATTTTACATTTGTACATTTAAGAACATGAACTTTACTTTGCTGTTACTGATATGTCGATAACTTACCTGGAAACGTTCGCTAAAATCATTTTCAAGAATAGTAGCACCTCGACGCATTTTTCAAAGCGCGCTCCTTCGTGGACAGATGCTGTCAAACGAAACCATACTACCGTTCTGAATAAACCACTTTTAAAAAATCCGGACGATTTCTCGGCTCTGAGCCCTATGGGACTTAACATCTATGGTCATCAGTCCCCTAGAACTTAGAACTACTTAAACCTAACTAACCTAAGGACAGCACACAACACCCAGTCATCACGAGGCAGAGAAAATCCCTGACCCCGCCGGGAATCGAACCCGGGAACCCGGGCGTGGGAAGTGAGAACGCTACCGCACGACCACGAGCTGCGGACCGGACGATTTATTAAAGATAAAATTTATGTATCCCTTACAGTAACGCTGAGGAATGTGTTACGTACTTTTTCACTGAAAAGGTGTTTTTGAGATGCTGAAATTTACATTGGAAAGCCTTTATTTTTCCGACCCCATGTTGATGAGAGTATTTACTTTTTGGAGTTTCAGACTTAAATCGTCAGCCATAATTTCTGTTAAAAATACCAGGTCAGCTGCCCATTCAGTGTCATGCAAAAGGGGCCCCGAACGTTCTTTGCCCTCTGACAACTGAGCCACGGTGTGACGTAGTAGAAAAACTCGGGAAATGACTTTTCCTTCGCTCAACCAATGTACCTCTGCATGTCTTCCAACAGACGATTCTTTACACACTTAATTTCTGCACTGCAAATTAGACATTTGGCTTCGTCATTATAGCTAACAAGAAAATGGAAGTCTTTGCTTTTTAAGGAGAAGGTTGATCTATTACTCTAGTAATGACTTGCGATTATCTATTTCAGTGTCGAATGAGTCGTCTGTCAACACTGTAGATAGTGCATCACGACGGCTTGACCAGGCAATCCCATTTCGGGCGCCTGTCAACACTGTAGATCAGGGCCGGCCAGAAATTCTGCACGCGTGCGGTGCTCCTGCACATGTGCAACTTCCGGGTCACAGCGTGCACGCCGCAGCCGTCAGCGTTCATGTAGTGCATGTTTCTACGCACAGATGTCGCTTTATCCACTTGCTGGGATACTCTGTACCGGCGCATTCTAGTGCTCTTTCCACAGCTTGCAAGCCAACCATGGGAAGGTATTTAGCGTATTAAACATTTAAAATACTGTCACAGTCTACTCATTGAGACGTCTACTTTTATTTTAACAGTTTAACCCAGTGAGACAAGTAATACAGTTAACAATCGTGGGTTTTTATTAAGGCAGCTTGACTGACGGCACGTAAATACGAGTAACGTTGTTGATCTAGTATTTAATAAAGAGAGCACTTAGCGACTTCCAACGAACCTTATTCATGATTTCAAATAACATTAAACTAATGCAAGGTTTCCTATAACTAATTCTCGGTGCCCTCAGTTACTCCCACATAATTTCTGTCTCACTGACCTCTGAACAGAATGCTGTTTCACTGACCTGTGAACGGAATGATAACCGCAGACCTCTCGATGATCACCTGTTTTTTCAATACCATTATTGCTATATCTTTCATCAGTTACGTCTGAAATCTGCATGATAACCGACAATTAGATGAATGTTATGTTATCGACTTCAGCTGAGCGTAGCCCTTCACACATTAAAAAAAAAAAAAAACCCTAAATGTAAGTATACATTGGAACAATCGGTTTAATGACCAACTTCCCTGATAATAATGTAACATGGAGCAGAATGCGGAAATAATGCACAGTTAGTAAACAAGAATTTTTAATTATGAAAGGAATAAATCTAAACACGTTTATCACTGGTCATGAGAAATGATAATCGAGTTAATGTGTCTCATCCATTTTCTTAAGGATTTAATTTTGCTTGCCGTTCTTCACTCTTGAGTACACTACACTCGTCTTTGTGATATGTATTGTAGTGTCTTTCAATTGAAGACTTACGCTGGCCGCCTATTATTCGGCGGCACAGCAAACACTGAGTTTTCACCAACGGCTACAAAAAAGAATTGAAGTTCCCAGTCATTTTTAAACGACTGAGAACATAGATCCCCCGACTTTTGCTTTTTCACAGTACCTGCCATTTCTCAGTACTTCTCTGTTAAGGTTACGGTTACCAGGGGTAAACGAGACTGGTTATATATGACGGTAGTATCTGTTCCCGAAAGAACAGTTACCGTGGATGACCATGTAGCTTTACTAGAAATGAAATGATAATTAAATGGACACCCTAGCTGCAAACAGGCGTTCATGTACTTCATTGGGGACATGTTGAAAATGTGTGCCCCGACCGGGACTCGAACCCGGGATCTCCTGCACTATCCTCTGTGCCCGCGGTGGCTCAGATGGATAGAGCGTCTGCCATGTAAGCAGGAGATCCCGGGTTCGAGTCCCGGTCGGGGTACACATTTTCAACATGTCCCCAATGAAGTACATGAACGCCTGTTTGCAGCTAGGGTGTCCATTTAATTATCATTTCATTTCTAGTAAAGCTACATGGTCATCCACGGTAACTGTTCTTTCGGGAACAGATACTACCGTCATATATACTTAAAATATGGCTTCCCGGCCATTGACCTTCTTGTGCGAACGCACACGCTATGCCCGAACTCGTACGGGACTTGGTAGATTATTCTGCCACGAGTAATGAGTATGATGGGCAAACATCTATTAGGCGCACTACGAATGTAGTGGTGTGGACATGTTGGGAATGTGGATCTCACGGGGAGCGTGCAAGGGATAAGTCCCTGCAGACGCACTATCCTCTGTGCCCGCGGTGGCTCACATGGATAGAGCGTCTGCCATGTAAGCAGGAGATCCCGGGTTCGAGTCCCGGTCGGGGCACACATTTTCAACATGTCCCCAATGAAGTACATGAACGCCTGTTTGCAGCTAGGGTGTCCATTTAATTATCATTTCGAGACTGGTTATGTTGCGCTCTTACTTGTACCACATAAACAGGGAAGTGGAGCCGCTGCCGTTCATTTAGGACACATGTCTAATAACACGTCGCTGTCGCTCGCCATCGCACACGTGCGCACATGTGCAGCACTTCCGCACGTCTGCACACTGTGCAGCGTTTGGCCGGCCCTGCTGTAGATAGTTCATCACGACGGCTTGACCAGGCAAGCCCATTTCGGGCGAATGAAGTCGAATACGACCGATACACTGTAAAAACACTTTCTGCGCCTCCCTTTCCACGGGCGCGATTTTCCGTGTGTGAGGGGCTCTGACCTAGCACCATGGTAGATTCAGTATGCAGCGCGACAGCAACTAAATTCAATACAGTTCAATTCCATTGATTGCCACTAATTTTAGATCTGTCACCTGGCATCTCAAAACGGGTCCTACATATTCAATAATCGTAGTCACATACAATGCTTTATATTATGTATGTAGTAATAAATCATGTTAACAGCAATCATTAGTAATGTCTGGAGCCGAGCGACCGCTACGATCGCAGGTTCGAATCCTGCCTCGGGCATGGATGTGTGTGATGTCCTTAGGTTAGGTAGGTTTAATTAGTTCTAAGGTCTCGGCGACTGATGACCTCAGAAGTTAAGTCGCATAGTGCTCAGAGCCATTTTTGAATTAACTCAAGTTTCATGTGAATAGCTTCCATCTTCAATTACTAAATGTGTTACTGGGAACACATCAGTTTGACATTGAAAGCGGCCTCTTGTTCTTGTAGACTGAAAGTTAAGCAGTTGTCTTTTAGATATTCGACGTGCTACGATGTTGACTGTAGTCCACAAATCTCAGTTACAGTTGTTTGCAGATCGCAGTCTAATTGTCTGCAGTCTCTCTCTAACTGAAAAAGGGAGCATCTGAGAACGACATGATCAGCGGAACCTTCCTCTCCTCATCCACATATTGGAGTGTTACTACATACCACTCGATGCAGATGTTTGGGACATGCGCCGTGGCCCGGTAGTAGGTGCAGCATACCTCGAGTAGGAGTCATGTCGCGCAGTTTGATCCTGTCCTGATGCTTGGGAATATGCTGTAAACACGCCTTGCAGTGCTCCTAGCGTCCCAGCCAGATTGCTATCAACTTAACTGCAGGCATGGAAATTTTAATCAGTAATAAGAGTTCCTGTGATCTCGTAAAAACGATCATATTTCTCACGCCACACCATTGCCCTGTATCGTACCACGTTATCCATAGAACATATCCCGATAATCACCAGTAAGTCTTCTACAGTTGTAGTGCGAAAGGCACCGGTGAGCCTCAGAAGTACGCTCCGCTGAATTCATCGCAGTATTATTTTGAAGGCGCCTAATCTGAGGCGATGTGCCCAGACGCTGGCATCGAAGCCCACAACAGCGTTAAATATAGCTTTGTGATGTGACCGCATCACACAAAAATGTAATTTATAGTCAGCAGTGCCAGCACTAGCAGGTCTATGCGTAACTTTGTCCCCTTTCTGGGTAGCAGATTTTACGTTTTATAGAAAGTTTCTTTTCTCGTTTACATTGATTCAAGAGCAAACAGGCATGCCTCAAGGACTGATAAACAGTCACAGAAACCTGTCCTGCAGTCTGAACGGTGCACGAGATAAAGCGGTTCGAATGTCAATGAGTTTGTCGTGTTCTGCATTTGGACACATACATAACTCTCGCAGAGACGCATACACCTATCCGGATAAGGTATGGAGCACTGTTCTTAACGCTGAAGCTTCTATGTACAAGACTGGTACCGTTTCGCGGTATAATTCAGATTTTTCTTTGATACCCGTGGTTTCAGACCTCCAGACAATGGTAAAACGGAATTTCAGTTGGGAAATTCCTAGGACTACTGTCTGAACAAATATTAAATCTCGTAACAGTATTTTCGTTGTATTCGTTTCGAAATCAGGAAGATTTTTTGCAGTTGGTGATGAGTGTGTGCAGCAACTTGGAAAAAAGACAAAATTCCAGCCATCAGAAATACTATGGATGTTGTGTTTGAATATGAGTTACGATTTGCCAGTGATTGATGGCTCTGAGCACTATGCGACTTAACATCTGAGGTCATCAGTCCCCTAGAACTTAGAACTACATAAACCTAACTAACCTAAGGACATTACACACATCCATGCCCACGGCAGGATTCGAACCTGCGACCGTAGCTGTCGCGCGGTTCCAGACTGTAGCACCTAGAACCTAGAACCACACCGGCCGGCTTCAGTGATTGAATCAATAATAGATATACGCGTACTAATACACAAGAGGATAGCATAACACTTAGGGCGTCTTCTCAGCAAAAATGTCGTGCCTCATAGCTGGTGAACAATTCATTATAAAAGTGGTCGGCTTGTTTTGATTTATATTAATCTGGATGGGCACTGCCAAGTAAAGATCTGCTACTCCCTTCTCCAGTTTTTATACTCTAATTTTCCTTTCTCACACCAAATTCGCTTTTTGCCGTATAACCATGGACTCCACATTCACCTTGGACTAGAAAATGGGAGGGGGAGGGGGACAGGAACTTGTAGTTGCCTGATTTCTTGACTATCACACTCTGACATACTTGCAATGTCGTCCGTTCCTGGTAGCATTCCAAAGATGTTACGGACACAGTAAGGACACAAAGGACACAATGTGCCTCACTCTAAATGGGAAATATTTGATAATCGATCAAGTTATCTCTTGGTAAACAGGAATTATTGACTACTCGGGGGATTTCGTAATACATGGGAATGTGTGATCGGTCTGAACATTTCGAAACCAATTTGGATGAAAACAGAGCTTATTATGATAGTGTGAAAACCCACACGATGCACGCCAAACGTGTCTTTCCAGGGAGTAAATATGAAACATAGGAAAATGTCATGAAGGGTGAATAATTCGATTTGCCATTCACATAATCAATCGCCCAAAGAGGTACCAAGAACTTTAGTACATTATCCCAGAACGTGAAACCATGCAGACCAAGACAAAAGACATGAACTACATTGGAATAGAATTCAACGTCAGAGCTTTCCCGCAAAATTAATAAACTCAGCAACTTCATGTAATCTGCGTTTTCGCGACGCAAATAGTGGTTATTTTGTATAGAATACTTTGGTTTGTTCATTAATATGGTCTAAAAAAGGTCAGTTTCACTACCACCCATGACAAAAAATGAACCATTAAAACACGGAAAACATTTAAAAATCCCACGATCAAATTAACCGAGAACACACGGGAACCATGGGTAAACGCTGAAGGCGATTATCCAACTAAGGAATAACATACTTTGCCCGACACAATTTAGACACTGAAAATAATCCCTCAAGATCACTAACTTGTGCCCAAATATTCAATTTGATCCACCTGATCTAACGAAATATGATATTCATGAGTAGACAGATATGAACTCGGCCACTTAAAGTTAGTTAACTCCTCTTCCTTTCAACATGAAATAAACGAATATGGGGTTTATAATATTTTAATTAGCTCGCATTCTCTTGAAAAAACGTGAAATAATTTTGTGACAGAGGGAATCTTAGCAAAGCTAGTAATTTTATATCCTTACGAACAAAGGCTGTCCACACTGAACATGCCATATTTTGTTCCTAGAGAAGCCATTAAGTTTACAAAAAGTCCTTTGTTGTGCTCAGTGACGCTATTTGCTGTACTTTCTCACTAATCATGTTTGTTTTTAAATAAATTTTCACAGGTAAATAGTAAATGAGGTGTAAGTCTTTATGCTGGCCGGGGTGGCCGAGCGGTTCTAGGCGCTACAGTCTGGAACCGCGCGACCGCTACGGTCGCAGGTTCGAATCCTGCCTCGGGCATGAATGTGTGTAATGTCCTTAGGTTAGTTAGGTTTAATTAGTTCTAAGATCTAGGGGACTGATGATCTCAGAAGTTAAGTCCCAGAGTGCTCAGAGCCATTTGAACCATATTTTTGTAAGTCTTTATTTATTTTCATGGAGGCAAATGACATATTCATAATACATATTTCCATAAGCAAACTTATTTCGCTTACGTTTCTGTTTCATTCAATTTTAAGATGCCACGTAAGTGGCAACGACGTGAATAACGTTTGCTATGAATGCAGTGAATTGACTTTTGCTTTTCAGAAACGTGAATTGACTCTGTTCCTAAAGGGAAAAATATTACCATTACTTCGACTTTAAAATAGATGAGGATAAACCTTGGGCACCAAATATTGGTGTAATTCTTGTGCTGTAAATATCCATTGTTGGTCAAGCAAAACAGTAAAGTGAATGCCGTTTGCAGTTCCCTTAACGTGGTGAGAATCTACAAAATATCTGTCCACAAACTTCTGAAGACATACTAAGAGCTAGTTTGTGATTAAGTTGCTAAGGATTCTCTTTTTGGACTCTCATATAAACTTCTTTCCAAGAAATTGTGGCGCTGTGAGTTATAAGCACCTAGAGCGATTCCATCAAAATATTTCAGCGATGGGAACAAAGTATCAGGGCAACTGGAACTAAATTATGCTTGCAGGCTGTTTTTGGATGCCTCAGCATGTCATGATTTATGCCTCAGAATCAGATTATAAACGAAAACAAACAAAAAAAAAAACAGAAACGTTCAAGTGAATAATTAAATAAGTAAGTTACCAAAGGGTGAAGTTCCACACATACATGTACACATAAAAATTCCTTTGAAGGAAGGGGTAATAAAATATTTCTAGTGTTATATTTTTTTTCTTCGATCACAATTTGCATGCACCCGTGTATTTTTGTAAAGAATAAAGACAGTTTTAATTTTGTTTGTACGCCAATGATTCTTGGATGCGCTACTTCACTTCCTTCTACTTTTCATACATGCGATAAACTACACCATGCAAAACACTTCAGTTTGTCCAGTACTTCATTTTCTGATAATGGTTCAACAGTGTACAAAGAGTTCACCATCAGACCAAACCCTACATCTACCCAAATTAATATTCCATTATCTTTTGGTACTATATGCTGCGAGTTGACTTTAAGGGACCTTGTACACAGTTTAGGCGGTTGCCTCTGACATAGGGCTGAACTTTGACGCAGTAATGGAGCCCAGATGAAACGGTGCTCCATTCTGTATTACTGCACGCCATTCCAGGTCAACTTTGGTGTCATGTATAACCAGGAAATTTAAACGAAGAACGACTTTGTAACCTCTGCCGACCACGGAAAGAACTTGTGCATCAGCCTTTGCGAACTCAGAATCCTATTACTATCGAACTGAATGAATATACACTAATCCCTCCAACGCTGCTTGATGTTCAACATGGTGGATCTATTTTTACTTTGCCCGAGATCCATTGTCAACTAAAATTTAAACACCTTCCCCTTTACGTAATCACATAGAAAAAAGTGTGTCATTGATTTTGGACTAAGCCTATCAGATACAGCGTGCATTACCCTAACGTGGACAGTGCTGGTTCTGTGAACACTTGCCACGTCATTTGTGCCAGGATCAGTGGTCATTTTGTGTAATGACTGAAAAACTTCAGCTCAGAGCCCAGTTTTTCCACAATCAGGGGACTTGGCTTCACAAAAACAGCACTGTTGGCACTGATGGATCACAAAACATAAGCTGCAGTACGAAAACGGTCGTGGATGTCGCCTGCTCCTGGAGTCCTTGCGTGTGCTGAGTGCCTCAGTACGATGTGCATTCCACGATTGGGGCTGGGTCTGCTAAGCCGGACAGGTGGCAAAAACCTGTTAATGTTCCTGTAAGACTTTTGACGGTGTTATCAACTATTTAAAAGCCCTAAATATCGGAAGACAAGTATCCAATTATGGCTCCTTAAAAGTATTTCATTCAGAGAATGGATGAAGACTGTCCCAAACGAGAGAAGTTGAGTATGACTTTTCACTGCAGTGAAAACGGTAGTCTCTGGAAAGTCCCTCTAACCTTGCCAGCCACTCTTTGTATAACTGTACATTTTGTTTACGCCAAATCAAGAACGTGTGTCAAGTGGCTGCGAAGTGCACTTGAGAATCAGAGTAGTTCATGACCTTAAACGTTCATATGGGAGAGTGTGCAGTTCGACTTCGAGATTGAGCTGCTAAAGGAAGTAGTACACTTAGGGGAAGAGGCCAAAAAGAAAGCACACAGCTGCACATGACCTGTGATACAATACGCCAGGAAGTGTTAATCAAGATTAGCCTTGAAAATGGCCAGCTACTCAACCATCTTGTCGAATGCAGGAACCAATTGTGGAGCAGTCTGAAATCATTTTACCAATGAGACTATGCGTGATATGTGGCCGGAGATTTACGGTAGAATTGTGGTGATGGCACCCACATTCTCTAGCACAAACTCTTGGGCCTGTTGCATATTCTGGAGAAGCAATAACACTTGGGTAGCAACGTCGTTGGATCAGACATAATGGAATGATGAACAAATTTGAAATCAAAACTTAGGAAATAAACGATAAACAACATCTAAAGGGGTAAAAATTATAAAAGAAATTCAAAACTAGCAGTGCAGTACTAGGGCAGAATCAAGCCGCAGCCAAGGTGGACAACGGCCAGTGGACTATGTATTCAGCAGCTGAGCAACCGCCTCTGTGTTGACAGACTAAACATGCCGCGAGCATTCAGAGAGGTATTGCAGCCCGATTATGACAAGCATGTCGTTTTTCGCAACCCACTAATGCTGACTTCAACAGGCCATTGGTACAGAGAAGCGGTATTTAGGACGTACTAACCAACTCGTCACTATGGAAAATCTGGGCTCTAATATGACGTCGAGTCCGTGATACACTGTGCCGCGTCAATGACACAGACGCTGACGCTTCTGCCTTAGCCAGGACACGATCGCTGCCTGCTGCCTAAGCATCCAGGCGCAATCGGTAGCATTTCACTTGGACACCATTCCTCGATTATGGCGAGAAGCTCCAGCCATCTATACAGTCACTGCACTACACTACGACACCTGGAGAGTCACAGTATGACGTCCTCACAGCAAGAGCTGATGGCCACTCGGTCACCGGGAGCAAAGTAACGCAGCAGCGTTCACAGAAGCGGAGGCATGCAGTCAGCACCTGGAACCTCCCGCAATGGAGAAATGCCGTCATATTCATTCACTGCGCCGCTCACCAATGATTGTAAACAAGGCTGAGTAAAAAAGTCATTGTTACCATCGTACGTCTTTCTCAGCTGTGCTGAAGAGTCCTTCCTCAGCATAGAATTCTAGACCACACCGCGCCATTGGAGGCGTCCTGTTACAATAGGTGTCTCTTGACCTTCTCCTACGGCACCAGTTTTATAATAGGTGTCAGAATAACTGCTGTGAGTGAACATAAGGAAGAAGATAGACATCAACAGATAGCAGCCACAACCATGGCTCTCCTGCAGCAACGATGTCTTGTGCAACAATGTAAGTGCCGAATTTAATGTTTTGTTTGAACCTGTATGGTTGTTTTCCTACCCTTTGTTAATCCTTTTTTTTTTTGTTTTGGGTGTAATTACATAGCCAATATGGGGAAAAAGTTACGACGCAGAACACTATTCAGCACTTAATAAACCAAGTACCTCAGTTATAGGCAGAGTTAAGGCAGCTAAGGGAGAGCAGGAGGGAACGGTCGCATCCTAGCACTTCTGAACGGGACACCAACATCTACATCTACAGTTATACTCCGCAAGCCACCCAACGGTGTGTGGCGGAGGGCACTTTACGTGCCACTGTCATTGCCTCCCTTTTCTGTTCCGGTCGTGTATGGTTCGTGGTGAAACGTCTCCCCTTAGAAAAATTTATGAATTACTCTGCTGGTAAACCTCTTACATTATTTGCTTTTCCAACAGCTAAGCAAAACTGAACGTACTCAAACATTCACTAAAGTGACACACAATACTTTTAGCGCAACACAATCTGACTTTCAGTAATCGCTACAAAGAATGGCCCTGACTAACATTAACCTATACCTTTCACAAATCACGTACCTCACAAAAATCTTCGTTCCTCGAACTACTGCAATACAGTGAGCGCCACTACTGCCAGCTAAATAAAAGATTCAAACTACTGAAGGCACTAACTACTGATAGGCATAGTAAGCAAATGAAAGATTTTGATAGAGAACAAACAATGTATTTACCTTAATAGTGTTGAAAAGTCATAATATACATAGCAGTTCATGACATCCAGTCTTACAAATTTCAAAACTCTGCCATCTCTCTCCCCACATCCACCACTGCTGGCGGCTCACCTCCAACTGCCCAACGCTACGCGCTGTTCACATCCATCTGCCCAACACTACAATGGCAGACAACAATGCAAACTAGCCACAGACTGCACACAGCACAGCCAGTGATTTTTCATACAGAGCGCTACGTGGCGTTACCAACAAGAAAACCTAAACAGCCTACTTACATAGCCCCCATGCTCCCCACAAAAAATTTTACAAATTGTTTTAGGCACTGGCCAATACAGATTTGAAAAAAAATTTCATAATTACAGTAAGAAAGATATCAAATGCACACACTTATTAATACAGTGTTGGTCAAAAGCTAAAATTTTCTCACAGTCCATAAAGACAGTAGTCCTTGTATAGATGGCCAGCAGCCATCTGCTGCGACTGTGCAGGTGCACAATCACCATCGAAGAGTCTCGCGGACAATATAGCAAGTCCATAACCACCACTTGTGCACTCACAAAGTTTTTGGAATTGTCCTTAGAACCAGCAATGCTGTTGTCCAGTCCCTTGCTGAATTATTAACACACGTGCAACCACTAACAGTCCCTACTTCTCACATATTGTCCATATACTATGACCAACAGAAACGTGTGCAGGGAAATGGAACTTACAAGTTAATAATATGATGAACTTGTGTCAATTACAATTTTATAACATAAGAATACAATTACAAATGTACAAAATACATCATTAAAGAAAATAACAATACAGATAACATTTGTAGTACAAGCTTTACAAAAGAATTGAAATAACATACACATCAGTGTTACAGGAATTATGACATGAGTACATACATAAAAGATCAGAATAACTTTCGAAACATCAACTTCACACATGAGAATTCAAACAGAACAGAATAAATAATGTCTAAACATCTTTACAAAGAAAATAACATATTATCAGAAAAATTCTACAACATAACTCTTATTAGCTAAACACATTAAGACAGGAAAAACACAAATTCACATGGGTACACAAACACATAGAGGAATAAGACAAAAGGAAACGACAGGGTTTGTTTTACTGCAGTATTTTGCATGGAGATCTCCCTTCGTTCATCATTATTCTCAGAAAGTCCTATCTAATCCTGCTTTCTGTATTCTGTTCACATCCTCTTTCAAAAATAGTTTTTCTCCACTATACACCACTTTTTTGGCCAAACCATTTTCTTATAGATTCTCAATGCATTTCTTCCAATTCATCATAGTTAGTTTCTTATATAGTCTACCCCCTCTTAATTTAACTTAAATCTACTGAGCTCAGATGCTAAACTAAGGGATGAGGCAATGCAGCAGCACAAAACAATTAACACAAACAGCAATGACAAAAAATGCAAATTGGCAAAGCAAGCAGCAATATTACAACTAATATAAGGCAATGAGCAGCAAACAAGAAAAATAAATCAGTAGTAAAACTGGCTTAACAGAGTAATGTAAAGTGAAATTTAGTAGCACTATGCCTGGCAAACAGCAGCAGCAAATGCAGTAACTTATATCTAAACATGGCATACCCACAAGCAAAAAAAATATCACAGTAAAGATGGCCATATCTTAACACTAGAGTGATCACAAAATCTTACTCTGCAACAAAGTTACCAAGTTGTTAAAAAAATTATTTATGCAATTCCTGTGAAGGGAAATGTCTATCTGTGCTCTCTTTTCTAAGAAAGTACATCATAAACGTATTCTTTACTGGGTCTGTAGACAGAAAATAGTGATATTAGTACATCTATTAAATTTTATTTTAACCAATGCTGCAGTGCAGCTAGAAACTAGATATTAAACAAAATAGGCAAAGGAAGGCGTGAAACGTCATTCACTAGCCATATGGCATTTCATAATGCAGTAAACAATCTTTCAACTAGCAAGGCAATAGATGTGAAATGTTTCTCATCATTTCATTAGGCATTTTAGTAAACATCATAAATATCGAGCTCCACAGTGTAATCACATGTTTTCAAGTTTGAGCGTGTCGTATTTGCGATGCTTTCTACAAAGAAATGACAATAGCGAGGATAATGGCCTCCTTTTTTCTCCACCTGTGCCTCTGAAAGGCAGACACTAATGGCTTTTTTCCAGGCGACTGTCGTGCAGCTGGGTGCCCACGACGCATTACGTGGAAGGTGGTCACTTAACTTTCTTGCCGAAATATTTACGAGACCAGTTTGCACTACAGTGACAGTCTCATATAAAAAATTTCACAGGTCGAGAATTTGCGTTACAAATGTGTAGAAACAAAATCCTATAAATACAACAGTGTGCAAAAAACTTTCACCGGCATTGTGATACATTCACGCATACACACACATTTCATAACTCTTAAAGTACAATTCTGGGTTTCCAACATCCTTTTTCATAAGTCAGAGTCCCTAACCACTACTCATTATTCCTTACCTTATTATACATATAAATATTCGTCGACACTTCTTCAATATTTCAGCATAATAAATACGTAGCATAATCAAATTCCTCATGTAGCATCAGCTTATTGATCATAAACATACCTCAACAGCATAATACACATCGACGTGGTAAAAATAACATCATAACACCTCAGTCAAATCTCAAAATCGTCGTAGCTTCCTCCAATAATATCAAAACCTAAAGAAAATTCTCTGCTCATTTCAATTGTGTCATCTACCTCAAACGTACTTTAAAAATCATGATCCCATACCAAATACATCATTCAAAGCTCTCATAGTATCAGAATGGTTCCGAAAAAATATGAACAGTTCACAAAAAACAGACAAAATACAATTTCATAAGTGTGAAGTTATCCAGCTGTGTAATTGCGTAAATATCTGCCACTGACGTAGTAAAAACAATGTTTGTTTCTCTGTTAAATAATCAGATAGCTATGTAATTCTGTGTAAGAGGAATATGGTACCGATGTGTAAAGTTGTATAAGCAAATACCATATTAGCTAGGGCTCCTTGTGCTTGCCAAACACATGGTACACAAAGTAAGCGTGTACCCCCCTGAGGATTCACGTAATTATACCCTCAGGTGTTACAGATTACAGCAATGAAATGAAATGTATCACGGAAAACCTTTGTATCATTGTACTTCAAATATCATTAAAAATAAATGATTTAAGTACAAAATTAATCACTCAAATAAGTGTACTGTAGCGCTAAACTGTGCGTCTTGTTGTAAGATAATCTCTGTGGAAGTGTCGTAGTTATCGTCCTCCGAAAGCTAAGTTCTGCAGAAGCCAATGTACTTACCTCATGATAAACAAAAGTGAAATACTTTGCGTATAGATATCTTAGTTATTACGCTTATTGCCGTGATGAAGAAAGTGCTGTGCTGTAACGTATTGTTGTGCTACGCAAAAGGCAGTCTCATTGTAGCTATACCACAAAAGTTACTACTAAACATGTTTTACTTTCGAGAATAATACAGAAAAACTGTGCAGATATAAAACAGAAACACTGCAAAAGCAACATTGTAAATTGTCACTCATTAGTAGCGTCGTGATAAAATCGTGTAGCTGTCATATAAACTAACCACTGTGTCATCTGGTATCTCACAGAAAGTACTTTAAATCCAGAATGTATTTTCAAGTAAACCAAAATCTCATTAGTAGTACCAGTATATGTTCTAAGTATGTAAGGCTTATAGTCGTTACGTAATCGTGCAACTAACAAGCAAGAATATACACACGCAATAACACAGTGACGTCTGTTGACTATAACAATGCATTCGTAATTACTTGTCTAAGTTCCCTAGGTTCTTGACTGGATAGTTAACTTTAAAACATTGAGGCATGTTAACAGTTTCTCAGTGTGACAAATTGTACTAGTAGCGTGAAGTGAAAAATTTTATGGCAAAGACTAAGTTAAAAAGCAGATTATCTTTCAATAAACGGTTTTACATGTGATATGTGGTGTAAACCTCTACTCTTCCTAGTACGCAGAGTTTCAACTTCAACGCAATTATCATGTGGTGTACGTCGGATTCTGTAAGGTCCATTGTAAACTAGGAAGAATTTGTGACTCAAGTGTTTCTTCTTATGTGACAATGAATGAGCTTTAATGAGAACTTTCTGACCAATATATAATTTCTTTGCATTTGCTTTACCGTGTAGTTTTCTCCTTTTGTCTGCTGCAGATTTTATATTTTTAAGAGCCAAATCAATTATGTCTTTGTGTCGAAGTTTACGTGCATTCGGGAAAGGTACAAGCTGTCTGATTCTGTTCGGTGGTTCTTCATTCTTCAGTACAAGAGTAGGTGGTAAAGCAGTGGAATCATGAGGCATTTCATTCAGCACATTTTGAAATAAGTGTAAATATCTGTCCCAATGCTAATGCTTTCTTTGACAATACAGTCTGCAAAGCTTATTGATTTCTTTCATAATCCGTTCAGACTGGTTACAATGTGGTGAGTACAATGAAATAAAAACAGGTTTGATTTTATGATTCCGAAGCATGCGTGACCAAACAGCAGATCTGAATTGCGGTCCGTTATCTGAAATGACTTTAGCAACGTGGCCAACTTCAACTAAGAAATTTTTAACAAAGGCGTTGGATACAGACCGTCCAGTGGCTTTACGTAACGGAGTGAAAGATACAAATTTTGAAGTAAGTTCAACAGCGACTAGAACGTACGAAAATCCGTTCGATGTTCTGACAAGGGGTCCCAAGAGATCAACAGCAGCAAATTCTTTTAATTTAGAAGGAATAATAGGAAACAACGGAGCACGATGTGAGATAGTAGATGGTTTGGCCTTTTGACAAAGTTTACAAATAGACAAGACTCTTCGAATTCTCTTTTCCATATTGTTAAAATAACAAGTCGTTCGAAGAATATGATAACATTTTCGTGGACCAAAATGTGCGTAGCTGAAATGAATGTACCAAATGAGCTTATTAACAAAATCGTCTGGAATGCAAACTACCCATAGCTTGTCATCAACAGTGGAGCATTTGAAGAGTATGTTGTTTCTAACCAGGTAATAATGCCGAATCTGAGTGTGTGTCTTTTCATGCCATTTACTTTTGATGTCTTTCCAAATCGGATCTTTATCTTGTTCATGAGCAATGTCCTTTAAAGATGTGGTGATGAAGTTTTCAAAGGCAACTTTCTGAATGTAAAGAATACTGAAATTTTTCTCGAGGTTGCCTTCTGTGTTACTTTTCTCAAGCCCAGCCGGTGCGCGTGACAGTGCGTCCGCAACAATGTTCTCCTTGCCGGGAATGTAGACTATTGTGAAGTGGAATTCTTGCAGAAACAATGCCCAACGTTTTAACCTGTCATGATTTAATTTTGAAGACATAAGAAATTGTAATGCACGATGATCACTGTATACTTTTACGTGCTTACCAGAAAGAAAGAAACGGAATTTGTGAAATGCCCAAACGATAGCTAAAGCTTCTAATTCAGTAACGGAATAATTTTTTTTTTCAGATTTTGTTAGCACTCGGCTAGCAAAAGCAATGGTTTTCTGAACAGTAGTGTCGTTTTCTGTGACTTCTTGAAATAAATGGGCACCAAGACCGACTTTAGAAGAATTCGTGCTAAGGCAGAAATCTTGTGACAGATCTGGATAAGCTAGTATTGGCGCGTTAAGTAGCGATTCTTTCAAAGAATTTAATTCCAACTGTGCTTGTTCGTCCCAGTTCCAAATAGTATTTTTTCCAGTGAGAGAACAAAGTTTTGGTGTAACTGGAATTTGCATACTCAGAAAACGACGGTAAAAATTTACGAGACCTAAAAAACTGCGGACTTGTTTTTTTGTGGATGGAACTGGAATGGCTCTGATTGCTTCTAACTTTTCAGGATCCGGCTGAATGCCTTCAGAAGAAATAATATGTCCCAAAAACCTCACCTTTGACCTACCGAATTCAGACTTTTCCAAGTTAACTGTAATTCCAGATTCTGCAAAAATACGTAACAAACTGTTGAGGATGCGATTATGTTGTTCCCATGAGGCTTCTGCTTTCAGAATATCGTCCACATATAAGGTGATGTGACGTTTTAAGAACTCAGGTAATATGGAATTCAGCCCGCGAATAAATGCTGCCGAAGAAGTGTTCAAACCAAAAGGAAGTTTCCGAAACTGATAACAAACGCCGAAACAAAGGAAAGCTGTGTATTTTCTACATTCTGGATGAAGTTCGATCTGATAAAAGCTGGATCTGAGATCAATAGAAGACAACACTTTGACACCATTAAAATTTTGAAGAAGTTCTTCTAACGTTTGCGGCCTGTCTGTTTCAGGAATGATGATAGTATTGATTTGTCTCGAATCTAAGACAAGCCTGATCGATCCATTTTTCTTCTCAACAACATGTAATGGATTGTTGTATGAGCTTACTGCAGGCTCAATAATGCCCTCGTCAAGCATAGATTGTACTTCTGTTCTAGTACGGTCCCTGTAATGCGCCGGAATTACGTATGGTCTAACACAAAATTTAGTATGCTCACGAACACGAAATTGGTATTGAAATCCCTTGATTGTTCCTGTTTTGTGAGTAAAAACTGTGGAATGTGCTTGTAAAATCTCAAAAAGGTCTTGCCTATCAGTGTCATTACAATTCTCAATTGTTTGAATTTTATTCTGAATTAACTCATTACTATCAAATGCGCCGTCGACATCATCCCTGTCAGTACTTGCAGAGTGATTGTTAGTGTCAAGTTCCGTCGAAAATTCCGAACTGTTGTCTTACAGAAAGTAAAGCCGATTAATTTCCTCGTGATGGTTTGAGAGCCAATCTTCAAATTTCAAAGCAATCAGCATCGTGAAAGTTTAAGATTGCTTTGTATTCATTCAAAAAGTCTACTCCCAATATAATTTCCGTCGACAATAATGGAGCAATAAGAAAGTTCATAGAGAAGCTGTGGCTTTGACAAAAGAATTCTAAGTGGGTTTGTTGGCGTACATCTACACTTTTTCCAAAGATTCCACTTTGTAATTTAATCTTACGTAACTGAAGTGTGGGACAATCGTTCGATTTGTTGCATTTGCTAAAGGCTGTTTCACTAATTACTGAAATGGGACTGCCAGGGTCAAGTACTGCCGTAAATTTTACGTCATTTACTGTAATGTGAATCACAGGATATGCAATGTTGTTATGTTTTACGCCGTGCTCCTGGAGTAAGATGTCCCTAATATCTTCCATTTTTACGTAATTACTAGCTACGGCAGCTGCGTCGTCAGTTTCATAAGTACGTATTGTGTCTTTGTTGGCGCGCCCCGTTATTGGGATTTGGAGACCTAACTTCTACAAATTCACCTTGTCGAGAGGGCCCTGCTCTGTTTGAATCCCACCAGTTCTGATGCAATTCAGCTCTGTCGTTACGATCATATCGTCTGTCGTCATGTCGGTAGATTCCATAGTTTCTTTCTTATCGGTCACGTGGTGGAGAATTTCTCCCTGAATCGTAACTGCGCGCTGGACCGTTGCATCTAAAGTTATTCTGTCTCCCTTGATAATAATTATTTTGGTTCCCATATTGTCTGTTTCTCTGATTGCCTCTGTGATAGTCACTACCACAGAGAGGTGATCTTTCCCTGTAATTATTACTACTCTGCCAATGGTTGTCATACGGGTGGTGTCTGTTTTCGTCACGATTTGTGTTGTGAGAATAGCCTTGTCGTGTCCAGTTACTATTTCTTTCATCGCGTAATTGCGACGGATGTGACCTATAATTGTTGTGTTCCTGTTTTGGCATTCCGCGATTGTCAGTGTTAATTTCTAATTCTTGTAAGAGTCCCTGAAAAGCTTCAATGTCGTCTTTGCAGCGTCCTGCCAAAATAATATGCCGTAAATGTTCAGGTAATTTGATTAAGCAAATGCGGATGAGTTCTGAGTGGCTGTATGGGTTTGACAGGTACTGATTCTTGTGCAACATGTCTTCAAAATATTTCACAAGACTGGAAAATTCAGATTGTTCGAAATGTTTCATCATTATGATGCTATGTTTTACTCGGTCTTGTGTAGTTTGAGACTAATATGCTGAGAGGAAGGCATGGTAAAATTCTCTCCTTCACTGTGACAATCGTGAATGACCGATCGCATTCTTACAGCTGGTTCATTCTCTAAATAGCCACACATAAATTCTAATCTGTGCTCTAACGACCAGTTGGGAAGAAAACAATGAGAGAATTGATGGAGCCACGCTTGTGGATGAATGTCGTTGCCAGAATTCTTAAATGTTTTAAATTTACGTGTAGTAATGGACAGCTTATAGTCAAAATCATCATGTCGGCGAGTCGCATATCGGTCATTGTTACGTCGTTTCGGCGATTCCATTTCAAAATTCGGTGCACCTTGCCAATTTCTTTAATCATTTCCGAAATGCGTTGTGTTATTATTTTGTGGCTGTTCCGTATTTCTATGTCCCTCTTCCCGTATTGGGGTGCGAGTGTCCTCTGAAATACGTAATTATTGTATTACCTGTGTCAGCTGATCTTGTACTTCCCGGATTTCTCTTTGGTGTTGCGTATTAATTTGATTCTGATTTTGTTTGAATTTCCTAATTTGTTCGCACTCTTCTGTGTCATTAAAGACTACCGGTTTTGTATCATTCAGATTATCATCTACCTTCGTAGATAAATTATTTAACTGATCCGAAAGTTCAACTACTTTCTCTGATAATGAACTAATTTCCTCCATGTGTCTTTCTGAACCAATTTTCAAAGTATCTACTGTGTCCTTTAAGTTTTCCTGAGTTTTTGCAAGTTGCGTAACCGAATCGGTAGATGCAACTGAGTCAATTTTAGCTTGAAAGGTCTCATGATTTTCATGAACAATAGTTTGCTGTTCTTTTATGGCTGCTTCGTGATTCTGTAATGCATTTTCATGTCGCGAAAAAATAGGTTGAAAATGCTCACAAATTTGTGTTTTTATGTCATTACAGACTTTTTGACATTTCGATTCGATGTTATGTAACTCAGTAGTTAAATCTTCACGTGTTTGTTCAAGCTTATGTTCCACTGAGTCTAACTTTTGAAGCTTTTGTTCCATTGCGTCTAACAGTTGCTGTGTTTGTCTCTGGTGTTGTTCCATTGTGTCTAACTTCTGAAGATTTTCTTCCATTGTGTCTAACTTTTGAAGATTTTGTTCCATTGTGTCTAACATTTGAAGATTTTGTTCCATTGTGTCTAACTTATGAAGATTTTGTCCCATTTGTTTCTGATTTTGTTCAAGCGTTGTGTCTAACTTTTGTAGCCTTTGTCCCATTTGTTGCATTAACGGTAATAACAATGCACTGGTGTCTGAAACATGTTCCTCAGTGCTTTTCGGCAGTGAAGTTGCACCGGCAACATTCACATTTTGACAAGCAGAAAATGTGTCTTGGCCGGCCGCGGTGGTCTCGCGGTTCTAGGCGCGCAGTCCGGAACCGTGCGACTGCTACGGTCGCAGGTTCGAATCCTGCCTCGGCCATGGATGTGTGTGATGTCCTTAGGTTAGTTAGGTTTAAGTAGTTCTAAGTTCTAGGGGACTGATGACAACAGCAGTTGAGTCCCATAGTGCTCAGAGCCATTTGAACCAAAATGTGTCTTGACTTACACTCCTGGAAATTGAAATAAGAACACCGTGAATTCATTGTCCCAGGAAGGGGAAACTTTATTGACACATTCCTGGGGTCAGATACATCACATGATCACACTGACAGAACCACAGGCACATAGACACAGGCAACAGAGCATGCACAATGTCGGCACTAGTACAGTGTATATCCACCTTTCGCAGCAATGCAGGCTGCTATTCTCCCATGGAGACGATCGTAGAGATGCTGGATGTAGTCCTGTGGAACGGCTTGCCATGCCATTTCCACCTGGCGCCTCAGTTGGACCAGCGTTCGTGCCGAACGTGCAGGCCGCGTGAGACGACGCTTCATCCAGTCCCAAACATGCTCAATGGGGGACAGATCCGGAGATCTTGCTGGCCAGGGTAGTTCACTTACACCTTCTAGAGCACGTTGGGTGGCACGGGATACATGCGGACGTGCATTGTCCTGTTGGAACAGCAAGTTCCCTTGCCGGTCTAGGAATGGTAGAACGATGGGTTCGATGACGGTTTGGATGTACCGTGCACTATTCAGTGTCCCCTCGACGATCACCAGTGGTGTACGGCCAGTGTAGGAGATCGCTCCCCACACCATGATGCCGGGTGTTGGCCCTGTGTGCCTCGGTCGTATGCAGTCCTGATTGTGGCGCTCACCTGCACGGCGCCAAACACGCATACGACCATCATTGGCACCAAGGTAGAAGCGACTCTCATCGCTGAAGACGACACGTCTCCATTCGTCCCTCCATTCACGCCTGTCGCGACACCACTGGAGGCGGGCTGCACGATGTTGGGGCGTGAGCGGAAAACGGCCTAACGGTGTGCGGGACCGTAGCCCAGCTTCATGGAGACGGTTGCGAATGGTCGTCGCCGATACCCCAGGAGCAACAGTGTCCCTAATTTGCTGGGAAGTGGCGGTGCGGTCCCCTACGGCACTGCGTAGGATCCTACGGTCTTGGCGTGTATCCGTGCGTCGCTGCGGTCCGGTCCCAGGTCGACGGGCACGTGCACCTTCCGCCGACCACTGGCGACAACATCGATGTACTGTGGAGACCTCACGCCCCACGTGTTGAGCAATTCGGCGGTACGTCCACCCGGCCTCCCGCATGCCCACTATACGCCCTCGCTCAAAGTCCGTCAACTGCACATACGGTTCACGTCCACGCTGTCGCGGCATGCTACCAGTGTTAAAGACTGCGATGGAGCTCCGTATGCCACGGCAAACTGGCTGACACTGACGGCGGCGGTGCACAAATGCTGCGCAGCTAGCGCCATTCGACGGCCAACACCGCGGTTCCTGGTGTGTCCGCTGTGCCGTGCGTGTGATCATTGCTTGTACAGCCCTCTCGCAGTGTCCGGAGCAAGTATGGTGGGTCTGACACACCGGTGTCAATGTGTTCTTTTTTCCATTTCCAGGAGTGTATTTGAGAAAACTGTGAGGATCCAAAACCTGAATCTACAGTATTTGCAAGATTGTGTCCTGTCATTTCAGATTCCTGGGGCGAGCTGTTGCCGACCGATCGATCGATAATGCTTCCCTGTTCACTAATTGTTTCACTGCCTACACCATTATTTGCAGCCCGCTCCATTTCCCTATGCACAATTACCAAATTACTATGTTGAACATTAGTTAATTCATTACACGGTGGCGCTAACACACTGCTTTCGTCTTCACTGTCATTTCTCAGTTTACTTTGGAGCCTAGTATTACGTTCTTCACACGCCATAATTGTCACATTATTTCACACGATAACACAGAAAAGCACAATTTCAAGAGCAAAAATAAGAAAACACATTAACATAGCACTGAAAATAATATCTAGTTAATCGCAAGCGCAGCTGCGAAATACTTGGTGCAAATCTGCATGCATGCCACAACTGCTTTACTCTACAACAATGAAAGACTGCAACTACAAAGGAGATTCTCTCTACAATTACGCGCTAGCAATAAACAAAAGGTACACTAATTACACAAACTACAAGAAAGAAGATTCCAGTGAGGTATCCTCGGCTAAGGGTCGACATATGAAACGTCCCCTTAGAAAAATTTATGAATTACTGTGCTGATAAACCTCTTACATTATTTGCTTTTCAAACAGCTAAGCAAAACTGAACGTAATATAACATTCACTAAAGTGACACACAATACTTTTAGCGCAACGCAATCTGACTGTCAGTAATCGCTACAAAGAATGGCCCTGACTAACATTAACCTATACCCTTCACAAATCACTTACCTCACAAAAATCTTCGTTACTCGACGGCTCACCTCCACCTGCCCAACGCTACGCGCTGTTTACATCCATCTGCCCAACACTACAATGGCAGACAACAATGCAAACTAGCCACAGACTGCACACAGCACAGCCACGGATTTTTCATACAGAGCGCTACGTGGCGTTACCAATAAGAAAACCTAAACAGCCTACTTACAGCGGGAAGAACGACTGCCGGAAAGCCTCCGTGCGCCCTCGAATCTCTCTAATTTTACATTCGTGATCTCCTCGGGAGGTATAAGTAGGGGGAAGCAATATATTCGATACCTCATCCATAAACGCACCTTCTTGAAACCTGGACAGGAAGCTACACCGCGATGCAGAGCGCCTCTCTTGCAGAGTCTGCCACTTGAGTTTGCTAAACATCTCCGTAACGCTATCACGCTTACCAAATAACCCTGTGACGAAACGCGCCGCTCTTCTTTGGATCTTTTCTATCTCCTCCGTCAACCCAATCTGGTACGGATCCCAGACTGATGAGCAATACTCGAGTGTAGGTCGAACGAGTGTTTTGTAAGCCGCCACCTTTGTTGATGGACTACATTTCCTAAGGACTCTCCCAATGAATCTCAACCTGGTACCCACCTTACCAACAATTAATTTTATATGATCATTCCACTTCAAATCGTTCCGTACGCATACTTCCAGATATTTTACAGAAGTAACTGCTACCAGTGTTTGTTCCGCTATCATATAATCATACAATAAAGGATACTTCTTTCTATATATTCGCAATACATTACATTTGTCTACGTTAAGGGTCAGTTGCCACTCCCTGCACCAAGTTCCTAACCGCTGCAGATCTTCCTGCATTTCGCTACAGTTTTCTAATGCTGCAGCTTCTCTGTATACTACAGCAACACCGTTGTATTGGTCACACCGTTTTCAAGAAAAATAAGCGGAGGATGTCTTTGTAATATTGGTTAAGTTGGACACTGCCAATAGGTTGGGAAATAGAAGTATTGAGCAGTTGCTGAATGTAGCCAAGCTAAGACTAGTAGGGGATGCTAGGAGGTTTGTGACGTGCCACGAAAAGTTAAGAAAAGCACAGTCGTCCGATGCCTTCAGGGCTTGGACGGCTTGGTGGACAGGTATAGGAAGAAAAATACGTCGAGATACAACCATGACCTACTTAACGGTATGTTTCAAGAGGGGAATCAACAGTGAGATTTGTAAACAGATTCGTAAAATTAATGGTTCAAATGGCTCTGAGCACTATGGGACTCAACTGCTGAGGTCATTAGTCCCCTAGAACTTAGAACTAGTTAAACCTAACTAACCTAAGGACATCACAAACATCCATGCCCGAGGCAGGATTCGAACCTGCGACCGTAGCGGTCTTGCGGTTCCAGACTGCAGCGCCTTTAACCGCACGGCCACTTCGGTCGGCCGTAAAATTAATGTCAACAAATGTGACGTCATGGAAGACGATAATGCTCACAAGGCCATTTTACTGGAAACTGAGAAGAGAGCACCTGACGTATTTTACGCGTGTTAGTGCCAGAAATGTATCAAACAGTTCAGATGGAATTTCCAAATACTCTACACGAAGCTGCAGAAACGGCGTTAGTTCTAGCGGAAACTGATGTCACCAAGCCAGGGGAAAACAAGGTTGTATTTGATACAGATGATAAATGTTTTAGATGTGGACGCATGGTCCATATGAAGAGTTATTTCTAAGAATGGCAATGCCGGAAATGTTGACGGTTTAGACAATGAGTGGAATTGGAAAGACAGAAATTCGCAAATGTATGGAAGAATGTCACAGGGTGGACCTTACCCTCCACAGTTAAAGGGAGCAGGGGGCTGTGTGTCCATTGTACAACACTTCTAGTAAGATTTAGCAGAAGTGAGAAATCAGTGGCAGAATTTTTCCTAAGTCCAAAATCAGTGACAGACTTTAATCTAAGTGGTTATGTAAAGAGGAAGAGGTTCAAATTTTAGTTGACAACGGATCTCAGGTATCTGCGGCAGGTAAGGGCATACTTGGTAAAGTAAAATTAAGTCCACCATGTTGAACATTAAACAGCAAAGGTGGGCGTCATGTAGATTCACTCATTTCGATGGTAATATGTTTCTGAGTACGTTAAAGTGACTTCTGGGCTGATGCACAAGTTCTTCCCGTGGTCGGCAGAGGTTACAAAGTCGTTCTTCGTCTAAATTTCATGGTTACACATGACGCCAAAGTTGACTTGGAATAGCGTATAGTAATACAGAATGGAGCACCGTTTCATCGGGGCTCCATTATTGCCTCAACGTTCACCCCCTATGTCAGAGGCAATCACCTAAACTGTGTACAAGGTCCCTTAAAGTCAACTCGCAGCATGTAATACCAAAAGATTCTGGGAAAGTAATCTGGGTAGATGTAGGGGTTGATCTGCTGGGAATTCTTTGTACACTGTTGAACCATTATGTAAAGATGAAGGATTCGACAAACTGAAGTGTTTTGCATGGTGTAGTTTATTGTATGTAAGAAAAGGAGAAGAAAGTGAAGTAGCGCATCCCAGAATCACTGGTATCAAAAAAAAAAAATAAATAAATAAATAAAAAATAAATAAATAAATAAAAAATTAAAAAAAACTGTCTTTATTCTTCACGAAAGTACTCGGTAGCATGCAAATTGTGATCGAAGAACAAGAATATAACACCAGAAATATTTTGCTAGCACTTTGTTCAAAGGTATTTATATGTTTACACGTATGTGTGGTCTCTTACTTATTTAATTATTCACTATAACGTTTCTGGTTTTTTGTTTTCGTTTATAATCTGATTCTGAGCGTGTATCATGACATTCTGAGGCATCTATCATGACATTCCAACAACAGCCTGCAAGCATCATTTAATCCCAGTTGTCCTGATACTTTGTTCCCATCGCTGAAATATTTTGATGGAATCGCTCTAGGTGCTTGTAACTCACAGCGCCACAATTTCTCTGAATGAAGTTTATGTGAGAGTCCAAAAACTGAATCTTTAGCAACTTATTGCAAACTAGCTCTTAGTATGTCTACAGAAGTTCGTGGACAGGTATTTTGTAGATTCTCACCACGTTAAGGGAACTGCGAACGGCATTCACTTTACTGTTTTGTTTCACCAGCAATGGATATTTACAGCACAAGAATTACACCAAATATTTGGTGCCCGAGGTTTATCCTCATCTATTTTACAGTCGAAGTAGTGGTAATATTTTTCCTTTTATGAACAGAGTCAATTCACGTTTCTGTAAAGCAAAAGTCACTTCACTGCATTCATAGCAAACGTTATTCACGTCGTTGCCATTTGCGTGGCATCTTAAAATTGAATGAAACAGAAACGTAAGCGAAATAAGTTTGCTTGTGGAAATTTGGATTATGAATATTTCATTTGCCTTCATGTAGATAAATGAAGATTTAAATCTCATTTCTTATTTATCTGTGAAAATTTACTTAAAAACAAACACGATTACTGAGAAAGAACAGCAGATAGCGCGTCTGAGCACAACAAAGGACTTTTTGTAAACTTAATATCTTCTCTAGGAACAAAATATGGCATGCTCAGTGTGGACAGCCTTCGTTCGTAATAATAAAAATTACTAACATTGCAAATTTTCCCTCTGTCACAAAATTAATTCCAGTTTTCTCAAGAGAATGCGAGCTAATTAAAACATTTTAAACATCATATTCGTTTATTTCATGTTGAAAGGAAGAGGAGTTAACTGTCTTTAAGATGCCGAGTTCATATCTGTCAACTCAAGGATATCATATTTCGATAGATCAGGTGGTTCAATTAAATATTTGGGCATCTTGAGGGATTATTTTCTGTGTCAAAATTGTGTAGGGTAAAGTATGTAATTCCTTGGATCGCCTTCAGCGCTTACCCATGGTTCTCGTGCGTTCTCCGTTAATTTGATCCTGGAATTTTTGAATGTTTTCCGTGTTTTAATAGTTCAGTTTTCGTCGCGTGTGGATTCTATGCGTAATGAAATTGACTTTATTATTTCTATATTAATGAACAAACCAAAGTATCACATTTTTGGGGCGTAAATGCTTATTAAATGAAGTTGCTGAGTTTATTACTTTTGTGGGAAAGTTCTGACGTCGAATTCTATCCCAATGTAGTTCATGTCTTTTGTCTAGGTCTGTATGGTTTCACTGTACTGGGGTAGCGTACTAAAGTTCTTAGTACCTCTTTGGGCAACTGATTATGTGAAGGAAAATCGAATTCTTCACCCGTGAAGACATTTTCCTAGGGTTCATATTTCCTCCCTGGAAAGTCATACGTTTCGTGTGCAATATTTGTGTATTCAGACTATCCTTTTCATTCAAATTGGCTTCCAAGTGTTCAAACCAATCACACATTCCCATGTACTACGAAATCTCCCGAGTAGTCAATAATTCCTGTTTAACGAGAGATAACTTGATCGATTGTCAAATATTTCCCGCTTTGAGTGAGGCTCATTGTGTCCCTTTGTGTCCTTACTGTGTCCGTAGCGACCTTGGTATGCTACCAGGAACGGACAACATTTCAAGCATGTCAGAGTCTCATCGTCAAGAAATCAGTCATCTACTAGTCAACCCCTCCCCCTACCATTTCCGAGACCAAGGTGAGTGTGGAGTCCATGGTTATATGGCAAAAAGCACGTTTGGTGTGGGAAAGGAAAATTAGAGTATAAAAACTGGAGAAGGGAGTAGTAGGTTTTTACGTGGCAGTGCCCATCCAGATTAATATAAATAAAAAGGAGCCGATCACTTTTATAATGAACTGTTCATCAACTATGCAGCACGGCATTTTTGCTGAGAAGCGGCCCTAAAAACTCCATTCTTACGGTGTTGTACTCTCCTCTTGTGTATTGCTAGGCGTATGTCTATTGTTGATTCAATCACTGACAAACCGTAACTCATCTTCAAACACAATATCCATAGTAATTCTGATGGCTGGAATTTTGTCTTTTTTTTTCAAGTTGCTGCACACGCTCATCACCTATTGCGCAAACGTTTCCTGATTTGACACGAATACTACGAAAATACTATTACGTGATATGATTTTTTTCAGGGAGTAGTCCTCGGAATTTCCCAACTGAAATTCCGTGTTACCATTGTCTGGAGGTCTGAAGAAACTCCGGGCATCAAGGAAAAATCTGAATTATACCGCGAAACGGTACCAGTCTTCTACACAGAAGCTTCAGGGTCAAGGACAGTGGAATAGGTGTATGCGACTCTGCGAGAGTTACGTATGTGTCCAAATGCAGAGCGCGACAAACTCATTGACATTCGAACAGCTTTATCTCGTGCACCGTTCAGACTGCAGGACAGGTTTCTCTGACTTTTTATGAGATCTTGAGGCGCGCCTGTTTGCTGTTGAATTAAAATATTATAAACCCCATATTCGTTTATTTCATGTTGAAAGGAAGAGGAGTTAACTAACTTTAAGTGGCCGAGTTCATATCTGTCAACTCATGAATATCATATTTCGTTAGATCAGGTGGATCAAATTGAATATTTGGGCACAAGTTAGTGATCTTGAGGGATTATTTTCAGTGTCAAAATTGTGTCGGGCAAAGTATGTTATTCCTTAGTTGGATAATCGCCTTCAGCGTTTACCCATGGTTCCCGTGTGTTCTCGGTTAATTTGATCGTGGAATTTTTAAATGTTTTCCGTGATTTAATGGTTCTTTTTTTGTCATGGGTGGTAATGAAATTGACCTTTTTTAGACCATATTAATGAACAAACCAAAGTATTCTATACAAAATAACCACTGCGTCGCGAAAACGCAGATTAAATGAAGTTGCTGAGTTTATTAATTTTGCGGGAAAGCTCTGACGTTGAATTCTATTCCAATGTAGTTCATGTCTTTTGTCTTGGTCTGCATGGTTTCACGTTCTGGGATAATGTACTAAAGTTCTTGGTACCTCTTTGGGCGATTGATTATGTGAATGGCAAATCGAATTATTCACCCTTCATGACATTTTCCTATGTTTCATATTTACTCCCTGGAAAGACACGTTTGGCGTGCATCGTGTGGGTATTCACACTATCATAATAAGCTCTGTTTTCATCCAAATTGGTTTCGAAATGTTCAGACCGATCACACATTCCCATGTACTACGAAATACCCCGAGTAGTCAATAATTCCTGTTTACAAAGAGATAACTTGATCGATTATCAAATATCTCCCATTTTGAGTGAGGCTCATTGTGTCCTTTGTGTCCTTACTGTGTCCGTAACATCTTTGGAATGCTACCAGGAACGGACGACATTGCAAGTATGTCAGAGTGTGATAGTCAAGAAATCAGTCAACTACAAGTTCCTCTCCCCCTCCCCCTCCCATTTTCTAGTCCAAGGTGAGTGTGGAGTCCATGGTTATACGGCAAAAAGCGAATTTGGTGTGAGAAAGGAAAATTAGAGTATAAAAACTGGAGAAGGGAGTAGCAGATTTTTACTTGGTAGTGCCCATCCAGATTAATATAAATCAAAACAAGCCGACCACTTTTAAAATGAATTGTTCACCAGCTATGAAGCACGACATTTTTGCTGAGAAGACGCCCTAAGTGTTATGCTCTCCTCTTGTGTATTACTACGCGTATATCTATTGTTGATTCAATCACTGAAGCCGGCCGGTGTGGCCGAGCGTTTCTAGGTGCTACAGTCTGGAACCGCGCGACCGCTACGGTCGCAGGTTCGAATCCTGCCGTGGGCATGGATGTGTGTAATGTCCTTGGGTTAGTTAGGTTTTTGTAGTTCTAAGTTCTAGGGGACTGGTGACCTCAGATGTTAAGTCCCATAGTGCTCAGAGCCATCAATCACTGACAAATCGTAACTCATATTCAAACACAGCATCCATAGTATTTCTGATGGCTGGAATTTTGTCTTTTTTCAAAGTTGCTGCACACACTCATCACCAACTGCAAAAAATCTTCCTGATTTCTAAACGAATACTACGAAAATACTGTTGCGAGATTTAATTTTTGTTCAGAGAGTAGTCCTAGGAATTTCCCAACTAAAGTTCCGTGTTACCATTGTCTGGAGGTCTGAAACTACGGGTATCAAAGAATAATCTGAATTATACCACGAAACGGTACCAGTCTTCTACATAGAAGCTTCAGCGTTAAGAACAGTGCTCCGTACCTTATCGGGATAGGTGTATGCGTCTCTGCGAGAGTTATGTATGTGTCCCAATGCAGAACACGACAAACTCATTCACATTCGAACAGCTTTATCTCGTGCACCATTCAGACTGCAGGACAGGTTTCTCTGACTGTTTATCAGTCCTTGGGGCATGCCTGTTTGCTCTTGAATCAATGTAAACGAGAAAAGAAACTTTCTATAAAACGTAAAATCTGCTACCCAGAAAGGGGACAAAGTTATGCATAGAACTGCTAGTGCTGGCACTGCTGACTATAAATTACATTTTTGTGTGATGCGGTCACATCACAAAGCTATATTTAACGCTGTTGTGGGCTTCGATGCCAGCGTCTGGGCACATCGCCTCAGATTAGGCGCCTTCAAAATAATACTGCGATGAATTCAGCGGAGCGTACTTCTGAGGCTCACCGGTGCCTTTCGCACTACACCTGCAGAAGACTTACTGGTGATTATCGGGATATGTTCTATGGATAACGTGGTACGATACAGGGCAATGGTGTGGCGTGAGAAATATGATCGTTTTTACGAGATCACAGGAACTCTTATTACTGATTAAAATTTCCATGGCTGCAGTTAAGTTGATAGCAATCTGGCTGGGACGCTAGGAGTACTGCAAGACGTGTTTACAGCATATTCCCAAGCATCAGGACAGGCTCAATCTGCGCGACATGACTCCTACTCGAGGTATGCTGCACCTACTACCGGGCCACGGCGCATGTCCCAAACATCTGCATCGAGTGGTAAGTAGTAACACTCCAATATGTGGATGAGGAGAGGAAGGTTCCGCTGATCATGTCGTTCTCAGATGCTCCCTTTTTCAGTTAGAGAGAGACTGCAGACAATTAGACTGCGACCTACAAACGACTGTGACTAAGACTTGTGGACTACAGTCAGCATCATAGCACGTCGAATATCTAAAAGACAACTGATTAAGTTTCAGTCTACAAGTACAAGAGGCTGCTTTGAATGTCAAACTAATGTGTTATTTTTTAGTGGGTTCTTATTTATCAAATGTTCTTTTTTATTTGTATCTTAATATTACCAATGGTTGCTGTTAAGATGAATTATTACTACATACGTAATATAAAACATTGTATGTTACCATGATTATTGAATATGTAGGACCTGTTTTGAGTCTCCAGATGACAGATCTAAAATTAGTGGAAATAAATTTAATTGAACTGAACTGAATTGAGTTGCTGTCGCTCTGCATACTGAATCAGCCACGGTGGTAGATCAGAGCCTCTCACACACGGAAAATCGCGCCCGTCCAAAGGGAGGGGCAGAAAGTGTTTGCACAGTGTATCGGTCCTATTCGACTTAATTCGCCCGAACTCGGCTTGCCTGGTCAAGCAGCCGTGATGCCTACAGCATGGACAGACGGCTCATTCGACGCTGAAATAGATAATCACAAGACATTACTAGAATAACCGTAAAAACCAAAGATTTCCATTTTTTTGTTAGTTGTGATGACGAAGTCAAATGTCTAATTTGCAATGCAGAGATTACGTGTGTAAGAGAATCGTCTATTGGAAGACATGCAGAGGTACGTTGGTTGAGCGAAGGAAAAGTGTCCCGAATTTTTCTAGTACGTCACATTTATGGGAGGGCGAAGAACGTTCGGGGCCCATTTTGCATGACCCTGAAAGGTTAGCTGATCCGGGATTTTTAGCAGACATTATGGCTGTTCTAAACGATTTAAGCCTGAAATTCCAAAAAGTAAATAATCTCATCAACAAATGATAGGAAAACTAAAGGCTTTCCAATGTAAATTTCTGAGTCTCAAAAACAATTTTTGGCCGGCCGCGGTGGCCGAGCGGTTCTACGCGCTTCAGTCCGGAACCGCGCGACTGGTACGGTCGCAGGTTCGAATCCTGCCTCGGCTGTGGATGTGTGTGATGTACTTAGGTTAGTTAGGTTTAAGTAGTTTTAAGTTCTAGGGGACTGATGACCTCAGATGTTAAGTGCCATAATGCTCAGAGTCAAAAATAATTTTTCAGAGAAAATTACATAACATTGTCCTCAATGATACTGTAAGCGATACATAAAATTTATCTTTAATAAAGCATCCGTATTTATTAAAAGTGGTTTGTTCAGAACGGTAATATGATTTTGTTTGACAGCATCTGTCCATGAAGGATCGCGCTTTGAAATATGCGTCGTGGTGCTACTATCCTTGAAAATGAGTTGAGCGAACGTTTCCATGTAAGTTATCGACATACCAGTTACAGCAAAGTAAAGTTGATGTTATTAAGTGTACAAATGTAAAATTACATTAAAAGCAATAGTTCACAATTCTTGCTTATTAAAACATGTCGCGATTTAGTACTTCAAAGAAAATTTATACATTGCTCCCATTTGTTTGCATTTGGTTTTGTTTTTGTTACAAGAAATTACTAACTTCCAACCAATGCATGATGTGTTTATAAAGCCATTCTCAATAGCAACTGGAAGTGCACCTCCCGATTTACATTTCGAGCTAATCGATTTGCACACCGACAGTCACCGAAATGATTTATTTTACAATACCAAAACTTTCCTCCAATTCTACCGGAATTTGTCGAAGACAGAATTTCCTAAACTGCACAGCGAAGTAGCGAAAATTATTTTTATGTTTGGTTCCACATGCGTATATGAATGGTTTTTATTGTTTTGAATTGTACGAAAATTAGATCTCATGCAAGTAATTTTTATTTTATTTTAAAAAAAAGCCCTAAGAATTGCGTTCAGCCGACATCTTGCTCTAGATCTTAGTAGCATTACTGCAAATAAAAAAAGAAAAGGAGCACATATAAAGAGAAATTTCTGTTGATACGAAGCTTACAGTTATTATAATTATTATTATGATTCTTACTATCATTACTATTGTTATTTAAATTTCTTTTCCAGTGATAATGTTGCCCCACCAAACTACGCTCTCCACCAGCTACACATAAACATTCGGCAGTGACAAAGAAAACTGAGGTGAAGTTTTGGAGAAGATAGAGACAGGTGGAACGAGCGAGACAAGCAGAAGGAAAGAGGGAGACAGAACTATTGCGCAAAGTCGAGGAGCGTCAATACTGAGAAGCCGTCTTCTGCACTGCCACTGTGCTATGCGCTGGTGCAAACGTCCTGAGAGGCGCTTTGGTAGAAGTTCGCAGAAGCGTCGAACACCTTCACTGAAAGGGTGAACCTAGAACTAATGGGCTGGTAAAACCAGCCGGGTGGGAGACACTATTATGTCGGAGTGCGATAACGCGCCGGCGGCATTACGGGGAGGATGTTGACTGGCGACGGGCGCGGCCAATGCTGGCCACCATTAGCCGCGGGCTCGCGGTGATGTCTTCACGACTCCGGCTGGCCCGGTGACAGCGGAAGCGGAGACGTGCGGGCCGCACCGTGCCACGAGAGATGACTTCTCAGGAACTGCTGCCTCACGTCACGCAGATAACTTGTTGTCCTCTACGGTCACTCGGCAAGTAATACGATTTTGCTGATAAACAGGTGCATCCTTACGCAGCTTAATAGCTGCTGGCTGAGTGGTTACTTGCTAACGACAGTTCGGTTTTCTGTTGCAACCAAGATTTCGGAGATTCGAAAGACCGGAGTTTACATATTTGCAGTCCGATTTAAAGAATTCGGCATCTGACAGACTTCCTCTGTGCTAACCATAGCTTTCCCTTCTTTTAA
This sequence comes from Schistocerca nitens, assembly GCF_023898315.1. Classification (NCBI taxonomy): domain Eukaryota; kingdom Metazoa; phylum Arthropoda; class Insecta; order Orthoptera; family Acrididae; genus Schistocerca; species Schistocerca nitens. The sequence continues at coordinate 680,458,241 of NC_064617.1, read as the reverse complement.
GAAAAAGTAACTCCGCTCCCAATTAAAATTAAGCAGAGGTTTTTAACTGCGTAGGGAACAATGTAGACACCTGCACGATGTATGAATTATGGATTTTTACGTATTTTTTCTAAGCGATAGATACTTTAAACAACATACTAGTCACGAGTTAAATTCTGACAGAAGAAAAAGAGTGATATCGAAGCTTAGATGTCGAAAACACAGTGTGATTCATAACTTTGGGATGATCTGTTTCCGAGTGTGATATTTCTATAACAAATGAAAGAAACTGTTGCCGCTTTTCCAGTAGTTCTCGAAATATGACGTTATATGTTTGAAATTGTTTCCCAGACTGGAAAGTTTCGCATGTTTCAAAAATACAGGAGTCAGAAGGAAAGGTAAATGCTTTAAGAGCGATATAGTGGTGATTCTGAACACAAACTTCAGCTAAACATGTACTCTTTTCTTAATCGTATCCAACGTACAGCTGTTTGAAATTCACGGGCGACAGTCGCTATACCGTCCCCAGTGAAATACTAAGAAAAGACTTAAAAAACAGTATTTATGAAGAAGAGACATTTAAAAATTGAATAATAAGTGGACACTATCCGCTCAGGCGAACATTTATTTTTCTCATGTATCAGTATTGGTTCAAATGGCTCTGAGCACTATGGGACTTAACTTCCAGGGTCATCAGTCCCCTAGAACTTAGAACTACTTAAACCTAACTAACCTAAGGAATCACACACATCCATGCCCGAGGCAGGATTCGAACCTGCGATCGTAGCGGTCGCGCGGTTCCAGACTGTAGCGCCTAGAACCGCTCGGCCACCCCGGTCAGCATGTATCCGTATTATAATAATTTCTCTGCGTAAGTTTCGAGGGCAAAGAAATATAACAAAATGATCTAAAGAACGACAAGATACACCCTTTTGTTAATTTTTTAGTCCTCTTCACTTCTCTTGTCTTGATTGCGTGTAGACGGACAACTTGTGAGTGCTGGAAGATGTAAGCATATTTGTACTAATTAAGCAGACAAAATATTGATTTGATATTGCTGTTCACTTTTAATTTGTTTACAGTGCACACAATCGCAACGGCCGATGCAGCCAACGACGCCATTACGTGGCGACATTAACTTATAAAAATTAGGGGAGGCGAAAAAACTCGCCCGCTATCAACATAATATACATTTTTCTCCACAGCCATCCGACGTTGCAGAAAATACGTAGCTTTAAGATTGTTATTTTCAGTACCACAGCCGAGAGCCAGAGCCAGGACTCTGACTACAATGCAAGGGTAAACGGAGGTAAGAAAAAATACTCTGGCGCGTGTGTGGGCCGCAATTGTAATTAATAACTAAAGATTTTTTGCTTTAAATCGAACTGACTAGCCGAGGAAATTATTATGAAAAGTTTATTCCATTGTTCAACTTATATGCTCATGTTTTAAGATGCAATGAATCTTACGTCATTAACGTAACAAATAATTTCCACTGAAGATTAGTATTAGTAAGGAAAGAGTCAACTGTATAAAAGCATTTAATTGCAAATCAAAACTGAATGAAATATCATTTTGATTAAGGCCCACCACTTACGTCGGCAACAGTCACCATTACCAATCAATTTGCGTAGTAAATAATAAATTAAATTACGACGGACGCAAGATCGCATATCCTTCTTCACCAGCACTCACATGCGAATACAACCAAACGGACCCTAGGTTACGTAGCGCTGTCTTTACTGACCACGTGTGGTGCCGTACTATTGATGAACAACTCGTCGGTCGTTTGCTTTAGATAACAGTCTTAACGGAGTACGAATTCTTATTTTCCTTCAAAATGTGTTACCAGATTACTTGGAGGATAATCCCTTGGCAACACAACGCCGTATGAATTTTCAGCACGACGCAGCTCCTGCAAATTCCGTACTGCCAGTGACACATTACTTCACTGAAACCGATCCTTGGTGTTGGACCAGTCACCATGGAGTCATTTCTTGGCCATCGAAGTCATCCGATCTTACTCTATTAGATTAATGTTCTGTGGAAAAGGCTTAAGAATGAAGTCTACAAGCGCGGAGTGGACACAAAGGAGGAACTACTCGCTCGTATTTTATATGCGTGTGCTCGAGTAAAAGAATGAGCAGAGGTTAGCAACACAGCAGCTGTCTACAAGAGCTGCAAAATATATTACAGTTGACTGTGGACTTACTGTACATCTTTCGTGAGGAAATGTACACAATCAAACAAAACATTAGATCACAATGTTTCAACTATTATCGTCTGCATTTGTTCTGTTCCCCACTGTATTCATTAGTTTTCTCGGAAACTATCAAAAACAGGTCATCTGTTGATGTCATGCCACCTAATCTGTTCAGAATCACTAGCACTATTGCTCCTCAAAGCGTGTACCTTTCCCCCTGACTCGCCCTGTATTAACATAGTTTTCTCCCTAATTAAAGATAAGAACAGATTTTTGACACGATCAGAGACGTTTACAGATGTGTATAGTACGTGAAACAGTTTCACGTGATCTTTGTATGATATATGCCCTTTAAAGCGATTTTCTAGTCACAAAGATCAGTGCGCCGTGAATGTAGTCTATAGACAGTACTGTCCTTGCCGCGAAAATGTCGCAACTTTGAACCTCAAACAGCAGATGTCTACTAATTTATCAGACTAACATTAGAATTACATTAAAACCAGAATAGTTATTTTATGTTTATTGTGACTATGCCAAACGACGAGTATAAAAATAAACTGTCTTCCCCATCCATTTGATTGATAATTACAGTACACCTTCCTTCATAATCTTAACGCTCATCTTAGGGAGTGTCGGTTTATCTTCAGTCTACAGGTCTACACTGAGGTTCAGCTGACTGATGTAAAAATGGTGTTATGCCGCCAGGAACTGCTTTAAATTGCCAGCTGCACCCAGATACACAATCACAATTCAGACTTCTGCTCCTCTTCTTGTTGGCTGTCGAAGGTTATAATGGGAATATAATAGAGGTATACAGCACGTATAGCCCGGAGAAAGCGTAGCAGATGGACTAGGAAATTGGGTTGTTGGAGTCCAACAGATAAGAAAAGATCGACAAAATGATCTAATGGGGGATGGGCAGATGACATTAGAAAACGTGCTAGAGCTACATGTAAGTGTCTGGGTGAGGGCTAGAATGCATTATCAAGTCTGGAGAGTACTATCTTCCTATCTTTAACTTCTGTTATCCTGTCACCTTCGATTGCGTGTAATACTATGTTAATAATTATTAACTTTGGGATCGACTAGTTACAAAGAAAGGCGTCATCGCTGGCCTGAAATAAATAAATACCTGTATTTAAACTATTTTGTTTTATGATACATGTGCAGCAAGTAAAACAATATGGTGAACACACAAACAAAAATACGTTTATATTTCAGGCTACTGGCTCTGAGCACTATGGGACTCAACTGCTGAGGTCATTAGTCCCCTAGAACTTAGAACTAGTTAAACCTAACTAACCTAAGGACATCACAAATATCCATGCCCGAGGCAGGATTCGAACCTGCGACCGTAGCGGTCTTGCGGTTCCAGACCGCAGCGCCTTTAACCGCACGGCCACTTCGGCCGGCTTTCAGGCTACTGATGACGCCTGTCAAATAATAAAGGCGAAACGTATATTCCACCAAGAATTCGTTTCACTTACTTGTAATTAGATTAACCAAAAGTAATGATTGTTTGCATTATCTCGAGGACGCTTTTATCCAACACAGAATAAATATGCAAGGCTAGTCACGTAAGGGGTAACACCCCATTTATTTCGTGAACAGTTAGCCATATTGACACACAGTTTTCGGCAAATGTTAGAGCGTCGAGGAGTACGTACTCTTTTTTTTTTTTTTTTTTTTCGTTTCACTAATGGTCTTAGCGCCGTTGATATCAACGGAGATACTGAAGCAAATACTTTTTTTAAATGGAACCGTATACTTTTTATAACTACATTCGATAGCTCTTGAGAAGACAGTTACAGTGATACAACGTTTGTTAGTGTTGACGTTGAAACTTGTCGTACAAAATTCGAGAAATATCCTAGAATTTGAGAGCACGGTGGCCGGAATCGGCATTAGCGGTGCAAACACCTCCAAGCAGAGCTCTCGTACTACGCTGTGTCACAATGTCAACACATTTGCCTGTTTACTTGTGTACACTGCAGGTTGCTCGTTTCTGCTTCAACATTCGTTGCGTGCAAACATGTACACCAATAAAGAGGCGTAGGATGTACTACCTTTATATGGTGAATGTAAAAGAAATGCCGTAAAAACAGTACAGCGGTATAAGGCTATCTATCCGGATCGCCATGTCCAACGTGCCAGGCAGCTGCACGAAGTTTTAAGTCGCTACCGTGGACAGACTGTTTGAACGTCAAAAAGAGGACAAGAAAAAAGACTGCAACAGACACAGAACACGAAGAAGCTGTTCTGGCTATGACGCTAATGAATTCGACAGTGGTACGAGAGCCGGCCGCGGTGGCCGTGCGGTTCTAGCGCTGCAGTGCGGAACCGCGGAGCTGCTACGGTCGCAGGTTCGAATCCTGCCTCGGGCCTGGATGTGTGTGATGTCCTTAGGTTAGTTAGGTTTAAGTAGTTCTAGGGGACTGATGACCTAAGATGTTAAGTCCCATAGTGCTCAGAGCCATTTGAACCATTTGGTACGAGACATATTGCCAAGGAATGTGGAAATTGTCATTCGCGTCCTGCATCGACATAATTTCCATTCTCATCATCTGTTACATCAGACACTCGACGACCGTGATTACGAACGTCATACAGAAAACTTTGTCGGTTTGCCCTTCAGCAACTGAGAGACGAGCTTACGTTTTCCCAACGTGTGCTCTTTACCGATGAAGCAACTTTTACTAACCACGCCAATGTAAATTTGCATAACGTGCACAACTGGGCAGCCGAAAACCCACACTGGTTTCGTCAGGTGCAACATCGACGGCCGTGCAGCGTAAACGTATGGTTCGGCATCATAGGAAATTAAGTTGTGGGACATTACCCCATCTTATGGGTTGTAAATGGACATTCGTAAGCACACTTTCTGACGAACATTCTGCCGGTTCTTCTTGAAGAGATACAGTGGATGCTCTATCATAACATCCACTGTAATAACACATTTTCATCGTTCTTTCGGACGGTGATTGCAAATGTGCCTTTCAGTACATGTCAACAGTTTGAACACATGCTTAAATAAAGGATAAAGTTATGTTTTGGAAGACAGAATTTATGTTATGTGATTTAGGTGGTTACAAAATCATTCTTAGTAAATGATTTATTTCATTTACGAGTGTACGAAATCGCACTGCAGTGTCAAATAAGTCGACAGTGCGTACTGGACGTAGCTGGTAACACTGTCATTACGTGTTTTCGTTCAGCATGAAAGGACGTTTCGTTAAGAAGAATATTTATTTTGCGGTATACAAGTGGTCACCGAAGTATTTTTAATAACATGTTTAGTTCAGCGAATTAATCCGATATGACATAATTTAGTGCAGTATAGGTACAGACAGTTGTTTGACAGAATGTACAGGGTGATTCAAAAAGAATACCACAACTTTAGGAATTTAAAACTCTGCAACGACAAAAGGCAGAGCTAAGCACTATCTGTCGGCGAATTAAGGGAGCTATAAAGTTTCATTTAATTGTACATTTGTTCGCTTGAGGCGCTGTTGACTAGGCGTCAGCGTCAGTTGATGCTAAGATGGCGACCGCTCAACAGAAAGCTTTTTGTGTTATTGAGTACGGCAGAAGTGAATCGACGACAGTTGTTCAGCGTGCATTTCGAACGAAGTATGGTGTTAAACCTCCTGATAGGTGGTGTATTAAACGTTGGTATAAACAGTTTACAGAGAATGAATGTTTGTGCAAAGGGAAAAGTTCTGGGCGGCCGAGAACGAGTGATGAAAATGTAGCACGCATCGAGCAAGCATTTGTTCGCAGCCCAGGAAAATCGACTCGCAGAGCTAGCAGAGAGCTGCAAATTCCACAATCAACTGTATGGAGAGTCCTACGAAAAAGGTTAGTTATGAAACCTGAACGTCAACTACCCGAGGCGATGGATCGGCCGTCAGGCAGCCCGTGACAGAGCACTTCATCACTGGATATGGTGTTTCGGCCACCTCTCCCAGCCACCATTGATGATTTGAAACGAGAAATAACAGCAGCTATCCAAACTGTTACGCCTGATATGCTACAGAGAGTGTGGAACGAGTTGGAGTATCGGGTTGATATTGCTCGTGTGTCTGGAGGGGGCCATATTGAACATCTCTGAACTTGTTTTTGAGTGAAAAAAAACCTTTTTAAATACTCTTTGTAATAATGCATAACAGAAGGTTATATTATGTTTCTTTCATTAAATACACATTTTTAAAGTTGTGGTATTCTTTTTGAATCACCCTGTATTTTACCTCTAAGAAGCCCACAGCCACGTACAGGAAAAGAGAGGTCGGATCTTCTTTCTAACATTTAGACCTTTAATACAGTAGTTGCTCTGTGCAGCGTATAAAACCTCTTTATTTTTGAAGAGTGAACAGTTGATTTCTCTGTTTCACCTCACGTAAATGTGGGAGGATACACAAACGTGAAATCGTTTTCCTAAGCCCTTTTTTTATCGCTAGATTCCAGACTATGTCGTGTTACCATGTATAACATTCATAGGGGAACCTGCATCTAGGTCGAAAGTTGGTTCAAGGAGAATTAACAGTTTTGTTCTCGTAGCGCAGGCATACCTTACTGTATACAACTACGCAGCCTGGTCCGAAACGCCTGCTTGGCAGTGTTTTGCACAGCAATGGCCGTTTTCGGCCACCGTGCACTCACAGGGCATTTCTCGAATTTTATTACGACAGGTTTCAACGTCAACACTAGCAAACGCTATACCTCCGTAATTGTCTTCTCAAGAGCCATCGAACGCAGTTATAAAAAGTTTACGGTTCCATTCAAAAAGACATAGTTACTTCAGTACCTCAGCTGATACCAGCGCTAAAAACATTAACCAAAAAGAAACATACGTGTCCCTCGGCACGTTTGGCGAAAACCGCGTTCGATATGTGTAACCGTTCACGAAATAAAAGGGGTGGCACAGCCTGTATACTGCACAGTTAATAGTGTATCTACTTTTATTATTACAGCTTATCTTTGGCCAATAACTGCTGTCAAAATAAAAGTCACTCAGATAACGAACCTAAGTTGTTTAGTTTTAAAGTTCTTCGTTTAGTGTTATTGTTGTGTTTATTTGGTTGGAGACTAGTTTTACTCTGCTGGTTTTAGAACGCTTCTTTTGACGGTAGTATTTGTATTTCTCAAATTCTGGTGCCAAATTGCTTGAAGATAAGCCTAGCTTATGTTTAGGGGTGATTAATATATTGAAACTTTTGCCTCCTCAACAGTCTGAAAAACCAATCGATTTTTTTATGGTGATCACCAAGTCTGTGCATTTTTTGCTGAATTTGCAAACTGCTACGGTTTTGATTTTTCTTTAAAATATTTTTGAAAAAGAATCATTCATTCCGTTTTTGTTTGTAGCTAAGTACGAGACAAGAAATGTGTCTTTACCTGATTAACAGACTATATGTGATGTAGGACGAAATCAATAATGCCTCCACTTCCTGTGCGTCGACAGAGTTGACGAATAGCCTTGTGGCTACACAGTTAAGAATTCATGTATTAATCACTTAATACATGTGTTTCAGTATCCTTGACTTACACAAAACTTGTCACAGCTTTCTATCTGTTAGATGATCGCAGGAACATTTGTAGTAAAATGTTGCAATTGAATTTTTGTACATATTTCCGACACTATTATGAAACACACACAGAGTACGCAGCAATGACCCTGTGTTTCACGGAAGTGCAGCGGGCGAGATAACTAGGAGTTACGACCGTGGTTCCCGGCTTGATGGCTGATGGCCGTTAACAACGGTCCAGGGGTTCCCTCAGCTTAGAGCTACGTCATCCAGATCGCTATTAGCATCATCACGTGCCAGCCGATTCACAGCTTCCTGGTCCGTTGCATAACATCTACAAACACGGTAATGAGCATTGTTTCGTTTCACGTGTGACTCGCACGACTCAGCACGCCACGTCAGCAGAAGTGCTCTGAGGCGCTGCCGTACAGCGTACACACGATGAATGAAAACCTTACCAGTAACCTTTACAGCGTATTGAAATGAAATGATTGTATAAAGGAATTGGACAGTGGTCGCGTATCGCTCGACGTCACACACGTTATTATGACACAATGAAACAAACCACCTTTTTAATAATTTACAATTTCTTTAGAATACCACTTTAAGAGTCGACTGTTATGATTTCGACGTAGCATACAGGGAAGATTATTGACAGCGACATACGCTCTAACATTTCAACAAATTAGATTACCTTTTGAACCACTATCGACCTTTCTTTTGCGTCATCAGCCTTCCTCTTTTGTGCCAATCTTTTCATCTCATGGTAGCACTTGCTCCCCACGTCCTCGATTATTTGTTGAACCTCTCTGTCTTCTCCTTCAGTTTTTACCTTCTACAGCTGCCTCCAGTACCACGGAAGTTATTCACTGATGTCTTAAGACATACACTATCCTGCCGGCCGAAGTGGCCGTGCGGTTAAAGGCGCTGCAGTCTGGAACCGCAAGACCGCTACGGTCGCAGGTTCGAATCCTGCCTCGGGCATGGATGTTTGTGATGTCCTTAGGTTAGTTAGGTTTAACTAGTTCTAAGTTCTAGGGGACTAATGACCTCGGCAGTTGAGTCCCATAGTGCTCAGAGCCATTTGAGCCATACACTATCCCGCCTTATTGCCAGCATTTTCCAGAAGGTCCTTTCTTTGGCGATCCTGCGGGGAACCTCCTCATTCATTATTCCACCAGTCCACCCTTGGAATATGTCATATCATCAGTCCATATATCAACTTCCTTCACCGGGCCTAGGGATTTATTAATTCTTCACTGATGCTGCAGAGAAGTTCCTTATCTAAAGGGTTAGATTACAGAATCCGAAAAATGCCTCATCCAATATTCTTCCACGAATCCATCTCCAACTTCGTTGGTGCACAGTGTCTAGTGAATCACTATCGATCATCGATCAAACGTTAAACTTTAATCTTCATTGGTCTCACCAACAATAGCTCACAGTCTAGTTAGAGTCCAGGCAACGAGTAAACATAATGGTAGACCTTGCAGTACCTTCAGAAGACGGCTAGATCGGTCGTTGAAATATTGTGCACAAAATGGAAACAACAACTCGGCTGAACACTTGGAAGCTCACTATTAATCGACCATGCCGAGAAAACCTGAGAGACCACTTTATACACATTTGTTACCGTTCTATTTCTGTTCAGCATAACACTGACATTTGGAGCGAATCGTAGTGGTTGGGTAAGTCTCGATGAGCTTAAAATACTCCGCTACCTCGAGCGAAAGTTTGTTAGTGTTTTACATATCTCACACACAAGTTTTGGGAAAAACGCAGTTACCTTATCTTTTTGTCTGTGTTTCTCTTCTAACTTTTTGGTACAGTGCGCTTTATGAGTGTAGGTAAGTAGACCTTAATGACCTTAAGATTGTGCTCTTCACCACAAGTAACTAATCAAACACTGTAGCCACTTGAGTGTGCTGCGATGTCAGCAGTGGCAAGCTGTCTAAGTTGGCGGTATCACAACTCCAAGGCGCAACAGTCAATGAAGTAAAAAACGTGCATTCCAAACGTTCGATTCAGTGTCACTCCGAAATATTTTGGCATCTTAAACGCTTTACACGATTAGAAACATTTTACATTTTTCCAGTTACCTCCTAGTACTGAGATACATGGCAGAGCTATCTCCGAATTTAGGTTGCACGCCCCACTTGCAGTATTATTTGTACAACTGAGTCACTAAGGTTTGGATTCACCAACGGGTTTTTCCTAGTGTTCTATGGTTAGGTGAAAAACTTGGTGTTATTTTGAGGGTGACTACGGCTTATTTGTATTACGAAAGTTTATTGGGTTTCATTTTGGCCAACGTGCATTTTCAATTCCCTCTCATTTGCACTCTTCTCTTCCTCCAATGCTCTTTCATCTTTTTGCACTTCTCGTTTTGGTTTCTTCATACTACATCACACCTGTTCTTCAACACAGAGCCTTGGAATCTCTCTACATTAAACACTTTCCTTCTGAAACCAAGTCTTTTTGCTTCAATGTAGTGTATTTCTAATTTTTTGTAAGTAAGATTCAACTTACTGCTATTTTCTTTTCCCAGAGATACCGGAAAACGTTGCTCAAACTATTGTCATTCGTCCTATATAACTGTCAAAAAATAACAATTTTCTCTTACTGATTGTTTCAGTTACTATTTTGCTATATTGTACTTAGTATTTGCTCTTTAATTTGCAGATATAGGTGCTTCTTATTGAACCTAAAATTTTCCTTATGATTTTGCTCTCTAACATTAGCAGTTTGTCTAAGTTACAATTTAGTACTAAGCATTCATTTGTATACAGACAATTTCGTTTCAACAACCTGTTATAATACACAACAACCTCTTATAATACATAGTTTTTTCATGATTCAAATGCGCATTTATTGAAAATAATTCTTTTTCTTCTATATGCCCCTGCCATTTAGTTACTAGTTTCTTTTCTCTAACATTTTTCTGGCTAATGTTCTTGAATTATCTCTCCAAGGTATGTAAATTGTTGAGTCGTCTTATTTGATCAATCTGTTCGTAAAGCTTTGGTGCACTCTTTATGTTAAACCTATACAGCTGGCTATCTGTTCTAAGATATTGTCTTGTATTCCTGCATCTTTCGGATTTTCGGATAGTACAGAGAAATCGTCTGCAAATAGCAGGCTGTTTATTACAATACACTATTTCCTTCTTCCCAGTTTTATTGGTGATACTTGATATTCTTATAATTCTCTTAGTAATTTGGTTTTTGTTGAAAATTGCCTGGTGGTGTTATCATAATGTTTATTTGTTTTCGTAAAATTGATTTCAAAAAATAAAAAAAGCGACCAGGACACACAATAGAAAGAAAAAGGCTGAAGAGTGGAAAGTATTTACGCTAATGCAGACCGAACATGTAAATAGCCTCTGGTCAATAGTAAAACGAAGCCACATTTCTCCCATAAGTCTAAATTATGTAACCCAAGTCACAAATCTTGAAACGACTACTGGTGGCTGACGGCGGAAAGGAAAATAAAAGGAAGATTAGGGTAGAGTGTACTGTCGACGACAAGGTGTTTAATGATGCACCACAAGCCCGTATTGGTCAAGGATGGAGAAGGAAATCAGCGTTAAGCTCTTCGAATGAATCATCTCCGAATCGGCCATTAACGATTTAGCGAAATCCAAACCGGATGGCCAGACTGAAATTTGAGTCCCACTAAGTTCCGTAAATGTTTCTTCGTCTTGCACGATCGGATTTCCTTAAATTAGTATTTACAGTAATGACATCTTCACACAGTGAATATGGTGGTCTATCGTGTTTTTCTACAGATTTTTCGAGAGCGATAGTGCATTCGCTTACGATTGACAGCCCTTGAGCAAACACGGCGGTTCGTGGCGCAATTGACGGAATGTCTGGGACAAATACCCCCGCCCGCTGCTTCCCAGCTGCCGAAGAAAACAGCTCGCCAGGCTTGAAGGAAACCCATGAGACACCGAGGGCACTGTGTGAAGATCACAGAGTATGTGTCGTGGAAGCCTAGCACTCGAGTATAAAATAAAAAAACATACAAAATATCGAAGAAAACTACTATATATGCAGTGGCTTCGGTATATTTGTGAACTCTAGAGGATTTCTTCTCATTATCAATACGTTAATCCACTTGCTCTTTGTCAATCATAAGAAGTATCGTTATAGATTTTGATAACCTGGTGCAGTTGTTGTGGGAACCGTATTTAAAAAGTGTTTTATTTAATCTCTACTGACTTCATTCTTCACATTTATATGTGAACTTGAAAGGGTTCCATTAGATCCCTTTCGTAGTAGTTGACATGTCTGTCATTCCTGCCCCTCACTAATTCGTCATGTCTGTAGCAGATCTCAAGGCTGGAGAAGTGTGTCATTGTATTTCAGCTTTACTCCTATTTCTCCCCATACTGTGAGTAAGCCGGTTTGGATGAATGAAAGAGTGAATAAATGTTCATTTTTTTTATGAACTTTCAATTTATGTGGGGAAATGAAGCATTCTAAAATGAGTTTCAGTCAGACCTTTGGGTGAAGTGTAGCGTGTCTGCTATCGCAGGTTTGCCAATACTAAAATATTGGCGGAAAGGTTAGCTGTACAGCTCGTCCAGGATGTAGACAAAGGGTGTTTTCGCGAAGCTGGTAAAGTTACGTTAAGCTTCTTTGAAGAGCTTTCCCCCTACACAGCGACGGCGAATGGAGCGGAAATCGTGTGGAGAGGACTTACGGATCAGGGATCAGTGAGAGAGACGTAGATATGATTCACTTTAGATTTTATTTTATGCTGAAGTACCAGTTCTAAATTTTGCAGGTTTTGGCTACTTAATATATTTTTGTTCATGTTGCAGTGTTCAGATACAAGCAAATCAGACATTAAGAGATGCTTTTCGTTCATATGCATGATTGCTTTGTGTAGAGCACCGGTGGAACGATTATAGGAAGGAAGTAGACATTAAAAGAACGTTTATTGCTACAAACCACTTCTCAGTTTCGAGGTATAATTATCGTGAATCAACGCTTTTCGTGCAAGTTCACAATTTATAGCCATGTTTGTATTCTGGAGTTAAGCATTCTGAATGCACATGCCTTTGCGCGGTTGGTGACTAGCGTGTATCAAGGTCTGAACTATTCTGTAAGAGGTATAAACCATTAGAAATGGCTTTGCTTGTTCGAATTATACGTTCTACGTGAGCTACTATACCTTCGGTATCAGGATTTAAATTGGTTTTGTCGGTGTTAGTACATGTGTTCCTCTGACAATCCGCCGGCATTCATGGTACCAATAGTGGAATAACGTCCTCTTTGTTATTAGTTATTTAATCATATCCAATAGCAACAGATGATTTCAGTGAGAGAACAATTTTTATTGACTTAGAACCTTGCTCTTGGTGATGTAGTACTACCTCTCTGTCCTTGCCCTAGCACTTGCGTTAGCAGACGCGCTACCCTTCACCCAAATAACAGACTCAGACACATTTTAGACTACTTCATTTCCCCAGATGAACAGGAGGCTGAAAGTAGAAACGAACGTTTATTCACTCTACCATTCATTAAAACTGATTTACACACAAGATGGCGAGGAATAGGAGTTATTCTGAAAACACATTGACACATTTGTCCTTCCTCGAGGTCTGCTACAGATACCACAAAGTAACGAGGGGCAGGAATGACAGGCATGTTAACTGCTATGAAAGAGGTCTAATGGAACCCCACAAACTGTATACGAAAATTCCCATTACTACGAAAATACAGACCTTCCCCGTAACTCAGTACCTTTTTAAACCCCTCTCTGAGTCAGGAAGGGCACTTTGGAAAAAACTAGCCCGAAATATCAGAGAAATAACAAAATTTTGCTTTCCGGGAAGCAACTTCATACGCCAAGTCCTGTCACAGAGATAAACATCTCCACAGACCCATCCACATCTGACTCTACTCTCGATTCCCAGCCCTTCTGCTCAACGCCTCTACTAAAGCAGCATTACTGAGATGTTACACTTGTCTCTTCCGTCAGATATGCTGTTCTACATCTATAGCAATATACGTACTTTACAAACCACTGTGGAACTCCTAGCAGATGATAGTTGGTCTGGTATAATAAGTTAGGGCTTCTCCCTATTCCAGCCACGTCAGGAGCGCGTGAATAATGACTATCTAAATGGCTCTGAGCATGCTGTAATTAATATGGCCTTCGCGATACCTTCGGAGTATCTCTAGATTCTTCGCATCATACGGGTTCTTGAAGTTCACCAATTCAGGTTTTTCAAAATTCCTCGACGCTCTCCATTGAGTTAAACGTATCTGTGACCATTCGTACTGCCCTGTTTTATGAATGTTCAGCACCTATTAGTCTTACCTGATAAGGGTCTCACATCTTCAGCAATATTCTGGGATGGACTACGCGAGTGACTGCGTTGCTCCAGTATCCAACCAATGAACTAAAGTCGGCCACCTGCTTCAGCTAAAACCGAGCCTGTGTGACCAATCCATTTCATTCCCTAAAAACTGTTACACCCAGGTATTTGTATTAATTGATTAACTCTAATTGTGATTCACTGTTTTTGTAGCGCCAGGATACTGGGGTTTTTCGTTTTGTGTTGGGCATAATTTTACATTTCTGTACATTTAAAGGAAGTTCTCGATCTTTTCACTTGTTTGATATCTTATCACGATTTGTTTGAATGTTTCTGCAGCTTTTCGCAGACCGTGACGGCTGTACATAACTCCATCATATGCGACAAGTCTAAGTTACTGTCTGTATTCGTGTCATTAATATTGAACGTTATCATCGGTTTACAATTACAACTGTTTTCATAATATTAACTTTACTTTGAACGTATAACTTAATCTCAAGAAGAAATCTGAACCGTGTTGTTGTATTTGTGTAGCTTTTGAACTAACTATTAGAAAACCCTAATGACAGATTGAATAATCTTCGTGTTCTCCGTTATTTTATAACCTTCCCTCCTGCGTACATATTAATATGGCTATTATGAAAGACTTACTTCTGTAACAAACGATGTAAATGAAGACATGAGCTACGTTACACCTAACATGACCTGTAGTCCTACAAACTTGTATGTCCTACAAACTTATATCTCACTATGACCCAAGCTGTACTTGAGCTACTAATGGTCATGATAACAGTCTTCTCTTCTTTCCCAGAATAAGAGCCTCTGACTGTTCCGGCTCTCATCAAGTCTAGTATCCAGTAACATTCTGAGAAGGTGATAACGACATCGTTTCTAAATTACTAGTGACATTTCTAGTTTAGGTATGACTACCTGTTTTCGTTTGAGCCACAAGTATAATGAAAATTACGACATGCAACATTTCATTACACAAAATAAGATAAATTGATCAAATAAATGTTCTTTCCCCTGTGTATTTATTGTATTCAACAGGCCTTGGTAGGTCTACTACAAATGAGTACCCTACAGTTATAAAAGTTAACATTCTTTAAAAAATGTAACGTATTTGTGAAATGAACGAGATCCCAAATTATTAAATGCGCTACACCAATTTTATCACTGTAAGAAAGCAGATGATCTTTGCTGCTTTCAGAGTGCTGAGTTCTTAAATCGTATCCGCGTTCCAACAACATGCCAGTCTGTTTCATACACCTTTCTTTGTTGCAAGTTGCTGTACTAATTAGTGTTTGTTTTTTTAATTCTTCAGTACCACAATACTTCATCCCTTCACGCCTGTTTCGCGAAAAATAAATTTTATGAATGTTGTCATTTAAATTTGGTAATTTTTCTGTACTGTTTCAAAACCATCAGCTTAATGTTTTCTTCGTTTTCGGTTAAGACTAAGAAAAATATATTAAACTGTATGAAGGGTTTACTATAACTATTTTTGAATGAAACTGCTAACGTAACCACACAGTAAGCACCACATAAAATGTGTCAATAAAAAGCCTCAGCCATTGAACTGAGAGACACAAATAAATCCACAGTTTTGGATTTCAATGAAGTGACGGCAACTGCAAGTGATCGCAACTGCAAGATCATATGGAGTACTGCTTCTTTTATACAATTAGTGTAACAAGCTTTAACGAATATTCTAAACATTCCATTCGGTACCCTAACATCTTGCGGAGTGCTGTAAAATCAGTACCACACAGTGCTGGTGTTCCCATCCCAGTTAGGCAAACATTTCGCATTTCAGTTCTAGCTCTATTTACGTACACTGATGGAAAAAACTGCAGCATCAAAATATAATTGATGTAGACCAGTGAAATTTTGGGAATACATTTGTCTAGGCAACAAATATAAGTGTACAGGTTTGCAAAATGACATGTTCATGTAAGTGCGAAATAAGCCATTGCAAATGTGAAATGCTGGTGCATTAATAACCGGTGTAGTCGAAAGAATGTTGGATACAAGCAAGCAAACGTGCATACACAGTGTTACACATGTGCCGGGTGTCAGTGTTTGGGATGAAGTTCCAAGCTTGTTGCACTTGGTCGGTCAATACAAGGATGGTAAATACTGTTTATAGATGACACTGGAGTTGTCCGATGATGTCCCGTATGTGCTCGATTGGAGACAGATTTGGTGATCGATAAGGCCAAGCTAACATGTTGGCACTCTTTAGAGCACGTTGGGTTACAACAGCGTTATGTGAAGAGCGTTATCCTGTTGGAAAACACCGCCGGCCTGTGTGACCGAGCGGTTCTAGGCGCTTCAGTCTGGAACCACACGACAGCTACGGTCGCAGGTTTGACTCCTGCCACGGGCATGGATGTGTGTGATGTCTTTAGGTTAGTTAGGTTTAAGTATTTCTGAGTTCTAGGGGACTACTCAGAGCCATTTGAACCATTTTTTTTTCGGAAGACACCCTCTGGAATGCTGTTCATGAATGGCAGCTCAGCAAGTCTAATAATCAGGTTGATGTACAAATTTGCAGTCAGAGTGCGTGGGATAACCACGAGAGAGCTCTTGCTGTCATTCGAAATCGCACCACAGACCATAACTCCATCTGTAGATGCAATGTGTCTAGCACTCAGACAGATGTTTGCAGGCCCTCAACTGGGTCCTCCTGACCAACACACGGCCATCACTGGTACAGAGACAAGACAAAACTTCATTAGAGAACACATCAAGCCTTCACCCTGATCTTCAATGAGCTCTCGATTGACACTACTGAAGTCGCAAAAGGCGATGGTTTGGGGTCAGTGGAATGCACGCTACAGGGCGACTGTCTCGGAACAGTCCTTGAAGTAACCGATTTGTGACAGTTACTTGTGTCACTACGGTGCTAACTGCTGCTCAAATTGCTGCTGCAGGTGCAGAACGATGCTCCAGAGCCATACACCGAACACGATGGTTTTCCCTCTCAATAATTCCAAGTGATCGTCGGGAGCCCGGTCTTCATGCGACAGAACATTCTCGCGACCACCACTCCTGCAATGACGTATAGTGTTGCGTAAGATACTAAGGATTTAGATACCTATTAGGATGACAGAATTGTTTCTTGCATACGAAAAACAAGGACAGATGCCAACGCAAATGAGAGTACAGTTTCATCGCACAACTGGCGGCCGCGAGAAGAAATCTAACACTGTTTAACATGATTCACCACTTTTGCTGATCAGTACTCACAATCTAATATTCAGTTTCGTGTTTATGGAGGCCAATGCTTGTCGTCGTGCATTATTATGAAAGCACACACACCTGTGCGTGTATGTGACCAATTTTATTGAACTTAAAGCGCCTGGTAGTGTTTCATGAGTGTTTTTCTAGGAAATGAATTTTGAGCATCTTTTGCATAGTCTGAAGGTTTCAGGGCTTAATTATCACTACCCGTGGGAGTAGTTCCTGCTTTTTCAACACACACACACACACACACACACACACACACACCTTTCAACTGTTTGTGTACAGACAGACATATCGAGTTGGCGATAAATGTATTAAACATGGCTTGCTTATAGATCACAATACAATACTATTACTCCCACTGCACATGAAGATATAACTCATGAAATGGTCTGTGCAGGCTCTAGACATAAATGATACATGCTTCCACTATATCTGATCGATAAATCCGTCATAAACATACGAAAAGTTGGAAGCTAATATTCTGAGAGCCCTCAGTAACGCTTCTAATGAAAGATAAAAATTTTGTGCGAACCCTGAACATTTTGTGGAAAGATGTTTGATGTGCGTTTGTAATAGTACTGCAAGAAACTTCTTTGGCATAACAAGGGCAGGTAAGGAGATTCTAACTGAACCTCACTAATAAATCACTATTTGAATGTCTTGTCTGAAGAAGTTTTAGAAGAGCCCAAAACCATGCTGCGAAAAAAATGACAGAAATAATAATTTTTTATTATTTTGAGAAAAACTGTGATATAATGGACGTTATCTGGCTGCATATATTTCATCAGTGACTTCAAATTGTACAAAATTAGTCATACAGACGAAAAATTTTCGTATGTAGTGCAGCTAACAGACACAAGTTGTAAGGAGGAAACAGTTGACAGAAGTGAACTTACGTCGCTACTGAAATGTAGACGCCTTTGATACAGAAATAATTTTGTACGAAACTGAATGGAAACAGAGCTATATAGGAAGATTTTGTTCAAATCCCAATCTTGCGTCTTAGATTCCTCTCAATTCTGAGCTTATTTTTAATATAATCTTTCGTTTAAGCCATTTAAGTCTCGGTAATGGAGTTTTTTGGTAGAAGTGAGTAGCTGCGGGAGGCTGTTCTACGACAACAAATGTAGCTGTTGTTGACAACAAAGACCTTAGACTCTTACACCGTCTGATAGTCTAACGAATGTCAGAACTACAGTTGTGGTATCTGTGGATATCAGCTACCAGTAGTCGATTGTTCCTCCGATTATTTCTAGTAACGAGTTTCCAGGCTGCATTACTTTGAAGAAGAATCATTTCCTTGTAATAACACTGAGTTTAACAGCGAGGCGAACTGTTGCAAACACTCAATACTCTATCCGAACCCGTTGACATTGAAGGTGCAGCCAACCTGAGGTTTAGAACTATAAATGATTATGTATGTCTTTGTCATGGCCAACACAGAAAACAGTAGTTTCATACCGTTCTCGAAGTAATGCATTTAAAACTACATTTGGAGGTATAATTAAATTATTTTACTTGTTGTAGAATATCCACTGCGTTTTCTAGGGTTGAGCACATAACTGAAGGAACTATTTCTTCCTTTATTCTGGACGTGTTAATTAAATTGAGGGAAATATTGGGTTTTAGGCTGGATGTGTGCCGTGTAACTAAAGATACACGTACTAAATATTTGTAATGAAAATTCTGTAAAATCATGAGAGGTTAAAACTGCGGCTCGAATCCAGGCACCTGTCTCTCGCTGGCGATGAGGAAGAGCACTTCTCGCAAAAGACAGTGTTTATAGTAAGAGTCCAGCAGACAGTTTTCGCGTGTCTTGGTTGTTAACATAGAGTTATGCTTTCTTTTGTTCCCAACATACACACGGTTTCCTAAATGATCTTCAAATTTTATAGTCCCCTCCTCAAATTTCCTTACTACTCTTTATCTTTCGGATATTTAGAAACAAACAATTAAACCAAAGAATACTTTTTGAATATGTCTTCTGCCATTTAAACTCTAAAAATTCATAATGTATTGATTACAAGACATCTACCAGAGCCATTATCAAAATTTCTTCTGATCTGTTTTCATATGAATAGTGAAAGTGCGCAACTGTTATACCTCACAGATTGTAATACCCTATCACCGAAGCAAGAACTCTTGGTAAGGTAACTGCGTAATCTGACAAAAACTTGTACATTAATGACAGAGAACAAGCATTTTCACCATCACAAGTGAAATGTAAAAATTAATAGAATGTAAAATCAAATAAACGAGTAATACCCCGTAATGCGAAACTTCAGCGTTACAAGACAGCTGTCTTGCCTGAAGCATCAGAAATTAATTCCTTTGTAGCCATTCAAAAATTGATAAAACTGCAAATGAAGAGCATAAAATTGTAAGAAAACTTTGTGGTCCGACTAACGTAAATGACATATGGAGAACCTATGCCAGGCACTTTATTGTAAATAGCAGAGTTATCAAGTAGATGTAGATGAAGATAAATTACGTACGTATGCACAGCACCAGACAGGTTCACTGACGCAGTACGTAGAAAACGCTTGAAGTTCTATGGTCACATCGACACAGCGGACTCCACTAGATTAAAAAAAACCCTAAGTAATAAAATAAATTCGAAAATGGTAAAAATTACTTGGAAAGAAAAAGCTAAGCAGGACTTACGAGAAATGAGTGCCTCATACGATACCATTAGAGAATGTAAAGTCTTCTGAATCCTAGTTGCAAATTACACATTCACGGAGAAAGCTAAAAAAAAAAAAATGTCGAAAACAGTGTATAGAAGAATGCAAGAAGTAACACAGCGAATTCATGAAGGGATTTTGGGAAAAGAAGATGAGAATGAAGATGTGAGCCCAAGCTAAACGCGTTCTTTAACGAAAGAAAAAGTGAAAGAAAAAGCAAACTTTGTTCCACCGACTTCGGAAACAATTTTTATACCCCTCCCTAAAAACACGTTTTGTTTTTTCTGGTCCTTATGTTATACACTGATGATAGAAATCATTATCACCATTCCCTATCGCGAATTTGAACACCACCAGTTGATAATGTGGTCATGTGACGCCACAAGGAAAGTATTTATGTGGAGCACAGAAGAATGGGAAATGATTCTAGCGATGATACGAGCCGCATATGGGTAAATCCAATGACACCAGTGACTTTAATGAAGGACAGATGCTAATGGCCCGGAGCCTGGGAATGAATATCTCGAAACGGCGAAGCTGTCGTATTATGGAAGGTGGTTGGAGAACGGTGGATCTACGAGTAAGTGACAAGGTGTTAGACGTTCACTCCACACCACAGAACTTGGGGGTCGGATATCTGACCTCTCCATACAGCAGGATAGGTGGCGATCTGTAACAAATGTGACGTTAAAGTACAATGCTGATACATGCACAAATGTTTCGGAGCACATAGTTGGTGTTTCACAGTAGGCGACCCAATGCGTTCTCATGTTGAGCCCATGACACAGTCAATCACGATTTCCGTGGGGACCATTGAGACTGAACCGTGTATCAATTTAAGCGTCTCGCCTGATCGGATGAATCACATTTTTCGTTGCACCAGGTCCATGGTCGTGTCCAGATGAGCCATAATGCAAAACGAACGGCAGCCCGAAACATGTTCTGTGCCACGGAAGCATGCCGATGGGGGTTTTATTATACTATGGGGGACATTCACCAGTTTCTCAGTGGCAGTAATCGTATAATTGCAGCTGTGGAGTGCGCGAACATTGTTGTGGACCACCTCTGTCCCTTCATGCTTGATGTCTTCCGCGATAGCCATTGCATCTCGCTGCCAGATAACTGTCCCTGTCAACAGGCCAGAATAGTGCTGAGTACTTTGAAGAGCAAGTTAGTGTATCACGCTGACCTTCACCACGCAAGTCACCAGATCTGTACCCTATGAAACACATCTGGGACTCTATCGGCGCCAGCTCCGACCTCACGAACCAGCGGCAGGTAATTACAGGAGTTGTATGACCTGTGTGAAGACACTGGGTACCAAATACCTCCGGAAATATACCAAGTACTTTACGTATCTATACTGATGTGTCGACAGAAGTGCCGACACAGTGCGATTTGAGGGGACCGCAATGCACGGTATAAACACACGAAGGATGGCGTGAGGTCTGAAACAGGATACGTAATGAATGCTATAAAGAAAAGTACGTAGCTTTTGGAATACTTAACTTTAATCCATCCTTGTTGTATAGATCGTTCTTGATGAGACATGCTTTATACGATAAGTATCAGTTGCTATGTAAGGCTAATGGCGCCTTGCTAGGTCGTAGCCATGGACTTAGCTGAAGGCTATTCTAACTATCTGCTCGGCAAAGGAGAGCGGCTTCGTCAGTGTAGTCGCTAGCAAAGTCGTCCGTACAACTGGGGCGAGTGCTCGTAAGTCTCTCGAGACCTGCCGTATGGTGGCGCTCGGTCTGCGATCACTGACAGTGGCGACACGCGGGTCCGACATGTACTAATGGACCGCGGCCGATTTAAAGCTACCACCTAGCAAGTGTGGTGTCTGGCGGTGACACCACAGATACCACGCAGACTAACTGCTTTTTCGCGTTCCAGTAGTGGACCCGCAAGCTATTGAGTTGGTTACAATGCTTTGGCTCATTAGTGTATGAGCAAATGGCGCACAACGTTTAATGCACCATACTTAATATTAACTCCAGAACAATCAGCACTTTAATGACAGTTAAATGCAGTGCTGTGTGCATTAACTTACTGATTTCTTTGCGCAAAATATGGATGAATGAAAAGGAGAAAAGACTGATTAGAAAGTTCCTTATCTTTGTAATTTACGGCTATGAGGCACATGTATCATTGAGCCGAGACCAAAACTATGTCGTTCCATTTCTCGATAAGCTGTAATGTGTCGCACATTTACTGACAATAAAAACAAATATTTCCGGTGTAATGTGACCACAACGACATGATATCGAATTTGCAGCATGATCTTGAGTTAGCAAAAAGAGAGAGGACGGTAACACAATTAATGGATTACTACAATAGGGTGAGATGAGGTTTATCGCATAGTGAATAAATGTTTCCTACAACGAATATATTTATAATGAAGCACCAGATGATGTACAGTATATATTATGACAAACAAAAACATGGAAGTTAAAACTTATGTGATTAATTGCGACGATGTGTACATATAGCTGAATAGCCGAGCACATATGGCTTGCGGTATATGCTGGGCTTGGTTTTCTTGATGAAGGTATGCCCTTTCCTTCCGCTAATATGAGAATAGGTTACTAAGAAGTTGTCGTAATTCTACAGTTTAATGTGGAGTATTGGTACTTTCCACACTAACTGGAAGAGATGACTGTCTAGTGCTAGTGCAGCCGAGCGCAAATGGCTTGCAGTATTTGCTTGGCTTGGTTCTCTTGATGAATGTATGCCCTTTTCTTCTGCGGAAATGAGAATTTTCTTAAGTAAGGAGTTATGGTAGTTCTACAGTTTAACGTGGAACATTGGTACTTTCCACATGTCGTGGAACAGCTGAAAGTCTAGTGCTACACCAAATCCTTTTCTGATCACTACAACTCTCAATTTCCTAAATAAACCCTTTCTCGTGTATGCACCAATCTATATTCGGAAGCAACAAAAAAATGAACCAGTTCGAACTAACGTTCGAGTAGACATACATGCTGAAAACCGATCGTAAAATGAATTATTGTAGAAAAAATGGTATCGGTAAGACGCAAGGCGTAAAGGTGTAAAATCCACTAATGTACTGCACTCGTATTAATATGCAGTAGTCTTGCAGTTTCTGGCGAGATTAACCCGATATTCCAGTCGCGCATTCCAGACGACTTGGCATTGAACCATTAATAAAAAAAGTTTGCTACAAGAGTCGGGAGTCGGCTTAAGCTTCACAAATCGCAGTAAAAGTGCAATTGATCATGTAGCATGTCACCTAGTACTTAGTGACTGTTGAAAGGCATGATGTCAGGAAGAATTCCACTCACAACTGTGAGCGGAATTCTTCCTGAAATTTTACCATGTTATTTAATATTTCATCTTGACTTGAGGATCAGTCGGCGGAACACAAGGTTTTTACTGCAAATCATAATCAAACTGAAGGTAAACTTACCTAGTTTTCCTTACAAATATTCAGCATGTGTATATGTGTATAAACATATGTGTATCGTTAGTTATACGGCACATATCTAGCCTAAAAGCCAATACTTCTCACATTTTAACTAACGAGTCATGAGTAATGGAAGCAATTGCCTCTTCAGTTATGTGCCTCAACTCTGGCAAATCATAAAGTAGTCGCGGAACCTATTTATGCAGCCCCATAGGAAAAAAGCAACTCCGACAGATTAAGTAGTAGCGGAATGTAGACACGATCTTTTATAAAACGTCAACGGAAAAAAGCATGCCGTGAGGTCAGCTGAACGTGGAGGCCAGCGGAAAGGAGCTGTGTCGCATTGACCTTACGACCAATGCGGTGGTCAAGGACTTCCGACGTTCAATCACTCTTGTACAAAGAGATACCAGTGGAGAGGGACTCCAGCTTGTTGCCATATAGTTTTCAGGTTCACCATTCAGGTTAGGGAAAGAGTAATTCATGCAACAAATCCATATGAGCCACGCATTTTAAGGCAGCTTCAAACGAAACAAAATGGTCCTTACACTTGACGTCGCTACACAGAACAATTGAAGTTCAAAACTTGCTTTCCGAGCAGACGTCTTACGACTACTAACGTAAGATGCTATTTCGCAGTCAACATACTCTTCAGACACTTTTGCTCGTTCCATGATTTTCGCTTTACACATGCATCTGGACGTTTCGAAACAACTTTGCCATTAGCGAATCTTTTTGCCACGCGGGGGATCATAATTCCAACTTTAAAAGAAACGCATATTGATCTGAAATACAGATTCACTCCTGGCAAACTGCTGAGGACAAAACGCTTTAGGCTCAGGAGTCGCCATTTTGCATATGTGGCGCGGCGAGCAGGAAAACAACAAAGCAATACTAAACCCGCCGATAAGTTGACACTCGATGAGTTGACTTATGGGAAGTGGTTGATTCGATACAATTTGAATCCATTCGACCAGCAGAGACAGCTTTCCCTTGCCGGCAACCAAACCTAACATCGCTAGAAGAAAGCGTTATCGAGTTAGTGTGTCGTTTGTTTGCTGTAACAGTCGTGACATAGTTAGCGACTGCATCAGCGTAATACATATTACTTGTGTTAGGCATAACAAGGGTTGAAGTAGTCTAACTTATTGACATATCGTACTTACTGAGCTATCCATGCTACAAATTACGTACTGTAGTAGCTAGCTATGTATTATCCGTATGAAATGTATTTAGGCATATGTGATACATGGAATAGAAGGTTATTAATTATTTTTTACTTACATCCTTTATATATATGCAATATACGATATGAAAATCAAACAAAATAAAAAAGAAACGAACTATGTGATGTATGTGAACAGTCATTAAAAGTTCAGACACTGCCCTAAGATAATCAGCTCTATTTCAATTGGGTTCTGACGATTCACTGGAGTCACCTGTTCCAACAATAAAGTTGATGTCGTCAATGGAAACTTCCGTTACACTGTTATTCGACTAGCACGTCTTCTCCAATTGTTCCACCTTACGACAGTACACTACCTAGTCCTCTCAAGTGACTGACATAAGAGAATATCCACAATTATGCGGAGATTTTCCGCAAAGATGTTTCCAGTAACACTGTTACCTGAATACTCATTCTACTTCCGCAGCAATCGTATCACTCTTTGACCTTCGCTTGTGGCTAATGTGTCGACAGTGTAGCACTTTTCGGCAGGTTTATGTAGCCGAATTAACGAGCAAAGAGTCTCCTTCCTATGATCTCGTCGTACTCTTTTTTTTTTCCTTTTTTTAGCCACTCGAACATTTCCGCCTTTGAATCGTAATATGTGAGAGGTTTGTCCAGCTGCCTGCTGTATTAGGGCGCATTGACTATACAATAAGATTTAGTAATACCATTTCTTGAAACCAATTTTCGAAGTTATTTAAGTTATGATCTCAGAATCGTTCTTTGAATCGACAAATGCTAATACAGAGTTGACACAAGTTTTCCCAGGTGAAATTACCTGGTATTTCCCTGATTTCCAGACAAGTTTTAGCATTTTTCCCTGACAAATTTTGAGATCTCAAAGGTAAGTAATGTCTTAAATTGACAAAAAATATAAGAACATCTGCATTTCTAAAACGTGTGTGCAAAAATCTTAAGTACTAACATCAACATCTTTTGTAATGAACGGTTTTTGGATGGAGAAAGCAAGCCAAATGGTATGTATGTTTCATTAAGCCTACTGACGTTATTTTATTTCAATAAAGCGAAACACATCTGGTGACAAAAATACGCATTTTGTTGGAGTCGCAATTCACTGCTTCCAGAAATGACTTCAGAAAAAGTAGGCCTCTTGAAAGAAATGTATAATGTGGGGAAGAGTTGTGTAAACCAACACTATAGGTGACCGCCAATAAATTGTTGGTTCTGCTACGTTCATTATTGTCGGTTATTCAGATTGTTCAAATGACTCTCAGCACTATGGGACTTAACACCTGAGGTCATCAGTCCCTTAGAACGTAGAACTATTTAAACCTAACTAACCTAAGGACATCACACACATCCATGCCCGAGGCAGGATTCGAACCTGCGACCGTAGCAGTGACGCGGTTCCGGACAGAAGCGCCTAGAACCGATCGTCCACGGCGGCCAGCTGTCGGTTATTACCCACTGTGTTGTTCGTACTATTCTACAGGTATTTTGTGATTT
Organism: Schistocerca nitens; assembly: GCF_023898315.1. Taxonomy (NCBI): domain Eukaryota; kingdom Metazoa; phylum Arthropoda; class Insecta; order Orthoptera; family Acrididae; genus Schistocerca; species Schistocerca nitens. Next base: position 680,432,145 of record NC_064617.1, on the reverse strand, counting down.
TTCTTTCAAGAAATACACGACTACATAGCGTACAAACTGCTAGCGACTGCCACAATTTTCTTCTTCTTATCGTCCATACTTTCTAAAATACAAACTCCTTTCGAAGGGCCAAAATGTACTAGAATGATAAAATGTCTATAAAACACCGCACGCAAGTGGTTGTAGCAGCACTGGCTGCAACTAAGAGGAGGGGTGCCAAGGGGAGAAGCTTAAACACGATACAAAACTCAACAAACCGAATGCAACACAGAATGACAACAATAGCGGCATTGCGCAGTACCTGTGTTACACCCGAAACAAATGAATATCGGATCAAAGTAGTACACCTGTTTCGACTTCGGTCGATTCCTCTACAACACCCAAAGCGCCAGTGTAAGCTTAGTTTATGCTATTCGTAATCTCACATCCTCTTACTGAAACTATTTGAGTTGCTCTTCATTGTTACCTTGAACCAACACTGTACAACGCTTACAGTTGATAGTATTAAAATTTATAACCGGGATGTTCTTTTATGGACACACTGAATTTTTTGCAGATGTATTATTCATATGGAAATGGAAGAGTGGTTACCACGGACATCAAAACCCGTCTCGTACTTTCTGAAGGTTGTTAACATTTAATGTTCTTGTTGTATCTGTGAACTACCTCGATTATGAATGATTAAGGCGTCGTGGCCTACGTCTCTTGTGAAGAGTAAATTTGTGACTTGTCAATGAGAGTATCTCACTTGAGATTTTGGTGCAAAAGTGAAACAAATGTTCAAATATGTCTAAATTTCTAAGGGACCAAATTGCTTTGGTCATCGGTCCCGAGACTTACACACTACTTAAACTAACTTTAACTTTTGCTAAGAACAACACACACACCAATGCCCGAGGGAGGACTCGAACCTCCGGCGGGAGGGACAGCGCAAAGTGAAACACTGACACCTTTGAACGTGTAATATTTCGTTCTTGTTGTGAAATCAGTCTTATCAAAAATTCTGTTAATGGACAAACTCTTGCTATCGCAAGGACAGAGGGGGAGAAAATTTGTACACAATTGGTGTAAGTACGAGACGATCAGCTACAGTCGCTGCCATTCCATCTCATCTTCATCGATGTGCAAGTCTCCGAAGTGGCGTCAAATAGAAAGACTTGCACCAGGTGACCAATCAATCCCAGAGAGGGTCTCCTAGCCAATAATGCCATGCAATCATTTTATTTCACAGCAGTTTTTTTTTTTTAGATACAAATGCACAGAGCGGGGCAAATAAAAGTGGCTCGGATGACAGCACACGATTGGACGTGAATGTATGCATACAACCACACCCCGTAACGCACAAACCACGAGTACGCCCACGAAGAGATCTACACCGGTTCAGAGCGTAGTGCGGGCGTGTCAGTGCGCGTGGAGCAGTCAAACGGGACAATGATACTACAGTGGAGTAGCAGGTGTTCGCTGTGGAAAGTTATGTGACAATAAAGTTGTGAAAATGGTGCTGTCAGTTGTTTGCTGAGTAGTTTAATGGTGAGAACCCGCCAGCGAAGAGTTCCATATAACGCTTATACCGCAGTTGGCGTCACACATGCTCTGTTTTGAACAGGTCGAAAAACAGTCCAAAACGTGTCCGTAACCAGAAAATATGGCTGCAGAGTTGAGCGTCCTTCCAAATGCTTCAGAGTCCTACCAAGTCAACCCGATGCCTCTTGTAAGAGATCAACATATCACGTCGATCAAGCGGGCGAATACTCCACCTGGACCTGCACTTGCATCCCTACCGAGACTGTACTGTTCACACATTAAAACCAGCAGATTCTCCACGGTTCCTTATAAATTACACGTTGTCTTGTTGGAAGTTAGAAGTCAGATCTGAAGCTGGAGAGATCTGTAGAGATCGAATAAGGCTCCCTAACCGTTCTTTCAACCAACCTGTCGTCTTTAAAGTTGTGTCCCCAGCGCAGAAGACAGATCGTCGGTCGTGGGATATTCTTCAGCGGAGGCTGCTATGCTGTCATCTCGATCTTAAAGCTGTTTTTGTGCTTTTTTTTGTGTGGTGCCACTTGCCCAGGTTAGTCTCTGTATCTACAGAGGGCAAGATCTGTAGTACTGACAATGACGGTAGGCGACACCCTCATTAATGTATCCAGTTCATTTATATTTCAAAATATCACTTTTTACACTGTCTTCTACAATACTCGACATAGATTTCCTAATAGTACGGTGACTTTTCTGACAACTTCCGATATATGTAGTACGACATGTCCGTCCGAAACAGAGCCCGCGTCTCGTGGTCGTGCGGTAGCGTTCTCGCTTCCCACGCCCGGGTTCCCGCGTTCGATTCCCGGCGGGGTCAGGGATTTTCTCTGCCTCGTGATGGCTGGGTGTTGTGTGCTGTCCTTAGGTTAGTTAGGTTTAAGTAGTTCTAAGTTCTAGGGGACTGATGACCATAGATGTTAAGTCCCATAGTGCTCAGAGCCGTCCGAAACAGAGATACACGTCCGGCTCTGATGTACACCCGAAACAAAGATTAACGCTGCCGAAATACTTTGTCTCCCAGGAGCGCCAAACTGACCCAAAGGTGTCCGAAGCACTTCAGGTGCTGTATAGTTACTCTTATGTTTCTCATAACTAGTGAAATTTAATAAACAAAAGCGGTTTACACGTAGGGTAATCATGAGATATGGTCATACTGAAAACTGGGTTAAATACAATGAAAAGTATATAAATAACTACTAAGAGAAGTTAGGTGTTTTGGATCCTAACGCCCGAATGTGCCGACCAAACAGAAATTCAGTACAATTGGCGGACTCTTCCACGAAAATAGTACATACTGTAAAATCTGTCGCTTGTACCTCACTCTGCTTTTTTACTATATGCTGCTTCACGTATATCAAGCTGCATCAAGGCGAGCTTAGAGCAATCTAAAATACTGGCGGCCGATTTTCTGAGTGGCGATTCACTGAGATAACAATAAAAGACTTGACATGGCTCTGTTCTTTACGTCTGATAAAGCGTGCGCTCACCTGAGTGGTTATATGGACTCTCAGAATTACAGGTTCTGGGCTGCAGAGAATTGCGGAACACCACTGCATGATCAGAAGATTGGGATTTGGTGAGCAGTGTCTGCACTCTGCGTTATTGATACTGATTTCGGCGCGTTACACTGCCAACATTTTGAAACCATTTGTGCCAGCATTAACGGAGGGGGAAAAGGCCTACAGTTATTTTCAACAGGATGGAGCCGCTCGATACTTGGAGCACATTTACACAATCTTCATACCTGACGGAGTTCTAAGCAGAGGTCAGTCTGGTCGCGACCCCTTTCTGGCCACCCAGATCTTCTGATTTGCCAGAGTGCGATTAATTTGTGTGGGGAGCCTCAAGTCTAAGCTGTATTGCAAAAACCCTCAAAGTCTTCAAGAGCTGCAGAAGAACATTTCGGATGAGACTGCAGCAATTCCAGTGGTCGAGCTTCGATCCGTCTTCAGCAGCTTGCTGACCAGGGTGCCTAGAGATGAACGGTGGTCACTTTCAACGTATGCTACAGGCAGGTTAGTAATGTATATCCTTTCCTCTGCTGTATTTTGTGTTACCCTGAAAGTCTGTTCACTGGGGCACTTTTATTCGCCGCACGCTGTAGTTTCAAATATTAACGTCGTCTGCAAATTATGTGACGTAGTGTTTGCCAATATGGTGCTCAGACGTTCTAGCAAGATGTTTCAGAAGCCTATTCCACCAACGCCTTCAGGTAGTCTACATTCTTGCTTTGAGAACTATGTAGGACAGAAAGACGAAAATCGTGTCGCGAAATACACTGCCAGGAGAAAAATTAATGCTACCTTTTAGAGGTTTCCAATGCTCTCAAGATTTGTTGTTGCAACAATGTATATGGAGTACATGAAATCATTACATTTACAAATCAATACCACAAGCTGTCCTGAAGTGTCACATATCGAGCCATGCTGAAACACCGATATTAGTACGTGAAGTAGCCTCCACAGACGTCAACGCATGCACTGACTCTGGCGTCGAGCCGGCCGCGGTGGTCTAGCGGTTCTAGGCGCTCAGTCCGGAACCGCGCGACTGCTACGGTTGCAGGTTCGAATCCTGCCTCGGGCATGGATGTGTGTGATGTCCTTAGGTTAGTTAGGTTTAAGTAGTTCTAAGTTCTAGGGGACTGATGACCACAGATGTTAAGTCCCATAGTGCTGAGAGCCAGCCATAAAGAACTTCGCCGAAATGGCTTATGTAATATGTGAAAATCTAAATCCTGACAAATACGTTATCTGTGAACAAATACCGTTTTTGTGATTTTCATAACTCATATATCAGTGTGTTAAGTGTTGCACAACACATGAATTCCTCTAAAGCAGTGTTCGGCAACTGGTGTGCCGTGGCACACTGGTGTGCCATCACAAAGTGAAGGGTATGATATCAGCATTTACATATTATTGTAATAAATTCTGAGACATAATGCGAAGTTTTATATTTTCAAACAAATTAAATGCAATTTATTTCCTTCTATTTCTGATTTGTTGAAGTTTGTAGCCGCTTCTTAAAATTTAGTGCTCTCATCGTCTGCCACCAAAGCACCAACATATTAAGTGTAAAGTTTGGAAGGTAGGAGACGAGGTACTGCCAGGAGTGATGCTGTGAGGACGGGCCGTGAGTCGTGCTTGGGTAGCTCAGATGGTGCAGTCTGCGTTCGGCAGGGCAGCAGTGCGCACCGCGCTCGGCCGTCCACGCCGCTACACGCGCGGAGTGTTTTGTTTACTTCCTCGTCACCGCGCTTCTCAGTCGAACAAGCTCTAATGGCCAACTCTTACAGGAAGAACAAATGGCTCTGAGCACTATGGGACTTAACATCTATGGTCATCAGCCCCCTAGAACTACTTAAACCTAACTAACCTAAGGACAGCACACAACACCCAGTCATCACGAGGCAGAGAAAATCCCTGACCCCGCCGGGAATCGAACTCGGGAACCCGGGCATGGGAAGCGAGAACGCTACCGCACGACCACGAGCTGCGGACTACAGGAAGAACACTCTTAAGTTCACCTTCTCAAATGAACACGCACGATCCAAAGCACTGGCCGTCGAACGCTTCCTACGCGAAGACGTGAAGATCCCCCGTGACGATCTCATCGGCATACACCTATCGATCATTAGCAGCTTCGTTTATGTTAAGATGACATCTGACGCTGCCTGCAACGCGATTATTCAACGGCCGCGACATGGACTAAAATTTCGGCACTCCGACGGAACCGTCGGGCCTGTGGATGTCGACCATGCCGGACTTGGCCTTCGCACGTTCCATGTATTCGAAGTGCCTTTCGAGGCGAATGAAGATGAAGTCATCGCGGTGCTAAGCCCGTTCGGAAAAGTCCAGAGTCACGTAGCTGAGACATGGGCACAGTTTACGACGTATCCGGTGCTTAATGGTGTGAGACAAGTCCGAATCGATCTCAAACGGCACGTCCCGTCGTACATTTCTATCGGCGGCTGCCGTGCGGTGGCCATTTAGGACGGACAACCTCGAACATGTTCCTGTTGTGGCAAAGAATGCCACGTCCGTAATGAAGGCCTGCAACGCCGCATCACACAACTAAGGCACGACGATACGAACACCGACAGAACCACAACCACCCTTCCAGTCACCTATGCGGTGACACTGCACGTCCAGCCCTCACAAGACGCCGTTCATGAGCGTCTCTCTGGACCGATTCACAAGGAGGCGTCCCAGCACCTTGACAGCGGCGATGCCGCCCGTGAACATGACCAACAGCCGGACACGCCCATGCTAGAAGATCACAAGGATACCAATGAGAGCGTTATGGAAAATGAAGACGGCATCACAGCACCCATGGCTTTTGTACCGGAACGACGTGAATCTCTTCCTTCCTCAGACACCGAAACTCATTGCCGGAAGCAAAAGTGGCCCAAACGACGAAAAAAACGCCACAAGACATCAGAATCGACCACCGAGCCTCTCCGCAGGATGAAGAGATGGCACATCACTCTGATGGAGTACACGATAACTCTTTCTCCTCTGCCACGGAGACGCGTTATCCACAAGACGGTGAGTCATCCATCTGAGGTCGTGAGCATGCTCCGCGCCCAGAAGCCATGGAACATAGCACGACTGTCGTCACCGACGCAATTGAGCCGACTCGGCCAGCGCTGCCACCTCTCGCCGATGTCAAACCTGTCGGACATTTTTCATGGGCGATGACACTGATTTCCTACCTCCACCTGATGCGAAAATGAGATCTGTTCCGCCGTTAGACCAACACTAAAATGGGGGATGTTTCTAAGACGACTCCTGCGACTTCTATGGACTTCCAGAATACACCACGACAAATTTCACCAGCAACGAACCTATCGACAGCACGGATCCCCCATCAGGCTTACCGAATAGCTACTATCAATACTAATACTATCGGCTCCCACGTTAAACTTCAACTGCTTCGTGACACGCTAAGAGATATCGACTTTGCCCTGTTACAAGAACTGAGGACATCAACTTGGACCGGGTGTTATCGATACGAGACGTACGTCGCCCCTGCAGCTATGGAACACACAGGCGCAGCCATCCTCCTCCGAGAAGGATTGCAGTTTCCGATGTTGCGATAGGGGTGGCCATAACAGCTGAAGAAATCAAAATCATAAATCTCTACGCCCCATCGGGCACTGATAAACGGAGGGATCGCTCCCAGTTCTACGGAGACGATATCACGCCTTTATTCCTCACCCGTGGTCTAGGAGTGGCGCCTTTGATTCATAATCAAAATGTCTCCGGTCCCGGGTTCGATCCCCGCCACTGCCTAAATTTTGATAAATAATCAGCATTGGCGGCCGAAGACCTCCGGCATAAGAGGTCAGCCTCATTCTGCCAACGGCCTTGTCAAAGAGGGCGGAGGAGCGGATAGAGGTTCAGGGCACACTCTTGTCCTAGGGGTGGGAAATTGCCCCTAAAGGCGGAAGAATCAGCAATGATCAACGACATGAGGATGCAGAAGGCAATGGAAACCACTGCATTAAAGACACGTAACGTGTATCCACAGGACATGTGGCCTGTAATTGGAGAAGTGTCCATTGGCAAAAGATTCCGGAATAGTCCCCCATTCGGATCTCCGGGAGGGGACTGCCAAGGGGGAGGTTACCATGAGAAAAAGATTGAATAATCTACGAAAGGATAACGCTCTACGAGTCGGGGCGTGGAATGTCAGAAGCTTGAACATGGTAGGGAAACTAGAAAATCTGAAAAGGGAAATGCAAAGGCTCAATCTAGATATAGTAGGGGTCAGTGAAGTGAAGTGGACGGAAGACAAGGATTTCTGGTCAGATGAGTATCGGGTAATATCAACAGCAACAGAAAATGGTGTAGGATTCATTATGAATAGGAAGGTAGGGCGGAGGGTGTGTTACTGTGAACAGTTCAGTGACCGGGTTGTTCTAATCAGTATCGACAGCAGACCAACACCGACAACGATAGTTCAGGTATACATGCCGACGTCGCAAGCTGAAGATGAACAGATAGAGAAAGTGTATGAGGATATTGAAAGGGTAATGCAGTATGTAAAGGGGGACGAAAATCTAATAGTCATGGGCGACTGGAATGCAGTTGTAGGGGAAGGAGTAGAAAAAAAGGTTACAGGAGAATATGGGCTTGGGACTAGGAATGAAAGAGGAGGAGGACTAATTGAGTTCTGTAACAAGTTTCAGCTAGTAATAGCGAATACCCTGTCCAAGAATCACAAGAGGAGGAGGTATACTTGGAAAAGGCCGGGAGATACGGGAAGATTTCAATTAGATTACATCATGGTCAGACAGAGATTCCGAAATCAAATACTGGATTGTAAAGCGTACCCAGGAGCAGATATAGACTCAGATCACAATACAGTAGTGATGAAGAGTAAGCTGAAGTTCAAGACATTAGTCAGGAAGAATCAATACGCAAAGAAGTGGGATACGGAAGTACTAAGGAATGACGAGATACTTTTGAAGTTCTCTAACGATATAGATACAGCAATAAGGAATAGCGCAGTAGGCAGTACAGTTGAAGAGGAATGGGCATCTCTAAAAGGGCCATCACAGAAGTTGGGAAGGAAAACATAGGTACAAAGAAGGTAGCTGCGAAGAAACCATGGGTAACAGAAGAAATACTTCAGTTGATTGATGAAAGGAGGAAGTACAAACATGTACCGGGAAAATCAGGAATACAGAAATACAAGTCGCTGAGGAATGAAATAAATAGGAAGTGCAGGAAAGCTAAGACGAAATGGCTGCAGGAAAAATGTGAAGACATCGAAAAAGATATGATTGTCGGAAGGACAGACTCAGCATACAGGAAAGTCAAAACAACCTTTGCTGACATTAAAAGCAACGGTGGTAACATTAAGAGTGCAACGGGAATTCCACTGTTAAATGCAGAGGAGAGAGCAGATAAGTGGAAAGAATACATTGAAAGCCTCTATGAGGGTGAAGATTTGTCTGATGTGATAGAAGAAGAAACAGGAGTCGATTTAGAAGAGTTAGGGGATCCAGTATTAGAATCGGAATTTAAAAGAGCTTTGGAGGACTAACGGTCAAATAAGGCAGAAGGGATAGATAACATTCCATCAGAATTTCTAAAATCATTGGGGGAAGTGGCAACAAAACGACTATTCACGATAGTGTGTAGAATATATGAGTCTGGCGATATACCATCGGACTTTCGGAAAAGCATCATCCACACAGATCCGAAGACGACAAGAGCTGACAAGTGCGAGAATTACCGCACACTCAGCTTAACAGCTCATGCATCGAAGCTGCTTACAAGAATAATATACAGAAGAATCGAAAAGAAAATTGAGAATGCGCTAGGTGACGATCAGTTTGGCTTTAGGAAAAGTAAAGGGACGAGAGAGGCAATTTTGACATTACGGCTAATAATGAAAGCAAGGCTAAAGAAAAATCAAGACAATTTCATAGGATTTGTCGACCTGGAAAAAGCGTTCGACAATATAAAATGGTGAAAGCTGTTCGAGATTCTGAAAAAAGTAGGGGTAAGCTATAGGGAGAGACGGGTCATATACAATACGTACAACAACCAAGAGGGAATAATAAGAGTGGACGATCAAGAACGAACTGCTCGTATTAAGAAGGGTGTAAGACAAGGCTGTAGCCTTTCGCCCCTACTCTTCAATCTGTACATCGAGGAAGCAGTGATGGAAATAAAAGAAAGGTTCAGGAGTGGAATTAAAATACAAGTTGAAAGGATATCAATGAAACGATTCGCTGATGACATTGCTATCCTGAGTGAAAGTGAAGAAGAATTAAATGATCTGCTGAACGGAATGAACAGTCTAATGAGTACACAGTGTGGTTTGAGAGTAAATCGGAGAAAGACGAAGGTAATGAGAAGTAGTAGAAATGAGAACAGCGAGAAACTTAACATCAGGATTGATGGTCACGAAGTCAATGAAGTTAAGGAATTCTGCTACCTAGGCAGTAAAATAACCAATGACGGACGGAGCAAGGAGGACATCAAAAGCAGACTCGCTATGGCAAAAAAGGCATTTCTGTCCAAGAGAAGTCTACTAATATCAAATACCGGCCTTAATTTGAGGAAAAAATTTCTGAGGGTGTACGTCTGGAGTACAGCATTGTATGGTAGTGAAACATGGACTGTGGGAAAACCGGAAGAGAAGAGAATCGAAGCATTTGAGATGTGGTGCTATAGACGAATGTTGAAAATTAGGTGGACTGATAATGTAAGGAATGAGGAGGTTCTACGCAGAATCGGAGAGGAAAGGAATATGTGGAAAACACTGATAAGGAGAAGGGACAGGATGACAGGATATCTGCTAAGACATGAGGGAATGACTTCCATGGTACTAGAGGGAGCTGTAGAGGGCAAAAACTATAGAGGAAGACAGAGATTGGAATACGTCAAGCAAATAATTGAGGACGTAGGTTGCAAGTGCTACTCTGAGATGAAGAGGTTAGCGCAGGAACGGAATTCGTGGCGGGCCGCATCAAACCAGTCAGTAGACTGATGCCCAAAAAAAAAAAAAAAAAAAAAAAAAAAAGACTTCAATAATGTGTTCTGAACGGATAATATTGTGAATCATAATCATCTCATCGTAGGTTGATTTCAGCTGTGTTCTCGAGCTTACAGACCAATACCCACATTTCACCACATGTCCGGAACTTCGCTTCCTCGTCCGCCGCCTTCGTCTCCTCGGCATTTGGCGAGTGGTACACGGCGACCGCCTGGGGTATACACACATCACGAGCCACTCCGCCAGCCGACTTGATAGAATATACATGTCTGACGCTCTAAAATCAGTTCTCCTCGACGCGGAACGTTGGCCGTCTGCCTTTTCGGATCATGACATCTACATCTGTACCACGAACCTACGTAGGCAATCTACATGGCGCAATGCAGGACCTTGGAAACTCAACGTCACACTACTGCGGGACCCTGAATGTCGACAACAGGTCACCGACACGTGGCACACCTGTGGTCAACGCATTATGCGTTACGAGACCACACTGCAGTGGTGGTTACTGTGCGCCAAACCGGCCATCCGACGCACCTTGACACACTATGGCAGAGCCAAAGCCAGGTGGAATCACTACACAACTGATTTCTACTATAGCGCTCTACGTGAGCTCATGAATCATCCTCCATCCCAGGATCGTCTAAAAGAAGCTCAACACATCAAGGCAAAGATTTTAACCTTGACCAGATGCCGTCTAGAGGGAGCCATTGTACGAGCACGCAGCCAAGATAGGATTGACGGTGAAGAACCTATGCATCATATTGTTCAAAATGTTCGTCGACGCCGACAGGCTTTAATGACAACTTTAGACCTACCTGGTGGACGACGGCTGACTTCGGAAGCTACCATTGCGGATGCCTCCACAATGCACTATAGACTTTTCTATCAAGAAGACCTGTCGGTGCAGAGGCCATTGCTGAGGTTGCCCAGGAGACACTTGGTACTCTAAACGCAGCAGCTGCAACCCTCCTGACTTCTGAAGTGACCACCGTCCAAGACGCTGTGGCCAAAGGATCTCTGAATCGATCTGCCGGCCCGGATGGCGAACCCGCTACTAATGTTCATGGAAGGCTTACTCGTACGAGTCCCGAAACCTGCAGGAGGTACACGACTCGACAGTTATCGGCCGATCAATTCCGACTTAAAGATTTTCACACGCCTTCTAGCAGTGCGACTCAAACGTGTCTTACGGGACATTGTTTCCCACGAACAAACATCCTTAGGCGGCGATCGTAATATGCAGGCAGCCCTCAGTGAATATCGAGATGTGATCGCTGTGGCAACACACTCGTGACTGCCAGGCGCTTTAATCTCCATCGACTTCAAACAAGCGTTTGACAGTGTCAATAATGCATTCCTCAACGCAGTGATGGACCGAATGGCGATTCCCCCGACGTTCACGCAAGTGATTATGCGGCTCCTTCGTGGGGCAACGTCCTGACTTCTCGTAAACGCAGACTTACAGAACCTGTACGGATTGAACGCTCACTACGGCAGGGTTGCCCTTGTCGACGGTGCTTTACGAGGTGTGGCTAGAAAAAAACCGGACTAGTACTGGTGAAACAATAAAACGAATGCAATAAGGCTGAAAGTCGCGTGGCCTGTCACGTGACTCTCGCTCCGCCTACTGCTCGAGTTTCATCTGCCTCCTGCACTCAGTCTGCCCGTGGCGTCTGTTTTAAGTAGTTGACGTTTTGTCTGTGCGTCGGAAAATGTTGATTGTACAGAAAGAACAGCGTGTTAACATCAAATTTTGTTTCAAACTAGGAAAATCTGCAAGTGAAACGTTTGTAATGTTACAACAAGTGTACGGCGATGATTGTTTATCGCGAACACAAGTGTTTGAGTGGTTTAAACGATTTAAAGATGGCCGCGAAGACACCAGTGATGACACTCGCACTGGCAGACCATTGTCAGCAAAAACTGATGCAAACATTGAAAAAATCGGTAAACTTGTTCGACAAGATCGCCGTTTAACAATCAGAGCAGTGTCTGAGTTAACAGGAGTTGACAAGGAAAGTGTTAGGCAGATTCTTCATGAAAGTTTCAACATGAACAAAGTGTGTTCAAAAATGGTTCCAAAGTGTCTCACAATTGAACAGAAGGAACGCCGAAGAATGATTTGTTCTGACATCCTGGAATACATTGAAAGTGATCCCACCTTCTTACAAAATGTTATTACTTGCGATGAATCGTGGTTTTTTACTTACGATCCAGAAACTAAACGCCAATCGATGCATTGGAAAACTCCTGGTTCTCCACAACAAAAAAAAGCACGAATGTCAAAATCGAAATTCAAGGCAATGATGATTGTTTTTTTTTTTTTTTTTTGACATCAAAGGGATTGTGCACATTGATTGGGTACCAGAGGGACAAACAGTGAATCACTATTACTACATTAGCGTCCTAGCTACCCTACGTGAGCGAGTACGGAGAAAACGGAACGATTTGTGGAGAAAAAAGTCATGGATCCTTCACCAAGACAATGCCCCAGCTCACAGTGCGTTGTCAGGGAAGACGTTTTTGCCAAAACACAACATTCCCATCTTAGATCATCCACCCAACTCACCTGATTTGGCCCCCTGTGACTTTTTTCTTTTCCCTAAAGTCAAGTCAGCTTTGAAAGGAACTAGATTTGAGACTGTTGAAGCAGTAAAAGAAAAAGTGACGGAAGTAATGTATGGACTTACCGAAAATGATCTGCAGCATTGCTATGAACAGTGGAAAATTCGTATGGAGCGGTGTAGAGACCGAGGAGGAGAGTACATTGAAGGAGATAACATGAAATTGTAAATAATTGTAAATACATGTTTTTTCCAGCATCAGTCCGGTTTTTTTCTAGCCGCACCTCGTATGCCATTGCGATGGAACCACTTATTTGCAGATTACAGCGACGTTTGACAGGTATTCCACTCCGGGATCATATGTTACGCTGCCGAGCCTACGTGGACGACTTGGCCCTCGTCGTACGTTCAGCGGCCGACGTACAAGCTGCGCTGCAGTGGATTACCCGTTACAGTGCAGGGGCAGGGACCGCTATGAACGTGGTAAAATCATGCGCCATGAAGATCGGCCGCGGCCTTCCCGCAGACGGCGTAGTCCCCTTTCAACTGGTGGACACCCTTCACTGTCTCGGACTGGTGTACATGCGAGACATTCGCCGCACCTCGGCGATCAATTTTCAGGCGCTACTGCAACGCATCCGGGCCAGCATACAAAATCACATACTTCGTCCGCTGAATATGTGCCAGAGAGTCACCTTCGTCAATATCCATCTGGCAGCCCGGATACCCCATATAGCGCAGATTCTGCCCATAACTGCGACAATGGCGGCCAGATTACAGGCGGCCTTCGCGTATTTTTTATGTTCTGGACACATCTTCTAAGTTCAGTATGAAGCTCTCACCTTACCGAAGCGGGATGGTGGCCTCGATCTGGTTAATGTGAGAGCCAGGACTACGGCACTTTACACCAATACTATGCTCCGGTTGTGGAAAAGCCAAAATTCTAGTTATACTGGAATGTTGACCACTGAGGTCGCACCTATTTCGAGACGCCCACCGACGTCTCTGGCACACATCCCACCTCCGATGTCACATATCGGCCGTTTCTTTTTGGAATTCAGTTACATAAGCACCGAGCTCCCCAGGACCAGGAAGACGACCACCCGTGGCATCTACCGCCTTCTCCGAAAGTCCCCACCCCGAAACCCCGTGGAAACATTTCACCCCCAGGTTTCATGGCATACAGTTTGGAAAACGATCCACCAACAATATCACACCACTGACACCTCCGCGACATGGTACCTTCTCGTCAACGGCAAGTATACTACAAGGCAGAAACTGCATCGCATCGCGCTGGTGGACTCACCCCTGTGCCTCAAGTGCAATGTCGAAGATACAGATTTACATCGTTTTAAGTGTGGGCCAGCAGCAGCTGTCTGGACCCTCGTACAGAAGATTGTGGCTTTCTACCTCCGAGTACCACCACATCACGTTTCTCCTACCATGATAATATATCCCGACACGATCCGCTTTTCATCGTCTAAGTGGCACGCCATCACATGGATCAGTGGCATGGCTGTCAACTACCTCTTCCGGAACGAAATCGTCGATCCGGTGGACTTTTGGACACGCCTCCAAGTACATCACCACACGCTTCGCCGACATCGACACTATCGGGCCACTTTCGCGAACAATTTACAGAGTATTTTCGCCAACCCGCCTCAAAGATGGAATCTCAACGAACCGTGTCAGCCAAGACTGGGCGATCCCACGTTCCCCTTTTAATGTTCAATGATAGAATGAACTTTGTTCTGATAGCGCGCCAAAGTGGAGCATGGCGCGGAAAGTATTCCTAATTTATTTCACTTCTCTTTTCTCCTCATCTTCTAACTTTTTTTCCCTTACACATGTTTATCCTTTTCACGCATAGCTCTCTATCTGCAACCTACTTGTTTTCTTCTCCTGTGCTCCCCCGTAAAAATAACATAAAAAAGTTGGGATCCGGCTGATGGTGAGACGTTAACACAAGAAAAGGATGTTGCGAAAATATAGCTACAAAAAAATAAAATAAAATAAGATGGTAGAGCACTTGCCCGCGAAAGGCAAAGGTCCCGAGTTCGAGTCTCCGTCCGGCACACTTTTAATCTGCCAGGAAGTTTCATATCAACGCACACTCCGCTGCAGAGTGAAAATCTCATTCTCGACCAACACGTTGTCAGACAACAATCCAGTGTTTCAGTTAAACAGTATTTCCAGTGTATCAGTATTTCAGTTCAGTTTTATCATAGTTGTGCTATGCAGTAGCGTGAATGTTTAGATTGCTACACCAGTATTTCCTGTTACAGTGTTATCAGACTATTTTTCCTTTTTAATAGGGATTAAGTTCGTTGTAGAGAGTGGTTCATCTTCGATTGCAGGTAAGGAAACCGTTGAGCTCGGGAAAAATGTAGTTCAAAGGAGATGTAGTGATAATTATTTATGTTTGGTTTACTTTTGGTGTGATGACAATAGACGCCCAATCGCTGAGAGAGTCTGCGTGAGTGTGAAGAGGTAGGGAGGGGGAGGGGAGCACGTGACCTCTGTAAATTCAAATGATATTTGTCAATAAAATATTCCGTCCGCGTCATGTTGGAACGCGGCACAGTTTTCAGCCAATCTGTGCATACCCCTCATTAGCCACTGGCAGCCAATAATATTCATTCTCCTTCTGAGCGGCTAGCAGCGAGTTACATCTTCACAGCCAGAATCTCGCTCCTACATGCTGCACTGTTGCCGTACTTCACAACCGAATTATACATTTAAACGTCAAGTTTTTTGTATTTTTTTTTCTTGTACCAGTATAGGTGTGAATGTGTATCTAATTGTTAAGTGCAATTAAAGAAAAAAGAGCAAAGTGACGGCAATAAATGGGAGGTGCTTCACAAGCAGGCGAGGGGGATTATTTACCGCATTTATAACTTTTTCAAATGTGAATTGGGAAGCTGGTGCCCTACTGTTGACATCTGAAGACACAATGACAGACTCCAGAATCATGTGTTGCCAGTAAGAGAACTGTAAAGAGAATTGTAAACGAAAGTGCCAGAGCTGTAGGAACAGTAGAAAAAGTTGGTTTCGTGTCGCCTGGAAAGCAACGAAATCGTAATGAAACTGTAACACTAAGTGATGGTTTTAACCACGATGTTTTATTAAAGTGCTTCATGTGAATGATGAATGCCCAACATCACCAAAACGTGTTACAGTTATGCAGTTGAAAATTAGCTTCAATGGTAAGCGCTTCGTCAATGTAAAGAATTTTAACAGACTTTGGTTCCTGATATGTTAAGAAGAGAGTTTTAGTTCAAAGAAGTGACATAGGTGAAGCACGAACTACATCCCACATAAGTATTCACGATACAAGAGAAGGAGGTAGTTCAACAGTGTATTACCTTGATGAAACATGGGTCAATTAGAATCATTCCAGGGAGATCTGCTGGGAAATGAGTGATGGTACTGGCGGTTTTAATGTTTTCATAGTAATAAGTTCTCGGATAATTATTTTAAATTTTGACTCTTCTTTTAGTTTTTATCTGAGAGTGAACTTGTATTTACGTGTAAGAAAAACGGCAGACTATCTTTTGGAAATGAACGCTGTCGGTTTCGTGACGTGATTCACAATTCTGGTCATACCTTGCTTCGAAGTCGGTTATTGCCAGTTATAATTCAACTGTTACAGAGAAAACATCAAGTATAAACAACAGAAAAGAGTATATTTTTCCCTGGTTTAAAAAAAAAATATATTAGACACGGTATAAACCAGACTCGTGCCGATCTCCCCTGCAGTTCGTTATAATTTACACAAGTAACGTGACAATATACAAACTTGACTTTCTTGCACGTGAATGGGATCACACAGCTTTGCGTTTACCCACGTGTCACTGTCAGTTTAGCCCTATTGAATTAGTTTCGGCAAAGGATAAGGCAACGTGTGAGAGAAAAAAACAGTATTCAAGAAAACATTCATTGAATCACTTGTGCATGAAGCAATAGGTGGTGGTGGTGGTGGTGGTTAGTGTTTAACGTCCCGTCGACAACGAGGTCATTAGAGGCGGAGCGCAAGCTCGGGTTAGGGAAGGATTGGGAAGGAAATCGGCCGTGCCCTTTCAAAGGAACCATCCCGGCATTTGCCTGAAACGATTTAGGGAAATCACGGAAAACCTAAATCAGGATGGCCGGAGACGGGATTGAACCGTCGTCCTCCCGAATGCGAGTCCAGTGTGGAAGCAATAGGCAACATCCTACTTGTAGCGTGGATATAGTCTGTGCGGCATGCTGAAAAGCTTCAGAAAGAATAATTTGACAGGGAAGTGATGATGGATATAAGCCTTGAACATATAATCGTAAATTTACAATGAGATTGTTCAGAAACATATACAAATAGCAGTGACTGTGGTATTGCGGTGTAGACTTTGGAATAAGGTAATAATATTTCTTCGTTTTGAGGAATTGCGATTTAAAAAAATGTGTTTCTCAACATATCAGTTGCGTACATAATATTGAGAACGTCCTTGCCTTTTTGTTAGGACTTAGTATCCTTTGAATTATACAGACGATAATGTTCAACATATTGCCCAAGCGGAAGTTAAGCTTCTTTCACCATATTGTATGCTCTAGTGACGCGCGAGAATGTAGCTCGATAGATTAGTCGAAAGTCCGATATTTCCGCATGTAAACACCTGTCATTTTCAAGGCACGAAAGGGATAAGACCCTAAACTAACAGTAAGATGATGGTTAATTGTTTGCTTGTTGAGTGGATTATAAATGTGGTTTCTCATTGCAATGTCGAACGAGTTAGTTTACACTCAAAATGCTTGTTAACAGCGAAAAACATGACAACTTACTGGCCATTTTTACGAGAGAGCCGGCTGATGTGGCCGAGCGGTTTGAGGCGCTTCAATGCGAAACCGCGCTGCTGCTACGGTCGCAGGTTCGAATCCTGCCTCAGCCATGGATGTCTATGGTGTCCATGTTGTTGTTGTTGTGGTCTTCAGTCCTGAGACTGGTTTGATGCAGCTCTCCATACTACCCTATCCTGTGCAAGCTTCTTCATCTCCCAGTACTTACTGCAACCCACATCCTTCTGAATCTGCTTCGTGTATTCATCTCTTGGTCTCCCTCTACGATTTTTACCCTCCACGCTGCCCTCCAAAACTAAATTGGCAATTTCTTGATGCCTCAGAACATGTCCTACCAACCGATCCCTTCTTCTAGTCAAGTTGTGCCACAAGCTCCTCTTCTCCCCAATTCTATTCAATACCTCCTCATTAGTTATGTGATCTACCCCTCTAATCTTCAGCATTCTTCTGTAGCACCACATTTCAAAAGCTTCTATTCTCTTCTTGTCAAAACTATTTATCGTCCATGTTTCACTTCCATACATGGCTACACTCCATACAAATACTTTCAGATACAACTTTCTGACACTTAAATCTATACTCGATGTTAACAAACTTCTCTTCTTCGGAAACGCTTTGCTTGCCATTGCCAGTCTACATTTAATATCCTCTCTACTTCGACCATCATCAGTCATTTTGCTCCCCAAATAGCAAAACTCCTTTACTATTTTAAGTGTCTCATTTCCTAATCTAATTCCCTCAGCATCACCCGACTTAATTCGACTACATTCCATTATCCTCGTTTTGCTTTTGTTGATGTTCATCTTATACCCTCCTTTCAAGACACTGTCCATTCCGTTCAACTGCTCTTCCAAGTCCTTTGCTGTCTCTGATAGAATTACAATGTCATCGGCGAACCTCAAAGTTTTTATTTCTTCTCCATGGATTTTATTACCTACTCCGAACTTTTGTTTCCTTTACTGCTTGCTCAATATACAGATTGAATAACATCGGGGAGAGACTACAACCCTGTCTCACTCCCTTCCCAACCACTGCTTCCCTTTCATGTCCCTCCACTCTTATAACTGCCATCTTGTTTCTGTACAAATTGTAAATAGCATTTCGCTCCCTGTATTTTACCCCTGCCACCTTTAGAATTTGAAAGAGAGTATTCTAGTCAACATTGTCAAAAGCTTTCTCTAAGTCTACAAATGCTAGAAACGTAGATTTGCCTTTCCTTAATCTTTCTTCTAAGATAAGTCGTAAGGTCAGTATTGCCTTACGTCTTCCAATATTTCTACGGAATCCAAACTGATCTTCCCCAAGGTCGGCTTCTACCAGTTTTTCCATCCGTCTGTAAAGAATTCGTGTTAGTATTTTGAAGCTATGACTTATTAAACTTATAGTTCGGTAATTTTCACATCTGTCAACACCTGCTTTCTTTGGGATTGGAATTATTATATTCTTCTTGAAGTCTGAGGGTATTTCACCTGTCTCATACACCTTGCCCACCATATGGTAGAGTTTTGTCAGGACTGGCTCTCCCAAGTTCATCAGTAGTTCTAATGGAATGTTGTCTACTCCCGGGGCCTTGTTTCGACTCAGGTCTTTCAGTGCTCTGTCAAACTCTTCACGCAGTATCATATCTCCCATTTCATCTTCATCTACCTCCTCTTCCATTTCCATAATATTGTCCTCAAGTACATCGCCCTTGTATAGACCCTCTATATACTCCTTCCACCTTTCTGCTTTCCCCTCCTTGCTTAGGACTGGGTTGCCATCTGAGCTCTTGATATTCATACAAGTGGTTCTCTTTTCTCCAAAGGTCTCTTTAATTTTCCTGTAGGCAGTATCGATCTTACCCCTAGTGAGATAAGCCTCTACATCCTTACATCTGTCCTCTAGCCATCCCTGCTTAGCCATTTTGCACTTCCTGTCAATCTCATTTTTGAGACGTCTGTATTCCTTTTTGCCTGCTTCATTTACTGCATTTTTATATTTTCTCCTTTCATCAATTAAATTCAATATTTCTTCTGTTACCCAAGGATTTCTATTAGCCCTCGTCTTTTTACCTACTTGATCCTCTGCTGCCTTCACTACTTCATCCCTCAGAGCTATCCATTCTTCTTCTACTGTACTTCTTTCCCCCATTCCTGTCAATTGTTCCCTTATGCTCTCCCTGAAACTCTTTACAACCTCTGGTTTAGTCAGTTTATCCAGGTCCCATCTCCAAAATTCCCACCTTTTTGCAGTTTCTTCAGTTTTAATCTACAGTTCATAACCAATAGATTGTGGTCAGAGTCCACATCTGCCCCTGGAAATGTCTTACAATTTAAAACCTGGTTCCTAAATCTCTGTCTTACCATTATGTAATCTATCTGATACCTTCTAGTATCTCCAGGATTCTTCCATGTATACAACCTTCTTTCATGATTCTTGAACCAAGTTATGCTCTGTGCAAAATTCTACCAGGCGGCTTCCTCTTTCATTCCTTAGCCCCAATCCATATTCACCTACTATGTTTCCTTCCCTCTCTTTTCCTACTCTCGAATTCCAGTCACCCATGACTATTAAATTTTCATCTCCCTTCACTACCTGAATAATTGCTCTTATCTCATCATACATTTCATCAATTTCTTCATCATCTGCAGAGCTAGTTGGCATATAAACCTGTACTACTGTAGTAGGCGCCGGTTTTCGTGTCTATCTTGGCCACAATAATGCGTTCACTATGTTGTTTGTAGTAGCTTACCCGTACTCCTATTTTTTTATTCATTATTAAACCTACTCCTGCATTACCCCTATTTGATTTTGTATTTATAACCCTGTATTCACCTGACCAAAAGTCTTGTTCCTCCTGCCACCGAACTTCACTAATTCCCACTATATCTAACTTTACCCTATCCATTTCCCTTTTTCAATTTTCTAATCTACCTGCCCGGTTAAGGGATCTGACATTCCACGCTCCGATATGTAGAACGCCAGTTTTCTTTCTCCTGATAACGACGTCCTCCTGAGTAGTCCCCGCCCGGAGATCCGAATGGGGGACTATTTTACCTCCGGAATATTTTACCCAAGAGGACGCCATCATCAGTAACCATACAGTAAAGCTACATGCCCTCGGGAAAAATTACGGCCGTAGTTTCCCCTTGCTTTCAGCCGTTCGCAGTACCAGCACAGCAAGGCCGTTTTGGTTAATGTTGCAAGGCCAGGTCAGTCAGTCATCCAGTCTGTTGCCCTGCTACTACTGAAAAGGCTGCTGCCCCTCTTCAGGAACCACACGTTTGTCTGGCCTCTCAACAGATACCCCTCCGTTGCGGTTGCACTTACGGTACGGCCATCTGTATAGCTGAGGCACGCAAGCCTCCCCACCAACGTCAAGGTCCATGGTTCATGGGGAGGATGATGTCCATAGTTTGGTTAAGTTTAAGTAGCTCTAAGTCTAGAGGGCTGATGACCTCAGATGTTAAGTACCATAGTGTTCAGAGCCATTTTACGATAGTTTTTCATAAGTCTTTTCTACCACTAATTCTTGTTTATGCGCAGTGATTACACACCTTATACACATGTTTCAAAATCCGATTGACTAGAATCAGTTATCAAGCAAATATAATGATTTCGGTTTGTGGTTGAAGTTAAGTTTGTTGTTTGTTAAAATTTTACTTATAATACTGCTGAAATCGCAATAAATGATAGTTATTGCAAGCAGTTTCGATTATCTTGTCGTTAGAAAATTGTCATTTTGAGAAAAATTGTACATTCACGTCTTCACAAAGCTATGTCAGCTGTTCTCGCCTCCCGACGTTACGCAGAGTAAATCTGTGGAGCAATGGACGCAACGTCGTCAAGACGTGAATTAATATTTCTCTCATGACGACTGTTCGAAATTGGTTTTAATATTTCCCTCATAGATTTGAACGTATAATAGGCAAAAGCAAATAAATCTGACTGTAGTCCGCAGCAACGCAGTTCGGTAATGTGGACTTACTTTGCCCGCTCTCTGCTGCCGCGCAAGCGCATTTCTCATCCCTTCACTGTTCCGCCTCTATGCGCAGAAGCGCCGTCTTACGTGATGCGAGCTAGCTAGCGACAATGTAGCCGAACTTATCATAAAAACCAAAAAACCACATGCAATAGCGGAAACGTTGTTAATGCTCGCATGTAAGGGACTGGTAAAAATAATTCTTGGTTCAGAAGCTGTTACTGAAATTTCAGAAATTCTTGTCTCTGCAAACATAATAAGCCACCTTTATAGTGACATGTCTAGTGACATCGAAGTCTTTTCGAGGGAGAAAAAGAAGGGCACTCGTAAGTTATCACTTCAGAGCGACAACTCCATCATTATTTGCGATCACGCACAACTCCTATCCTAAATAAGGTATGCTGATGGTTCAAATGGATCTGAGCAATATGGGACTTAACTTCTGAGGTCATCAGTCCCCTAGAACTAACCTAAGGACATCACACACATCCATGCCCGAGGCAGGATTCGAACCTGCGACCGTAGCGGTCGCGCGGTTCCAGACTGTAGCGCGTAGTTACCGCTCGGCCACTCCGGCCGGCAGGTATGCTGATGGCGATGTAATTGTAAGCATTGTTTTTTCAAAGAACTAACCAAGCGAGGAAACGGAGAGCAATTATTTCGTGCGATTAATGAAAATGTAGTCAAGAACGAATTAATGTGGTAGGACTGCATTATAGTGTTTGCACAGATGGCTCCGCTTCTATGACAGGCCGAATGCAAGGATTCGTCGGCAGAGCACGCGAAATAAATCCTAACTTATGAACAGACAATCGTCTTATTTACAGCGAAGCCACTGTTGCTAAGGCTTTGCCATCTCCACTGAAAACTGTGATGGATGATGTAGTAAATGCCTTGAATTTCATCTAAGCGCGGCACCGAAATACGCAACTTTTTAACGTCTTGCGTCAAGAAATGGGATCGGTGCACACCACACTTCTGATACATACGAGGGAGTGCACAAAAAATCGGAATAACAATTCCGAGGGCGGAACTTGTATAGTACGCAATTTTTTCCGCTCGGCGTAAACAGCGCAACTCATTGCAAGTGTCTAAGGCGCTGTAGTCATGGACTATGTGGCTGGTTCCAGCGGAGGTTCGCGTCCTCCCTCGGGCATAGATGTGTGTGTTTGTCCTTAGGATAATTTAGGTTAAGTAGTGTGTAAGCTTAGGGGTTGATGACCTCAGCAGTTAAGTCCCATAAGATTTCACACACATTTGAACATTTCTCATTGCATGCTCAGTGCCAGCTGTGTTGTCGACCTGGCTTGTTCTGTTCATCTGCAGTGATAGTTTTTCCTAGCGCTGCTTCCTTCTTGTCTCATTTTTACTATAGCAAATTTAAATGAACAACGCGCAGCTGTGAAATTTTGTCTTCTACTTGGTGAAAATACTGCTGAAACTGTTTTAATGTTGAAAAGAGCCGGCCGGAGTGGCCGTGCGGTTCTAGGCGCTACAGTCTGGAACCGCGAGGCCGCTACGGACGCAGGTTCGAATCCTGCCTCGGGCATGGATGTGTGTGATGTCCTTAGGTTAGTTAGGTTTAAGTAGTTCTAAGTTCTAGGGGACTGATGACCTCAGATGTTGAGTCCCATAGTGCTCAGAGCCATTTGAACCATTTGTTGAAAAGAACTTGTCAAGATGACGCTATGGGAAAAACTCAACTGCACCAGTGATTTTCACGGTTTAAAAATGGCGACATGTCGATTGATGACAAATCTTTTTCTGGGCGGTCATCAACTGCCTGAATCGACGAAAGTATTGAAAAACCGCTAGAGCTTGCACTCACAGACCGTCGAAGACAACTGATCAACTGTCAGAGATTAGTGGGTTATCATGGAGCTTGTTTTAGCGGAAAAGACCCGATTTGTAGCAGACAGAAGATTGGTTTTTTCCACCGTTACAACGCAGCTGCTCGCACTGCATCTCTGTTAGACAGTCTTTGATGACTAAAAACGGCATGGTTCCGCAGAAGCCACCGCGCCGCTTGCCCCCTCCCCGCGCACGCTACTTAACTGACCTCCGTGCCAGTTTTTCTTATTTCCCTGCATGAAAAGAGACATGTAAGCATTGTTGCAATGGAGATTATTTTGAAATGGATAAGGTTGTTTTGTAAACAATTTGAAAATATATAGTTTTTAAAAAATAATTCTGGTTTTTTTCTGGATACCCCTCGTACAAAAGTACGAGCTTGAGGTAAGGTGGTAATTCAAATGTTTGAACTTGGATATGAGGTACCTGCATTTTTGACTGTCAGGGGCATGAGCATGCGGATTTATTTCTGGGTGATGAATAGGCATATTCAACCTCCTATTTATATGAACTGCGCTTCTCGACGTGGAATGAAGTTAAAACATCAAAAAGGGGGAGAATCAAATCCATCGGTCAAGAAATGAGGCTTGCTTTGTCAATGATACCGCGACAAATCAGCCATCTTTGTGTAGCTAAGCAGGCTCAAATATCAAATTGAAGCTATGGGTAGAGTTGTTTGAAGTCCGTTTTAGAAACATCTAGTGTCTAGGCCTAGAAAATATTTGAGAAAAACAACGACAATGTAGCTGTTAATATTGTGATATTTAGTGACCTGAGCATGTAATAGGAAGGAAAAAAGAAGATTGTAATTTAGTTCCAACGACTGTCAAGAAATATCATAATCGTGAGAAGCATGTGAGTCTATTAACACTGCCAGTCGAAAGCACAGAATTTCATATAATCTTTGTTAATTAAAAGAATTTTAATAGCACTTGTCCTTCTCATTCTTAAATCCTAGCGTGTGTGACCTGTTAGTGCTATTTTCAGTCCAAAGCCAGCTGGTTTTACATACAGTTGATTGTTCGTAATTCAAACAAGTCAACAGTGTCATGCCCAGAACAGAGAAACTGTAGATAAAATTTGAGAAGTATAGTGAGTGATTAAAGCTGCATTTGTAATATATGCTGATACTGAATTTTTGTTGCGTACTTACTGTAACGAATATCAGAGTTTCAGCTGCATGGAGATGCTGACTGTGTGGAAAGATTTAGCAAAGAGCTGCGTCTGAATGCTGAATGCATAAAAAACTACTTGTTGCAAAACAAGCAGATGATTATTGACCTTGATACGGAAGGAACATTTTGAACAGCAGAAATTTGCCACATCTGCATGGAACACTTCAAGGAAACTGATCTCAAACACTGGGATCATTGTCATTTTACTAACAGATTTCAAGGAGCTGCATATACCACCTGTAATTTAAACTGTCGACCTAATTTCACAATGTACTGTATTCTGATAAATTATAATGCTTGTTTCATAATAATAAACCTATGGGAACAAATGGAAGAAACTGAGCATAACAATATGGTGAAAATAAATCCAGTCTGTGATTGTGACAAACCTGGAAAAATATAAAACATTTATGGCAACTGTCACAGTGGGACACCACAGCGACGCAAAAGTTTGAACCCTTCAACTCCCTGGTATACTCAGCAGAAAAATGTGTCTCCTTATTTCAAACCTGATCAGTTGAAAATAATACGTAAGTATTTCCCTGAAGTGAGCAGTCTAATTTGTTTCATTAGAAAGGATTGTACGTATGTGACGAACCTGTTTCATTGGATGAACAGTAGTCACCAATTGTAGCATTCTAGATCTTGCTGACTAATAAAACAACTATCAAAGAGCTTGAATATCAGAGAGCACGCAGTGTGTGGCGTTTATTAAAATGCTAGACGTTTGTGGATTATTCTGATTTACATTTGAAAACTAAAGCCTTTCTATTTGCTGAAATCCTTGAAAATTTCCGCGCGATCTGTCGCAAAATATACGAACTAGATCCAGTTCATTGGGCGACTTCACATGATTTAGTGTATGGTGCTTTGCTCAAAACTACAAATTTTAAATTGAAACTTATTCTTGTATTGTATACCTC
This sequence comes from Schistocerca nitens, assembly GCF_023898315.1. Taxonomy (NCBI): domain Eukaryota; kingdom Metazoa; phylum Arthropoda; class Insecta; order Orthoptera; family Acrididae; genus Schistocerca; species Schistocerca nitens. Next base: position 680,406,806 of record NC_064617.1, on the reverse strand, counting down.
AGTCTTAATAGTCTCTTCGACTGAACCATGAAGCAATGCCTACCACTCTCTAGTTTTAGATGGCTTTCTATCGACAGTTTTGATGGATAAATGAACCAAATGATTCAGGCATAGACTATATCTTAGAAGATCTTGAATCTCCACAAGATAGCCATGAACTTCACTTCAAACTACCATTATTCCCGGAGAAAATGGTACCACCACCAACATCAACAAGATGGGAGCTCCAAAGCAGCTCATTGCCATATTATATCATTAAAAATAATGTTATTCACCACAGAAATTTAAAGTAGTTGCTAAACAATATTCACATTCTAATCAAAAATCACCAGATATATTTCTGTCAAGCTTGCTGGAAGTAACTGTATATAGATATTAATGCTGTAAAACGCATGAATGAAAAGCATTAATTTGATAAGAGTTTTTTTTTAGATATGAATAACAGTGATTTTGGGAAAGCTATACAGAATGTATGAAAAGTAAGTGATACGAAGCTAGTAGCAATTTGGGAAGGCAGATATTAAGTTTCTTCTCTGCAAGACCACATTTAAAGTGCAATGCTGTATTTAAGGAGAATCTGATTGCTCTTCTATTAAGTAAACTCATCATATTTTTGATGAAAAAGTTGTATAAACTGATATTTGAGATATTTCCAAGACGCTTCTTGCAGATTTCCATTTTAGGTATATGTTGAAGAAATTCGATACAAAAAAGGTTGAAAAGACATTGATAGCTTTATATATAGCATAACTTCCTTAAATATTTTTGATGGATAAATGAACCAAATGATTCAGGCATAGACTATATCTTAGAAGATCTTGAATCTCCACAAGACAGCCATGAACTTCACTTCAAACTACCATTATCCCCAGAGAAAATGGTACCACCACCAACATCAACAAGATGGGAGCTCCAAAGCAGCTCATTACCATATTATATGATTAAAAATAATGTTATTCACCACAGAAATTTAAAGTAGTTGCTATACAATATTCACATTCTAATCAAAAATCACCAGATATGTTTCTGTCAAGCTTGCTGGAAGTAACTGTAATGCTGTAAAACGCATATGGAAAGCATGTGCATAAATAGTTTGGCACTTTAGGTTATTTTGATAATTTTATAGCATCTCATGCATCAGTAAAAAGAAAATAGGTTTAACGAAGGTGAACTATTCGTAGCAGTTGAGAGCAAAAATGTGCACGCTTGAAACTGAATCGCAGTGTATAATGCAATAGTGGAACGTGTAAAATGTCCATCAGTAAGGAACTAAGTATGGACAATTACCAAAATTTTGCTTTAAGTGATAAATGTTAATAAATGTTGATAAATGAGATGTCCAGTATGTAATTCAATTCTAGTTACATATTGTTTCCACTATAAAGCAATGTAAATTGGCACTGCCGGCAAAAGACGATAAACGTTTCTTACTTGATGATTAAGTGAGCACTGTTGCATGGGGTCATTTTCGTCCAGTCAGGGATAATGAGTGATGGTCTGTGCAACATGGGACAATTTCAAACTGATTTACTGGTAACCTACTAGTTGTAATGGTAAATTTCTGAAATTATAACCTATTTGATGTAGACACAGCACTGAAATCCTGTATGTTAGAGATGTATTATAATAATGAAACTGAGTTTCACGGATTATAGATGCATTACAAAAATAAAACTTAAGACTTCCACAACGTATTAGGACCCCCATATCTCAAGTGTTTTAATTCTGATCTGCACCTATCACCCTGCTCGGCAGATGGAATATACCATATACATCACACATGTATACATTTGACTGGATTATAAAATCATATATCTTTCAGAGAGTGCATGTTCAAGGTGTTGGCTGCGAGCAGACAAGCAAAGTATATGCATTGTAGGCAATCATGTGCAGACATTATGCAACTGCAATCGCCACTGGACATGAGTGATATCATGCCCACCTCCGCCCCCCCCCCCCTTCCGTGGCCATCCTTGATGTAGGAAACTCTCTCTGATTTTTTCATTCTTTATGGCAGTAAAGTACTGGGCTATGAAGGAGAGATCTAAATGTATGTGTTTTGTCATGAAAGCTCTCTGATTGGGCTATTTTCAGAAAAGGGGTATGGCTGAGAAGAGGGGAGGGGAGGGGAGGTGTAGAGAAAAAATGGTGGGGGAATAGGTGAGGAGAGGGGAGAGGAGGAGGGGAAGAGCATATCTTAAGAGGGGGGGGGGAGGTGTTATCATGTTTTGCCCTGCAGCTGCGTCTAAGCAACCAAAACGTCGTAGGTCGAATTCTACCCAGAATGTCTGTAGGCCTCCTACTATCCTACTGTCGAGCTTTCAGCTTCAAAAAGGAGTAACGGCCTATCTCTTGAGATTGTTGTTCCATGTTAAAACTGCAACCCACAATGCACGTAGAAACGTTGCAATGATGCATATGAAAACTGTAGTGAAGAGGACTGGACGAGTTATTAACCAGATAATGATCCATGATACTTGTTGTTGGTAAGGAATGTCGGACTCCTGCTCTTCAAGACATTGTTTGGCTCTAGCGATCTTTTTGTTGACAGTTTTAAAACTCGCCATACATGCAATGCTGTCAGTCCCAAATCTTCAACGGTTTATCACCAACTGCCTTTTGAAGTGCCTTACCAGATAAATTTCTGGTGTGAATTTTTGAAGGCTCATTGAGTATCAGTTACTATTTCTGCAGTTTTAAACTGCCGGTAGTGTCAAAATCGACGACTATACCACAGAAGCTATTCATCGCTTTTCAGACACATTAATAAGAGACGGAAGTGACCACCCGAGGTATAGAAAACAGAATAGAACACTGTCGCAGAAGCAACGAAAAAAGCTTGGAAAAGAAACGGAAAACGCCGAGATTGGCGAAGTTTTACGGAAGCTCGAAATTTAGCACGAACTTCGGCATGAAATACTGTTAATAGATTCCACAACGAAACTGTGTCCCAAAATCAGGCAGGAAATCAGAAGAGATTTTGGTCGTATATGAAGCACACCAATGATAAGACGTAATAAATACGTCCACTGGGTGATAGGGACGATAATGTTACAATGGCATTGCCACTAAAGAGGAGTTACTAAATATGGTTTTCCGAAATTCCTTCACCAAAGAACGCAAATAAGTATTCCAGAATTCGAATCAAGAATATCTGCCAATCTGAGTAACTTGGAAGCGAATATCTTCTTTGTAGCGAAGCAGCATAAATAATTTAATAAAGACAAGTCTTCCGGTCTAGGTAGTATACCAGTTAGGATCCTTTGAGAATATACTGATTCACTAGCCCCACACTTATTCGTACATAAACAGTTGATCGACGTAAGAAGTGTACCAAAGACGATTGTAATCCATCACAACTCCTTTACGTTCACTAGACTTTCTCCTCCATTTTTGCAGAAGAATACCTCGCACAAACAGCTTTTGGGTGTTCTTCAACGTAGTCCACATATTAAAGAAAACCGTACTTCTCCCTCCATCCATTGATTCACAGGTGGGAAGGATAACTGCGACAGGCCTCCCGGCTTCCTCTTTTTGCGATCAGAATTTGTTATTCTGTTAATTAAGCTAGGATCCCATCCCTCTTCCCACTGCGACTTCGTATGATTTTACTTTGATTCATGTTATGAGCTCTGTGGCGTACCGATAAGAATACTGACACCTTCTTTGACTAATTTCGTTCTTTATTCCTACTTATTCGATATATCACAACCTCCTTTCACATTCCTATCCTAGCACCTTCGTCGCCTATATTGGCTTCATCAGCGGCCATCTCAGCAAACGCAGCTGCGCGAGTGCCTTGCAGGGCTCAGGGCCGTAAAACGCGCAATAAAAGATGGGACAACTGCTTAGCATTGTGCCTGCAGTCAGTCGACCAGATCTCTCTTACTTTTTTACGGAGTCAAACACTTCACCTCTGCTCCTGTTATCTTTCGACATGTAACTTCCTACGTACGGAACATCCGTTTCTCACTCTCAACAATAACGCTGTGCTCAACTGGAAAGACAGCAACGCTGAAATACCAATCTTGATCTCACAGACTCAGTCAAGCCCAAGTCATACACTAAGAACCAAAACTACTGATAGCTTCTTCTGGCTTTGATACTATTGTTAATGCTAAGAAAAAGATTAACACACGTACGAACAGCTCCAGCAGTAAGCCACACCAGAATTGTAAGCATCCAAGTGAAAGAACATAATTATAGCTATGGTAAGGCTAACGTTCAGTTACTTTTCATTGGCTTGAGGATGCAGCTCTCGGTGCAACGACGTTAAGCTGTGTCCTACTTGCTCCTATCTTGTGCCCAAACAA